>NC_081181.1:229362258-230603863 GCF_029867415.1 Vicia villosa | reverse complement strand
CAACGCCTATAAATATGAAGTTCTGATGAGAAGCAAGGTTAACGAAATTCTACATCTATTCTGTGAATATCAACTTGCTGAAACGCTGTTCAAATCAAAACTCAGAATCTTCATCTTCATCAAAGCTCACTACATTGCTGTTGTAATATATTAGTGAGATTAAGCTTAAACATTAAGAGAAATATCACAGTTTGTGATTATCGCTTTTAAGAAGCAATTGTAATACTCTTAGAATTGATTACATTAAGTTGTAAGGAACTAGAGTGATCGTGTGGATCAGAATACTCTAGGAAGTCTTAGAAGTTATCTAAGCAGGTTGTAACTAGAGTGATCGTGTGGATCAGTAGACTCTAGAAAAGTCTTAGAGGGTATCTAAGCAGTTGTTCCTGGAGTGATCAGTGTGTGATCAGAAGACTCTGGAAGACTTAGTTGCTGACTAAGTGGAAAACCATTGTAATCCGTGCGATTAGTGGATTAAATCCTCAGTTGAGGTAAATCATCTCTGCGGGGGTGGACTGGAGTAGTTTAGTTAACAACGAACCAGGATAAAAATAACTGTGCAATTTATTTTTATCTGTCAAGTTTTTAAAGCTACACTTATTCAAACCCCCCATTTCTAAGTGTTTTTCTATCCTTCACTATGTCCATAGGCTTCAATGGTAAACAGATTGGATATTTCAATTGTACCAATGGTGTGAGACAAGGAGATCCCTTGTCTCCACTTCTTTTCTGTCTAGCAGAAGATGTGCTAAGCAGAGGTTTCACTCATTTAGTCCAAACTGATCAAATTAATCTCATTAAAGCTTCTAAATCTAGTTTCTTACCCTCTCACTCTCTCTTTGCTGATGATATAATGGTTTATTGCAGGGGTGACTCCAAGTCTTTGACTGCAATTTCTAAACTCCTCTTGGAGTATGGAAATTACTCTGGCCAATTTTGTAGCCTCTCTAAGTCCCTTATCTATGCTGGTGGAATGTCTTCTTCCAGGCATCATAGATTAGCTGAAAGCATTGGGTTCACTAGGGCTGAACCTCCTTTCACTTATCTTGGGGTTCCTATTTTTGTTGGAAGGCCTAAACCTTGTCATTTTATGTTTATTGCAGATAATATCAAGATTAGGCTTGCTGCTTGGAAGGCAAAAATTCTATCCATGGCTGGCAGGGTGCAATTGGTGAAATCAGTGATTCTCAGCATGTTAATACACTGCCTTTCCATCTATAATTGGCCTGGAAGTTTACTTAAGAGGTTGGAGAGTTGGTTGAGAAACTTCATTTGGAGTGGTAGTATTGACAAGAAGAAACTTGTTACCATTGCTTGGAAATCTTGTTGCAAGAAAACTAATGAAGGAGGCCTGGGCATTCCCTCTCTTAAAGTGTACAACTCTGCCACCAATCTGCATTTGTGTTGGAAGTTTATGAACAACAATCAATGCTGGTCCAATGTTCTTAAAGCAAGAGTTGACAGGAATGGAAAACTCATAAAATATCATATCAAGTCTTCCATTTGGCATGGCATAAAAGAGGCCTATGGTACTGAAAGGGATGATCGTATAGAAAAATATTTACATCAATAGTAGATTTTTTCCCGTATACCATTTTTGAATAAGAAATATTTGGATCATAAATAACATTTTTCGTAAATAATAATACAAATATTAATTTTATTTGGGTATCATTTACAAAAATATTTGGATCAATATTAAATTTTCGCATAAAAAAATATTTAGATCAATAATAGATTTTTTCCCGTATACCACTTTTGGATCAAAAATATTTGATCATAAATATCATTTCTCGTATATAAAAATATTTAGATCAATGATAAATTTTTTTCCGTATACAGACCTCATTTTTGTTTAGGTATCATTTACAAAAATATTTGGATCAATAGAAAATTTCGTATATAAAAATATTTAGATCAATAGTAGATTATTTTCCCGTATATCATTTTGGAATAAAAATATTTGGATCATAAATACCATATTTTTGTAAATAATAGGTTTTTTTCCATATACAAATATAATTTTTGTTTAGGTGTCATTTACAAAAATATTTGGATCGATCTCAAAATTTTGTATATGAAAATATTTAGATCAATAATAGATTTTTTGGCCTATTCCATTTTTGAATAAAAAATATCCGGATAATAAATAATATTTTTCGCATATAAAAATATTTAGATCAATAATAGATTTTTTTTCTCGTATACAAACTTCATTTTTGTTTAGATATCATTTACAAAAATATTTGGATCAATAGTAAATTTCGTATATAAAAATATTTAGATCAATAGTAGATTTTTTCCCTATATCATTTTTTAATAAAAAATATTTAGATCATAAATACAATTTTTCGTAAATAATAGATTTTTTTCCGTATACAAATATTATTTTTATTTAGGTATCATTTACAAAAATATTTGGATCAATATTAAATTTTCGTATATAAAAATATTTAAATCAATAATTAATTTTTTGAATAAATTTTTCCCGTATATCATTTTTTACTAAAAAATATTTCGATCATAAATAATATTTTTCGTATATAAATAAATATATATCAATAATAGATTTTTTTTTTTAAGAAAGAAGTGAGAAAGTGATAAAAGAGAAAAAAAATAGAGAATAAAGAGAGATTTGATAAGTTTGATAAAATATAAAAGTTGTATTATTTTAATAATAAAATTAAGAACTTTATGGTACAAAGACAAAAAAACCACAATTTTAATGTGGTGGCAAAAAATCAAATAAGGATATTTTGGACTTTTCCACAACCATTAATTTTCTTATATTATAGATTTCACTCACTCAATTATTTTAAGGTTTTAGTGATTTGGAGAATAAAATAATATTAAATACATGTTAAATGCCATGTGAATATTTACTTATATGAATAAAAGAAAGAAAAAAAACTCGTCTCTACGTGTCATATCATCTACTTGTTGACCAAATTCACAAAAAGACTAAAAAAAATAGAAGAGACGAGGATAAAATCTATATTTTTTATATGGTTGTTTTTTGAATTCGCCCAAAATGGCATGTGCGAAAATTTATATTAACCTAGTATTATTTGAATTACTTTCATTGTGGGTGATTTGATTTGAGAGATTTCCTTATAAATTGCTCAATTTTTATTGAGTAGAGATAAATTAATAAAATGTGTTTATTTATTTAACTATTATTATATAAAATAATAAAAAATATATTAATCATCTTTAGTGAGTGTGGAAATATATATTTTAAGATGAGAAGGGTGTATAAGATAAAATAATTAATCAAATTAAAATATTTTATTTTGTTTTTACAAAGGTCAAAGAGAATTTCATTAAGACCAATTAATTCATGAATCTATCTCACTATTTATTAAGGGAGTTTAATTAAAGAGAAAAAGAATATGTGACACTATAAAATATTTTTACAATGTCAACCAATCACAACCGTATATCTAATTAAAAATAATTTTAATTTAAAAAACTAATATTACATGATAAGTGTAAAAATTTTGATTAGTTATATATGTAAAGTTAATTTACACATTCAGTGCCCTCTCTTTAAATTTTTAATTAATAACTAGTAAGAGACCCGTGCTTCCGCACGGGTAATCTAGTTATGATATTGTATAAATAATTAAAAAATATATAATAATTTAGAATCATCCAATAATAATTATGGAATAAAAAAACAACAAAATATTTATTAATATGATAACACATAAATGAGTCTTAATGACATAACACGATAGTATCAAATATAAATTTTAAATTTTAGATATAAATAAAATTTGAAATGATTTACTTTTTAAAATAATCATATAAATTATATTATATTAAATAATCATCACAAAAAAGAAGAAATATAATTGTATGGAGAAAAATTAATATTTAAAAATAAATATTTTGTCTTTTAAATTAAAATAATAATTAATTAAGCTAAAATAAATATTGCTTTGTTAGTGACCCGTGAGATAAATATATTTTAATGTTATTAAAATTAAAAAATACATTATACTATCATACAATTGATATGGTATAAAATTATTTAAATACAAATAAATTTGAAATGATATACTTAATTATTAAATAATTATACAAAGAAAAAAATTGACCCATGAATTACTTAAATTTAAGATAAATAATTTAATTATAAATATATAATAACCATAAAAATTCAACTGTATTAAATAATTCTAATTCAACTATATTAAATAATGAGATGTTTGTGTTTATGAACATTGTATACATGTTTATGTTAGAATAGTTCATCCACCTTTATTCATGAAACAGGTAGATTGAACATTAGTTTGAACATTAGTTTATGTGCACACCTTTATTCGTGAAGCAAGTGTTTCATCTATACAACATCACTTTAATGGAAAAAAAACTCAGCTAGAAAGAACAATTGGAATGCAAACTCCTGCAGTTAGGGAGAAGTGGATTACTCTTTCCTTCAAATGGTGAAACATGATAATGAAAAGCTTTTGATGTTGAAGGAAACAAATTATTTTTTTGAAAAATCCAAATGCATTATAGAAAAAGAAGCACAAGAAGTGCTGGAATACAAAGGAAATCACCCAGGCCAAATACAAATCCAAATATCATTCCTATACTAAGCAGAAGACTGTTGTTAATACATAAAAAACCAACTTCTTACATGCTTAAAACAACATTAAATCACCCTAAAACTGAACAAATGGTGCTGCCACCAAGAAGGGACTGGGATAGCAACACAGCAGTGAATTTAAGGACCAAGCGAACACCTCAGGATCCAAGAGACAGATTTGAACCGATAATCTGAATTTGCAAAGAATAGGGACTCCGCACCATCCAATAAACCAGATAACAGAACCTCTTGACAACACATTCAAGGATTCAATTCCCGCGACCAAAATCGAGGAGATGAAAACTCGACGAAAACTACAACGCATCTGCACTCAACTTCAATACAGATGGCGGACAGACACAAATAAGTGATCTCACATAACTGCAGAAACCAAAGAAGCCAGCGAACAATTGGAAAAACTTATAAAGCCAATAAGCCATAATATTGTTACTCAAGTGTTAACAAAAATACAATTCAAATAATTACTAAGAAGCACACTACTATAAATGCAGGAAATGGGAAGTTTCAAGTGAGCATGCTAAATAAATATGTTTAAACAGGTAAATACATAGAACTATCGTTAGCCGAGAAACTAACAGTAGAAGGAAAGTTGTAAGCCGGAAAAATTCCAATACAGCGGCAAGCAATAGCATTGATTTGTTGCAAAGGTTAATAATACATATTCATACTTATATGTCACTCCAATGTCGGCATCGTAGAATCTATAACGCAAGCTACCATTTGAAAAAACAGTGGAATGTATCTCTTTTAGATTTCCAATGCACTGCAAGCTACCATTTGCAAATTAAATATTCCTAATCGATCACATAATGCCTCCGCCTCTTCCATAGAATGTGCTGAAAGCAAAAAATCAAAACTTACCAATCTACATACTTCTTTTTTAATAAATAAAATAAAATAAAATAAAATAAAAAGGTTTAAACTCCAATGCTAAATCAGTATACAAATTAAACATAAATATCAGCAGTACATCAATTTTACAAAATAGCAAAATACACAATAAAAGGGTAACCATAATAAACATTTTCCATTCATCGCTAACAAAATCACCTTGATACAACCTCTAGAAAGTGGCTGCTCCAAGATATCTGACCATCTTTTGTCCAAATCACCGCCATCATTCTTGAGGACAGATTTAAACTCTTCAATTGCACCCTCGGGTTACTCCCCAAAGCTCACGTATACCTTTTTTCGCATAATTTATTCTTCATCCAAAACAACAGAAAAGTCAAATTTTTATAAATAGTGGAAAAGCAGACAGCCAGAAAAATAAGATAAGGAAACAATGAAGCCATATACCTTGGGAAAGCTAGTGTGGGCTATCAACATCAAACTACTAACCCAAACCAACAATAAAACCAGATCAGTTGCAGCCAAACCATGAATATTTTTTTATAGAAAAAGTTCCAATTTTAATTTAGATATCATTGTTACCTGAAAAAAATATGTCAATTTAAACCACATATCCAAGATCTGATTTTAATTTCCAGATCTCATCATATAACATGTTTGCTGATAACTGGACCAAGATCTGCATCAGGTTTAGTTCCAACATTTACTCTAAGAGCTTTCACACGGTCTAGGTTTTTTGCTCCAACTGCACATAAAAAAAATTCACATTTTCAGCTTCAAATCAAGAAACCCTAATTGAAGATTGTGTTTTGCTGCATAAAAACCTAAACAAACTCATTTACAGAACTCCAAAAGTCATTAAAAATCAATTCAATTGAATGATTATTATGAACATATTTAACAAAATATTCTTGAAAAAACAAAAACAATTGACGGTGGCACGTACCAGAACCAAGGATGTTCTTGACGGTTTTGGCGGAGGGGTGTTGTTGCCTCCAAGAACGACGAGCAAGTATGCGGTTATCACCTTCATGTTTATGTGACAGCGTCTTCTCATCAAATGTAAAAGTAATGAAGTAACACAGAGAAAGAGATATAGAAATTTCAAGGGTTTTGTTCAGATATTTTTAGGGTTTGAGAGAAGAGGGAAGGAGAGAAAGAGAGAGAAGAGGGAAGGAGAGAAAGAGAGAGATGAGAGAAAACTGATTCAAAATGAGAGAGAGAGAGAGAGAGAGAAGAGTCTAAAAACAAAATCGTGTAGGTTCATTTGGAATGGAGAAAGGTGCCAAGTGTCAAATAGTTATTGGAAAGTATAAAAGTGGTAGTGTTAATTTGTTAGTTACTAAAATATCCTTTTTGTAGTGCAATTTTTTTTTGAGAAAAGGGTATTTTTGGTAGTTTGGTCAATTGATTAGTAATGGGTAGATAGTAGATAGTAGATAGAACAAAATTGTGGATCAACCGAAAAAAAAAAATGATAATAAAAAAAAGTTAATTTTCTTTTGCTTTTGATCATAGCTTAAATTTACTTCTTCGGTTTCCGTCAAAAGAAAAATGTAATTCTACTTTAATTAGACCTGCAAAATAACATGATGGTAACTATTCTTAAAATATGTTATTGTTTTTTGTGTGTACCTGTCAAATTCTATAATGTGTGTATAAATGAAATAAGAATCTATGACAATACTGGCATATACCTGATTCAACTTTCATGTTTGTAGTATTTATTTATTAATATTTTTTTTATAAAAATATACAATATTTCTCACCATATTTGGAATGGAGTGTTACTTTGTTTTTAATTTATAAATAAATTGGGATTTGGCTTAATATTCTTGTCTGACAATATTTTGTCTTGTTGTAATTTTTTGCCATTGGAATCAAGATGTAGGTCATGTGATGATAGAAGAATAACATGATCAGTCCTTATCATACTTTCTTTGTCTCTCTTTTCTTTTTGGTAGTTCATGGCTTCATGAAGCTTTGCAGAGTTAAAGAGTGTATAGACCCTAGTTGTATTTCGTAATTTCCCTTTTACATAATAAGTCAAATAAATATTAATAAACTTTGACATGAAAAACGCCACACAAAAAAATTGAATTCAAGTTTACTAATTTATAATATCAGTGTTGAATCACTAAAAAATATCAATGATGACAATTCTTTAAGAACAAATTATGTGTTCCTTGTTAAATGTTTTGTCAACTATGGCTTAGTCTTATATAGGATCCCCAAAAGATTAGGATGACTTTATACTTGCTAAAAAAACAAAGAAAAATTGTGTCTAGTTTTTAAAGTAGAATTTAAAAAGGTATGTGACTATGTTAGATGGAGTTTTTTTTTTTTTTGAATGATTTGATGCAAAAGTTTGAGTCTGGATTAGATTGTGATATTGGAGTTGTGTCTCTGTGTATTTTTAAAGTCTTTTTATCCTAATTATATTTATTGAGCTTAACTCATGAGATCAATATTCATATCAGACTTAAGTATGAGACTCTTTGACACTTTTTATGTTTCTCTTGGTGGTTGAGGAGTAGAGTGTCGATCTTACGAGTGGAAGTATTTAGTTTGTATGAGGGGTTTAAAATTAGGTAACTTTGGCACTGTCGTCTCCCACCTCTAATATGTGGATGGCATGTTTTTCTTAGGAGAAGCATCAATGGAAAATCTTTAGGCTCCCAAGATAAATATTCAGTTCTTTGTACTTGCGTCGAACCTGTAGGTTAATTGTGTCAAGATTTTTGTTCTTAGTGTAAATATGCTTAATGCTTTCTTGAGATTGGTAGAACGGTTATTGAACTATAGTGTGTGGTCGTTTATGTTCAAGTATTTTGATTTGTTTATCGAGGTTGGCCCTTGAAAAGAGATATTTATTAATTTTTTCTCTAACATGCTAGCCTTTTAGAGCAATTTATTTTTTAGCCTTAGCAAGACAATCTTACAAATCAAATTTGTCCTACACTTCATCCTTATTTTCTTCTTCTTTTTTACGAAGATACATCTCAAAATGTGGAATGAGAATATATGTTTGCAGAGGCATTTCCTTTGCATGGTTCTAAGAGGGATATGAAGATCTCAAAAATTTGTTTGTTAGAGGAATGTAAAACAAAGATAAGCATTATGGTGAGATATTCTTAGAGCTAGCTATGGTTCACTTTTGCCTTTGACCCATCTCAATGGACATTCGAATGGGTTACAATTGATTTCTTATTGATGGAATGGCATCTATTTGCTCGAGTCACACAAGGATTCTACTATGGATTGTTCTCAAACAAAAGGTCTAGAGGCTCTTCTAGGTCTCAATTGATAGATAACTAGTGGTGGGGTTTATAGTTTAGTGGGTTGGGATTAGGGCTGGCAATGAACCAAACTAACTCGAAAATAGTTCGAAACTCGATTCGAAAAATAAATCGTCGAACTAGGTTCATGAACCAAATGAGCTGAGTATGAGCTAAAAACTAAGTTCGTTAACTAAATGAGCTGAACTTGAACTATACATGGTTCGACTCGTTAGGTTCATGAGTCAACTCGATTGTATATTTGTTCTAAATCTTAGTATCATATTTTATCTTAATCAAACGGTTTTAATTGATAATTTATATGAAGGATAGAAAAACACTTAGAAAGGGGGGGATTGAATAAGTGTGACTTTAAATCTTGGACGATAAAAATAAATGCACAAATATTTTTATCCTGGTTCGCTGTTAACGAAGCTACTCCAGTCCACCCCCGCAGAGATGATTTACCTCAACTGAGGATTTAATCCACTAATCGCACGGATTACAATGGTTTTCCACTTAGCCGCAACTAAGTCTTCCAGAGTCTTCTGATCACAACCTGATCACTCCAGGAACAACTGCTTAGTTCACTCCTAAGACTTTTTCTAGAGTCTACTGATCAACACGATCACTCTAGGCTTAGTTCACTCCTAAGACTTTCTGCTCAGCCAACTGCCAAGACTTCCTGCTCAGCCAACTGCCAAGACTTCCTGCTCAGCCAACTGCTAAGACTTCCTAGAGTATACTGATCAACTGATCACTCTAGTTTCTTACAACTTAATGTAATCTATTCAAGAGTTTACAAATGCTTCTTAAAAGCGATAATCACAACTGTGATATTTCTCTTACAATTTAAGCTTAATCTCACTAAGGTATTACAACAGCAATGTAGTGAGCTTTGATGAAGATGAAGATTCTGAGTTTAGATTTGAACAGCGTTTCAGCAAGTTTGATATGAGTTGTTTTGGTGCAGAATCGTTAACCTTGCTTCTCATCAGAACTTCATATTTATAGGCGTTGAGAAGATGACCGTTGAATGCATTTAATGCTTTGCGTGTTCCGTACAGCTTTGCATTTAATGTTATACGCTTTTGTCAACTACCTCGAGCCTTGTTCACGCTGTGTCTACTGACGTAGCCTTTAGTAGCTTTAACGTTCCTTTTGTCAGTCAGCGTAGTCTGCCACGTGTACTTCCTTCTGATCTGATGTTTGTGAATACGACGTTTGAATATCATCAGAGTCAAACAGCTTGGTGCAAAGCATCTTCTGATCTTCTGACCTTGAAGTGCTTCTGAGCGTGATACCATCTTCTGATCTTCAGTGCTTCTGATCTCATGTTCTTCTGATGCTTCCATAGACCCATGTTCTGATTCTGCTTCGACCATCTTCTGATGTCTTGCCAGACCATGTTCTGATGTTGCATGCTGAACCATTTGAGACACATCTTCTGAGCGCTGAATTATGCGTACTCTTTATATATTTCCTGAAAGGGAAATTGCATTGGATTAGAGTACCATATTATCTTAAGCAAAATTCATATTATTGTTATCATCAAAACTAAGATAATTGATAAGAACAAATCTTGTTCTAACAATCTCCCCCTTTTTGATGATGACAAAAACATATATAAATGATATGAATTTGCGATCAGAAAGAGTAGACGGCAAAAGACAAATTACACAGCTATAGCATAAGCATATGAATATGTCTCCCCCTGAGATTAACAATCTCCCCCTGAGATAAATAATCTCCCCCTGAAATAAATACTCGAAGAACTTTAATAAAAGACTTCCCTGATTATTTCGGTAGAGACGATCATATAAGCTTCTGCCTTCAGAGAATTCATAGCTTCTGACTTCTGCTTCCATTGGACAGCTTCAGAACTTGAATTTCTTTGATCTTCAGAACATTCACAGCTTCTGACTTCTGCTTCCATTCAGGACAGCTTCAGAACTTGAATTTCTTTGATCTTCAGAACATTCACAGCTTCTGATTTCTGCTTCCATTCAGGACAGCTTCAGAACTTGAATTACTGGATCTTTTAGAACATTCACATCTTCTGATTTCTGCTTCCCTCGGATAGCTTCAGAACTTTGAATGTCTACCAACATCACTTCATGCTAGATTTGTATCAGAACATTGTTGAATGTACCAGAGCATCATCTGAGCATCTCTACATCCTGAAATGTTACAGAACAAAAACTAAACGACAAAAGTCAGCATGAACGAGTTAGAACATAAAATGTATATTCAAATACATGATATGTATCAGAGCCAAATGTATCAGAGCATTTAGGCTAAAAACATGTATCAGAGCAAATAATGTATCAGAGCCATAACATTATATGTATCAGGGCAAATAGAATTTTGTCATAACAGGATAGACAATGATATTCAAATTCTATTATCAGTGCTTCTGATTCATTCTTCTTTCTTGCTTCTGATCTCTGAAGCTTGACAGCACTCAGCTTGCTTCAGTTTCCATGGTTTTGCTTCTAGTGTTTGCTTTGAAGATTTACTTCACTTCTCTGTACCTGCAAAACACTTAAACCATATAGAACTTGCAGTTCTTGTTAGTGAATGTGTGGGAGCCTTTACCCAGCAACTGATAGATTTAATCAAATCATTTATCATTTATCTTTCTCCCCCTTTTTGTCATAACATCAAAAAGAATATATAAAAAGATTCAGATGCATAAAACGACAAAAGAAAACATTTACTGGAATGTAAAACACAAAGAAACTTTTTCATTGATAATCAAAAGATATTACAAGAAGTTCCTATGTTTAACAAGATGAAAAACATTCCTAGCAAATACAAAAAAGGATTTCCAAAAAGGAAATCACTACAAAAATTAAAAACAGAACCCTAGCTAGACACGCTCTGTGTCAGCATGCCATGAAGGAATGAAACGCCTCATTGACTGCTTCTAGGGCTTTCAGGCGAGGGATCAGGGAGACTAGGTCCTGCAGCAGATCTTCCACCACCTTTACCAGAGACAACATCCTCAGCGGGTGAAGATGAAGAGATGTCTTCAGAAGAGATTAAAGGAGAGGAAAAATCAGAGGAAGCTGAGTCTTGAAGGTCGAAAGATGAGGAAGAAGATGGAGATGATGGAGGGCTTTCACCAGGAGGATGAAACACACGTCTAGAATAGTTTCCAGACAACATTGCTTCGAAAGGATTCACCTTGAGAGGATCATAGGTGATTTTGATCTTTTTGGGTTTGGAAGGAGATGTTTCAACAGCTTTTCGTTTGTTGTTTTTATTATTTTCATGATTTCCTGGGCTTGATGAAGAGTTCATGATGGGTTTGCAGGTAGGGTTTGATATGGAAGAGAGGGAGAGACAAACTTTATGAGGAATGCAAGAAGATAGGAAACCAAAAAAAAATTTTGAAGAGTATTTAAAAGAAAATAAAGTGAAACGAATGATGACTAGCATTTAATGTTACGTGACGTGAGGAGAGATAATAAAGACAAATGAAGTGACTGGCACAGTTACCTATGGTCGGCGTCCCTTCAACTGCACGCGCGCTTATCCATGAATAGTAACGACAGGTTTACCATCCCGAGATAAAACGTAACAGCTGTTTTGCTTTAAAAGAGGTTCTGAATCAACTTAGACAATGAAACGTTAGTAATAACCGAATCATAATTTCTAAAAGATTTCAATCAGAACTTCTGATTAAAAAAATGTTCCACATTCATTTCAGAAGATACTCATACATGAGAACTTCTCATCTTCTCATTCTGGGCATAAATCCATACTGATGTTCTTCAGAATGAACTTAAACCTATCTTCAGCCAGGGGTTTTGTAAAGATATCAGCCCATTGATGGTCTGTATCAACAAAGTTTAAAGAAATAACACCCTTCTGAACATAGTCCCTTATGAAATGATGTTTTATCTCAATATGTTTAGCTTTTGAATGAAGAATAGGATTCTTAGATAAACATATAGCAGAAGTATTATCACAGAATATAGGAATGTTACTCTCAAATATCTGATAATCTTCTAACTGACTCTTCATCCAGAGCATCTGTGTGCTACAACCAGCAGCTGCGACATATTCTGCTTCTGTGGTTGATAGAGCAATGGTTGCTTGCTTCTTGCTGTACCAGGAGATTAAGTGACTTCCAAGAAATTGGCAACTTCCTGAAGTACTTTTTCTTTCAATTCTGTCTCCAGCATAATCAGCATCGCAGAATCCTACTAAGTTGTATTCTTTAGATTTTCTGTAAACTAAACCAACATTAGTAGTACCTTTCAGATACTTTAGAATCCTCTTAACAGCAGTTAAATGAGATTCTCTAGGATCTGATTGGAATCTGGCACACAAACAAACACTGAACAGAATGTCAGGTCTAGAAGCAGTCAGATATAGAAGAGATCCAATCATACCTCTGTATAGCTTCTGATCTACCTTCTTACTTACCTCATCCTTACCTAGGATGCATGTTGGATGCATAGGAGTTTTGGCTTCTTTGCAGTCTAGAAGATTAAACTTTTTCAGAAGTTCCTTCACATACTTGGTTTGGTGAACATACGTTCCTTCTGATGTTTGATTTATTTGTATTCCAAGGAAATACTTGAGTTCTCCCATCATGCTCATTTCAAACTCAGCCTGCATAGACTTAGCAAACTCCTTTCCAAGTGTAGCATTAGATGTTCCAAAAATAATATCATCTACATATATTTGACAAATTAAAATATCCTTTTCAAAGGTTTTACAAAAGAGAGTAGTGTCCACTTTTCCTCTAGTGAAACCATTATCCAGAAGGAAAGAACTTAAGCGTTCGTACCAAGCTCTGGGAGCCTGTTTCAATCCATACAATGATTTCTTAAGTTTAAAAACATGATTAGGAGACATAGAGTCTTCAAAACCAGGAGGTTGATGGACATAAACTTCTTCATCTATATAACCATTTAAGAAGGCACTCTTAACATCCATCTGATAGAGAGTGATGTTATGTTGAGTGGCAAAAGAAATTAATAGACGAATAGATTCTAACCTGGCCACTGGTGCAAAGGTTTCTGTGTAGTCAATCCCTTCTTGCTGACTATAACCCTGAGCCACCAGTCTGGCTTTGTTCCTTACCACTTCGCCTTTCTCACTGAGCTTGTTTCTGAAGACCCATTTTGTACCGATTATATTGAATCCATCTGGTCTAGGAACAAGATCCCAAACATCATTCCTTGTAAACTGATTTAGTTCTTCTTGCATAGCAATTATCCAGTCTGGATCTTTTAGAGCATGATCAACAGAAGTTGGCTCGATCAAAGATACAAGACCTAATTGACAGTCTGCATTGTTTCTAAGGAATGCTCTTGTTCTGATTGGATCATCCTTCTTTCCAAGAATGACATCTTCTGAATGACCAGAGATGAGTCTGGATGATCTTCTGACGGATGGTTCTTCAGAAATACTTAGATCCTCCAGAGAAGCTGATACTTGATCTTCAGACTCTTTGCTTCTGAGAAGCTCTGCTTCTGATGCGTTGCTTCTTGGCTCAACAACTTCTGATATGTCAATATCACAACCTGCAAAATTATCAAACTGCTTTGGTTTTTCAGAACCAAGCTTATCATCAAACCTGATATTGATTGATTCTTCTACAACCAATGTTTCAGTATTGTATACTCTGTAGCCTTTTGAGCGTTCAGAATATCCAAGAAGGAAACACTTTTGAGCTTTGGAATCAAACTTACCAAGATGATCTTTAGTGTTCAGAATAAAGCACACACATCCAAAAGGATGGAAATATGAAATGTTGGGCTTTTTATTCTTCCACAATTCATAGGGAGTCTTATTAAGAATAGGTCTGATAGAGATTCTATTCTGAATATAACATGCAGTGTTTATTGCTTCTGCCCAGAAATGCTTAGCCATATTGGTTTCATTGATCATGGTTCTGGCCATTTCTTGCAGAGTCCTATTCTTTCGTTCTACAACCCCATTTTGCTGTGGAGTTCTAGGACAAGAGAAATCATGGGCAATACCATTTTCTTTGAAGAATTCTTCAAAGGGTCTGTTCTCAAATTCACCACCATGATCACTTCTGACCTTTATGATTTTACACTCTTTTTCAGATTGAATCTGAATGCAGAAGTCAAAGAACACTGAATGAGTCTCATCCTTGTGTTTCAAGAATTTTACCCATGTCCAGCGGCTATAATCATCTACGATGACTAATCCATATTTCTTTCCTCTGACAGATGCTGTTTTGACTGGGCCAAACAGATCAATGTGCAAGAGTTCTAATGGCCTTGAGGTAGAAACAACATTCTTAGACTTGAATGCAGGTTTGGAGAACTTGCCCTTCTGACATGCTTCACAAAGAGCATCTGATTGGAATTTCAGATTAGGAAGTCCTCTGACAAGATTCAGTTTGTTAATTTGAGAGATCTTTCTCAAACTAGCATGACCTAATCTCCTGTGCCAGACCCACTGCTCTTCAGAAACAGACATAAGACAAGTCACCTTCTGACTCATAAGATCTTGCAGATCTGTCTTATAAATGTTGTTCTTCCTCTTGCCTGTAAATAGGATTGAGCCATCCTTCTGATTTACAGCCTTGCAAGACTCTTGATTAAAGATTATATCATAACCATTGTCACTTAATTGACTGATAGATAAAAGGTTATGTGTTAATCCTTCTACAAGAAGTACATTAGAGATGGAAGGAGAGTTACCAGATTTTATAGTTCCAGAGCCAATTATCTTGCCCTTCTGATCTCCTCCGAACTTGACTTCTCCTCCAGACTTAAGCACCAGGTCTTGGAACATAGACCTTCTTCCTGTCATGTGTCGCGAGCATCCAGAGTCCAGGTACCATGACATGTTGTGCTTTGTCCTTCTTGCAGCCAAGGATATCTGCAATAGGAATAATCTTATCCTTAGGTACCCACATCTTTTTGGGTCCTTTCTTGTTAGATTTTCTCAAGTTCTGATTGAACTTGGGTTTAACATTGTAAGCAATAGGAGGAACAGCATGATAATTCTTAATGTGAGTTTCATGATATTTCCTAGGTTGTGTCACATGCTTCTTAGTGTGTGTTATGTGAAAACTCTGTGCATGTGAGGTGTGCCTAATATCATGAGAGTGGCCATACTTGAACTGATCATACAATGGTTTGTATGTAATTTTCATTTCATCAACAGGTTCAAGTTTGTATGGGGTTTCACCCTCATAACCAATGCCAACTCTTTTGTTTCCAGACACAGCATATATCATAGAAGCTAGCTGACTTCTGCCAATACTTCTGGATAAGAACTTTCTGAAACTTAAATCATATTCTTTCAGAATATGGTTCAGACTAGGAGTGGATTTTTCTGAATTAGAAGGAGATCCAACATTATTGGATAATTTTAAAAGTTTTTCTTTTAATTCAGAATTCTCCAACTCAAGCTTCTTTGTTTCAAATTCAAATTGCTTTTTCAGCTTTTTGTATTTGAGACTAATCTGAGACTTGAGTTCCAGAAGTTCAGTTAGACCGGAAACTAACTCATCTCTAGTAAGTTCAGAAAATACCTCTTCAGAATCTGATTCTGATGTAGATTCTGATCCGTCATCTTCTGTCGCCATCAGCGCACAGTTGGCCTGCTCATCTTCTGAATCATCTTCTGACTCATCCCAGGTTGCCATAAGACCTTTCTTCTTATGAAACTTTTTCTTGGGACTTTCCTTCTGAAGATTTGGACATTCATTCTTGTAGTGTCCAGGCTCATTGCATTCATAGCACATGACCTTCTTCTTGTCAAATCTTCTTTCATCAGAAGATTCTCCACGTTCAAATTTCCTTGAACTTCTGAAGCCTCTGAACTTCCTTTGCTTGGTCTTCCAGAGTTGATTTAGCCTTCTGGAAATCATGGACAGTTCATCTTCTTCTTCAGATTCTGATTCTTCAGGATCTTCTTCTCTGGCCTGAAAAGCGTTAGTGCATTTCTTGATATTTGATTTTAATGCAATAGACTTACCTTTCTTTTGAGGCTCATTTGCGTCCAGCTCTATTTCATGACTTCTCAAGGCGCTGATAATCTCTTCCAGAGAAACTTCATTCAGATTCTTTGCAATCTTGAATGCAGTCACCATAGGACCCCATCTTCTGGGTAAGCTTCTGATGATTTTCTTCACATGATCAGCCTTGGTGTATCCTTTGTCAAGAACTCTCAATCCAGCAGTAAGAGTTTGAAATCTCGAAAACATCTTTTCAATGTCTTCATCATCCTCCAACTTGAAGGCTTCATACTTCTGGATTAAGGCAAGAGCTTTTGTCTCCTTGACTTGAGCATTTCCTTCATGAGTCATTTTCAAGGACTCATATATGTCATAGGCCGTTTCCCTGTTAGATATCTTCTCATACTCAGCATGAGAGATAGCATTCAGCAAAACAGTTCTACATTTATGATGATTCCTGAAAAGCTTCTTTTGATCATCATTCATTTCTTGCCTTGACAATTTTACGCCTCTGGCATTTACAGGATGTTTGTAACCATCCATCAGAAGATCCCATAGATCACCATCTAGACCCAGAAAGTAACTTTCCAGTTTATCTTTCCAGTATTCAAAGTTTTCACCATCAAATACCGGTGGTCTAGTATAACCATTGTTACCGTTGTATTGCTCAGCAGAGCCAGATGTAGATGCAGGTGTAGGTATAGTCCTTTCACTTTCATCAACCATCTTTTAAATGAAGCGTTTTTCTCTTCCTGAATCTTTTCTAAACACGGTTAAGTGCTTGCACCTTAGAACCGGCGCTCTGATGCCAATTGAAGGATAGAAAAACACTTAGAAAGGGGGGGATTGAATAAGTGTGACTTTAAATCTTGGACGATAAAAATAAATGCACAAATATTTTTATCCTGGTTCGCTGTTAACGAAGCTACTCCAGTCCACCCCCGCAGAGATGATTTACCTCAACTGAGGATTTAATCCACTAATCGCACGGATTACAATGGTTTTCCACTTAGCCGCAACTAAGTCTTCCAGAGTCTTCTGATCACAACCTGATCACTCCAGGAACAACTGCTTAGTTCACTCCTAAGACTTTTTCTAGAGTCTACTGATCAACACGATCACTCTAGGCTTAGTTCACTCCTAAGACTTTCTGCTCAGCCAACTGCCAAGACTTCCTGCTCAGCCAACTGCCAAGACTTCCTGCTCAGCCAACTGCTAAGACTTCCTAGAGTATACTGATCAACTGATCACTCTAGTTTCTTACAACTTAATGTAATCTATTCAAGAGTTTACAAATGCTTCTTAAAAGCGATAATCACAACTGTGATATTTCTCTTACAATTTAAGCTTAATCTCACTAAGGTATTACAACAGCAATGTAGTGAGCTTTGATGAAGATGAAGATTCTGAGTTTAGATTTGAACAGCGTTTCAGCAAGTTTGATATGAGTTGTTTTGGTGCAGAATCGTTAACCTTGCTTCTCATCAGAACTTCATATTTATAGGCGTTGAGAAGATGACCGTTGAATGCATTTAATGCTTTGCGTGTTCCGTACAGCTTTGCATTTAATGTTATACGCTTTTGTCAACTACCTCGAGCCTTGTTCACGCTGTGTCTACTGACGTAGCCTTTAGTAGCTTTAACGTTCCTTTTGTCAGTCAGCGTAGTCTGCCACGTGTACTTCCTTCTGATCTGATGTTTGTGAATACGACGTTTGAATATCATCAGAGTCAAACAGCTTGGTGCAAAGCATCTTCTGATCTTCTGACCTTGAAGTGCTTCTGAGCGTGATACCATCTTCTGATCTTCAGTGCTTCTGATCTCATGTTCTTCTGATGCTTCCATAGACCCATGTTCTGATTCTGCTTCGACCATCTTCTGATGTCTTGCCAGACCATGTTCTGATGTTGCATGCTGAACCATTTGAGACACATCTTCTGAGCGCTGAATTATGCGTACTCTTTATATATTTCCTGAAAGGGAAATTGCATTGGATTAGAGTACCATATTATCTTAAGCAAAATTCATATTATTGTTATCATCAAAACTAAGATAATTGATAAGAACAAATCTTGTTCTAACATTATATTCTCTAGTGAGCAAAATATTCCTACAAATAATTATACAAATAAAATTAACATCGTGTAAATTCTAATCTTATAACTTTTATTTTATTTCTATATTTTTTAATTAAAAAATATTAATTTAAAGTCAAATATATATATATATATATATATATATATATATATAAAATAGACTTTAAAAAATTACTTTTAAGTTCGTGAAATAAGTGAGTTGAACCTAACAAGTTGAATCGAGATTTTCGTGAACTTCTAACAAGTCGAGTTTGACCTGAAAAAAAGTTCGAGATAAACTCGAACTCGAACTCAAACTCGGCCAATTCTTAGCGAGTCGAGTTTGAGCTGAAAAAAAAGTTCGTCATAAACTCGAGCTCGAACTCGAACTCGGCCAATTCTTAACGAGTCGAACTGAGCTGAGGCGAGTTCGACTCAACTCGACTCATTTCCAGCCCTAGTTGGGATAGTTTTGTGAGGACGGGATAGTTTTTAAGGAAGCATGATATGGTGGACACCTTTGTATCGACTATAAACTTGTTTTTCCTTTCTTAACAAGGATTATTGGTTATGGAAGCATAAGTGACTACTCGACTAACTCGACATATTTAATGTTCTTTGATGCCTCTTACGGTGAATGAATTCCTCCTAAAGGGGATATCAAATTTGCAAATAAGGTTTGGAAGAGTTGGATTTAGTCTACGATAATTATGTTTTCCTAGAAACTTCTTTAAGCTAGGGTTATGATTCTCCTAAATATTTTCAGGTTAGGGTCATTATGGACTCAACTGGTACTATGTGTGCTTTTCGCGGTCGCAAGGTGAGGTGAAGTAGGCTAGTCATTTCTTGTGCGATTTGCAACTTTTTCTTGAGAGAGCGGTATAGTATTTATTGGTTAATTTGATTATCTGATTCCTATTGCATTTTTTGGTAGTGGCCCCTACACTACAAAAAAATGCTCTACAGCGACGTGGAATCCACGCCGCTACATTAAAAATCATGTCGTAATCAAACTATAGCGACGTGGGTTGTTATGTCGCAGGAGCACATGTGCCAAAGCAGTAGCGACGTGGAAAACACGTCAGAAGGTTGCGATGTGATTCCCACATCGCAATAAATTTATATGGGGAACATGTCCTTGCATGCAGAGCAGATGTGACAGGTGTGGGAGACTGTGAAATTGACTTTATTAGCGACATTGGTCTCACGTCGCTACTTTGAATGTTTTTTTTTTAAAAAAGTTAAATAACGCAGGTATAATTGTATTTTTATATAATAAATTAATGAACTTATATAATAAAATTTATATATAATAAAATTTATATAATAAAATTTATATATAATAAAATTTATATAATAAAATTTATAAAATATAATTTATATAATAAAATTTATATAATAAAATTTTATAAAATAAATTCATATAATAAATTTTATATAATAAATTCAATTAAATAAAACTAAAAATTTAAAACTAATATTTTAATGAATTAAAATGTAAAATAAGTTGCATAAATATAAATTTAAAACAAATGAAATACAAAATGTTTTTATGAGGCATCATCATCATTCGAAAAATAATTATCAGGATTAAATTCATCATCCACTCCGTCATCCTCCGGCTCTGGATCAGGAACATTACGATAATTTCCACCACCTTGCATAAATCGTCTCATCTGCTCCTTCATCTCAGATTGCATCTTCAGAATGCCCTCTATTTGTCGCGCATGTTGTTGCTCCATATCAGATTGCGTCTTCCGCATCATCTCCATCTGCTGCTCTTGTTGCTGCCTCAGGGCCTCATTTTTGCGTCTTGCCTCACTTAACGCCAATTGCCTTACTGTTTCAGCTTGTTCCCGTGTCAGATTTGGTTGACGCGATCCACCCTCTCCATCTATAATTCTTTGAAACAGACTGCGATCACCAGCTCTATAGCTGGACGCCAAATTTCCAGCCCCAAAAAAGCAACCATTAGGCCCTTTTTCTTTAATAACCTCACTCCAAATATAGTGATCAACATCAGCGTTAAGCGGCTCCCCCTCTACTGGCATGTATTGAGGATTATTTTCCAGAAAAATTGCAAGCAATGTAGTATAATCATCCTGCACACATATTCAATAAAAAAATTTAAGCTAAATATTTACATGCATATTTAATTATACTAAATAAATATGTACATACTATACTAAATTAAAATATATTAAAAAGTTATCACGTGATTTTCACGCCACAACTTATGATTTGCCACGTGATTTTCACGTGGCAAATAACGCCACATGAAAATAACGTCACAAATTTTTTATTAAATTAAAAAAAATTAACAACATAAATTTCATTACTTACAAGATACAATCTCGTGCGCTCGTCGACAAAACCTCTCGATCTCCTTGTCCGGGTCCTCGAAAGCAACTCAGGCATCAATGGTTTTCTCCCCAACTCCTTAGCCTAAATAATAAAATTAAAAATAATTAGTAAAATATATTATGAATAAAGATGTAACTTTAAAATTTTAAAATTTTTACCAATCGTCGGGCATGTTCCGCGGTACTAATACTTCCAACTGTATTGACACAACCCCCCTTTTCAGGTGCCCTCATCTTCTTAAAAGTTTCTGATTTAGCCAGGAATTCTGGAGTCCTCCAATATGTAACAAGCTCCTGAAAAACCTCCCCGCCTATCCAGCTAGGACGGATGCCGTGACGCTCATAATTCTCTCTTACTCGCCGCAGCATATCAACATTCTTTTAGAGCATCTGGTATTGAAAACTTTTTTAACCATTTTTTCATTCAACGGATCCCACACATATTTCACCTGCAATGTTGTATGACATTAAAATAAAATGTTAAGTAATTATAATGAAAATTTCATTTAAATAACAATAACTAAAAAAATAAATTAAATGCACAACTTAAATAAATAACAATAAATAACAATACCTTAAACATTTTAAACTATTCATCTTTATTTTTGACATCGCCATAGCTATTAAAAGATGATTTATACATCTGCTAAATTTTATAATTAACAATCCTAGCAGCAGTCCGACTCGGCGCAAAACTAAAACAAAAAATGAAAATGTTAAATATAAATTTATACAAAAAATGAAAATGTATACATACTATAAAAGTTTTTAAATAGGAAACTTACTTGCTTCCTTCGGGCCAAATCCAAAATCTACCGTCAACGACATGAATCTCATCGGGATCATCCCTCCCACGAAAATTAGCTCCATCTATCTCATCAACTGCCTCATCAACTTTCTTATCAACCTCACGTGCCGGTACATGTGTGGGATGTGGATGGGGAGATCGTCCAGCCTGTGTGGGATGTGGATGGGGAGATCGTCCAGCCTGTGTCGGATATGGACGGGGAGATCGTCAAGTGATTGAAATAATGACTGCAAAAATGTGATGTTTCTCGATGCAAGTAATGTGCACATATAGAACCTTCAACTCTTGCTTTATTCTTCATTGATCGCTTTGAATCACCCATGAACCTTTCAAACGGATACATCCACCTATATTGAACTGGTCCACCAAGAAAAGCTTCATATGCAAGATGCACAGGTAAATGTTCCATGGAGTCAAAGAAACCAGGCGGAAATACTTGTTCGAACTTACAAAGAATGATTGCAATGTTTTGGTCCAACTTCATGATGTCTTCCACTTTTGAAGCTGACGTGCAAATATCTCTAAAAAACTGACTAATTTCAGTTAGTGGATCAAGAACATGTTTGGTAGCGAGCCAAATGCAATTGGTAGCAATTGTTCCATAAAAATGTGACAATCGTGACTTTTTATTCCATGCAACTTCCCAGTGTTAGGGTCTGGACACCTTGATAAATACGATGAATACCCATCGGGCATTCTCAAATCTTTTAACCATCGACAAACAGCTTTAGCTTCTTGGGAAGTCAGACTGAAACAAGCCTTGGGTTTTAATAACTTTCCATTTGGTAGAGGCTTCAACTCCAACTCTCTTCTGTTACACCATTGTTCCATGTCTTGTCTGGCCTTCTAATTATCTTTTGTTTTCCCTTTCACATCCATCATTGTGTTAAATACATTATCAAAAAAATTCTTCTCAATATGCATAACATCTAGATTATGGCGCAATAAGTTATCTTTCCAATACGGGAGGTCCCAAAATATACTTCTTTTTATCCAATTGTGCGTGACTCCGTATCCTTCAATTCGGCATGCTTTGCCAGTATCTGTAAATTTTGGTAGCTCATTAACTTGTTCCCATATAGCCCATGGTGGCAATCGAGGCGGAGGCAAATCTTTCACTCGTACATCTTTTTTAAAGTTTGTCATGTTTCTTCTATAGGAGTGATTTCGTGGTAGGAATCTGCGGTGATAGTCAAACCACGAGCTTTTCCCACCTTCAGCCAACGTGAACCCTTTGTTGTATCCCATGCAATGCGGACAACCTATTTTGCCATGTGTACCCCAACCAGACAACATGCCATATGCTGGAAAGTCGTTGCTGGTCCACATCAAGGAAGCTCGCATTGTAAAGTTTTGTTTACGTGATACATCATAAGTCCATTCTCCAATCCACAATCTCTTCAAATCATCAATTAAAGGTTGTAAATACACATCAATTCCTGCTTTTGGACTCGAAGGTCCTGGAGTGACGCACGTCAAAAACATGTATGGTTTTGTCATGCACATCTCAGGAGGGAGGTTGTAAGGGGTTACAATAACTGGCCAACAAGAATACATACTTCCCGACGCTTGAACATAAGGAGTAAAACCATCTGAGCATAATCCAAGCCTGACATTTCTAGGTTCTGCGGCAAAATTAGGATGTATTCGATCAAAGTGCTTTCATGCCTCGCCATCAGATGGATGCCGGATAGTGCATGGACTTGTTTTATTTGTGTGATGCAATGTCATTTGACTTGCACTGTGCATTGAAGCAAACATTCTTTTTAACCTTGGTATTATCGGAAGATAAAAAATGGACTTTACTGCTACTGGAAATAATGAGCCAAGTGTTTTCCACGTCGCTAAAATATGTCGCTAGGGAGAGGATATCTTGTAGTGCTGGTCCACAACTTATTTCTTATTGTTCTCCTATACTTGTTTTTCATGTATGTCTCTTGTTTGGAATGTGGTTTTTAGCACCTCTAATACTCATATCTCTAGTATATACATTATTTTCTCTTAATTTTATATAATTTTACATTTAAAAAAAGTATAAGTAATGCGTGTTGTTATGTTTCAAAAGTGGATATTGTGCAAGCTCTTTCTATAATAGAATAACATAAGTATTATTTTTCAGTCGTGTTATATTTAAAATTAAGAAGTACAATGTAATTTTTTTTTGCAAGGCCTAGCTTAACCAACAATGTTAGTATTGTTAAATTATACATTTTTATCTAGAGACGAACTTAAATTCTCATAATTGTCTCTATGTGTTTAGAGTATGTAATTTATGGTTTAATTATTTCTTGTAACATAAGTTTTGTAGGTTGTTTTGAAAGTTTGTTAACACATTAGAGATTTAGGGCCTAAATTCTTGACCCGCCCTGTAACAACCTTTTAACTCACATAGAATATTCACAATATAATACGAAATAAATCAAATAAAACATTTACACAAGGGTGTCACCTTCATAAAAACTTCATAAATAAACGTCCTGCTCCGTAACACGGGTTCTAAAAAATCATGTAAATTATACACTTCTTTAACACAACAATAATAACACCACTTTTCTCACAGCGGAATTCATAATTTAAAAATATCTTTATAAAACTTCATTCATAACTTCATCGTTCATATTTTATAAACCAAAATATCACAATACCATGAAAGGTAATTCATCATGCTAAAACAATTAAATAAGAACATAATAGTTCAAAAAACACACGATCCCGACCCCGATGTTACGTATCAGAGCGAAACTCACTTTATTCTAAAACAAACGCTAAAAAGGACTCCATAAAGCTATCCTCTAACTTCAACAGACTACTCCTAATTACCTACACGTTATCCACGTGGAGACAACATTCAAACAGAAATGGTGAGTATTTCATAATTATTATATAAGATATAAGGAATAGATATAGTAGTGGTACACAATTAATCAACAACCACACATATACCGATACAAGCGTATCCTCATGCTTCACATATTTACTCACACCTGCACATCATCATCTACTCATAACATCATCATATAATTCAATCACACTCATCATCTAATCCATCATGTACATCACAAATAGTCAAAGCATCACTCAATCACATATTATGCAATATCACAACAATGCAATGCAACACCAATATACTCATGCATGTGGTACCAAAACTTTGTTGGTGACTCAGTCATCGTTCTCCTAAGATCCCTACCAATAGGATCGATTGCCGCTTGGAATCAGAGTGCTTCACAATATCGCACCCAATCCACACAATGGGGTAGAGCCCACCACTGGACCATTTGTACTGCAAACATCATTTGACTATCGTCCTACAAATATGCTATGAATGTATGATGTACAACTTCACAATAATCAACGACCACGACTAGTCAAAATTGCATCATCATTCATTTATTCATCAAATTATGTCAACATCTCAATTATACAAACATCACAACCATCTTGATCCACACAACCATCTTGATCCACACAACACATACTCCACAATCAGCATGCCATCAATCATCACAACAACATATAATTACAACAAGCATATAATATATGTAGTCACATAATCAAGTTCCATGTAAATAGCCTTCTAAACCCATCCAAACGTACTTATTAAATTCCAGAAAATTACTCAGAAATTAGTATAAATTATAAGCTTCCTTATTCTGAAGTAATTTTTCAAAAACCATAATTTTCTTCCCAGTAACCCGCACTAAATGGCCTCCCTATCGCGCTAAGTGCGTTCCTCTTTGACTTGACCTTTATTTTATTTTCAAAAGCACGTTAAGCGGGATCCACCGCGCTAAGCGGGGTCTGCGATTTCTGCAGAAAACCCTGCACGACCTCCATTAAACTAGTCTGAATCTTTCACCCAAAAACATGTTTTAATCATTATTTTCCTGCGATTTAAGGCTTATTAACCTAATTCTAACATGTATCATTCATTACAAACATAAAACACGATTATTCATCACAACTCCAAGATTCATCATCTAACCCTAGACCTCCAAATCCATAAAAATGGTGGATTTGACTCTAGATCATGTTATTATTCATCAATTCACCAATTAACAACATTATATGACATGTAAACAATACAATCCAGACATCAATCATCATAGTTTCATCAAAATCATCAAAACATCACAAAAACCTCAAAATACAAATCAACCTACAATTATATAAACCAGAGATCAAACATAAGAATTACAATAACTCCCTTTACCTTAGATTATTGGCTAGCTTGATTGTCTTCCCAAATTTTACGGTTGATTCTTCCTTCTCCTCTCCTTGCCCTAACTCTCTCTCTCTCTCTTTTACGTTTCTTCCAAATTTTTACAATGAATGAATATAATGTCTCTCTTTTCCTCTTTTTACTTAGTCTTAGGATCCCTAATATGATCTTCCTATTATACCCTTGCTAACAAGCTCATTCATTGATATAGGCAACCTAGGCATTTGCCTAGGGCCTCTAAATTTATTTTTTCCTTACCTTGTATATTCAATAGTAGAAACATTTAATTCACTTTGAAAAAAAATACTAACATTTAATTATTATTATTATTATTATTATTACTTTGTCACTATGTTTCAAGATACTCTATTGATTCTATAAATTTTGCTATACTACTGACTTCATTACGGAAATTGATCCTCTGCTGCTAGTTTGGTGCAGCAGTCTCTCCTATGCTAATCAAAGGGTTAAAACAATTCAAAAATAAAATAAATAGAAAGAAACAGTTTGTATGAGAGAGAAAAACTTTCAATCAATAGCTGATATTTGGGCAGAATGCTTGGTAGGAGAAAACAAGCAGGAGAGGATCTCAATCCCTTCATTACCGATGCATCTCTTCTCCTCTATTTTTTGTCTAATTAAATTACTTTCTTTTACTGGTATTATTTTATTCATTTATAAAAATCTCCTATCCTGAACAATGAAATAATATTTTTTTTTTATTTAATATTAAAATCAATTGATGTTGAAAATAAAATTAGTTTTTACTTTAAACAAACATTAAAGTCTAATGGAAAATAAAATGATGTACCATTCGATTTAATTTTTTTGAAAGTGAGACATCAATTCCAAATTTACTTCAGCTATTCCCTATGTTCCAAAAGAAAATTTGTTGAGTAAGCATAATAATGGAAATAGACGTGTACGTGTATCGCGTGCAGTCCCTTAAAAAAAATAAGAAAAAGTTTGATAAAAATAACATAACCGCGCCAGATAGGGGTCGAACCTATGACTTTCTGCTTAGGAAACAGACGCTCTATCCACTGAGCTACAGGCGCTTTTTGTGACAATTATGCTGATTTACTAATACAAAAAGAATGCCTTAAAAGCTACTGCAACTTTTACTGCTTTGCATATTCTGCATTTTCAAGTATTTTAAAAATTCAAATTCATTTGGTCAAATAAAAAAAAATCAAATTTCATTAGTTTTTACAGCTGGTAATTTTTTTGTTTATGTTTTGATTGAAATTTATTTCGCTTTTTAGGTTGAAATTCCTGTAATGAATTTGAGCTAGCTTAAAAAACATGTTAGGTAAGAAATTAAATTATTAATTTATTTTGTAAAATAAAATTTAAATATTAAAACTGAAATTTAATATATTATAAATAAAAAATAAATTCGATATTAAATTAAAAAAAATTATAACTGGTATGCAGAAATTTAAATATTTAAAATAAAATTATTATTAAAATTTTCAAAAATTACTATTAGTTATTTTCATAAAAGAATTACAAATAATTTTTTCAATGATAGTTTTGTCATTATTTATAATATATAACATATTTTTATATGGCATATCTAACCTATTTAATGATTTATTTATTTATTTGTGTCATATTTAATGAGAAACATATTTTCGTAAGAGATACATCAGAGATAAATGTTGTGAAACATAGGTTTTTTCTAGTGAGAAACATATTTTTGGGAGAGACACATTACATACTCATCCAAAATTTTAAGGTGATAAGTGTGTGAGTTCTCTCATTTATAAATGTTGAAGTCTTCACTTTTTTAATCAATGTGAAACTTTCACACACTTTATTTCTCAAGTTTCCAACTCACACTTAATAATATGTAATTTTTTCAAAGGTAGTTTTATAATTTAAATATAATATCTATCGTATGATGTGTATCAATTATAATGTATATCTTTTTATTGTGCATCAAATACATGATGAAACAAATATGTCATTCTAATATCATATCCTATCATTATCCAATTTCTTTATGCGTCTGCATGTGCGTGTGCACGTGTGTGTGAATTGAGATGGATGAGCATCAACAACGATTTTCTGACTCTTGATGCGTATCCATCTTGTATCCTCCAGTCACCCTCTCTTACTTTCTCTTCTTTACTATGGTTACTGATTTTACAAAAATATCTATAAATGAAATGATTATGGTTCTATTTATAGCTATTTTGATTTGTCATGTTCGCTTAGCGAGGAAAAGCTCGCTTAGTAAATTGTCTTTTCTTCACCTGTAAGTCTTCTCAAACAGCCTAGTTTCGCTCAGCAAAAGTAGTTCGCTCAACAAACATATATTTCTTCCTCCTTAAGTATTTTGAAACCGCCCTTTTGAAACCGCCAAACTTCACTTAGCGAAATAAGTTCTCTAAGTGAACATTCTGATGTTTGAAAATCTATATTTCCTCTCGCTTGGAACTCGTTGTGGGGTTGCTTAGCGGAAGTGTTGATCTCTTAAAAATTGAAAGTCTATGCCAGTCCTTGTTGGAGCTTCGCTATCACTTGCGTAACGAACTTGCTGAGTTTCTGGAAATTGCTTTGTGTCACTACATCTCGCTATCTCTCGTTTAGCGAAATAGTTAAATTTCCTCTTTGTGCTTTGTGCTCTCAATCCCTTGTTTTGAGAGGCAAAATCTGCACAAATATCCATAAAACAAGAGTAAAGGTGCACAAGACCATTTCTATTTAAAAAAATAAGGATTTTTCATGTTAGAAACATACAAACCAAGTAAGATAAGTGTTGTTATAAATGACTCTATCTTTGACACTTATCAATAGGTGTGAGGAATTATAAATCTATTGCCATGAGTTTCACCCCTTATTGTACATTTTATGGTCAAAATAAATTGTTACTTTTGGAAATTAACACTATTTAGAGTTATCAATAAAAGCTACGTTAATAGAAATGAATTCTCTCAATGAAGACTGGCTTATGGCCTTAACTATAATTAAACTTTAAAAGAAAAATGGATAAAGCATGTAATAAATGAATCATACTCAAGAGATTCGTTTAAGGTAGGTAACTTATTTTTAAAATCAACTTCATGAAGTGGAATTAACGATCCTAAGTTTAGGTAATGATCACTTGATAAAAAATGACCTTTTAATATTAGCAAGTTTTTGTGTGAGGTAGTCTACGGACTAGTGGACGTGGAAGGCGGAGAATTTAATAAATGAATAAATAAAAAGTATTAAACAATTATGTAGAATCGCTAGAAGGAGGGGTTGAACCTCCGACCTTGTGGTTAACAGCCACACGCTCTAACCAACTGAGCTATTCCAGCTATTTTGTTAGAAAAACAATATATATTGCTATTCAAGCTATTTTGTTAGAAAAATTTTATATATATAATTTTTATATGGGAGAATGATAAGAATACTTATCAACCTATTGATCAAGAATAAATGATTGTGATTAAAAATACATATATGTGATTCAATCTACTCAATTATTTTTCATTTATTGTTAGAATGAGCTTTTTTAATCACATTAATATGAAAAATAATTGGGTAGATTGAATCACAAATGTGTCTTTTTAATCACAATCATTTATTCTTGATCAAAAGATTGATAAATATTCTTTTCATTCTCACATATAAAATGTATTTTCATAAGATATATGTCCTCATATATGAAGTAACAGAGAAAATAGAGAATGGATGGTAGAAGTTTTGGTTGTGTCAAGTGCCTAATACTGATTGGAAAATAGAAAAGTGGTAAGGTAATTTTGTTTGTTACCATTTTGTCCAATTTTTAGTGCAATTTTTTTTAGGAAAAGACAGTAAAGGAAATTTGGTCAATTTTCTAGTAAATAATAGATAGTAAAAGTACAATGAAAAATTATGAAATCAAAATATTACAACAAATAATATGATTATACAAAATATAATAATAAACTTGACAAATGATTTATTTAGATACACATGTTAATTTAAACAGAATTATATAATTGTAAAATAAACAATTACTATATAAACTCAATTGTATTAAATAATAATAAAAAAACTTGTGACATGGAGAAAGAAAAAAAATTGACATTTGAAAATAAGAATTTTATTTTCAAGTAAAGGTAATAATTTGATAGTGACTCAAAGATAAAAAGTTAGTTGTTTGAATGACTATGTAGTATTATTCAATTTGATAAAAATACATTTTTAATGATAATAAATAAACAATATGATAAAAAATATTGAATTATTACATTTTAAAATAAAATAAAATAAGAGAGAGAATAGAAAAATGGTGGGGATATAATGAAGTAATAAAGAGAATAGAGAAAAGTGATAATAGATTGTAGTGTCAAGTATCTATTACTGATTGGAAAATAGAAAAGTGGTAGGGTGACTTTGTTAGTAACCATTTTGTCCAATTTGTAATGCAATTTTTTTTAGGAAAGGGCAATAATGAAAATTTGGTCAATCTTCTAGTAAACGATAGATAGTAGATTAGTTTTACATTAAGTATATGACATATTTTTATAGATAATTATATAATTATTTTAGTAAAAAAAGCTGTCGGCTATCCTGGTATGCCATTTTTTTGGTCGGCCGCTCCACGTTGCAATCCGCTATTAATAACTCTAACGTTATAGTGCTATAGTGTGGCGACAAGACTTGTGCAATTAGAGAGAAATGATAACAATGTGTAACTGACTTTTGCATTCTATTATTCTATTTTCATTATGTGAATTCTGTTGAGGATACAAGATATATATACTAGAATGTGTTAGTCTTAACATATAGACTTACACACTAACTAACTAACTGAGCCATTAACTTACTAACAGCTAGGCTTGACTAAGCTAAACTATAAAACAAGATTAGATAATCCTTGAGCTATATACTCTTAACAAGTACAATCCACCTTTGAGATGTAGGAAACTTACATCTTCATTCGTCATTGCCTGAAGCTTCTTTAAGCAAGTTGTCCCGTCTGGGGTAAAACTTCTCATCCTAAGATCCTCATGTGTTAGATTCACCCACCCCACCATCAAAGGAAATTTACTTGGTGTAGTATAACCACGTATTTCACTGAGGCATTTAAATCATTCAAATGCAAATACCTATAAGAAAAACAAAAAGAAAAAGATAAGCATTTTTGTGTTGTATCCCTTGAACCTAACATCAAAGGAAATATATATGTTTTTAAGCATATTGATAAATGTCTTACCATTAGAGCATATGCAAATCCGCTCAACATTATCATCTTACGATTTGCCTATCCTTTCTATTGAAACTTTGACGGTAGCAAGCACGGCTTCCCCCAAGCGTAACTATTTATATGATCTAGTTCAATAAAAGGTAAATACATCAAAGAAATAGTATTATAAGATGGAATGTTAAAAAGGAGATTTCTTAATAAATATAATAGGTAGGCCTTAACATGTGAAGCTAAATTCTCATCAGAAATAGCTTCTTTCTCGAATTTATTTTTCAATTTGTTTAAATCTATATCATAGGATTGCTTTTCCCTGTCACTAGACACTAGCAAATCCTTAGCTTCGTCCGGAGTTATTGACAAATGTTTTGCAATTGTTCCAATAATATTTGTGTGTTCAATTCCTAAAACCTGCACACCAATTGCCACAAGTATATAAATAACCTAACAAAGACTAATTCCTATTAAGTGAAAGAAATGAAATAAAATAAAAATATACCTGCATCCCATCAATGAGAAGTCCTGTGATATACAAGATATCTACAAGACCAAAATCAACTGTAGAATCCTTTACATTCTCCCCAAACACAAAGCATTCTTCATCTGTATCATAAAAGTAAAGTATGGCGGCGAGCATCTGCAAAGGGATATTAACTTTAACGGTGGGAACTCCAGAAAATATTTGAAATAAGTCTTTTTAAATGCAGCCTTTATTTTAACATCTACAATTGCTCACCGTTAAATATTTTCCGCAGTCTAAATTTAACTGTGAGCAATTGTATATGTTAAAAGAAAGGCTGGATTGAAAAGACTTGTTCCAAATATTTTCTAGAATTCTGCACCGTTAAAGTTAATATCCCTTTGCAGATGCTCGCCGCCTTACTTTACTTTTATGATACGGATGGAGAATGATTTGTGTTTGGGGAGAATTCAAAGGATTTTGAAATTGATTTTGGTCTTGAAGATATCTTGTATAACACAGGACTTCCCATTGATGGGAAGCTGGAATATTTTTTTATTTTATTTCTTTTACTTAACAGGAATTAGTCTTTGTTATGTTATTTATATACTTGTGGCAATTGGTGTGCAGGTTTCAGGAATTGAACACACGGATGTTATTGGAATAATTGCAAAACATTTGTCAATAACTCCAGACGAAGCTAAGGATTTTCTAGTGTCTAGTGACAGGGAAAAGCAATCCTATGATACAGATTTAAACAAGTTGAAAAATAAATTCGAGAAAGAAGCTATTTCTAATGAGAGTTTAACTTCACATGTTAAGGCCTACCTATTATATTTATTAGGAAATTTCCTTTTTAACACTCCATCTTATAATACTATTTATTTTATGTATTTACCTTTTCTTGAACTAGATCATATAGATAGTTACGCTTGGGGCAGTGGCGGAGCCAGAATTTATTTTAAGTCTGGGCAAGTTTCAGACGGACACTTTCATGTCCGTTTATCCGCTTTTTTTATTGCGTTAACTAGTGAAAATAGTTAACGGTAATATATATATATATATATATATATATATATATATATATATATATATATATATATATATATATATATATATATATATATATATATATATATACACGTCTCAATTAATTTAGAGGCCCTGTTCTAATATTAAAAAAAGAGTCCTATATAAAATAAAGTATAAATTTTTAAAAAAAAATATTTAAATTGTAAATTATATAAATTACAGTCATTCTTATTAATAACATAAATACTATTTAATAACCTAAATAAGACATGTACTCTTATTAATTTTTGTTTTAAGCTTTTTATATTTTAAAATTAAACTTTCTATTCTTTTTAATTATTTTAGACAGTTGATGAGACATAGAGGACTATTAATAAAAAATAAGATTTGAATTTCTCATTATTCTATCAAATTTGAAGTATTAAACTTGAAGTAAATAGACAACTCTGCAGTTATATTAAGAGATAATTAAGAATTAATAAATAAAATTACCAATTAATAAATTAACCACAAAAAAAAAAGAAGAAATTAATTATTAAAAGAAAATTTTATAGCCTTAACAATAAAAAAAGCAATAAATTTTTTAAATTTATAAAAGAATAAGAAAAATAAATCAACAATTAAATTTTATTTAATTGATTTGAAGAATGTTAAATATACTCCATTATTTTTCTATTCTATTTAATTGTACTTAAATTTGTTTGGTGATTTAAGCATTTTTACATATTTATGCAAGCTGATCAATTCTTTTTCTTTAGAGTAATCAATTTACATTAGGCTATCTATATTTCATTTATTAACACCCTTCAATTGTACATTATCCCTTTGCTTTGAACTTTTTTTCTCCCTCTCTCTCCACTATCCTCCACCACCGCCCTATTCAACCACTAACCTTAAACCCACATTCATTTCTTCCCAAGTCTTTTAATTCATTCTTCCCAAATTTCCAACTTAACCTAAGCCTAATCTGCTAATGAATATCATTACCACTGACAAAGAAATCACCCAGAAAATCTAGTGATTTCATCAACTCCATCTGATGTTGATTTATGAAATTACACCTTGGGCAACACAGTGGAGTCAAGAACTCCATTTGAAAAACTCTAGAGTTTGTAATATAAATACTCACATTTGAAAATGGAAGGTGAGAAGAAGGGGAGCCTGGGCAGCTGCCCGAGGTCGCCGCATGCTAGCTCCGCCTATGGCTTGGGGGGCAGCCGTGCTTGCTACCCTCAAAGTTTCAATGGGAAAAATAAGAAATTGTAAGACGATAGCGTTGAGCGGTTTCACATATACTCTAATGGTAAGTCATTTATCAATATGCATACATCATCTATATTTACTTTGATGTTAGGGTGGAGGGATACAACACAAAAATGCTTATCTTTTTCTTTTTGTTTTTCTTATAGGTATTTACATTTGAACGATTTAAATGCCTTGATGAAATACGTGGTTATACTACACCAAGTAAATTTCCTTTGATGGTGAGGTGGGTGAATCTAACACATGAGGATCTTAAGAAGAGAAGTTTTACCCTATAGGCTATAGGGGACAACCTACTTAAAAAAGCTTAAGGCAATGACGGATGAAGATGTAAGTTTCCTACATCTCAATGGTGGATTGTACTTGTTAAGAGTATATAGCTCAAGGATTATCTAATCCTGTTGTATAGCTTAGCTTAGTTAAGCCTAGCTGTTAGTAAGCTAAAGGCTCGGTTAGTTAGCTAATGTGTTAGTCTCTATGTTAAGACTAACACACTCTAGTATATATATCTTGTATCCTCAACAGAATTTACAGAATGAAAATAGAATAACATAATGCAAAAGTTAGTTACACAAATTGTTATTGTTTCTCTCTAATTGCACAAGTCTTGCCACCACGCTATAGCGCTAGAGTTATTAATAGCGGATTGCGGCACAGAGCGGTCGACCCAAAAAATGTGATATCTGGATAGCGGACAGTGAGATTAGTTTTTGTACTAAAATAATTATATAATAATTTATAAAAATATGTCATATACTTAATGTAAAACTAATGTTATATAGTAATCAAAACAGCCACATTAAAATTTAAAAGTATAACTCAGTCACAAAACAAAACAGAACTCATTTGTTAATGTTTTGACTAATCAGAACTCATTTGTTAAAATTTAAAAGTAGAACTCAGTCACATTCATATTATTCATATCATCATAAACAAAACATAACTCATTCTAAAACAGAATAAATATTAACATCAAATAGAAGTAGAAATAGAACAGAGAATAAATTAAAAGTATAATAAAATAGAAGTAGAAAAGAGAATAAATATTCACATCTAAATAAAAGTAGAAGTAGAAAAGAAAATAAAAGAAAAGAGAATAAAAATAGAGAACTTACAATATAAAAACAAAATAGAGCAGGATGAGGAATGGAGGAGACTGGGGCCGGCCGGAGAGAGGCATACGATTGGAGGAGTCGCCGAAGTAAGGATTGGAGTTGACGATTAGGGCAGAAACAAGAAGAGGAACGGTTCGCAATGCTAGGGCAGAAAGTAGAAAAAGAAGTGCTTATAAGAGTCGTCGGATGAAAGATTGGAGTTGACGATTAGGGCAGAAAGTGGAAGAGGAAGTGTTTGTACTTTGTAGCATGAAAACAAAACATAAAAAGGATTATTGTATTAAATAAAAGATATTTAATAATAATACTACTAATTAGTTTAAAAAATTATTATTATTACTTATAATAGTGATTAAGTTTTAAGATTTTTTTTCTTATAATATGATTTTAATTTATCTATATTTTTTAATATTAAATGTGTTTTTAGTGTTTATGAAATTTATATAAAAATGTTGTTTTTAGTTCTTCAATGATGGCATATTTCAGTTTCGATAAATTACTTTTATAATTAAATACTAGCTCCAAAAAAAATATTCTAGTGAATCTTTTTTATTGAAAGTTTTTACATTTTTAATAGATATTTCAGGTGTAGAATATCCCAACTAACTCAACAATGCTAGTATTCTTCAATCTTATTTTCATCGCACTTTTTATCCTTTAATAGATATTGTGAAAGAGTGCACTCATTATTAATCATAATCAAGTTTCACAAACATAACCCCATATTAAGCATTTCAGATTGGGTACCTGCATCAATAGATGTCTTTTGTTTATCATCAACCTGTACTAAAGAATCTACATCCCTAGAATAAGAAGTGGGTTGATCATCCATAACAATATCTACATGTCTCTCGGGTTGATCATCCATATTATTCTCCTTTGTGAACTAATATAATTAACATTCTAAGAAAGACCTAATAGTGCAATATTATTTCATCTTTGAAATTGAAGAAATTTGTATAATTAATTATCGAGCGAATTAGGATTTTTTTTGAAAAAGTTAGGGTTATGTTATGGTAAAACATTGGATGCATTGTTTTCTGTCTTTTGTTGCAAATTGATCTTTAATTTTTCAGTTTTTTGTCTGCAGCTCGAAAAAGAAAGTGTGACTGTGAGAGCACGAGACGTACTTTGGTAATTTTAGGCTTGTATACTAATTTTAATCTTGCACGTAATTTGATCATTTTAATATGATAATGTGTAATTTTAGAGTTGTTTGTATCATATTTGTATTTGGCAATTTTGATTCTCGGTGAATGAAATTTCGTTGTACTAATATTATTTATTGTTTTGCTTAGCTCGAATTTGTCTTTATTTGAGAGATAATATCTTTATTTTTGTTTTTTTCTGATAATGTCTATTTTATTTTAATCAATCATTGTCTTTATTTGAGAGATAATATCTTTATTTTTGTTTTTTTCTCCATCTCACGATTTTTTATTATTATTTAATACAACTAAATTTCCATGATTATTGTTTATTTTACATTTGTTTTTAAATATATTTTATATCGCATCAAATAATTTTTTTATTTCACGAGTCATTATCAACATAGTAGCTATTTTATTTTAATCAACAATTACTATTAATTGAGAGATAATTTTTATTTTTAAATGTTAATATTTCATTTTTATTATCTCCATCTTATACTATCTTTTTTTATATGATTATTTAATATAATTGAATTTATATGATCATTTTTCATTTATAATTAAACCATTCAGTATTAATTTATACGTATTTAATAAAATTTTATTCAATATTAAATAAATTTATCCGTGCGGAAGCACGGGTATCTTACTAGTATAATTAACATTCTAAGAAAGACCTAATAGTGCAATATTATTTCATCTTTGAAATTGAAGAAATTTGTATAATTAATTATCGAGCGAATTAGGATTTTTTTTGAAAAAGTTAGGGTTATGTTATGGTAAAACATTGGATGCATTGTTTTCTGTCTTTTGTTGCAAATTGATCTTTAATTTTTCAGTTTTTTGTCTGCAGCTCGAAAAAGAAAGTGTGTCTGTGAGAGCACGAGACGTACTTTGGTAATTTTAGGCTTGTATACTAATTTTAATCTTGCACGTAATTTGATCATTTTAATATGATAATGTGTAATTTTAGAGTTGTTTGTATCATATTTGTATTTGGCAATTTTGATTCTCGGTGAATGAAATTTCGTTGTACTAATATTATTTATTGTTTTGCTTAGCTCGAATTTGGTAATTTTAATCCCAACAGTAATTTTGAAAGTTGCTTTGTTGAGTTGTATTCTTTAGCACTCAAGTTAGTTGAGGTTGTGAATGTTTTCTTTCTTTACAGGCTCTTCATGGATTTGGATTGTAATTGAGTGAAGGTTCAAATCCAATTGCTCTATATATATTGGCTCTTTCCTGTATAATCCAACTAATTCATTCTAATATTTAAACAAATATCTTATATTGTAGATCTTCATCATATCGACTCATTATATAGTGTGTTATCCTAAAGCAAAATAAATTTTAAGTTATAATTTTTTTTGTAACATTTAAAGTTGGCATGAGTTATACATTTAAATTTTGTAACAATTAAAACAATAAAAAAGAATGTAGTTGATGAATGGTCATTTATCTTTATTATTATTTAAAGTCTTTAACATCGTTCCAGTTACTTTAAGAGGTTTCACATCTTCTTCATTTCACTGTAAAAGTAAATGACCGTTCAACACGGTATTTTTTATATTTTTATTATTTTAATTGTAACAATTTTGATTTTTTCTCATGCTTTTCTTTTTCATAGGTTTATAACTTTATTTTTAATTTTTTAATTTTAATTTTAATTTAATTTATTAATTAATTTTATTTTATATTAATATTAATTTAAAATAGCTGTAGTATTTTTTTATCTTGTATCTTAATTTCAATATTCAGTTAAATCCTTAACTCGTCAAAAATTATGTATGACTCATTAATTTTTTAAATGTTAAAATTTAAATGTATAACTCATGTAAAATTTAAATGTTACAAGAGTTTTTTTATTACTTAAAATTTATTTTGCTTTAGGATAACACTAAATGATGAGGTGATATGAAGGAGATCTACAATGTGAGATATCTACTTAATTCTTTTTTTGGTAAGCCCATTTAAATCCACCTTTTTATTTGCATTTGTATCCGGATTGCATTTTGATGTCCATACTCACGTGTGTCATTTGATTTTTTCATTTAGTTAATTTGTCCTATTTTGATAATTGAAATTCTTTAGGGTTTTCATGAAAAAACAAAGCACATATGGTAAAAAAAAAAGATCATGTTGAAAAATAACAAATGATTAAACAAAGCACATATGGTAAAAAAAAAAGATCATGTTGAAAAATAACAACTGATTTCATGGCAAAGTTGGACCGTAACATATAAGACATGTTTTATACTATGTAGAAATAAAGTTGGACCGTAACCCAATTGTTTATGCACAAAAATTTTGATTAAAATAAATGTTGAATCAAATTCAACTATACCAAAATAATTAACAAAACTGTGATGGACTGTCTAAGAACATAAACCTTAAGGGAAGAGAAAAAGAAATCATAATTTTAAAATCCTAATATAAACATCATTCAAAATATTGATTTATATAATTGGAAGATGAGATGATTCTAAATAACTCCATAAATAACTCCAAAATTAAGTAGAATCAGATATGAGTAGCTCTGATACCACCAGGACCAAGCTACCTAAGCTAGGGGCTTTAGATCTCAAAAGTTTGGACTTAAAAAATCTTAAATTTTTTTCATTTAGTTATAAAAATATATAATAACGCATGAGTTGCATATATCATTGTAGTTGGGTTGGTAAAATATAGACCTATTTTCCTTTTGGTCTTGAGTTCAAAAATGACCTATAGGGCCCGTTTGGTGCGCAGGATAAAAGACAGGATAGGATATCTGTATCATATCCTATCTCAATCCAGTGTTTGCTGACACAACATGATAGGATAAGTTAATCCTGAAACTTATCCTATCCTGCCTCACTAGTTCAAATTCTTATCCTGAATATGAGTTGGGTTAGAATCCGGCAGGATAGGATAAGAAAATGATTTACTAATTTATCCCTATAAAATATAATTTAAAATAAAAAATTAAATGTGATAAAATATAAATAAAAATTAATTTGATATTAAATTAAAAATATTAATAATTAATTTAATAAAATAAAAAAATTAGAATATTTAAAAATAAAATAACTATTAAAGTTTTAAAAATATTGCTCTTGTATAAAAACTAAGTTAAGGACGAGCACTAGGAATCCCGAACCCAGAACAAATATGAATTCTAATTTTATTTTTCATCAAATTAAATATATATTCTTGCAAGGTAATTTTGTATTTATATATATATATATATATATATATATATATATATATATATATATATATATATATATATATATATATATATATATATATATATATATATATATATATATATATATATATATATATATATATATATATATATATATATATATATATATATATACTTTGAGTAACACACGAGAATTCATAATCTTTTTCAAGAAAAATTGAAATTATTTACTCAATAGTGTCAAAGAATTTTTTTAGTTACATTTTTTTTACCAATTTATAAATTTTAAAATATTTTACAAAATAATTGTCTTACAAGTGTGTCTATATATATATTTGGAAACTATTTACTCAATAGTATTAATGAGTTTTTTTTAATTATTGAAAAATATTATTTTTTATCAATTTATTAATTTTAAAATATTTTAGAAAATAATTTTAAAAAAATATAGTTATTTTACAAGCGTGTATACTATATGTTATCCTATGTCAACCAAACACATGATAGGATAAGTCTTATCATGTCTGTATCATATCATATTCTTATCCTACTTGATATCCTATCATGTCCCTATCATATCCTGCGCACCAAACGGGCCCATAATGTTTTCATTTCTTCCATGACCTTCCACTCAAAATTTGCTCTTGATCTTCGAAGATGGATTGAATTAGACTCATTCAAGATTATTATGCAAAAAGAATGGGCTCAATATTATTAAAAGTTGACCAAGTTATGATCTTTTGAAGTGGATACACAATATCTTGAACTTTCAAATAGAGACCTATGATGTCTTCTCACTTTTAATGACTTCACAAAATTTCCTTTTGACTTGTGAAGAGAAGTTGTTGATGATGTCAAGGAGAATAATTTGCAAAAAGAAGCACTAAAAAATGTTGAAAATTGAGGGAGTTATGCCCTTGTGATCATAGAATTAAGAGCTTGTCAAATTAGGTCAAACTTCTTGAATCAACTTTGAATCTCTTGAACTTTTCCTGCATAATAAATCACGAGGAGACACATGAGACTTTAAAATGATGTTCTCTTGAAGCACACTTAATTGTGAGGCTCATGACTTGAGGAAATTTGTTGAAGAAAGCATGGAAATAAACACATGAACCTATGGAGTTTCTTGATGAATCAAGCCACATAATCTTGAGATGAACTTGATCAAATGAAGTCGAGAGATGCTTAGAACATGGAACTTGATGATAAGAATATCTCTCTTGTAGTTTAAGCCATTTAGCTTCCAAGATTAATCAATTGATTAAGGGTCGATCTTCAATAAACCTAGCTTTATGAGAGTTGTGGATGCACTTGATTCAATAACCTACAATGCACATATTTTTAAAAGAAAAAGGCTTCTTTTTGTATTTTGGTTAGTATAACATAAAAAGAAGTATTCACAAATTTAAACAGACATGAGTGCTTGGTGATTCCCCCAAAGGTGAGATGAGCACAGAGCTAAAGTTGAACCTCAAAATTATGATCTTGATTAATGATTAGAATGCAAATGATTAAGGAATCTTATGGTCAAAAATTGGGGCCGGGCCGAATTTGGGCCCGTTCAACCTGGCCCGTTGTACAGGGCCCGCATTTTTTTTATAAATGATAAACATTAAATAATTGTATTTATATTATCAGTTGCAAAAAATTCCAATTCTTCTTTAAGCAGCGCAGTGGTTAGGCCCGTTTGTGTGGGTTCGAACCATTCTTTAATTAATTTTTTTAGAATTTATTGTTTTAAAAAGTGCCAAAATGTATTAGAAAGAATGCGAACATGAATACTTATACCACTGGAATACTAACCGTGATGTTTCAAGAAGAAACAACTAGTTTTAATTATTTCAACAATAAGTCCATTATCCCATATTAAACCTTTAAATATTTTAAAAATAAATTTTAGAATATAAATAAATAATTAAAGATGCACAATTAATATATTTGTTAAAATATATATTAATAATTTGAATTTTTTTATTTTTAATATTATTTATAATAGTAATAAAATATGATTTTTTATATTCTTTTTTATAAGGCCCAATTTTAAAAATTAGAACAAGGCCTCTGAATTTTCTGAGACGGCCTTGATTGGGGTATGACACTTATATACCTACTTCACATCAATTTCCTTCTTGCCTTGAGACAATTCGACAAGTGACCAAATGTTGTTGTCTTCGATGGATTTCAATTTCTCATTCATAACTTTCATCCACTTCGAATCTTTTAATGCGTCAGCTGCACTACATGTTCAACACCTGCGTAGAAAACTTAATCTACCCGCTCACCTTCATCACCGACCACATCATCTGATATAATCACACATTCTTGCAACCTTGCATATATATATCTTATTTTCTGAGATCTGCTTGTACATACGTTACTTTTAAATTCTTCTTGTCGAACTTAAGTTAAACCAATTCTTAATAAATCGAACAACACTAAGGTGAATTCAACTCAACTCATTTTCGACCTTACATAAATTTAAAATTTGTTTATAAAAGAGATAATTTTGTTGATATTACTGAGCTTTTTCAAAAATAAAATAAAATGAAGAATTTCGTCAAGAAATAACATTAAATTAAAGTCTGTAATGAAATATAGTATTTCGCAGTTGGCGTGAATGATACTGCGACCAAAGAAAACCAACTCCGGTGCTTCCACACTACAGTCGATGGCGAAGAACCGAAGTTCCAAAGCCACCATTCTGCTGATCTTCATCTCTTTCATAGCTTTCTGTGCCTTTGTAATTGTTCCTGTTTTCGCTCCACTTCCTTCTATTCAATCTCGCCATCACGCTCATCATTCTCATCCCAAAAAAGTATATTCCTTTACTCTTTTCCCGCCATAATTACTTCTCTTACTTTCATATAGTTTCTCGGTGTTTATCGTCAATTAACTCTCTATTTTTGATATATATGAACTATATGTTTGTTAAATGCTATAGTCAACTGAAATTAATTAATCTGAACAAATAATTATAATTAGTTTTTGCAATGATTTTTAGGTTTTCTTCCCAAATTGATAGGAGAACTAAGGATGTTGATTTTTGCAATATCCCTTGTTGAATTAGTGATATTGGTGTTCGGGTCGACCTGGTATTGTCCACTTTGTGTGTGAGAATCCTGACGGCTTTGTCGTTTAGAAAAGACGCCCAGTTGGATTGAGATATATGATTGGGATTCCCAAGTAATGTGAGACTATTTTGCCCGTCCCGCTCAAAACAATTGGGATTATTACTAAAAATGTGTTTAAATTTTTAGCTGTTTTTAAATGTGTCATATAATATTATTATTGTTTTCCATTTTGTGGTAACTTGAACTATTGTTTGTTTGATGTTTTCCAACTTAGCTCCTTTGCGATTGTTTTAAATTTTAATCAGGTCCGTAGGAAGTTTGAGATTGCAGATGATATGTTTTGGAAAGATGGTGAACCTTTTCGGATCATCGGCGGTGACTTGCATTATTTTCGAGTGCATCCGGAGGTACACATCTTGCTAACTTGAACTATTAATTTTGTGAGACGGATTTTGAAAAACTGTCCATAGTGCTCATAGTAATTGCATTGCTGTCAATGACAATACTATTGCTTTTTTGGTTCTTTTCGTGTATTTTACCTACATACTCACCGGCTTTTTGAAATGATGGCCAGTTGGTCAGATGGGGCACAAGTGAATTGCTAAAGGAGGATTTTTAAATTCTTAAAAGAACATTTATTTGTTAATTAATAGGTAATGCCAGCCTGCTAATTTACAAGTCAGTAGGAGTCAATATGCTTTGAATATTTTCCCGTATCAAGCCATCGTTAGAAATGGTTGTACAATCACTATAGGCGTCATAGATATCTTGGTCCAACTATGTTTTGCTATTAAGGTCTTTTAATCAGATCGGTTCTTCTTTTCATGTTCTTCATGAGGATAGAACTAGATATAGATTTAAAAAATAATTGGCAATGAAAATTTGTGCATGCATTGAAACTTGTTGACTATATTCACCAACTTTGATCTCTATAATTGGAAATGGGCAATTTTTTTAGAAAAGTTGGCTTGCAGTCAAAAAATTTTCTATGGTCTTTCTTACATTAGAATTCGTACAAAATAACTAGTATTAAAGCAGAACAAGAAAGTGGAGCTAGCTGTCATTGCATCTGGCACCTCTTGTAATCTTCTGATCTTCCTCATAAGGATAACACAGATTGATGAATGAAGTTTGCCCCGTTATTCTTTTAGACATCATAAGTAATTTATTTTAAACACTTCCATATGGTGGTACCATTTTCTTTCTAATTTGCAGTATTGGGAAGATAGACTGCTAAAAGCCAAGGCATTGGGCTTGAACACAATTCAGACGTATGTTCCTTGGAATTTGCACGAACCAACACCAGGAAAGCTTGTTTTTGAGGGTTTTGCAAATATTGTATCATTCCTAAACCTTTGTCACAAACTCGATCTTCTTGTCATGCTTCGACCTGGACCATACATATGTGCAGGTTAGCTCTCCCATATTCTCATATGATGATACTTTGCGATTTCCATGTGCATTGGTGATGATACTTTGTTAAATATGATGATCAAGAATTCAATATGATGACAATGACCGTGATTTATTTCAGAGTGGGACTGGGGTGGTTTCCCAAGTTGGTTATCTTCCATGAACCCATCCCCCAAACTAAGATCATCTGATCCTGCTTTTCTTAAACTGGTAAGCTATCCTTATTATATCTTATGATAACATTGATCTACATTGCAACCAACTTCGCAATCACTATTCTTGTGGTTGGATTTGTGTTTTATGTTTTTTTATTCAAGATTTTTATCTCTTATATAGCTTGCATTATTCTCTTTTTATGTGAGTCATACAAGCCTAGAGGTCAAGCTTGTTTTTACCTCCTTTCTCCCTTTGTGCCAGCATTTACCACCAAAACAACCCCATCGGGTCTTCTTTTAATATGCCACTGTCACAGGCTGTGCTTAATTAAATCATAATTTAGTTATTTACCGGAAAAAAAGGTGAAATTAGTATGTGGTTTCACTGTAAAGATGTGTTAGTGGTTTACAAAGAATAGGTTAAATAAACCCTTGTGGTTATTGTGCTGATGGTTTTTTGTAAGCATTGCTGGATAGAACATTATGGCGAAAGTTGATCCATGTAGCTAATCCCACTTAGTGGGATAAGGCTTGGTTGTTGCTGTCGTTGTTGCTGGATTGTGCATAAAAAATTTGACATTTATTAAAACATTTTCTATAAGTCTTTATGTGTTTATTCATTACTATTATTGAGGTGTGCACTTATTATAGTTTGTTATGTAAGGTTGAAAGATGGTGGGGCAAGCTGCTTCCAAAATTTGTTCCTCTCCTATACGACAATGGAGGCCCTATAATAATGGTTCAGGTATGTTGTTTTTTGGTAGAATTGGAAAACTCTATTTGCCTGATTGACATTATTATACTTGATGTTTGCAAAGCATAAAGTATGTTCAGATTTCAGAAACAGAAAGTCTAGGTGCTTATGTTGGAAAATGGAAGAATTCCCATACCGAAATTACAGGGTTTTCATGGAAAATAAGAAGTCATTCTGAATAATTAATATGATATGTGTTAAGAGTCAAATCACTAACACCTCTATTACTAATAATCTGGGTCCATTACTAATATTGTATGTTGAAATAGACTGATACAAGCCCAGCCCATTAAGACCACTAACATCATAAGACTCAAAAACCGTAAGAATCCTAGTCAGTATTGTAACATTTTTCATTCTATTTGTTTCTCAAAAACTAAAACTATGTATCATTTGTTAGCATTTAGTGGAAGGTGGTTTGTCTAAATACAAAGATCTTCCCCTATTATTGTGAGGTTTAAAATGCTTGAATTTTTGTGTTGGTTTAGGACTTAAAGTTTCTGTGTTTGAATATTTTTAAGATTTATGCAATGCTTCTCTTTTGTATCTTAGCCATTTATCTCATGAAAGGAGATATAGATTAATACATTACATTGTTTGACACAGGTTGAAAATGAATATGGTTCGTATGGAGATGACAAAGCATATCTTCAACACCTGGTCACACTAGCTAGAAGTCATCTTGGGCATAATGCTATTTTGTATGTGCTTTTATGTTTTTTAAGCTTATCTCTCATTGCTCTTGAACTGATGTATTCTGCTGTAATATGATGTAGAATTGTAGATCTTATGATAGAAGACCCTACTTGACAAGGCCCACTCCCCCTCTTACCTACACACACTTTTAGAGTGACCTTTTTAAGGCTGAGATTGTCAAAATCCCACATTAGCTAGATTTATGGCTAGGGTGTGTGTTAAGATCTCACATTTGCTAGATAAATGGCCAATGTACTCCTCCTAAATACTTATGCAGTTGTCCACCCAAAACTATAGTTATCCCATATTCTAACATTCTATATGTCCTAACCCCAATATTGGGCCACTCATATAGGTGTCTGGACACTCTACGTCCAGTCCTGTCCTAGACTTGAAGGGCACATCAACTAGATATATCTAAATGAAGACGAAATAAGAGAGTAGACTTGTATTCCAAATGCCTTATGCTTTTTGTGTGAAGATGTGATGTCAACCTCCTATTCGTAGTTTGTTACTTGGCCCATTGGTGCAGGTCCCTTGCTCTCAGGCTCCCTCAAAACTCCCAACAAGAGAGATAAATGAGATAACGTTAAATGGTTTGCATTTTGTTAATTGTAAGGTATTGAGTTTTTTAATGGGTAGGTTGGTTTGAAACTACAACATGAAACTGAATTTCAACTTCTACTTTAATGTACGAGTATGTCTACAAAATCCTAAATTTAACCTGATTATGGTAAGGCAATATCAAGGGTAGTCAGGAAGGTCTCCTTATTATTCTTTTCTGTGTTTCCTGTTGTCAGATACACTACAGATGGAGGGTCCAGAGAAAATCTTGAGAAAGGAACTATTCGTGGAGATACTGTCTTTTCAGGTGAAATTTCAATAGTATAAGTGATATTTTTTTTGAAGCAAATATAATATATTACTCACAAAAAACAGTTAATACAAGAGGTGATCCTTAGATCCAACCCATCAAAAACAACTATAACATCAATTGAGCTATTTGTTTCCTAGTTCTTTTATACTGCCATCCCCTATATACAATGTTATCTATAACATTTTGTATTATATCTCTATTAGTGCTATGTTTGAACATTATGCTATTTCTTCTACTCCAAATGCCATATACAGTCTCTGTGAATGCTATCTTCAGAAGACATGCTTTCCAGCCTTTCCTTGTCACTTCCTGAGTCAACCAGCTCAATTCTTCAGCCCAAGGAAGAGGTTGATGTGATCTATCAAGCCACCTTAAAACCTGTCTCCACACATCAGCATTTTCCTTACAGTCAAAGAACAAATGAGGTATACTCTCTTCAGTTTCCTGACAAATACTGCAGATACTATCAGTGAGCATATTAAATCATTTGAGCCTATCCTTAGTTGCTAGCTTCCCATGACACAAAAGCCATGTTATGAATTGAGCCCGAGGCCTGGCAGCATTTCTCTGGAAAAGTCTTCTCCAATCCACCAAGGGGCCCTCCTCATTCATGTCATCATATAGCAATTGCATTTTAAACTTTTGTTGGTGCAGCAGTTTATCCCAAGTCAGTTGATATTGCTGCACTTCACCCCTTAAATCCAGGATCCTTTTCATCACCCAAGAGCTACTTTGAGCAACTCTTGCCTCCATCACATTCTGCCCTTTCAAGTAGTACATGTGAACCCATTTGACCCACATATTGTCAGTTTTCCTGCAGAGATTCCACAAACATTTAATCATTGTAATTTTATTCCATATGGTAAGATTGATCACACCTTGACCTCCCTGTGCTTTTGGCTTGCAAACAGTTTTCCAAGCCACTGGACTCTTACTACTAGCATCAGTATTACCTGTCCAAACAAATGTTCTGCACATAGTGTCAATTTTATTAATCACAAACTGAGGCAGAGGTAGACACTGCATCCAATACTGGGTGATTGCCATTATAACACTCTTAACTAGCAAAAGCCTTCCTGAGTAGCTGAGCAATTTTGTAGTCCAATGAGTAATCCTATGCATAATCTTTTCAATCAATGGCAAATAGTGGTTAATACTTAACCTCTTACTGGTGATTGGCACTCCAAGATATTTCATGGGAAGCTGGCCCTCTGCAAATCCAGTTGACTGAACAATAATATCTTTTGTCTCTCTATCCATTCCTCCACAGAAAACTTGACACTTCTTAGGGCTCATCACCAACCCTGTGGACTCTGAGAAATCCTGTACAGTCTTGAGCATCATTTGAACAGATTTGGTGTCTCCTCTACAAAATAAGTGATATTAATAAGGTCTTACAAACATCTATCTTCTCTTTCTCTCCCTCCGTCCCTCCTTCCCAATAGTAATCTTTTATTTCTTTAGTATCTCATTTCGCTACATTTGGAGCGTTGCAGATAAGTGAATTGACTTATGTTGACATTTAACTACATATCTCGGCATCACTATGTGGCATCCATTGCTTTGACCATATTTGATTATATAACCTAATACATATTATCTTTTTATAGCTGTTGACTTCACTACCGGTGATGATCCTTGGCCCATATTCAAGTTACAGAAGGAGTTCAATGCCCCAGGAAAATCGCCACCTTTGTCAACGTAAGTTTATTAGTGCGGACTACTTTTTTTTGTTTATTATTCTAAATACTAAGAGTGCTTGTCTTATCAGTGAATTTTACACTGGGTGGCTTACACATTGGGGAGAGAAAAATGCTAAGACTGGTGCTGATTCCACAGCAGCTGCTCTTGAAGAAATTTTGAGAAAAAATGGTTCTGCAGTCCTATATGTCTGTCGCAACCTATGCCTTCGTCGTACTGTTTGAAAATCACATTATGATTGGTCCTTTTGAATTGGATCTTCTGATTTTCAGATGGCACATGGTGGTTCAAACTTTGGATTTTATAATGGGGCAAATACTGGTGCAGACGAAGCTGACTACAAGCCTGACCTCACTTCATACGATTATGTAAGGATTTTTTTAACTTGCGTTTTCACCTTATACTTTGAATTGTGGTATGCACATAACAAACTGGACAAATGCAGGATGCCCCAATCACGGAAGCTGGTGATGTTGACAATTCAAAATTCAATGGTATGGGTTTTGTTTTTCTCTTATTTTCAAGTGTTATCAATATTCTACTTTTCAGTTTGTTGGTCATACTTTTTATAAGCTTCCATTTTTCTTGTGAGTACTTGCACATCCCTACCCCAGAATATGTTTTGATGACGCCCAAACAATAATTAGTCACTGAGGTAAAATAGTAACTCGAAGCCTGAGCTAGATTTCCATTCTCCCCACCTGAGGGTAGATATGGACGTCATCTTCTAAGAAAGGGGTTTTACGTAGTAATCTTGCTCTACTCTTCATTGCTACGTCATACTAGGGAACAACAAGACCTTGAACTACTCTAGTTCACAGTTCAACTTAAGTTGCAAACTGCTACCGTGATTGCAAAAAAATTGAAAATGTTATCCACATGTGATACAGACCAACATAGGCAGATGTTACTTTTGGAGGAGGAGGGTAGTACAGACTGTTGGACAGTTAAATGTGAGTTTTGATTGCAACCAAGGATCTAGTTGAGACATAAGCAGAAAAGGCCCCCGAGAAGGAGGGGCGTGTTTGGAGTCGTTCATACCTAACTGATCTCTCAGTTCTAAAAGGGAAGCATTCCCATGGGAGAGCTTGCTTTGAGTTTCTGAAACCTCTGAGTAATAAAGCATTTTGTTCCCTTCTTTTCTTCTTACAAGTTATTTAGCTTATAGGACCTATTAGCATCAGTATGCAATGAATCCTGAACCTGTAGAAGATGCATATGTAATGTTTGGAGAAAAATTAAAATATTAAAAAAAATACACAGAATTTTAGTGACTTTCAGTGTAGGGTCTTAATCATAGCCCTAAATACCTCTGTTAAACTGTTATTTGGATGTGAAGGGTGTGCTGAGATTCCACATTAGTTAGAGATATGGCTAAATTAGTTCTCAGACGTTATAATTTGGACTTTAAGTCTTACTGAATCCTAAAAGCTAGCTCATAGGGTGAGATTGGATCCGCTATAAACATTATTCAAGCCATATCACTATCCAATCTGAGACTCAACACCCCCTCACACTTGGTCCTGGATATTTACAACAGCAGAATCTAGAGTAGGTTGTGATACTATCTTAAAAGTTGGATTTGGGCCTAACTCAACAGTAAAATCAAATTTGGCGAGTATTACCGAAGCCTTATAAGAATAATTCAGGCAAACCTCTAGCCGGTGTTCAATCTCAACAACTTCCAACATTTTCAATTTATTATGAAGAACTTACAGTCTATAACATTTAGTATTTTGATCACTTTCTACTGGCATATTAATTCTAATCAGGAATTCATTTTCCTCTTCAATTGCATTTATTAGTTTGTTCCTAGAATAAACTATACAAATAAGAAATTGATATGTTCTCATTATCTATTTATACGAGGAATAGCAAAAAGAAAGGCATTAAGCCAAAAACACCGACAAGATAAGTTCATTTGTAAACTAATCACCACAGAATATCTTTTCAATGGCCCAAACAAAAATTAACTTTCCTTTTGCTTTTTTCAAATTTTGTAATTTAAGTATTTAACAATGATCTTACAAGCTAAATTTTAACTGTGTTTATATACATTTCAGCAATCCGGAGTGTTATAGCTCGATATAGCTCTGTACCTCTTCCATCTATTCCTTCTGATAATGAAAAGGCAACATATGGACCAATCCACTTACAAAGACAATATTCTTTATTTGATTTCACCAATTCTTCCAATGCTTTTGCATCAAAAAATCCGATGTCAATGGAGAATGTGGGCCAGGTATGTTGATGCTGTTCATGCTGGTGCCAATTCCCTAAATGTTATACTATTAAAGCTTGACGATGTGTGTTCAGTTTTTTGGTTTTTTATTGTATGTCACTGAATACGAAGCACGGAGAGGGGGAAGAATTTTGTCCATACCAAAGGTGCTGTTTGAACCCTATCATTAATTCTCATTGCTTTTATCTGTTTTCATTGTATTTCTGTTAGCCAATAAAGTTTAGAGAATGTCTTATCTATTTAGAAGAATTTAGCTTTTCTGAATATTAGAATTGCCAATATGCAGGTGCATGACAGAGCCCAAGTATTTATCTCATGTTCTTCTGAAGGAAGGGGTGCAAAACCAACTTATGTTGGTACTGTGGAAAGATGGTTGAATAAAAAACTCAGCCTCCCTGAATTTCAATGTCATTCTAATATCAACTTATATATTTTGGTATATACCATTTTTTTTAATGTATTCTTATTTCTTCTACTTTTAATATTTCACGGGATTTTGAATGTTTTTTATTCTTCCCACCGTATGTAGGTTGAAAATATGGGTCGTGTAAATTATGGGCCTTTCATTTTCGATAGGAAGGTAAAAGTCATGAATATGAATTATATGATGATGCTTCTCTAAGGGTTTGATTGTGATTGGTTGATCTTTGTCACAACTTCTTCAGGGCATTCTGTCATCTGTTTATCTGGATGAGAATAGAGTACTGGGATGGAAAATGACCCCTATTCCTTTGCACAATCTAAATGAAGTGCCGAATTATAATCCCATCACACAGGCTACGTATTCTGCATTCAGTGAAATATCAACCTCCAGGAAAAGGTTGATGAACACGTCTGGTATGTACCAAAATACACATGGAAAGAAAAACATAATACTTTTCCAATCACTGTTCTATTTGTATCTCATTATATTCAGTCATCACTTCATTGGATTTTATATTGATAATGTAAGTATTTGTTCTTTTCCAGAAAATACATCAAAAGAACCAGCTTTTTATTCGGGACACTTCTTCATCGATCAATCAAGTCAGATCAAGGATACATTTTTGTCATTCAACAATTGGGGAAAAGGTGTTGTGTTTGTCAATGACTTCAATCTTGGAAGATATTGGCCGGTAAAATGCTTTTTTTTACTCTTGAATCAATTATATTCGTGATTACGGAAAGTGATTTATTACTCTATTATCTATCTAAATGATTTTTTTCTTATTCGAACATTGATAATTTATCATTCTTTAATAGTTGAAAGGACCACAGTGCACTCTCTACGTTCCTGCTCCAGTCCTTAAGCATGGAGATAATTTTTTGGTATGGATTGGAAATAGCTATTATATATGAATCTATCTCTAGCATTTATCATTGTATATTTAATGTGAATAATGTCATTGAGAATCACAACTTGATTGATGGTGCAACCGTGATTGCACCCTTATCAACTAATGTACAGGTAATACTCGAATTGGAATCTCCGGACCCCAAACTTGTGGTGCACACGGTTGATGAGCCAGACTTCACATGCGGCTTTAATGGGATGAACATCCATCGGATGTAATAGCATGTCAGAAAATATGCTTGACCTTTGAAAACATATCGAGAGAGGTTGAAGGTTTAGAGTTTATCTGCATGGCTATTGTTAAAAACCCTGTTATAGCCATTGTTGTTATGCTTGTAAGACAACATGTGAAGCAAAACTTCATGACAGGTTGATTCAATCGTTTTTTTAACCAGGCTTATCAAAGAGTTGTGGTTTGTATGTAATAACATTAATATCTAGTTATCGATAACTTTCTAATATGGCGTATTACCTATATTTAAGCGTGTCTGGAAAATTGTATTTTCATGGTGACACTCTGGCAAGTTTAACGCCACGCTTTGGAGCTTTGAATTGATGTGCATTTGATAGCAAGACAAAGCAGATCCAAACATTTTGTTAGTAATTGGTAACTCTCTACCACAGTAAATATGGTTTAAACAGGGGATCTAACACGGGCTCTCTTTCTCTTCGTTCAATGGTTCATTCTATTCAAACAATAGTTCTTGTGTCACAACCATTGAACTTGCTTAATTCGTGGGCTAGTTTAATGAATATGCAATTGATTTTATGGTGGATTAAGGGCATGTTTGGTTCCATGTTGAGAAACATTGGACACGTTTATATGGTCAAAGTTCCAATACATTGCATAGATGTTTCGGTCTCATTTTAGAAAGCTTTAATATTTTGAAATGACCATTAGTGACCGATCCCTTTTAATCTTATGGGTGGAGATATTTATAAGTGTGATCCATGAGCTAGATTTTGGTTGAAGAGCTAGTTTTAACCTAATTGTTTGAGGAATAATTAGATTCATTCTTCCCTAGAATAAAAGAAGCGATTTCCTCAACTGCCTTGACCAAAGCTATTTCTTTCAGGGACACTCCACCGACGGCGTAATGAGGCAGATGACTTGTGATGAACATGAGTTTCAGTCAAACGAGTCGTGGTCCACCTAATCGTGTCCATTTGTTCAGTCTTTTGTAGTCCACCTAATCGTGCCCATTCGATCAGTCTTTTGTCCATTTTATAACACTTTTAGATTTATTGAGTTATGGTGTGAATTTCTTTTGTAAAATATTGATATAGATTTTGAATGTAATTAAAACGCTTATTTTTTTTAATTAATTGGGGTGAGATTAGGTTTTGAAATAGTTAATTTTTTGGATTGGGTAAATTATTCTTGGAGGTGATTAAATTTTTTTGGGTTTGGATATAGTAGGAGTGGGGGAAGATGAATATGATTGAAAAGATGATGAAGATGGATTGGAATTTTAAAATTTAATTAATATTTTACTTTTTTGAATTGACCATTTTTACTTACATGATGTCACAATGACAGTGTCACATATTAAATGTAAAATAAGGGTTTAAAAAGTTAAAACCATCAAAATAAGAGACAAAAATGCATTTAAGCTAAGGAAATTTCTTTACCCACCTCCTAACCTTCTTGGTCACTTCTGAAAAATTTACAAAAATACCCTTTGTTTCGAAAGTTCATTTCCGAAAACGTACTTTTATTGGAAAAAAAAGGTGTTTTCGGAAATGCATCTCCGAAAAGGTGAATATTTTAATGAAAAATATTGATTTCGGAGATGCTTCTCCGAAATAAAGTTGTTTTTCAGAAAATTGGTGTATTCGGAAGTGCATCTCCGAATTCACCCCCTTGGAGGAATTCGGAAATGCACTTCCGAAATAAGGTCTGGACAGAAGAAAAATAACAAACAAGAATGATTCACTTTATTTAATCGGATGAAAATTACATCGATCACATTACATAAGATTAAAGTTACATATTGTTAAACACGGGTAGGTGAGGATGAGTCAACATTTTGATAACGTCGGCCCCCGATCTTTGAACTAAACATCACTGAACCAAACCCAACCCTTGTTCACCTACCTTCTCCTTTTCATATTCCCGGTAATTACACTTTCTTTACTTTTACTGTTTTTTTGTTCTTACATTCCACTCACATTACTCTCATGATCATGAAACCCTCACATTACTCTCATGATCATGAAACCCTAATGGGAAAATACACCTAATTTAGGGTTTGTTTTGATTATTCAACCAATGTTTTTACCAAGAGGTGTAGAAATTGTTGCCCTTTTGTTAACACAGCTGTTATCATTTAAACATGTTGTAAAATATCTTGTAGGATACTGTATGAGTACAGTTAATGAGTACTATACTTACATCATAGTGGTGTAGATCCTTACCAGCCACTCGCAACTCATTATGATTAGCACAAACTTGAATTTTCCTTCCCAATTGACCGTAACCAGGTCGGTTAGGGAACCTAACCGCCTTCTGAGACGACGAAGCCGACTCTAGAGTAGCCTTCTGTTTAACTTCGGCAGTCAGGCTCTCAATGGAAATTGGAGCCGAACTCGAGGAAGCATCTGGCGCAGCAACAGATGGAGTAACAACTGGCGCTGCAATAGATGGAACGAATGGCGCTGCAACAGGTGGACGAAGAACCAGAGCTGCAACATATGTAGGAGTAGGAGTAGGGGTGACCGATGGAGAAGCATATGACGGAGGAGGTGGATGTCCGGAGGAGGAAGAACTGGCGGTACGTCCACCGCGAGAGCCACGGCCACCACTACCACGGCCTAATTCTGCAGCATTGACGGATGATTGTTGAGAATGTGCAGGAGATGGTTGACTCCGACAATTTTCGGGATGGTTTCCTCGACCGCTGCGATACATTGTGATGAAAGCGGTTACAAGAGAGAGAAAATGTGTGAGTAGAGGAAAAGAGTAAAGATCGAAAATGATTTTGGATGTGATTGGAAGAAAAATGGGTGAGAGAGCAGGCTTTTAAGTAGGATAGTGTTACCACATTTCTTAGAAGGTAACCGTTTGAGAGTGGTGGGGGAGAAAGAAAAGGCACTTCGAAATTTCAAATCAGGTTGATTACAACTCGTTCTACATTTACTATCATTTAAGAGACTTCCCAATTTACTATCAATGCGATTACAATTTTTGTCCTGTAATGGTGAATAATTAAGAGACTTCCCAATTTACTATCAATGCGATTACAATTTTTGTCCTGTAATGGTGAATAATTAAGAGACGAAAAATGGTTTGATTTTGATGGAAGTTTTGGAGAGGGTTTGGGTTTGTTTTGGGTTTGATTTTGATGGTATATGAACACTTTTCTGAAATATTACCTGATTGTAAAAAATAACTGAATTTTCATGCATTTCGGAAATGCATCTCCGAAAACACCAATTTTTTGGTGTTTTCGGAAATGCATTTCCGAAGTCTAAAAAAATCTTAAAAAAAATCACTTCGGAGATGAATATCCGAAGCAGGGGTAAGTTGGGGATTTCGCTGGGGGTGACCCCCATAGGGAGGTGGGTAAAGAAAAAACCTTAAGCTAATTATATATTGCATACTCAAGATAATTTACACCATTTCTAAAAATTAAAAATAGAAAATGTATCTTGAAACCAAGTAGTTGAAATAATAAAAGCAAACTGAAATATACTCGACAACCTTGGGTCCAATTCAATGTCAAAACTTATATCAAAGGAAAGACCACTTCTCTTTTCAACAAATCTAATAATTGGCACACGAGCCTTTCAGGTAACTTGTATCTTTTTAGCCATGCTCTTTTTGTGTAAAATCCAATCCAGTATTAAGACTTAGTAAGCCTGGTTTCAGAATCACAACCTAGTTTAACATCAGTTTTCATGTTAGGTCAAGCTCAACTATACGTAGTAGTCGTCGTTTAATGACATAATCATCATCGTAGTCGCCACCACCAACACTATCATTATTGCCACCGATGATGACATTTTATGTGTACTGAACTTGAGACCTAATTCAATTTTATTGGGTGCCCATGATGGACACCAATTGTACTTGCAAAAAAGTACAATATAGATGTTATGCCCGCGAAATAAATCTCCAGAGGGTTTTTGTATATGCTAATTTTGTGGAAATTAGTAAACGACCCTCTCCAACCCTAAGGGATGAAATGTTTATAATTGTAATCCATGAGTCAGTTTGTGAGCAAAGAACCAATTTAAATCTACCTGATTGGAGATGACAGAAGAATAGGAAGACTCGTTCTTTCCCAGAATAGGAGGAACAATTTCCTTTGTAGTCTTGACCAAAACTGACCTTCTAAGGACATCTCACCGGTCATATGTTGAGGAAGTTGGCTTGTGATGAACATGAGTTTGGGTCGAGCGACCCAAGCTCCAGTTGGACGACCCGTGATCAGCCTTATCGCGTCCGCCCGTTCCATGTTATAGCCATGTCATAACACTTTTAGGCTTATTGAGTTATGAGTTGCTCCTTTTTAAGGCCCAATCGAGATTTTCTTAGTTAGAATTAAATTAAAACATTTTTTAGAATATTAATTTTCAATGATTTCCAATGAGATTAATTGATATGCTCTGTCAGTGTAAAATGTTTTACATGGTCAGTACATCACAACTATTCATAGGTAGAGGTGTAAAATGGGCTAGCCCGGTGAAACAACACATATAAATGGATTGGAATGAGCCAGTCCAATTACTTCATGGGTTACCAACACTGAGTCCGATCCAGTTTCTAATGGGAGGGTAGCCCGATGGGCTAGACCAACCCCATATTTTTTAATATTATAAAAAGGAATGCAACAGACAAAAGATACATAACATAAGTAGAAAGTAATCATAAATTTAAGTGATGTTTAAAATATTCATCAAATGAACATCCATATATATGAACACCTCAAAAATATCAATGTAAAAATCGAGAGTAATAGAAGGTTATCTTTAATACTTATCAAACTATCTTTTCTCACAACCATATCTTTGATTACATCATCTTGAAAATATATCTCCATCTTAATCCTCTTTAACTTTTTTTTCCACTTGAAAACGCATTTATACAACCATATCTTAGTTTTTTTTTTTACTCACAGTTAACCAAAACTATTTTATAAATTTATTTTTAATGGTGCTGACTAAAGCGCATTTGACTGCCTCGACTTGACCCATGAAAACATATGTCTGACCCATGAAAACATATGTCTGATGGATGAGCCAAAAAGACAGGATTGTGTTTTTTTTTAAATTTTCTTGTAGTCCGACTCACGCTAAAATATGGGATTTGTTGATCGGTCAAATGGGCCGGACCGATTTTGACAACTCTGAGTGATACTTTAATTAAATTAAAAGTTTAACAATTATAAAAATCTAACTAATATGATTATTTGAGAATGTAAAAATATCAATTAAATTCATTTCCAATTTCCTTGTCTAAATGCTGTAAAAGTAAAATTTAAAATAAAAAAGGTGAGAAACTACCGTTATTAACATTACACAATGAGCATATATAAACTAGCTACTAACCCCTCACCCGCCAAAATGCTATCATCAGTTTCCGCTTAAATTCTGGAAGAAGAACTCTGCAATTTGGAAAAGAAATTACGAGAACATACTCATCATCCATCATATGCACTTCAAAACACGTACGTAACCATCCCCAACCTTCCTTTCTTTCTTTCTTTCTTTCTTTCTCACACAGTGAATTTTGTTATTCATCTTGTGATTGATTACTTAATTTCTTGAATGATCTATAACATGTTGTGTGATTCAATCTTGATTTTGATTCTGTATCGCATTTCTTTCAATCTTCCAATTCCCTTCGCAATATCGTTTCTTTCAATGATTTCGATTTTTCGCTGTTTGATTCTACTCAGCTGCGAGTTCTATCCTCTGTTTTCTGTTCATCGATTATCAAATTTAGATGGATTAGGTTAACGAATTGATCAATATTTACTTTTAATTAGCACACTATATAGCAAAGATAGATTCTTCTGGTTTTACTATTTTAGGTACTATTGTGTTTTTTCAAATTTTTAATTTAAATTATTTTTTTTGTTCATATATATTGCAGAAATTTTGATACTTGAAAATGATCTAACTGCTTGTTAGAGAAAGTGTTAAACAAAGGGAAGAAGGAGCTTCCAGGTATATAAATCAGTTCCTATTCATATGGAGTAGTTTTTTTTATTTTATTTTTAAATGTAAATTAAGATTCTAGTTTAAATTCAAATATATGAATTAGTCATCTCATAAAGAAAAAATTAGTTGATAAAAAGTTCATCTGAGATGGAAATAAAAACAAATTAATAGTTGAAGCTAAGCTAACCGAAGAAAATATATGAATTAGGCCTTATTGAAATAGACTCACTTTTGTGTTTTTTAGTTTTTTTTATTGAAGACCACTTGTTTTGTTTGTTAAAATGAGAACAGAACTAATATTAGTTATCAAACTTTTGTTTTGTACCTAACTAGGGCTAATTTCAAACTTTTTAATAAATTTGTTTTTTTGCTTTAAATCTTTAATTTTAAAGAAATGACACATTAATTGTCAAAAAAAGAAAGTATTTTAGGGTATTTTCAAGAAAATTGGACTGGAAATTACCAAATTTTCAAAAATAGTCATTACTATATTTGAATATGACAAATCAGATATCTTGTGGTGGAGAGACTTGATGCAGATAGGCGATGACACGGAGGATTATGGTTTCGCTCAAATGCTGTACATTAAAATTGGGGATGGAACTAAAACACCTTTCTGGCATAGCAGGTGGATAGGACATCAAACCTTAAGGTCAGCTTTCCCAACTTTATTCTCATGTGTGCAAAATCCTGGGGGTAGTGTGGATTCAATGGGGGAGAGAGTAGGAATGGAATGGCAGTGGAACATTTACATCAGGGAACACATGGATCATGCACAAGTGCAGCAAGAAAAGGAGGAACTATTAATCATTCTAAAAGAAGTTGAACCAATCACTGCAATCCGAGACAAGTATGTTTGGTCTTTGGGTGGTCACGAAGGTTTTAAGGTTAAAGATTATTACTGGAAACTACAAGAGGATAGGGATGGTGATGGTATGGTAATGGAAAATAGGACAGCTATCAATATCATTTGGAAAGCAAGTATGCCATCGAAAGTAAAGATTTTCGCTTGGAGAATGCTCAAAGACAGGATTCCTACTCGCAGTCAACTTAAGCACAGAAACATTATTGAAGATGATGATGCTTGTAGGTGTGTGTTTGGGTGCCCAACTATAGAAGATACCCAACACCTCTTCATGGACTGTATCAAAGCGAGAAAGGTATGGAATTTGATTTATCAATGGTTGGGAATTTATGTGGATATGAATGTGGACTGTGGGAATCATCTACTACAATTTGTGGAGACTTTGAAACAACACTGCCCAGTAAAGAGAGCAGTGGCAATCTGGGCAGCAGTATGTTGGTGTTATTGGAAGCTCAGAAATGAAATAGTTTTCGAGAATGGGAATGAAGATCTAGAAGGCATGGTGCACAAGGTGAAGATGTTCACCTGGTGGTGGATGGCCATTGGAAGCAAGACGAAGCTAGGTTGTTCTTTCTATGAGTGGCATAATTATCCTCTATTATGTATGTCTTAGCAAACCTGCTATATTGCTTTCCCATGCTATAACTAGAATTAGTCTTTGAGCTGACTGTGTAATACTTTTGTAATTTTGTAATGTGAACTGCACTACTGGTGCTGAATCAATAAAACTCATTGCTTATCAAAAAAAAAAGATATCTTCACGTAGTTATCAATTTAACTGATTTAAAGAAGTATAATTAAGTTTGTAACAAAAAAAAAGTATAGTTAAGTCTTATTTATTTAATACCAAATTAACAAATTCTCTCTATTAAATAATTAATTTGTAAAACTAATATCACTTGTCAACAAAAACTAATATGAGAAGCACTTTATTTAATGAAAAAGTCTTATATTTAATATTTTTAAACAAAATTAATTTCCTATTACTATAATTTAGGTTAAATTTAGGGTTAAAGATTATACCTAAACCCAACAGCTAGACTAAATAATTGGAGTTAGCGAAATTAATTATTCAATAATAATTGATTAGTTAATTTTATTAATGTACTAGTATATCATAATAACGTGTCATTGTTGAATAGGATCCAAAAATAGCGTTGAACAAAACAAATTCTGTTAAGGTTATTTCTCTCTCCTATGAATCATTATTAATTTTAATTTAGAATTATAATTAAAAATATGTGTTAATTAATTTGTTAAAACAGATTGAAATATAAGCGGAGATAGAAATAGAAGAGCACCATAAAAGTTGCAGGTGCATCGGGAGCGGAGACGACGCAAAAAACTATTATGAAGCATGAACATCAACATTTCAAGAAACAACAACAACAGCAACGGAGGAACCCCACAGGCTTGTTCTGCTTGTAAATACCAACGTAGGAAGTGCGGTCCAACCTGTATTCTCGCACCATATTTTCCTCACGAGCGTCAAAAACAGTTCCTCAACGCCCATAAATTATTCGGCGTTGGTAAAATCACCAACATGCTTAAGAATGTTCCTCCTGAATCCAGAGATGTAACCATGTCTACTATTGTTTATCAAGCTGATATGCGTGCTTTGGATCCTGTTGGTGGTTGTTATCGACATATTCAGACTCTGCAGGCTCAGATTGATTATTTCACTGTTGAACTTCATTTTGTTCTTCAACAGCTTGCTATTTGTAGAGCCGCAGCTGCTTCTTCTTCATCCAATCATCATCATTATAATGATATCGTCGTTACTGGTAACGTTAATGGTAACGGTATCGACGATAATAATAATATTAATCATAATGATGATGAAGGTATTATTGTCCCTCCTCATTATCAACATCAACAGAATTTTGTTGAGGAACAACTGGACGATGTTAACATGTTTCAACCGCAACAGCAACAGCAGATGCAACCGCAATATGTTGTTGATGATGTTGTCGGGGTTAACCCTAATTATGTGCCTTTGCAAGAGGATCTTAATACATGGGTGAATTCTATACCGCTGTCGCCGTTAACGTTGCAGGATAATAAAAAGGAGGAGGAGGTGGATCAAGAACCGGTTGGTGATGATCGTTTGAATGATGATCAGAAACCTGTTTTTGACCTAATTAATGAGACAAATTCTTCGGATATTGTCAGACGTAGTACTAATGATCCGAGACAGCAGGTTTGTTAATTGTTTGTATATATCATTCGTTCATGATCTGTTTTGATTTGTTAATTTGAGTTTGTTTGGATGAGTCACTTGATGATCCTATAATATTGTATTGCATGGGAATTAATTCTTGACTAATTCAATATGAACATGATTGTGTTTTGTGTATCTCATGCATGAAGCCAAGTTCTGTCATTAATTTGTTTGTTACAAATTATTACTATACTTCATTTAATTCTTAGGATTTCTTGATTTTTTGACTTACAGGAATTAGATCATTATTATAAATGTCTTTTATTGTTATGATATTATGATTTTAGTACTTCAATATGTTATCTGATATTGTGATATTTTACTAAAATATGCAGCTATGATGAAGAGGTACTGTGAATGAGAAACAAGGCTGTAATAAAAGGAGAAAAAGATGAGTCCATAGATTGGAAAGGTGCAGCAGCTTTGTTTATTCTTTTTAAGTTATTAGAATAGATTCCAGAAACTTTTTGCTAGTTTTTTTAGATTTAGAGTAGTGTCCACATTTGAGATTAGTAATTTTTTCGCACACAAGGATCACTGGTGTGCATCTGTTTTTTTGTAAGGCATAGATTTCTTTCCTATTGCTGTTACTGATTTGAGTTTTTCTGAGGCTATAACAATTTTTATTTCAATATCTGTTTTGCCATACTATAACAATGCCCAAACAACTTTGTACATGAAAAATACAAGCTTCCATTGGATCTGGATTGGATCCAGATCCAATGCAGTCGCTGCAAGGTGTTGCAACAGATTGCAGAAACGTTGGATTTAAATACAACGAATATTTGGGTTTTGATTTGGTTTGACAATCCGTTGAAGCGACTGCAAAGGATCTAATCTCTATAACACGAGCTTAGATTCTTTGCAATCTGTGTGACCGTGAAGGTCTAAACTCTATAACATGAGTTTAGATTCTTTGCAACGGTTGCACAGATTCATTCACAGTACATCTACTTATTCAGAGACTATATATAGAAACATATATTAACTTGTAGGACTATTGACAGTAGAAGAAATTAGGTGAAGCTTGATATTCTCAAGCTGCAACTCCAACTGCAAATTCTTCTTCCTCTCAGTTTCTAACTCCATCCTCAACTTAGAGATCTCCTGCACCGTTTTCTCCTCGTTTTCGGCCACATGACTCTCCTCTTCATTTCCACCAATTAGACTCATCAGAAACTTCACCTGTCCTAGTTCTTGTTCCAAGCTCCCTTTCAACACACTCAGAGTTGCCAAGGTAGCTTCACGGTTCTTCACAACACCACTAACATCATCGATATCAAGTTCAACCACATCAGAAGCATTGGGGCTTGTCTCAATCACAGTTCCTGATGATGCAACATCTTCCTCCTCTTGGATCGCGTTTTCTTCTTCAAACCGAACTTGTTTCACCACATCATGATCTTCTCTGCACTGATCCTTTGGGAATACCGGCTCAAGTTTCAACCCATCTTCATTGAAATTCCAACCACTAATTCTTCTCTGCTTCACATTCACCACTGAATCCTCATCATCACCATCATCATCATTCTCCTTTGAGTCTGCACCCATTGTAACTTTGATCTCTTTGTACCTTTTCTCAACACTAGGCAAACCATTCAACACATTCTTCACCAAAAACTCTGGCCCCTTACAGTTCTTAAAGAACGAATGCTTAAGCAACTTCTCAGCTGAAGGCCTTTTTGTAGGATCTTGATTCAAACAAGAAGCAACCATATCCTTAAAAGCCTTAGAAAATTTATTACTTCCACCACTTCCCTTATAAATATATTTATCAAAATCAGAAAACCTAAACCTCTTAGTGATGTTAAGCATCATTGACTTAGAAGGAGGAAGATGAGAAAGTGGTGGCCTTCCATGTGCTAGCTCCAAAGCAGTTATCCCAAAAGACCAAATATCAGCTTTGAAACTGTAACCATTATGAGAATGGATAACCTCAGGAGCCATCCAATAAGGAGTTCCAGCAAAATCAGTAAACATAAGAGAAGAAGAAGAATTAGAAGACGAAGACGAATAAGAAGAACATGCTCCTACTCCTACTGAGTTGTTAGATTCATAAATGGAAGCAGAAACACCAAAATCAGCAAGTTTCACTAATCCATTTGAGTCAACAAGGATGTTACCAGATTTGATATCTCTATGAAGGTGACCTTGTCCATGAAGGTAAGAAAGAGCATTGAGAGTGTCTTTGAGAATAACAGCTATGGATTGTTCTGATAAGCCGTTTTGGAAAGAGTGAGAGATTATGGACTGTAATGAACCTCCTGCCATGAATGGCATAACCACCCAAAGACGGTGGTCCATGGTGAAGGAACAATGAGCTTTTAGGATGTTAGGGTGAGAAAGAAGTGATAACGTCTTCGCTTCACGTCGAACATCGTCGAGGTCGGGCCGTGAACGATCTAAGTCTATGGATTTTATAGCAACTGGTGTGGAGTTTATGGGGATGCAGATTGCTTTATAGACGACAGCGCTGTTACCGGCGCCAATCTCGTCGATGATCTTGTAGGAGGAAGAGTCTAATGGATATTGCACCCTTTCTGCTATGTTGCTTGCCATGGAAGTTTTCATATAGAGGTTGAAAATTGAAATGGTTTGTTAGAAAATATATACAAGAGGAAGAATATATATATAGGAATTTCATGGAATGGTGATGGATAGGTGGATGGAGGAAATTAATTGATAAGAAAGTGGTAGATTGAGTTTAAGCAGTTTTCTTGTGAAGGTTGATGAAAAAAAGAAGAAAGTATCATAAGCTAGAGGTGATTTATTTCTCATTGATATACTGTGGCTGTGAAACCATGCATGTGAATCACAAAAATGATGTGTAACTATATTAATTAATAGTGAAATAAGTAAATAAATTTTATTTATTTATAGGTTTTTTTTGTGTGTGTGAGTCATTTACACCAATTTCTATTGGAAACTCATAATATAAATTTGTTACACAGCCGTTTACACAGCCACCATGCCATTGGATTTTGTATCCAATACTTTAGATTTTAAATTTGATATTTCTATGCGTAGGTGTGGATTTGTTGAAATCGGTTGAAATTTACAAATTTGTAGAATATTTTTAAATATAACACGTTTATGAAAATGGTAGAAGATTTTAAAATTATAATGTATATGAAAATAGAAGAATTTAAAAGTATTATGGTCCTAATCTATTGTGAAATATCTAAAAAGATCTAAAATAATGTAGAAACATTCACTACCATTGAGATTCACTACCATTGAGAGGATCGTGACTTGAGCCTATAAATAGGCAATTGACATTTTGTAATTGATCATCTAGGAAATCAACGTGATAGCCTTCATTCTAAACTATTTTTTTAAAACTATCTTATACTAACTATCAACTATTCAAATATCAACAATAACATCAAAGCTAGTTCAGTCGTACATAGGGCGTCGTTATATTACCTACATACTATTTTAAAATCTTCTCAACTACTTCAAAAAAAATTTCTTGTACTATTAACCAACTCCGACAATTTTTCTAACCTATGGATAATACCACTAAATCATCATCTATTTTTGTCCCTATTTTCAATGGTGAAAATTATGATTTCTGGCGTATTAAAATGGAGACATTTTTTTCATCTCAAAATTTATGGGCAAGTAGAAGAAGGATTCACCACCCCCACAGATACTTCAGCTCTTAATGCAGCTCAAGAAAAAGAGTTGAAGAAAAATAAACAGCAAAATTCAAAGACATTGTTCACCTTGTAACAAGCAGTGACTGATGCAATATTTCTAAGAATTATGGTTGCTAAGACATCCAAAGAAACATTGAACACATTGTAGGAGGCGTTTCAAGGAAGCGGTAAGGTGCATGCCGTTAAACTTCAATCTCTAAGAAAAGATTTTAAACTATTGAAGATGAAGGAGTTTGAGACAGTTAAAAATTACTATTCTAAAGTTAAAGAAATAATTAATCAAATGAGAGCTTTTGGGGAGGATATTCTTAACAAGAAAATTGTTGAGACAATTCTAATTACTATGCCCTTAAAGTTTGACCCAATCGTGACAATGATTGAGGAAATCAAAGATATGTTCTCTCTATTAGTGACAAAATTAACGGGCTCTCTTGAAGCATGTAAGCAAAGATTATATAGGCATAAAGAAGATATACTTGAAAATGCCTTCCACTCAAAGCTCAAATTTCAGCCCCAACATAAAGAAAATGGAGGAAAGAAAAATTATGGAGAAACTTATGAAAAAGAGAAGTTTTCTAGAAATTTCCTCAATAACAAATTAGATAAAAATCCTCAATGCAATATCTGCAAAAAAACTAGGCCACACAGAAATATTGTTGGCACTGTAATATGCAACAATGCAACCAATGCAAGAAGTTCCGGCACGTAGAGAAAAATTTATGCAATAAAAATAGGCATCAAGCTAATATTGCAGAGGAGCACGATCAAGAGCAATGTACATTTTATGCCACTCAAGAATCAATCAGAGAAAAAGGAGGAAGTTGATACTTGGATATTGGTTGCAGCAATCACATGACCAAGGATGAGACTGTTAGAACAAGATTTGTTCTGATCAATATTCTTGTTTTAATGATAACAATATATATGAATTTTGTATAAGACAATGTGGTACTCTAATCCTATGCATTTTCCATTTTAGGAAATATATAAGGAGTATGCACAATTCAGCGCTCAGAAGCACTGACTTAGAAGGTTCAGGATTGCAACATCAGAACATGCTCTCGCAAGACATCAGAAGATGGTCAAGCAGAATCAGAACATGGTCTATGAAGCATCAGAAGAATATGAGATCAAAAGCAGAAGCACTGAAGTTCTTATGGTATCACGCTCAAGCACTTCAAGGTCTGAAGACAAGAAGATGCTCTGCACCAAGCTGAATGACTCTGATTATTCAAACGTTGTATTCACAAATCTGAGATCAGAAGCAAGTACAAGATGACAGGCTACGCTGACTGATAAAAGGAACGTTAGAAGCTACAAAAGGCAAAGTCAGTAAAAGCAGCAAAAGCAAGGCTCGAGGTAGTTGACAAAAGTGTGAAACATTAAATGCAGAACTGTATTATACACGCAACGCATTAAATGCTCCCAACGGTCATCTTCTCAAACGCCTATAAATATGAAGTTCTGATCAGAATCAGTCACACAACTCTTGCGCATTATACAGAAACACTATCAAATTTAAAGCTCACGAACTTCATCTTCAACCTCACAACTATTGTAATATATAGTGAGTGTTAAGCTTAGGACTTAAGAGAAATATCACAGTTGTGATTATAGCTTTCTAAGAAGCATTTCAATACTCTTGTAAACATTTATTTTACATTGATTGTAAAAGGTTCCTAGAGTGATCAGTGAGATCAGTAGACTCTAGAAGACTTAGAAGTTTCTAAGTGGTGAGTTCCTAGAGTGATCAAGTTGTGATTAGTATACTCTAGCAGACTTAGAGTGTTTCTAAGTGGATAACCATTGTAATCAAGATTGATTAGTGGATTAAATCCCCAGTTGAGGTAAATCACTCTAAGGGGGTGGACTGGAGTAGTTCCGTTAACAACGAACTAGGATAAAAATATTGTGTTCATTGTTTTTATCTTAAGAGTTTTTAAAGTTACACTTATTCAAACCCCCCCTTTCTAAGTGTTTTTCTATCCTTCAAAGACTACTTTCAAAAGCATTGAAAAGTGTGTCAAAGTCAAAGTTCGGTTGTGAAATAGTAGTGTTGTAGAACCAAAAGGCACTGTCACGGTGGAGACATATAAAGCTACGTGACTCATCCATAATGTCTTACTAGTTCCCGGCATAAAAGAAAATCTTCTAAGTGTTGGCCAAATGATGGAGAGATGCTACACACTTCACTTTGAAGGAGGTGTATGCAAAATCATAGACAACAAAAATAAAAGGGGTCGAGATAGCCCAAGTGAAGATGGAGAAGAACAATAGAAGCTTCCCACCAAATTTGAAATGTGCAACTAACATTGTCATGAAGGTACAAGTTGATGATTCATGGCTATAGTATCAAAGATTTAGCCACTTCAACACACATGCCTTGAAGTTGTTACATGAGAAGAAAATGATGAGAGATCTTCCAAGCATAAAGGAAAACAATGAAGTGTGCGAAGGGTGAATCCTCGATAAGCAACACCAATTTTCATTCTCAATAGGTAGAGCATGGAGATTTAAAGACTTATTGGAGCTGATATATACTGATGTCTGTGGACCAATGAGGACGCCATCACTCAAGAACAAAAGGTATTTTATACTCTTCAGAGATGACTTATCTAGAATGACATGGGTCTAATTCCTAAAATAAAAATAAAAAATCTTTGGAGTATTCAAAAAGTTTAAGGCCCTTGTTAAAAATCAAATTGGAAAACAGATAAAAGTACTAAGAAGTGATCTGGACAAAGAGTACGCCTCGCTCGGGTTTAACAAATTTTGCGAGGATGAAGGCATAGAGCAACAACTTATAGTCACGCATTCTCCTCAACAAAATGGTGTGTCTGAGAGAAATAATCGCACAAATAAGGATATGGATAGATAAATGTTGAAGGAGAAGGGACTGCCTAATACTTTTTGGGTTGAAGCAGTCTACACTGATGTTTACATATTCAACATATGTACAACTAAGGCAATACAAGATAAGACTCCAATTGAAGCTTGGAACGGGAAAAAACCATCAACAAAGCACCTAAGGGTCTTCAGATCTATCTGCTACGTTCATATTCCAGACGTGAAGAGGCACAAGCTTGAAGTTGATGAGAATGCTTCTTGGAATTGGGATGAAGAAAAATTGGAGAAGAACATTATTATACCATCTCAAATACCTCAAGAAGAAGCCTAGGAAGAATACCCAGGTGAATCTCATTCCCCTCCATCACAACAACAAGAACAAGAACTATCATCATCAGAGTCTACACCAAGACGAGTAAGATCTTTGGTGGACATATATGAAACCTGCAATTTGGCCATACTTGAACTTGGAAGCTTTAAATAAGCGTCAAAGTAGGAAGTATGGGTCAAGGCAATGGAAAAAGAGATAAATATGATCGAGAAAAACAACACATAGGAGTTAGTAATTTGTACCCATGGAAAAGATATCATTGGGGTTAAGTGGGTCTAAAGATAAAGCTCAACCCTGATGGCACCATACATAAACATGTGATAAGGCTAGTAGCTAAGGGTTACTCATAACAATCTGGGATTGACTACAATGAGACATTTGCACCAGTAGCAAATCTTGATACCATAAGAGATCTAATAGCTATTGTGGCCCAAAAGGATGGAGTATCCATCAACTAGATGCCAAATGTGCCTTCCTCAACGATTTACTTGAATAAGAGATTTATATGAAGCAGCCATAAGGATTTATGTCTGAAGGCAAAGAAACGTAAGTGTTAAGACTACGAAAAGCACTCTATGGCCTAAAGCAAGCACCTTGAGCATGGTATAGCAGAATCGATCAATATTTTATGGATCAAGGATTCAAGAGGAGAAAGAGTGAGCATACAATATACATCAAGTCTCAAGGTCATTATACTCTCTTACTCTCCTTATATGTAGATGATCTTATCTATACAAGAAACAATACTAAGATGATGATGGAGTTCAAAGAAGACATGATGAAGACCTTTGAGATGACTGACCTTAGTTTGATGAGTTACTTCCTGAGTAAATAGAGGTAAGTCAGAGAAATGACAGGGTATTCATTTCGCAAAAGAAATACATAGAAGGCTTACTTAAGAAATTCAATATGTACGATTGCAATCTTATCGTTACTCCACTCATAAGAAATGAGAAACTACATAAGAATGATGGAGCTCTAGAAGCTGATGCATCCAGATATAGAAGTATAATTGGAAGCCTCCTATATTTGATAGCTAAAAGACCATACATAGTGTATGCTACAAGTCTTCTATCAAGATTCATGCAAATCCCAAGTCAAATACACTTTGGAGCAGGAAAAAGAATTTTGAGGTTTCTACAAGGAACACAAGAGTTTGGTATATGGTATACTACCGAAATTGACTTAAGATTACTTGGCTACACCGACAGTGATAGGGTAGGTTCAGTAGATGTCATAAGAGCACCTGAGCTATGCTTTCTCACTCAGCTCAAGAATTTTCTCTTGGATGTCAAAGAAGCAAGCTACTATTGCACAGTCAATAATCGAATTAGAGTACGTGGCAGCTGTTGAAGCAACGAGCCAATCTATATGACTTTGTAGAATAACTGAAGACATGGGAGAAAAACAAGACCAACCTACTTTAATCATTTGCGACAATAAATCAATAATTGCAATGACGAAGAATCCAGTGCACCACATAAAAAACACATAACAATCAAGTATCACTTTATTACAAAAGCTGAAGCAACTAAAGAGTTCAAACTCAGCTATTGTAGGACAGAATATCAAATTGAAGACATATTCATGAAGGCGTTTCCGAGACCAAGATTTGAAGAACTACGAGCTACGCTTGAAGTTGCAGAAATTTGCATCAAGGAGGAGTGTTGAAATTGCTACAAATTTCTAGAATATTCTTACATATAATGTGTATGAAAATGGTAGAAGAACCTAGAACTATAATGTGTATTCAAATGGTTGAAGAACCTAGAACTATAATATGTATGAAAATGTTAGAAGAACCTTGAAGTATCATGATGCAAATCTATCATAGAGAGGTTTTTTTAATAAGGCCTCATATATTAAGAAACCCCGAAAAGGATTACAAAAGAGGGAGTTTCTAAAAAGCCAACTCAACAAAAAGTGGAAAATCTAAAAGAGGCATACCTAGTCTATTTTGGACAAAATCCTTCCTAATGCCTAAGGGAATGGATTAAAAATTGGTTGGGGAAGTACAAGTGAGACCAATATTCTCTTCTCTAAATATGTGAGAAATGAAGATGTGTTTATGCGCCAAAAGAGTTTGAAAAGTGTTCCATCTGTTTCTAATTTGCCATGGAACCAAGGAAAGTTTTCTTGAAAGCTTGAACCAAAATTACGGAATCTGTCTCAATCCAAATTTTTTGCCACCCTTTTCCCCAAACAATCTCCATAGCCTTTAGCACTGCAGAAAACTCTACAAGGTAAGAGGAAGGCCGAATAACCTGCTTAGCAAAAGCCAATATAAATTTTCCATGGTTGTTTCGAAAAATGCCTCCACATCCAATTGGAAGAAGGTTAAGACTATAGGCTCCATCGCAGTTGCTCTTAATCTAGTCAAGAGGGCAAGGGTGCCAAATGATTTCGGTAATTCTTGGGCTCTAGAAGGCTTTATGTTTATGTTAAAAGCTTTAATTATTTGGAATTCATCTATGGAAGATGATGTTGTTGCTTTGGAGTTGTTGCCAGTGAGAAGAAGAAGAGATTTAATTCTTTGAATAGTGGTCTTGTAAGTTGGTGTGATGGTTATGAATCTTTCCCAATTCCTAGTTTCCCAAATAAACCATTTAATGTAGACGATTGTAACTTTCAGAACGAGGGAGAATTGTTTAGATCTATTAATGTTGCAAGCAGTCCACCAATCCTCGAGAGTTGAAGGATGACTAGTGGTCTTGACTGCTTTGTAGAACCAGAGCCATATTTCTTTAGCAAAAGGACAGTTAACGAAAAGGTGCTGAGAAATTTCAACTTTAGACCTGCAGAGACTGCATCTAAAAACCGTGAAGTAAACCCTTAAGTTAAGTTAATCATCAGTTGGGACCTTATCCAACATGAGCCTCCAAGCTAACAAGGATTTTGAAGGCGGTATATCAACACTCCAAATGGTTTGAGCCCAAGGAATAGAAATCAAAAAGGCTTTGAAATGATAGGTTTGCTTTAAATCAAGATTACCAAATTAAGAGAGAGGATAATGACTTGAGTCTATAAGTAGGCAATCGACACTTTGTAATTGATCATCCAAGAAACCAATGTCATATCATTCTTTTTAAACAATTTTATAAAACCATCTTACATCAACTATCCACTATTCAAATACCAACAAAATTCACCATAGTTTAAGCAAATGTTTGAAAGTGTGGATTTGGAGGCATTTACAAACTCAATTTCCGCCTTTAAAAATAATTGTATCTATAAAATACATCAGTCGATAACTCTATCAGCACAGCATAAATCAAAGTTGCAAGTATGAGACTATGTTGTATGAAAAGGGTGTATGTCCTCTTCCTTTTATGGTTGCTAGCACATATATGATCTCACATGTTCAATTTCTATAAAAACTAATTGATTGACCATTAAGACTCATATTTCCTTATTTACATCAGATCAATTAATAAGAATCAAATATTTTGCTTCTTTATCCGAGACCGATCACTTATAGGAATTAATACGCTCTGAATGCTCTGTCTGTATGTTAGAGTGCATCATTCAAAAGTAAGATATAGTAACTCTAGACCATTATGCTCGACTTGGCATATTAAGTTGAACTGGCTCGACTTTGTCTCATGAAATGACTTAAAACGGAGGCGGACTCGGTTGAGTCCAGATTTTGATCCGACCCATCATATACGTAAAGTAACATATATATTTTTGTTCAATTTAATAATTTTATCATAATTCTACCATGAAAATATTATATACATATTAGTTTACACTTACTAAAAAAATAGTCAGAAAACTTATAAGTTATATATATGTTTTGATATTATTGACAATAATCATATCAAATTAAAAATTATATGATATATGTAATTAACTTGCAGTTGTATTACATATCATCTAAATTAAATTAGATTTGTGGTAAGGCATTTTTCACTTTCAAATATGAAGTTATGAGTTCAAGTTCTACGAAATCCTACTTTTCAAATCAGATTTAGGACTCGGTGAATAAAAAATATGAAGAGAGTTCAAGCTTTGAGAAGAGATTTTGAAACTCTAGAAGTGAACACTAGTGAGAGGAGTAATTAATATTTCAATCTATTCATGAAAATAGGAAGTAAGATGAAAGTGAATGGAGAACAAATGAAAGATATCACTAATGTAGAGAAAATCCTTAGAACTTAGACATAAAAACTCAATTATGTAATTGTATTGATTGAAGAATCCATTAATCCATAGGCGTCGTGTCCCTCTAGAGCTCCCAACCTTTCTTCCTGAATACGATATTTCTCGGAAGACTCTACATTTGTCATTGGGTGTGTGCATCTTGAGGATTTGGTTCGTAGTAATCAAATTGAGTATCCTCAAGAGCGTTCGGAGGTGAGGGATGCCCAGCCTGGCCAACATGATTTTCTTTCATAGCAGGGTCTTCGTTCACGTTAGACACTATGACTCGTACCAGATGAGGTTGAGTAGGGCCTTCAGCTTGCGGTGAAGACTTAATTCTGGGAACTGATTAGTCACCCCAGGCTGCGGGTTTGAAGTAAAACCAAATAGTGGAGTGGCATTCTCAACACTCACAGTTGGTTAAGGGTTGTTCTCTTTCCTTGCCATAGCTAACATGGCTTCCAAGAGTTAGTCCATCTTGCTTTTCATCTCATCAACATCTTTTCTTAATGTAGCTTGATTTTGTTCCAACTGATCCATGATTCTTTGACAGTTGCCTCGTGTTTTGTAAGAGTATCGGGGAGTCAGCTTGTACGACTAATTGTTTGGTATATGTCTGAGGATGGAAAACTAGAATGAGTTTTTTGAAACAGGTGCATGCATGATGATGAATGCGGATGCACGAGTTGTTGATATGCTAATTTTTTTTTAGGGGAATGCAAAGCCATGATATGTATGACTGGTTTATGAGAAACGTTGGTGGGAGATATTTAGGGGCTAACTAATCATTAACTCCCTCACAGGTAAGCTCTAGATTTATTTTGAGAAAAAAATTTCCTATAGTCACAGATCCTACTTGAGAATATTGTCATCATATAACGAATACTCATTAGACAACAATACCATCAAGAAAATCTATTTTCGGTGAGGTTTTTCGTCTCAACCAAGCGAGACATACATCTTGAAGGCCAAAACTACACAACCATCGACTCCAAGGTGTTAGATATGGTTCTCAGAGCCACAGATCCGGTTTGAAAGTATAATCGTCATAATGAATTGCTCATTAAACAGCAATGTCGTGAAACAGATCTATCATGAGTGAGGTCTTCAAGTAAACCAAACGAGACATACATCTCGAGGACCAACATTTCACAACCATCAGTCCTAACAACAAGTTTAGGTTCTAATCAAAAGGTCCCTAAAGTCATGCATCTTCTTGAGAAATATTGTCGCCATAACAAATACTCATTAGACAACAATTCCCTTAAGAAGATCTACTCTAGGCAGGGCCTTCATGCCACCCAAGCGAGACATACATCTCGAAGGCCAAAACTACACAACCACCAACTTAAACTTAGGTTTTTCTCAAAGCTTGGGTATAGAGCTTCACTCAAACATTGCTTCTCAAATCCTGCAGAAAAATATATAAAGAAATAGATAAAGTATAATAAAACAAGATAAAGGAAACATAAAAACACAAGAAGAAATAAAAACAAAGCTAATATTCATCGCAAAGTTAAATAAACTAGGTATGACTCTAAAAGAATCCCCAGCAGAGTCGTTAGCTATCGTGGTGCAAAAAAATACCCGAGAGCATGAACGCTCAAAATCAACAGAGTCGCCACCAAAGTTTTATTTTTTTAAAAGGGAAACATCGACAAAACCTTTGAAGAACAAAAATATGCTCATTGCAACCAAATTCAAGTTCGGGAGTCGGTTATGTGCGGAGAAGACATTAGCACCATACGCATTTGTTGTACTCAACAAGAATCGTTTAGTTAATTTTGAAAAAGTGCTAGCTTAAAATGTTTAAGTTTCTTTTTTTTTTTATTAAAGTAATTGAAAATGAAAAGAACTAAAAAATAGATTTTTTTTATTAAGTGTTTGACAAGAAGTTGAGTCTCACTCCTACATATCCTTTGGTGGGATGAGAAATTCAAAGCTACGTAGTTCTTTTAAGCAAAAGTTTATTTGTTGGTTGATTTTAATTGCGAAAATGATTTTAATCGCCATTGGGTGGAAAAAAATATGTTTGATGGATTGAGATTTTTTTTAGATGGAAGACGAGTATCCGAATAGCAAACTATACGACTTGTATCCAAATACTTAGAGACCACGGGGATATATATCCAATAGATTATTTTTCATCTGATTATCTTGCGAAGAGGTTTGAAAGGAAGATGAATATTCGAAAGACAAGTTATTCATCTTGCATCAAAATACTCGAAGACTACAAAGATATATATCCAATAAAGATTAAAAATTCTCATATCCAACTATTTTAAATTGATCATTATTGGCAAAATATCAATTTTCGTCCCTTAATTTTATCTCGGAGTCTAATTTAGTCCCTTAATTTTTAAAAAGACCAATGTAGTCTTTTATGTTTTCAAATATTGTCATTTAAATCCTTTTCGTCTATTTTTCAAAACGCCGTTTATGTTTGTATGTGTGACACATCCGACGTGGCATCTGACATATCATATCTTCATACTGTTGTCCTATTTGACAGTAAAGCTTGACTACGAATAACGTTATTATGTTTAATGAGGTCTCACGATTAAGTCACACTTAATATGTCATTAAATAGACTAATTATTTCAAAGACTTTATTATGTCATATACAAATAAAATAATAAATACAATTCCTTATATATATATATATATATATATATATATATATATATATATATATAGAGGTCATGATACAAAAAGCATATACAACCAATACTGATTGGCTATTAGGGCTTACTCCTATTCACTATTACATAGAAATCATTTCACAACGGTTGGAAAAGGGATACCACCATGCCTGACCAACCTTTGTGAGGTAGGAGTTGTTGTATGTATGATGCTTTCAACTACGCCCGTGCGACCGTTATTATAAACTAGGTAGTGTGTTACCTATCACAATTGTTACTTCAACCCACCGTTGTGACATTCTTTAACGCATAATATTTAACAACGGTTGTTCTAAACAATCGTTGTGATATATACACTGGGTTTATTATAAATTATGTGGAACGTTTATTTCGTCAGTGCTCATTAAACATATAACTTTTCAATCTAATCTAGAACATTATAATATGATAAATTAAGTTATATTAAAAGAATAAATTACACCACTCAATGTTAGACAAGAATTTTTCAAGACTTATCCATATTTTTCTCTTAAACGGCTAGAACTTGGTTTAATGCTCGTAGTTCTTCAACCTCTCATTCTTTCACCTCTAGTTCATTTTGCAAAATATTATTTACTTTGCAAACAAAATTAGAGGTGGAGCAAAGGACGGTTGAAGAACTAAAAGCATTAAACCAAGTTCTAATGATTAAAGAGCGAAATGTAGACAATGGGTTGAAGCATTGATAAGGTAGAGAAGAATACACCTAAGCTACATTAGTGGTGAAGGGCTTTCGTCAAAGAAACGGTGTTGATTTTAATGAGATTTTCTCACTTGTTGTAAAGATGTCATCAATTAGAACTATGTTGAGTTTGGATGCTACTCTTGATTTAGAGGTTGAGCAAATGGATGTGAAAACAGCTTTTCTTCATGGTGATTTGGAGAAAGAGATCTACATGAAATAACCCGATTGTTTTCAAGTTAAAGGCAAAGAAGATCATGAGTGTAGATTGAGAAAGAGTTTATAAGGGTTGAAGAAGGCTCCAAGACAGTGGTACAAGAAGTTTGAGTCTGTTATATGTGATCAAGGATATCATAAGACAACTTCAGATCATTGCGTTTTTGTTAGAAAATTTTCTAACAATGACTTCATTATCCTGTTGTTATATATTCATGATATGCTTATTGTAGGGGAAAATATTTCTAAGATTGACAGATTAAAGAAGCAGTTAGGTGAGTCATGTGCCATGAAAGACATGGGAGCAACTAAACAGATTCTTGGCATTAGAATCATGAGTGATAGAAAAGAGAAAAAACTATGGATGTCACAAGAATATTATATGGTTCTGATATGATGAACTAAAGCATTACCAAGAGGGAAATTTGAAGCTTGTTGTGATATCGTCGGTTTGACGATTTCCTCCACATAGTTGTGTGAGAGAGAGATTTGTTGGGCTTGAGTTCCCTTCCTATATGGAGAAAAACCCAAATATGAATAGCCCATTTTTCTCACTTATTTAAGTGGAGAGTGTCAATTTAGGGTGAAGGGAGATAGAGAAGAAAAAAAGAATTTAAAAGAGAGAAAAAAGTATTTAAAAGAGAGAAAAAAAGAGAGAAATTCATTTCCGTTTTTTCTGCATCAGTCCCATTAAATCAACGATCTCTGATTCGTTCACCGTCGGATCAAGCTAAAATTTTGTGGACATGTTCGCAACTCATGTATCTAGCTTTTGACCATTCATAATTTGAAAACAAGATCTGAGCTGCGAAATATGTGCCTCACATTGGAGCTGCAGATTTGAATTATTTTTTAGTGTTTTTATTCTTATTTGTAAGTTAGTTTTGCTTCGTGATTTACCGTTGTTAGCACTTGTTTGTGAATCACTTTAAGACTCTCTTATACTCTCAATTGATTATAGTCGAGCTATTTTTTGATTTGGACGACTCGTAGTTTTTACTCTCATATCGAATGGTTTTTCACGTTAAAAATATCGGTGTTCTTCTGTGCATTTATTTAATTGATTTGTCCTTTTATATTTATTGTTAATCTTCAAAGTATTTACAAATGTGAATTTTATATTCAGTGTATCGTACTGTTATTTTTGTCTTAATTTTCTATCAGTCTGTTATAAGTTATAACCATCGACGCATTGTTGGAAATTGTATACACTTGAATAATTAAATTAAAATATAACATGTGTTTTTTGTATTTAATAAAATTATTACAATATAAAAAGAGTAACTTATTTAATTTAAAGAAAAACTGGCCCCATCAAGAAAAGGCTAGCATAGCATTGGGTAGAGCCCAGAGGGAAAAGCGCAATAATTGAAGTCGGTTGAGTAACAACAAAAAAATGCTGTAATATATGAAGTGGGTGGATAAGTTCCAAACAATTATTGGGAAGAGGAAAAAGAATTAGCAGCTGCCACCTCTGGCTCATTTGCAAGAGATTGGCACTTTCATCACTTGCTGCATTACATAAGTAGACCACACAGGCACACGCCTCACATGTAGTCAAACATATGCATAAAAATTATAATATAATTGTTAGCATGAGATTTTTGCTAATTTTTGCTTAGTGTTTCGACATGAATGGAAGATTTAAGATGCATACACAGGTTGCTTACAGGTGACTAAGTTATGTTTTTGACATCAAGCGGACTTTTTAGTAAATTTGATAGATATGATTTTCTATAGAGGTGGTGAGTCTGACTCACGTATAAGGTGTCTTCAAAGGTTAGGTGGTTTGAAGACATTTTTCTATAGACATTTTTCGACAGCAATGACAATTCGAAGCAATAGTAGCGGTTTTGAAACAGTTTAAATGTTAAAGACACGTGGAGGCGAATGAGAAGACAGAACCCACGTAGCCAGATCCGTGTCAAATTTATGAAAAAGTAATCGTTTCGGACAGTTATTTTTGTACATAGTATATAAGTCGATTTCTTTGATGTAATAAAGGTTCGCATTTCATTTGTTTTTCCTTTAATTCAAAACACTAATCATAGTTCCCAACAGTTAGCACAACAAATGAGTCGAACTAATGATTTATTTGGTGTTCCTCAAGCACCTACTTAAGCATATCCTAATGACCAAGTGCAACAACAAGTGTGCCCCAACCAGCCGAATAACCTAGACCTAGAATACAAGTGTGCCCCAACCAGCCGAATAACCTAGACCTAGAATAGTCGAACATATAGTTTTGGTAAATAGGAACGAAGATGTAGGTAATGTAGTTAGGAGAGTCCAATAAAATAATTTTGGAAAAAAAATAAGATAATCATTATGGTTGAACAAATCCTAACTCTAAAAGGTCTTAATGTTGATTTTCATAGACCAAATTTTATTTCTCCAATGTCTAAATATGTCTTGCAAACCGAACTTCCCAGAAGTTAGAAAATCCCTAAATTATTCAAAATATGAAACAAATGTTCCCTCCCAATAAGACCTTGCATCCAATTACTCTACCAGTCAACTTCAACATCTCCTTAGAAATGGATTCCTTCTACCAGTCAACTTCAACGTCTCCTTAGAAATGGATTCCCTTGCAGTCAAATAGTAACTGCATGGTGATTTGAACCATTGGATTTGATATGATAATTTTATTTCTTTGTCAAATTTTAAATCTACACAACTTAATTTTAATCATACGGCCTTCAAAATCCATAATACCATTCCACCAGTCAATTTCTCTAAACACTTGTCATGAGTAAATTATCATTTCTTCATGACAAAACCTAGCCTCCTCCCTTAACATAGCACTAGAGCTAACCATTTTTGGTATTTACGTGCGCCAGACATATACACAATTCAAATTGTCCAGCAATAGAGATATCCTAACTTTTGCTTTAAATAATCAATATGTTACCAAATGGTGCCCTTTCATTTTTAATATCATAAACAATAGACAACGACAGATAGGCTTTCCGTTAGAACATATATGTAAATATTCTATTCGACATTATTGTATTTCTATGAATCAATTTGGCATTATTTAACGCACCAAACTAAAATTCACAAATTAGAAAGAAAAAAATAATACAAAAATATATTTCTAAAGAAAAATAGACTAGCATACAACTGTCACCCACTGAAACTCAAGTAGTCTTTTTGTCGCCATTTACAAGCGTTTATGTAATAATTATGAATATGAATTATGAACAAATTATACCAAAATAAATATCAGAAAATAATTAAATTAAAAATAAAAAATAAAAAACAAAAAAAAAACAAAACACAAAAACACACCTCTATTGACTAAGATACTGTCATGTGTTCTTCTTCCACATGGGTTTCTTTACTTCATCAATTAAACGGTCCATTTCCAGATCTTAAATCTCACGTCAACTTCACACTTAACTTTCGACGTTGACGCCGTTACCGCCACCGGTTTCTTACCGGTGGGAACATGGACTCTGATTCCGTCGCAAGAGACTCTAATTCTGACGTTTGGAGTCTTCAATTTTCCCAATTTAGCCTTCACTTTCGTGTCTAGTTTCACTTTCAACGGTAACCCGTTTTTGCTCTTCATGTTCTTCTTCAATTCTGATGCTGCGTCGGTTTCTAGTGGCTCTCCTTTGCTTAAAATGGAAGCTTTTAGCAAAGTGGTGTTCTTCTTGCCGTGTTTGAAAGAGGGGATTGTTGTTTTTCCGACGTCGATATCGTTGGAGAGGATTTGAACTGAGGTGGGTTGGTAAACGAAGGTGATGGCTTTGTTGGGGTTTTTAGCGGTGATGTTGACGTTGAACTTTGAGTTGAGAGATGAGGAGGATGTGAGGTTGAGGTAGGAAAGTTTGAGAGATGTGACGGTGAAGGTGGGGCGGTGGGGGCGGTAGATGAGGTAGAAGGCGGTGCCGGTGAGGCCGATGAGGAGGAGGAGGATGAGGATGATGAGGAGGAGGTAGAAGAAGAAAGTGCAGCAGCAACGGCGGCGGGTGCGGCGGTGGTGGGGTTGAGGACGGTAGGTTGGGCGAGAGGCGCCGTAGAGTTGGGCCTTTGTGGCTGGGAAAGATGGGTTGGCGGTGGTTACGCCGTTTCCGTTGGCGGTGGTGGCGGGTTTGGCGGCGGGGTATACTCGATCTGTCATTGTGTTTTTGAGGAAAATAATACTGTCGGTGAGAGAGAGATAGATAGAGAGAGAAAGAGAGTGTGTTTTTTGGGTTAACTAAAGTGTGGATTAAGAAGAAGTAGTAAGTGGTAGAAATATAGAAAAGAAATTAAGAGAGGAAAATGGGGAGAGAGAGAGAGATTGTAACATTCTAACAATTCTTTCTTTAGCTGTATCCAGCTCTTTACTCTCTTACCTTTAGCGCGTAGTCGCGTACAGTACATATAATGCTTTTCACGCTTATAATTATTTAATTTCTCAATCTCAACTATCTATATAGTATATCCGTTTATAGGAAACTTTTTTTTTATTTGTGTTTCATTATTATGATTTAATTTGTTTATTCTATTTGAATTTATATTTTATTCTGAATTTAGAAGGAAGAAAATATTCTATATGTATTACTTTGTGTTAGTTTTGAAGGTTTAAATTTGGTTAACTTGTCTTTTTCAATTAATAGAGCATTACATGCGAACTTCTCCTTTATTAGAAGGATGAGATAGAGTGATCCTCCTTCTCTTTTTTACTGCTAAAGATATTTTCAGCAAAAATCTTATTAAATTATGGATTATGGTGATTTGGAACTCATTAAAGTTATTAGACGAATTTGAATTTCATCTCATTGTTTGTATGCCGAAATGGACCAAGGCGCCCGAGGTCAGGCGATGCTGAAGGACATGGAAAACTGCCCAATAGGCTTTGAATCTGACACCCGGTATCTGCCTCAATTATCACATGTGGTTTATGAAGAATAATAGTGGAAGGATGTTAGTCAAAAAGGAAAATTGACTCCTCTTAATTTGAGGGAGAATAAGTCTTTTTTTGCCCCACGCTCATGATGATGGAATGAGGGAAACTACTCCTAGATAAGCCCATGAAATATCTATAAATCCCTAACCTATAAGGTTATTGGGATAGATACAAATTACATGGAAAAAAATATAGAGTCTCTTACAATCTCTACGTGAACAGTCTCTTTCTCTAAACTATTGTACTTATAGCGAGTACAATTGGATCCATCGTGTGACTCCGGTAAAACTAACTTGGGTCACAACTACATTACCTCAAAAAGCTCCCCAACCGCCACCCTGAATATGGTACAAACGCAAGGCATTATGCTTAAAGGTAGTGTTTTTACTACGATTTCCTGGTCATAGTAGAAATGAAAACTACTATGGAATAATTGTGCTGCCATAATCAAACTTTGGAAGAAAACGTTGTCAACCTTCAACACCAACAATAAGAGGCAGAGCTACTTGCGGAAATTGAAATCATTTATCCCAAACCTCTTTCTATCAAAAATGGGGGGCATCCTTGGAAATTTCAACCACTCCACTGACAAAGTTTGGCGAAAGGAGCGACCCTTATGTATCACCTTTTTAACCCATATGGCTATCATCCGCCCAACGACTCCTTGAAGTGAAAAATATCCTCTAGCATTTTCATGGACGCCACAGTGAAATGGTACTTGAACTTACCACGTGTGTCTATGACTAATTACCAAGACCTGGTGAAGAAATAATCTAGCAGTTTTTGGATAACACACACAAGAAGGTATCAACAATAATCCTATTCAACGTTCGCCAAGGGTCCTATGAATCGTTCGGGGAGTATCTGACACACTGCAAGTGTACGACTGTGCGAAGTAATATAAAAAGTTATCGAACCATAGAGACCAAAGGTTTGATTACCAAATCTTATTTTATCGGTATAAATTTAAAGCAATTGAAAATTGGAGTTTTGTGAAACACCTTAAGTGAGAAGGCACTTAAGTGAAAATAGATTAATTAAAAATCACTTAAAATATGATGAAACGAACTAGACTTGGGGTCATGATGCTTACTATGACTTCTCAAAATGATGCATTAACTTCTATTACAAGAATCCTAACATTGTTATAGAAAATAGATAAATGTGGACAAGGCCTGCTTTCGCCAGCGCGTTGCCCTACCGTGGCGAATAAATCGTTGAAGGCCGAACTTATTCGTCACAGACTCGTTACTTTTGTGTAGCTATAAAAATGGTGTATTTCTCAATCTCCTCTGAGCACTTTCGCTGTATTGGACTCAACTGTTTAAAAACCTGCTCTCGGGTATCGATACATATTCTTTGACTACAATCGATACCTGAAAAAACTTTACTTTCGCAAAAGGGTTTGAATGAACTCAGGTATTAAAATAACGCGTGAAAAACCCAGGTATTAAAATAACGCGTGAATGAAAATACTTTAACATCTTATGCGTCACTCTATCAACTTTATATTTGTGCATGAAGTACTTGTTATGTGAAGGGCGCGTAGGAGTAATGCAAAGAGATCAAACGATTACACAAAGGTGTTACTGCAATTTTCGCACTAGTCGGAGATGCCACCGGAGTCGGTGATTGAATTTGTGTCTGCTTCATTATGGGTGGTCTAATAAGAACTCTGATGTCAAAAAGAACAATTATTGAATCGAAAACTAAATCTTCTGTAAGGGAAGTTTTTTCGATGAATTTCATTGAATCTAGATACGGCTCCTCCTCTTCTTCGATTAGTAATATTTTTCGCCATTCAGATAAATACTAGAGAAACGCAATGATAAATGCATTTTAAGTATTTGGTGGTTGACATTGAAACTGCCATAGCCACCAGCGGAAAGCACGACCACGTAATTTCGTCACAATTTTCGACAACTTCATTGTATCAGATGTTCTTTGTTCTTTAAAAAATTTCTCAATACATAGCAACCACCACTAAGAATCTTCTCCTTCATCAAACACTGGAATCACCATCTAACCTAATTTGAATTAATTTGGAGGAATGAGATAAAAAATTATAGCACCTAAAAGATGCTAAAGTGCTTCCTTTCATTTCATTGATGATAATTACATTCACCATTCACATATTTAGAACATTTGCATAAATCAATTACTCACTATCTAGATAATTCTAAAGGATAGTTATTCATCACTATTATTCTTCATGAGTTTATAGAAGTTAAGCTTAGATCATTACATTTGGCTTATCCTATTGCTTATTGAAATGGTTTTTATTAAAATCACGTGGAATTGTTGATAATTTCATTAAAAATAGTAAATAATTCAATTTTTTTTTTGGCTTTCGCACCGGTTTCCGACCTACATAGTAGATCGATTAATCCGGCTCGTGCTACGGAGGCACGTGCACTGGTCAAGCGTTGTTTCTGCCAGGAATCGAACTCGGTATTCCCCGAATATATTTGAATAAAATAAAATAAAAAGGAACCAAGGACATTGATGTATTGATTAATTATCTTCAATCACTTTGATATTGTAATATATTTTTCAAAGGTGCTTTTTGTGTTTACAATACAATCAATTTTCATTATTCTCCTTAATTGGGTAATGATTTTTAATTTAAATAGCAATATGTAGATGTTATTGTATTAAAAGGGTCAACTAGTGAGAATGACATTGATTTCATCCGTTGATTTCTTTTTTCAACGGTGCCATTAACTTGGTTTTAATTTTAATAATGTGCTACATAGTCCTCTAATTTAATCTGATTCAGTCATATAGGTTAGTAATGTGCCTCAACAGAAAAATAGTAATTATATTCAACAAAAGTTAAATGTTTGATTAGGGATTGTTTTATGCATTTCGAGGGATATATGAGTTGTATGGTTTTAACTTGTACTCCTAACTACCTAGTGAGTACAGCTAGATTATTGTAATCTTATATGTGAATAATAACACATGATATTTGACTTTTATGTAATGTTTGCAACCAAACAAAATGAAGTAAAGAAATACTCAGTTTGACTTTTCTCTAATGTTTACAAACAAACAATTTATTATGTGCCAAACAAATTTGTAATACTCATACTTAAATTAAGTTTAAATTAAAATACATATTTATTTAGAATATTTAAATTTATTTGGAGACTTTGTCTAAAAAATATTATTCTATTCATTTTTAATTATATGACATCTTTTTTTCTTTATTTTATACAAATTAAAACATATAATTAATTTTTTTATATATAAAGAATGATGTACAAACATTTTTACAAAATTAATTTTTATTAATGATATAAAATTAGAAAAAAAGACTAATAAATAATAGATGATAGGATAGAAACATTATTAATATTGTATTGGCAATGTAACATGACTTATAATTGAGATACTTACAAAAAAACTTATAACTTAAAAATAAAAGAGTAAATATGATGGGTTGATATATATATATATATATATATATATATATATATATATATATATATATATATATATATATATATATATATATATATATATATATATATATATATATATATATATATATATATATATATATATATATATATATATATATATATATATATAAATTTGTTTAGGCACCTAGTTGAGAGTGTTTTATTGTAAATGCTTTAATAATTTATTAATTAACTACTAGAAGAGATAAAAGACAATTAAAATTTATCAAAGCATTACACACAATAAACCAAAAATCAACCATAAAAGGGCAATATAAATTAAAAAAAATCATTTTATTAATAATACAATCATGAATACATCTCGACATATTGATAAAATTGTCAAAAACAAGCAAGAGATGAGGCCACTCTTGTGTCAAAGTATGAGCAACTTCATTTTCTAACAGAGTTAATATGAGAATTCATAAAATAAAGGGTTAATGAGTGTTTACATTCATAAGTAATAATACTGAAATCTACAACGTTTAGTTGCTTTTTATTCATATTTTCCACTACATTTTTAGTGTCCAGCTCAAAATTCACCACATCAATATTAAAATCATGCACTTAATTGATAGCTTACATAAGGCCTAAAATTTCCCATGTATCAACCTCGATAATAGGTGAAAACTATTCAGTCGTCCGAGCTATGATAAATTATCTCTCATCATCTCAAATGCAATCACATATTCCTACCTTGTTACAAGACTTAAAGAAAAATGTGTAATGTTTCATTTGAGACGTCCTACCGAAGGTTTGCTCCAAATAAAATTCGTAGACCATTGACCTTGAGTGATATTGCTCGATCGAAATTGTTGGGCATTCCTCCATCCTAATAACAAATAAGAAGCACAATTACAAATAATGTCCAGAGAGTCTTCTATGTGATTCTAGATTTAATTGTTCCTACATTTTCAAATACTCCACAAAATGGTCGAGAACACTGCCCGTTGATCTTGATTTAAGACTTGCACAAACGAATAAAAATATTATGGCAAAAAAGGCATTATTATTCAGCAGTTGCTGCAACATAAACCAAAGTTCCACTTTCTCCCAACACTCGATACTCTTTTCGCAATATAAAAATAGATATTTAACATCTTCAACTCCTTTTCCACATACACCACATTAAATAAGACACTGAACACATTTGTCTATCAAACGCATTCTAATTGACACACAATTCCTATATAAACGCCACAAATTTTTTTTAACCCTCAGAGGAGTCTTAATTTTCCAAAGAAGCTTCAACTTCTCACCAACCCTTAAATGTTAAATATTATTAGCATCTTCTTTACAATAATAATAAGCACTACACTCTGAAAAACTTCCACTCTTTACAAGCTTCCATAATAGCTTATCAACCTTAACTTCTTCAAACAGGGAAGTATTGAGAACTTTCGTCTCTTCTCTACCTCAACTAGAATTTGAATTAAGTTTGAGTTCCATTATTTAGAATTAGTAACTAACTGATCTGAAACTTTTATATTATCTACTATCTGATTGGTCGACTAAGGATTATCCAATGTTGTGCTATCATACAACCAATTTTGGTCTCAAACCAGAATATTCTCTCTTGATCCAATACTGCATTTGTACCCACCTCGCACCACAAGTTTTGGAATCCAAGTACTCTGTTACACATAACTAGGGTTATGCCTAATGGTTGAATTAAGGAAATCACACTTAGAAAAATACTTAGCCTTGTAAAGACGAGTGACTAAATTATCTGGATTTGTCATAAAAATCCAAACTTGTTTACCAAATAAAACATAATTTTAGGCACTTAGATTTTTTAACCCCATACCTTCGTCATTCTTATGTATAGACAAAAAGTCCTAAAAGAGCTAATGTATTCCCTTGGCTTTATCTCGATTATTCCAAACTAAAAAAATCATCATTTTCTCAATCTCGACACTTAAAGAGGTTTGCAAGAAGAAAATACACATAACATTTGTCGGAATAGATTGGAGAACTGACTAGATAAGTGTCACCCTTCCTATTTGAGATAAACACTTACTACTCTAAGAGTTAATCCTTTTTCAAATTATTTATTTATGTTAAAAATTTGAAAGTTGTTTTTCTACTTCTACCAATCAAAGATGGTAGTCTGAGATACTTGTTTGTACCCAAAACTTGTTGAACTCATAAAATATTAGTCAGTGCGTAACATGAAGAGCAACACATTTGCTTCATTAATGCCCGTTTGCCACCCCTAACGAGAACATCCTTGAAATAATCTTAATCGATTTTGTCAAAAGCTTTACTTATGTTTAATTTAAGAGTTACATCACTATTTATGCCTTTCGTTTTTGACTTCATACGGTGAACCACCTTAATAACTACCATAGCATTATCAAGAATAGATCTCTCAAGAACAAAAGTTGATTGATTATTAGAGATGTATTAATCAAAAACTTTCTTGAGACAATTCGCAAGCACTTTAGCTATCATTTTATATATAACATTACAAAGTGCAATCGGTCTCTAATCTTTCTTAGATGTTTGAACTTCTTTTGGAATTAGCGTAATCTTAGTCATATTAAGACTTGGTGGAAAAACACCAGTCTCCAACCAAGAACAACTTGCACTAAATTTTTATGGCCATAAGTATCCCAAACTGATGATAAAAACCAAGACTGAAACTGTCGGGTCCAAGACTCTTATCCACTTGATTAAAAAAATGACTTCTTTAAACTCCTCAATAACAAAAAATACAATCAACATATTAGTATCCTCTGCATAAATAATGGTTCTTTAAGCTCATAAAATTCGATATCGAGAGAAATAAATCTGTAAAACAATCATGAGCAATCCTACACATGCCATCAGTCGATGTACTAATTTCCCATTATCACTAGTAAGATAAATTATAATGTCGACTTTTTTTCTAATAGTTGTTGTAATATGGAACAACTGAGTATTAAGATAGTCATTCTTGCATCAATGAGCCTTAGCTCTTTGTTTCCAAAAAGGATAATCTTTTATCCAGAGAGAACTCATATGTTAATTGAGAGATATAAAATAATTAATGTTTCCTTCACTAACATGCGAGCAAACCTCTTCAATCTTTCAACAAACTTTTTCAATTATCTTCTTAATCTTGTGGCAATTATCTTAGCTTCATTTTAATATATTCTTACCATATTTTCCCATATTGTCATCCTCGTATTTATAGCATGGCTTCGTAACAAATCATTAAAACCGAATTCAGTTATTAAGTATTTTCGAACTTAGATTTATTTTGAAATCTATAATGTCTTGCACCTAGAGCTGTCAAAATCGGCTAACCCATATGGGCCGATCCGCCAGGCCCGAAAAATCAAAGAGCTTGGGCCTTAAAATTAGAGCTCATATTTTTAAGGTTTTTTAGCCCATCCCTAAAAAGCCTGCTACCCATTAGGGCTAACCCATATGGGTCGTGGATAGCCCATTAGGCCCGCATAATTATAAAATTAAAAATATATATTAATATTTATATATTTATATTGTCTTACTCCAAAATAGCACATTAATTTTTCTCACCTAATTAAATTTTATCTCTATTCTATTCAATCTTTCTTTTTTTAAATATTATATATTAATAATCAACATTATTTAATCGTATTATATTAGTTTTCTCTTATGATAAATATTCAAGTATTATTTTATATAATTTAGACATATATTGTATTTAGAAACACATTATAGTATTTATAAGATATAATGGTGTTCGCTTTACGGTTTAGACTGTTTTTACGTAAAAAAATCACCCGAACCGCAAGAGAAAAAAGGGTGCGGTTCGGTTTGATTCGGTTGAATTTTAGAAATAAAACTGAACCAAACCAAACTAAATCAATGCGGTTTGGATCGGTTTAGTTTTTTTTTTTTTAAATTATTGAGCCATACATACACATATAGAGGATAACATAACTTTGTATTTAGTCATTTTATGTGTTACTAAATAACAACAAAACCTGTCATATTTGGACAACAACTTTCCATTTAATATACAAAAACCATATTAGATAAAAGTGGAATAAAAAACATAAAATAGTAGCATAAAATAATATAAAAAACATTATAATGAAATAGAAAAAAAGAGTAGTGAAAGATTAGAGAAAATGAAAAAGAAATAGCAAAAGAGATGAGAGATTAGAGAATAAGAGGAACATTAAAAACATAATTGGAAGAGAGAACAGTAGAATAAAAATAATAAAATGAAAAAGAAAGAACTTAAGAGATGAGAGACTAGAGAAGAAGATGTGATATATACTTAGAAAAGAAAATAAGAAAAAAGGCGCGATACCGTTAGGCGAGATTTGAGAAGACTTAATATGAGTAAGGGAAAATCATTCGTAATCGTAAGATTAAGACATAATAGGTTTGAGTTTGGGTTGGTTGTGGGTTAAGTGAATGTTGGTTGTAACGTAACGCAATTTGATTCGGTTTGGTTCGATTTGTAAATTACAAACCGCAAACCGAACCGCACAGTTTTGTTAAAAAATGGCTCAAAAACATCCGAACCAAATGTGGTTTCTTGCGGTTTTGATTTGATTCAGTTCGGTTTTGCGGTTTTGTATTGGGTCGGTTTTGTTTTGAACACCCCTAAATAATATAGTATTTAAAAATATATTATTTTTAAAATAATAGAATTTTTAATTTTATTTATAATAAATATTACGGAGTTTTATTTTTTAAATAAAAAAATTCATTTACGTCTAGATAGTCCGAAACTCATCTAAAGCCGAACTCAAATAGTAATTCTCAAACTCATATTATAGAAGATTTTTTAATGCAACCCAAAAAAACTCAGAGTATGTCATAATTAGATAACCCATTTTAACAATTCTACTTACCCTGCTTCACAATATAAAAGAATTAGATACTTATTTAAAGTAGTAACCAACGTACATTCATTCCCAATTGGCAGTATATTAAGAAATAAAAATTGATGAGTTTAAATCAAACCCAATATTTTAAGATTTATAATACTCACACGTACACCAATCACTTGTGCCAAACTTCTCTCTACATACTTACACATTATAAACATACACATAACATAGTATTCTCTTTTTTTCTAATAAACATGTTTTTTAAAATATTTTTTACAAATTAAAAAGATAATCTTGATTAGTAAACAAATTTCAAATATACTCTTACAAATGATTGTTAAATTAATATATAACTATTAATAAAAAGTCATTAGTGTAATCTTAATTAAAAATAAATAGGAACTTATATTTATAAAATAAAATTAAAAATGAATGTATGCAATAACGCGCCTGCAGTGAAAGTGGTGATCTCAAACATTAGTTTACAGTTGTGATGTGAGATGCTACTCCTAACTTTTTTGTTTTGATCAAACTTACTAAAACTAGTTGCTATAGATTTGTTTTTTATATATTAAAATTGGCTAGTATAGACTAAAATATAATAAAACACATACTAATTAAAGATATCAATAAATTTGTTTAAAAAGAGAAATGACAACATATAAAAGAATAAGAATGAGAATTGTGTCATTTTAACATGACAGACTTCTAACAAATTACTGCAAAAGTAAAAAAGGAATAGGGGCTGCGGGATGTGTTTTTGTGGTGGGGTGTGCGAAACTACTCTTCATGCATGTGCGGAGAAGTTTGGTTCCTAGTGTTATTATAGAAGATTTCTTTAAGATGGATCTTAAAGATTGAATAACCATAACTAATGCGGGGTTGGAAATTGGAATGTTGTATGGGCAATAGCTTGTCATACTCTTTAGAATTGGAGAAATAAGGAAATTCATATCGACAGATTTAAACGCCTTTATGAATCGATATTGAATATTTTGCAAAGAAAGAGCGAGTTTGCTAAAGCTCAAATTCTTTACAAATCCTTGCAAGGAGAAAGAATAATAAGAGGAGACATTCGATGGTAACCTCCAGTGGCGATTATGGTAAACTTATATATTGATGGTACTAGTAAAAATAATAGGATGGTTGGTTGTGGAGGGCTTGTTAGAGATCAGAGGGATGCTTGGAGGATAGGTTTCTCAAAATTCATAGGCGAGTGTAATGTTTTACTTGTGGAATTCTGGGATGTGTTCGAAGACCTTAAATTAACCGAGTTTTTTGAAGTTTCTCTTGGAAGATGATGCTTTAGGAATTTTTTACTCTTTAAAATTTTCTTTATAGTTCTTTTTCTTTTGAACTCCAACCCTCTCTTTTTTAAAAAACGATGTCATTTTACTAAACAGGGGTGCTATATTTACACCAGTTTTTATACACCGTATTGATACACCGTATTCAATAACAAAGATAAAAAGTCTTGCACATAAACCAAGATAGAATAAATTATTAAAATATAAAACTAGTATGCTTTATATATACACTTACGGTGTAAGTGTAAACAATCAGTGTACACATAACTTTTCCCTTTACTAAATTATATTTACTAATTATTGATATGTTTTTATTATTCTAAATATAAAATATAAAAATAATAGTTTGAGAGTAATATAAATAGTTAATCAAGTGATAAAGTTAAAAAATTAACTAAAATTATATTAATAATGAAAAATGGCACTCTTATATAAAATACTATCGTTGTTCCTAAATATAAAAATATTCTTAGAATTAGTAAGATATAATTCAATTGACAAATAATTTTATTATTAAGTTTGACATATTATTTCTAATTGACTAACTAAATATTTCAAAAACATTAAAATTATGTGACATAAATATTAATTTTTATTAAAAATAAAAGCAATAACTATTCATTCAAATTGATGTACCAGTCAAAAATAATATAAACTCTCTTAAAAAAAATTGAGTTTCATAATCATTTAAAAATTTAAAAATAATATTTCATCATATGTAATATTCATAAACGATGACATGTCTATTCTATTTAAGTTTATAACATAGTAGGATAAAGTGGAAATAGTAGATGATGCACGTTTATTTCTAAAAAAAACAAGTGCTTGTTAGAGATCACATAAGTGCTTGGAGGATAGGTTTCGTAAAATTCCTAGGCGAGTGTAATGCTTTACTTACGAAATTCTCGGGTGTATTCGAAGGTCTTAAATTAATTGAGGCATTGGGATTGAGAAGGGTAAAAGTGAATGTAGATTCTATCATGGTGATAAAGGCTATTGAAGAAGGCATGATAAGACAGTTAGATTGTGTCGCTATACTTCAAAATATCAATCAGTTTATAGATGAGCATGAGGTTGTGATAATATCCCGTTCGTACATAGACACGAATAGATGCGTAGATATGTTAGCTAATCATGGTTATATAATGAAGGTTTCCTCTACTTTAGAAGATTCACCGAGTTTTTTGAAGTTCCTCTTGGAAGATGATGTTTTAGGAATTGACGTACCGGTAAAAAATTATTCATTCAAATTGATATACCGGTCAAAAATAATATAAACTCTCTCTTTAAGAAAAACTGAATTTCATAATCATTTAAAAGTAATATTTCATCCGTATGTAATATGCATAGACGATGACATGTCTATTCTATTTAAGTTTGTTATACATAAAAAAAAAAAAACATAGTAGGATAAAGTGGAAATAGTAGATAATGCACGTTTATATCTAAAAAAAACAAGTAGATCGGGTCAATATACTCTAAAAATTAATAAAATTTATATTAATATATGTGTTTGAAAAAAGAAATAAAATAAAACGAACAAATAACATAGATTGCATAGTTAAAATCTTAAATCGATTTGTAAAAATATAAATAAAACGAATATGTTCGGCCTAGTACTATATGGAAAATGTGTCTTGAATACTTATTTTTTAAATTCGACATTCTCCGAATTTCGTCTTTAACAGAAACTCGTCTACCACTCGAGCCTAATTGTTTGGTTGTGTCTTGAATACTTTATTTTTAAATAAATGGAAATGTGAAAGTTATTTTGGAGTATTAATTAGGTAGGTTTTATTTATATGTGACTAACTAAGAAAGTGAATGTGATATAAGGACTTTATTATTCTTGTCTAACGTGCTAAAATACTAAAACTTGTGAAAATGAATGATGCTATGTCTATGGTCGAGTCAATTCTGTTGATGCCGTCTATAAGTGGTCATCATGAATTCACATCAGACGGCCACAATTCGGACGTCCTTATCATGCCCCATGGTCTGTCATATACTTACTTACTTGCTGTATTACCAAATTATTCGTTACTCAAAAGCCTAACACAAATAATTAATTAACTTGCAAGTTTATACATTGAATATTAATAATCGTAACTACCAATCACCAGCTACTTATTATAGTAGTATTTCACATACCCAAAGTCAATTGTAATGGCTAGTTGATTGGAAATTTATTCTTTCTTTTTCAACTTTTATGCAATTTCAGGCCATGTGAATTGATTTTGTACCTGCCAGTGCTTATTCTAGTTTTCCTCCAATTCATCATCATGTCTAATTGTCTTATTTGGTAGTTTGCCCTTGTCATTTTATTTTGATTTATTTTTTTTATTTCTTTTACTAAATATTTGTTTTTTCTCATTTATGTTTTTTTTTTTATAAAAATAGTTTAGCATTCATTTTCTTAATGGTAATGTCAACACATGCTTTTAAGATGCATACTAAAAATTAAAGTTAGAATATTCATGATAAAAATTGAACATTTAGTATTATCCATTAAAGAAATTCTCACTTCCGCAATGAGAGTTAAATTAAGAAAATATCTTACCATATTATTTGGATATCTCACACATTATACGAGTTGTCTAAAATGTCTTTTTTCTGTAGATATATTTTCGGAAGTATCTTTTTTTATTTAACATTGTTTTGTTTTGTAGATGTACATACGGAAGCTTCCGTAGATACATTTACGAAAGCATTTGATGTTATATTCACGCCAGACACTTCCTCTCCCCATTCTTCACTTTCTCATTTCAAAACTCTCAAACTCTCTCAACCTCAAAAATTAAACTTCCACCGAAGTTGTTTTCTTCCTCTTGAGTTCGGCCGATAACATCAACATCAACTACCAACACATTCCAACAAGTTCCAAACTCCATTTAATCGGTAAGTTTTCGATGTTTCGAGTTATTTTAGAGTTTTTGTAATAGAGATTGAATTCGATTTTTAGGTGTAAAAATGATTGAGCAGTGTAAGAAATATGGTTTAGAGATAGTGTAGGTACTGTTTCATGTGTAAAATGGACGATTAATCCATTAAAATGGCGTTTTTAACTCTCTGCAACAGTGATCCGACGTCATTGTTGCGCTTTGGAGGTTTCATAACCTTCCGTAGTTCTATCTACGGAAGAATGGAACGTTGGATCATTTCGTAGCCTTTTGAGCTATCGAAACCTACATTCTCGACTCGTTTAGCTTCGTGAAAAATAAATTTAAACCAGCTCAAGATATGTTGTCGACCAATTGAGAAAAGAGATTATTGTCGTTGAATTTGTGTTCCAACAATTTGATGCATACATTGATGATATTGTTGATGATGGTAAAAATGTAAATTGTGGTTTCCGTGTTATTATGGCTCCACTTGGATGGTGCGAAGAGTCATAATCTTTGGTTCGGACTCAATTAGATACTCAAGTTCATCAACACCCTCAATTGTATTCCAAATTTTTTTATGACACGGTCTCTACAATTACGAGTATGTTGCGAGTAGCTACCTTAAGTATGTAGGGTATGGATAAAGGGATAAAGATTCCTAATATGGATTACCATATTGCTTGCAGATATTGTGTCTTATTTTTCTCCCTGTCCAAGAAATTTAACATCACATTTTCCCTTTGTCGTAGCTCCACCTATGTATACGAGTAGGCATAAAATCATTGTTGTTAGTTTTGTCAACATCAATCATAGAGTTCAGGTAAAGTTGAAATTTGATTGTCCATTGCCTCTCGTCATTGACCATTGAAGACAGAACTATACTAAAGATGCAGAAGCATGAGAAGCAACATATGTTGGACGCATTAGACACTGGAAAGACGAAGTTAGGAAGTCATCATAATTTGTTTTGAATTCCTATATGTAGCACATTTTCCATTTTATGTATATATTTTATCGATTTTTTATTTCACAAAATTAATCCAAAAAATTCAATACCTCGATGTCTACCAGATTTTCCAAAATTTCCAGAACTTTTTGGTACATACCAGATATTTTAAAATTTTCGGTATAGCAATACCAGTCTATATTATAAATTTCAAAATGACGGTATTTCTTCATAGAAAACAAAAAATTTCGGTATTCTTTGTAAAATTTCCGGTATTTTTGTACTTTTTTACAAAATAACCGGTGTAGTTTTGAAATTTACAGTTCGTGCTCATACTTTATGAAAAACTGAAGGATATAATGGTAAAAACACGCATATTGGAGAGGGTGCCAGTATAACGCAGGAGGTGACCGTTCAAATTTTCGTGATTTAGTGATATATCTGGGCTTGGTATTTATTGACCCAACCCCATCAATTTTATTGGGCTCAACATGAGTGGCCTCCTCTCTAGCAAGAGGGTTTATGTAACAATTACATTGGTAGAAAAAATATACAAATTTCTTTAAGAAGATTTACTTATTTTTAATTTGACATAACAAGTTAAAGTTTCTATATACTAAGATCATTAAGAACTTGTCCATTCCTACTTAACTTTGGATATGAGGTTCTCAATATTGTTTCATATATTTGGTGTTTTCTTATTGTCATTAACCATGTGATTTCTAAAGAAAAGAACATTAATATTGAAATTTGGTAGAAAGATAAGTAAAATTTAGTCAAAGATGATAGAAACTAACAACTAATTTTTTTTAAGTTGGCTTTAGGCTTTCACATACATTGAACCGGGATAGTCAGCATGTTTTTAATGCACTTGTATTGCACACTACACTTTGCTGTACATTTGTCTCATTGAAATCCTGTGCAGCTATCTAGCTCCTGAGTATGCAATTACTGTCCATCTTCATAGATGAACAAAACATGATTCATGTTCTACCAAACATTTTGATGAGCAAATTGGACCAAACGCCTAAAGAAACAAAACTAAAAGCCTCTAAGAAATTAGATCCCAACATAGCCCCTTGAGAGATGCACATAAAGAAAATCAAGAATGCAATAACAGAAAAGCCAGACTAATAATGCCAAGTCTACAATACACACTATTTCAAATACATGGATCAAAGTTCAAACATCCAATTCCATCAAGAGTTACATTACATTTAGTTCCAAACACAAAAACTTTCTTAATTGTTCAATTATCACTCTTCACTCATGATTACCAAAAAACAAAACACCCTAATTCAAGTCAAACTAATAATGCTCTAGTCTTCTCCTAACACATTCTTTTTTGTTCTTTTCATTTTCTTGACATGATCCTAAAATGTCACATTACAATACTTGTCCTCAAACACCAGCAAATTTCCCCAACCTTTCTCTTAAAATCTTCAATCCCATGTACCTGTCACACACAAATATACCATAAGCATTCAATAGGTAATGATCATTATTTGTAAATCATGAAAGCTTTCGGTAAGCCCGATGTACATACCTGCCCATCATCATGACAGTAGCTTGAGGATTAGTTCCTGGCGACTCGGTAAACGTCGAGCCATCTATGACTCGAAGTCTGTTAACACCAAGAACCTTATGATCCGAGTCGATAACCTTCCCAACATGGCATCCACCATGATAATGCCAAATAGTGATCACAGTGTCTCTACAAAACTGTTCAAGTGATTCTGTGTCATTGACATGCTTTGGTATAAGGTTCACATTAGCCTTCACAGTGTTGTTGAGAAACTGTTCTGTAGTTTGTCTGTCACACAAAGTGAGGTTTGTGAAATGCTTTGACTGAACAACCTTTGAGGCTAACCGGATTCCTTCGACGCAGCGATTAAGATCGTAAGGGTGACTGAAGTAGTTGAAGGAAACAGAAGGGTTGTCATCCACATTTGTGTTGATCAATTTGAGTTCACCGGTCGACCACGGATTGGCAACTTTTGATAAGATGAAACCTCCCTTGAATGCTTCAATTGGAATGTCTCTTTTGTTCTTCGCAAAAGCTTTAACAGCTTCGATCGTTCTTTGCTTTGGTGGAATTGTTGAAAGCTGGCCAATCTGGTTTATCATAGCAAGTAACAAATTATTCAATATCAATTCTAACCTATGAAGCACGGACACCAGACATATTTTTTTCTCAGAGATACCTTTTTCTCAGAGATGTCAGTGCTACAGAGATTCTGACTACATAACTAAATTACGTGAAGACATACATACCTCAGCGGACAACAAACCGTGATGACAATGAATGCTTTCATTGGTCTGTCCAAACCCGCAGCTAGCTTCAATATACACTCCCTTATCAGTAATACCAACCGTCTCTATCAACGACTGCTTAACCGGTTTCTTAAGAGGAACAAATATGGTGTTCATCGGGTTATCAGCCATACCCTTCCCGACAAATCTGTTATCAAGCACCACAGAAATCTTCAACTTCTCGAGCTCTTCTCTCGGACCAATTCCACTAAGCAATAGCATTTGAGGCGTCCCAATCGCGCCGCTTGTCACAATCACTTCACTTTGCATATCATTTCCTAGTATTGCCTTATGCATTTTCCCATTTTCATCCTTGAAATTTACTCCAATAGCTCTAGGCCTTTTTCCTGCAACAATAAACATATACAATAACATAACATTATCAAGAATGATGAAACCAATTCAACATCGAATATTGCGAAAACGTGTTTACCTGTTGTATCAAAAACAATGTTTTGGACAGTGGCATAGATCAAAACAGTGAGTTTGTCTGGATTTCCAGATGAAAGCAGTTCAGCAGCAGTGTGGCGTCGACCGAATCTGTCGAAAATGGTTCCACCAACTTTGGTTCCATATTTATGTTCATAGGTGAATCCATTAAAAGGTGACACACCAACATCTAGAAGACCATCTCTCAATGCTCTTTGCCAATGTGAAAATGTTGGACGATGAACAATTTGTTTTTCAATCCAAGGATATGACTCGTTTACTAGCTTTGCATCCCACCCCATTTTCTCTATAAATCTGCATTTTTATAGTGAAGAAAGTGTTAAGGAAAAACAAGTTATATTCATGTAATTAATAAATAATAATATACATATACAGCTTAATTGTAACACATAAATAAGTTTTACATTAGTATTCCAACTATATATTTAGATTGATTATTTCACAATAAATAAATTTTAAGATTTTTGTAATGAATTATATAAAAAAAAGTTGAAATATGTTCTAGAAGGGTGACATAACATTCAGGTCTGTTGGGCATGTCTATTTTTTCTGCACGTTTTTCGGGCGACATTTTAGGGCAAAATCTTTTAACGTGTCTGCCCCGCTTTTTTTTCCAGGCTGTTGCGGAGGCAAACTCACAACTTTTAGGGTTACGAGATCTAACGCCTATGGATCCGTCCCGCTCCGACCTTACTTTTTGCAGGACAAGTCAAAGTTTTAAATTCGCAACTTTAAATATATCTGCCCGCCATGTCTTATTATTTTGCATATTTTTGTGAGGCGCATTTAAACAGGACGGACGGGTATGTCCGTTTGTCACCCTATACCCTATGGCCAATGTGTAAGCAAATTCTTTATAAACATAAAAACAGTGAGCTTTGAAAATCCAAAATTAATGAAATGGGTCCTAGATCAGACACTTGCACCTAATCACTTACATGCCCTTATAATAGAGGGCAACGAAGGACCACAAGCAACATTTAATTGATGATGTGTGAGAACTTATAAACATAGTCATAAATAAATGTTATTAATATAGATACGTTTTCATATGTCCCCTGACGACAACAACAACAACAAGGTTAAAGCATCTTTGAATATATGTCCTTCACAAGTAATAAGCTATTTCAATTGGTTATTTAAGTTTATCTATCTATTAGGACATTAATTTTTCGAATTGGAGAGGATCAAAATAATCGACAAAGTTTTTCAAAAAAATTAAACAATGCATTGTGATCTAACCAAGTCTAAATAATCGACAAAGTTTTTCAAAAATAATTAAACAATGCATTGTGATCTAACCAGGTCTATTAGCTTAAAGTTTTGAGACAATGTTCGAATGACGTTATCGAAACAATTTATGACATTTTTTTTATAAATAATGTTGAATTTATTTTTATAATGTATGTATACCTTGAGCTTGCTCTAGTGTAGAAGCCGGCATTAATGGAGCTACCACCCCCCAAAACCCTAGCTCTTGCATTAAAAACTCCATCCGTTGAAATAAAGAATTGTGAAGCTGAAGTTGGTGAGGTATCAGCCAATGTGATATGAAAGTTGTCAAGAAATGAGACATTAGGGTTTGTGAAAGGGACACCCCCTCTCTCAAGTAACAAAACATTGAATTTCTTTGAAAGTGTTGCAGCTAAAGGACATCCTGCTGTTCCACCACCTACTATTATGTAGTCATAACCATTGTTTGTGTTGGTGGTTGAAACTGAAGGTGGAGACTCAAATGAACTTGCTTTTCTTATAAATGGATACTTATATTCATTAATATTGCTCCACTTATCTTTACCTGAAAAAAACAACGACAAAAACTTGATACCGAGTGATCATAACCACTAGAAACACACATACATTTTTCCGATTACGCTCCATGACTTTGTAACATCAAATGAAAGAGTTCAATTTTCATCTAGAAAGATGTAAACTAATCATTATTGTTATTTTTATTAATAATAGTTTTTCTTTTTCCATAATTTTTATAAATGTTTATTATGAAATTTAAAATCGAAACTTCAAAAACTCGTCAGAAAACACATTTTAAGATATAGACGGAAAAAAAACTATAATACAACATTACAATATATATATATCTAATGATAAATCAATATTAAAAAACCGGAATATGTTTCAAAAACTATCTTAGATCCAATCATGATTCATGTCTTTATTTATGTACATGTTCTTGAAGTAAAACACCATAGGTTTGTGCCACATGTACTACATTTTCAAGGTCCAAGAACATTGGACAGCAAAGTAAAACCTTACAATGAGAGACACATATGCAATCTCAACTAATAAACCTATGACAAATAATGCATAGAAGGTGAGAGAAAAAACCTTGGCATAGAGGTAGGAAGTTGAAGAGCCATATTATTGAGAAGCATAGGAGGAATTTGGCAGCACCAAGTGTTGCCATTGGGCAAAGAAGAACAAAAGAAAAACACTCACTCTGGTTTGAAACCTCTAAGTGGCTTCTTCTGGTTGGTCTTGTTTTGTGTGTGTGTGGACAACAAATATAAATAACAAGAAATGGACATCATAGTATAATCCTTAAGAAAAATTAAAATATTGGTATAATGTGTCATTATTATTATGACAAGTGTGGGTCATTTGCTATTAGGATGCCCAACTACCTATGGTACTTTTTTTCAGCCAATAATTAATACATATATATCTATGTGTTTTCATTTAGGTTTGAATTATTAGTACATCTACTATATAGTTAATATGTGATTTTAATTTGGTTGTTAATTAAAGATTTAGAGTGAGTTAATTGATGTTTAGGTCTCAATATTTTAACCTAGAGTTCATTGGTTGAATAAGTATTTCAATTTTTTAAATTGATCTTATGATTTTCGACTTTGTGTGGGGATACAGTAATTTTTAGAAAGTGATTGTTTTAAGCATAAAATTTTAAAACGAGTTACAGCATGTTTGGGGTGGCGTTGAGTTATTAAAAATCGCGTCAAATTATCACGTTTGAGTAGAAGTAACAATTTATCGCTTATTGTTTTCACGGTAGATCTGAAAGATGGTAAAAAGAGACTAACTATTTCACCTTTAAATCCAAATATCATAAATGAGACCAAACCATTTACCTTCGACTCCCTTTAGATTAATTCAATTTGTTTAACAATCTCGTATTGAATTGAGATAAAGGAGGGATTATCATCACCTTGAAATCTTGATTTGCTCTGTTAGATTAGGTCCACCAACCAGTCTTCAACATGAGGGAGTATGCAAGATTCTTACATTAAATTATTTTTCATTAATTAGTCAAGTAATCTAATTTCCATTTTGTAAAATCAAATACATGAAATATCATGGATTCAAAAAAGTCTATATATTAGTCAAGTAATCTAATTTCCATTTTGTAAAATCAAATACATGAAATATCTTGGACTCAAAAGAGTCTATATATTTTATACTCTCTCTACACACTAAAATGCTTAGTCTACACACTAAAGTTAGTTTCTAACATTATATAGGATAAATAATAAATAAAAAATTATAAGTATCATATTTCCTAGATTACATATTTTGCTTAGGTTATTTTATTATATAAGAAACACCAGTAATTTATTCTAAAACACATAAAAAATTATTCTAAAACACATAAAAAATTATTTCTGAGTTTTCCTTCCTCACTCTCATGTGTTTATGAATTGTCGAAAGCATAACTTCTTCTCTTGTATTAGGCCAGTCTATACAGAGTTATGCTCTATCTTTAAACAGGAGTCCCGCTAGTGAATGGTGAGATTGGTCTTCTTGAATTAGTCAGTCAAAAGGCCGAATACCAAGATTTCAAAAAAAAAAAATACTTCTTCCCTTTTCTTTTTACTCGATCAATTTTCCAAGTATTTCTTAGGATTCTCGTTAGAAAATTATTTTGAGTTTTTTTTTTGGAGAATTATATGAGTTTCTCATCGTTTGAAAAATTATTTAGGGTGATAAAACAACCATTATTGAATTATCTTTGAAGAAATATTTAAATTTCTCTTTTTCTGAGAAATTATTTAGAGTGATTTTTGTAACATAGACGGTGTATTTCTAGACCGATCATCTACTATCCAATAATAATCGTACAATTGAGAACTGAGACATTTTATCTTTGAGACGTCGTGATTGATAGTCTGCTTTGCACAATTTTGGACAATACCGCAAAACGTCTTAAAGAGTGGCCTAGACCATGATTTGAGCCGGTCATTTCTTCTGTAAAAAATTTCCAAATCAATTTTTTAAATCAAAAAACAATAATTTTAAGACATTTTCAAATTGGCATGACTATCGAAGAAATTATTGGTACTTTTGTTGTTGTCTTTGAAAAATCGTTCAAGATGTGATTTTTCATACCCTTAAAAATGGTTGCCAACATTTTGATTGATATCATTCTTATTGTTCCTTCTAGATCATAAAAGCAAACTTATAATAAGAAATTTGTGGATTCAAATAGAATATTATATTTGATGAATTTAAATTTGCTACACAGGTTAAAGAAAATGATTTACAGCTGATGAAAGAAATCTCCTTATGAAAAAAGAATGATTATCTCTCGAAAAACCATATTCTGAATAAACTCACAGATGATTTATTTGATTATTACAGTAGCTACAATATTACAAAATAGGTTTGGGAACCTCTGAAAAAGAAGTATGATACTTAAGAGGGTGGAACAAATAAGTACGGTGTTAGTCGCTACCTAGAGTATCAAATGGTAGTTGAAAGGTCTATGGAGGCTCAATGTCAAAAACTTCAAAAGATTGCTCGCAAGATCATCACTGAAGGTATTTCTTTTGATGAACAATCTCATTGGTGGGGGTAATTTTATTGATTATTTGTTGTGACTTGAATAGATTCCTCAAATCTAAAAGTAAGATATCTTCTTATGATCGTCTAGCACGTCATACGATCCTAATGTTAAACTATTTAAGAAAATTGGTGATAATGTTAGACAAATTGAGTATTGTGAGCATCATTGACACTCTTAGGCATGCCACTAATTTGTACTAGACCAGACATTAATTATTTCATTGGTTTGTTGTGCAAGTGTACCAATAGAGTGTGTAATGAGCATTGGAAAACCATTGAGAGAGTCATGTGATACCTTGAAAGGAACATGAATCTTGTTCTATGTTATTAGAGATTTCTTATTGCACTTGAAGGATACAATGATGCGGATTAGAACATATTACCAAATGATTCCAAAGCAATTAATGATTGTATATTCAGTATAGTTAGAGAATATGTATCTTGAAAATAAATAAATCAACAAACTATCTTGGCTCAGTCTATGATGGAGTCTCAAATGATAACATTAACAACTTCTAGGGAAGAAGCGAGTTGTTTAAAATGCTTGCTAACTGAGACACCTTTGTTGGAAAAACTATGTCAGTTGTGTTGACCCACTGCGATAGTACAACGACTATTGCAAAAATTGATAACCATTATTATAATGGTAAGAGTGGATCAAATACGCATTTATGAAAATTTAGCAGATCCTTTAACGAAAGGACTAGCTAGAGATAAATGAGTTTCTTAATTATAATGCTAACCTGACATAAAAGTTTGGAGATTCCAAGAATTAGGTTCAATGGGTAGTAACAAGTTATGGACAATACGATATGATCATACTATTATAAATCAGAGAAGCATGAATCCTTAAGCGGTAAGAGGATGAGATAATAGAAACTCTTAATGAGATATATACTTTGTATGACTGGAGTACCAAACTACATGAGTATTTTTTTTGATAGATTCACTTGTGTGATCGTGAAACTTAGGTCAGCTCCTATGAAAATTTTGAGGGAGAATTCCTTAAGCCTTCATTAAACTAGAATAGACATGCATGGCCATTAAAGCAGGAGCTTACAGATACACCCTAAGAAAATGTTGTGTACGAGTTTGATGTCTCAGATAAAGTTAAAGTCAATAAGTCAATCTTATTTGCTATACAAAGGTTCAAGTCTTAGACATCTCTGTTTATGCACATTCTTAAAAATGTTGGACATTACTTGTGAAACTTCTTTTTAAATTCAAGCGGGTGATTGTTGGAACATGTTTAAATTCCAATATGGGGATGATTTTGAAAATAATCTTAAATTCTAACATTGTTAGAAAACTATGTGTTTGTATGTTAATTGAGAAAAGTTTATGTAGAAAAAAGAAAAAAGTTCTGTCTCGCATTGATTATATTGCATATCTTAACTAGTTTACTTCATTATTATATAAGGAATGCACACGTTTCATTCTAAAACACCTCAAAAATTATTTCTAAGCTTATCAAAACACGAACTTTTTTCCTTTTTTCTTGTTGAACTTTCCGATTATTTTTTTAGATTCTCTTTTGGTGATTATTTTGAAGTCTATTTGGAGAATTGTTTAAGTTTCTCCTCATTTGAGAAATTATTTAGGGTGGTCAAATGACCATTATTAAATTATCTTTAAAGAATTATTTGAATTTTTCCTCCGTCTAAAATATTATTTGGAGTGATTTTTGTAACATAGAGTTTATTTCTAGTCTATTATATATTGTGCAATAATAATCGTCAATTAAGAACTAAGCTATTTTATCTTAGATCTATTGCGTTTGATAGTCTACTTTGCACAATTTTAACCAGTGATACGAAATGTATGAAAGAGAGCGAACCAGACTACTACTCAACCCAATCCAGTATCTTTTTTGTGACAATTTTTCAAAAATCAATTTTTAAAATAAAAAGTTAACAATATTAATTTTTTTACAGATAAAATAGAATTTATAGATAATTCAAATCTATTTTTTTTAAGAAACTAAAAAATATATTACAACAACCAAGAATTCCTTCATGCACAAGACGTATTTGAAAGACTACAAAACGTTATTACAACACTTCACATTGTTTAAAACCACACAACAAAACGACGACTCCGTAATTAAAACTACCTAATACAATTCGTGATACATTGCATAGGATTGAGCCTCCAAAGATTCCAGCCACCAGTACGTTTCTTTACCTTTTCTACTATTGTCATCATCGACAAACTCGTATTCTGAAATATCTGCTGGTTTCGCGCTTTCCAAATTTCCCACACGGTCGATATCCAACAGACATGCAAAACAATACGATACTCCCTCTCCTCACCCGCCAAAGCAACAAACGAGTCGTGATGAACCCTCCATTAACCCTGACATACCGTCAAAAAACCAAACCAACCTGCTAAAACTAATTATTAATATTCAAATTTAATATTAAAAATACACCAACATCAGGACATGATTTATAATGACTCAATAAAATAATATTTGCCGTTGTTGGTAGATGGATACTATGTTTATAGAAAGAAGAAAAAAGAAGTTTCCTTGAATCACTCAAGATAGTTCAAGTTATTTTTAATTGAAAGCACTCAAATATTTTCACTTTATATAGCGAATACTCGACAGGGTGAAAAATTCTGATGGTACATTCATACCCTAAAGATTGAACAATACCTGAAAAATGCATTTAATGGTGAAAAAGACTGGCCGTTGGATTTAGCATTGCAGTCGATTCTTCCCATTAAAGTTTTTCTATTTTTTCCAATTGCAATATATAAATCATTAAATATCCGAAGAAGAAGAAGAGGAAATTGATAAATATTCTTTTAAACGAAATTGAGTTTCATGATAGAAATATTCTACTTGAGGAAAAAATCGAGAGAATTCTACTGAGGACAAAATCCATTCCCTACCTTCACACCTCCTTTTATAAATTTATTTACTTTTTTTTTGTGTGTACATCTCTATAAAGACAGGTCACTATAGAACACGAGTAATAAGTTGCAACATTTAATATGACACCAATAAGTTGCGACATTTTGTACACCTTATTTTATTTGTACTTTTTATAATACAGATGTAATTTATTTTTGTAATACTATATCCTTATTAATTTAATTTTACTTTACTTAATTATATCATTAATTATAATTAATAAGTGTTTTAGTAAATAATATAAATTTTATCATTAATATTAACATATTTAATTATTTTTAAGAGAGAAAAAAACAAAATTTATTGCTTTTATGATTTTTGTAAGAAAGTTGTAAAAAAAATTATTTTGGTTAAATGGTTTTGAAAAATTAAATGAGTATTTTTAATTAAGTTTTGTTAATTGAATGCGGTCAATATGTAATTCATTTCATGATCCATTTTATTAAGTTATTTTATGAAGGTTTGATTGTATTTTAATAAAACATTATATATTAAAAAATAAATAAAACATTACAAATGGGAGAGGGTCAAGCCAACAACTAATCTGAGTTCGATTCTTTGTGAAAACAAAGTTTGATTAGTGAGTCGTCTCTTTGAACCATGAAATCATATTAGTCAGTTCATTATATGGATCAGAATTGGTTGGCTAAATTCAAATAAAAATAAAAATTAAAGAAAGACATTTCTATCTTATAATGTACGAAGTCTTTCTTAATGCCAATATGAATAAACTAAAAATGTTAAAGAAATACATGTGAGACCAAACATTAGTAAAAAAAAATAAACACATGATTCTCTTCTTTATAGATGTGAGAAATGAATAATGTCTATGTGCAAAAACCAAATATCATAAAAGTGTTCCATTTGTTATTTACTTTCCAAGGTATCAAAGATGACTTGTGAAATGCTTGCACCGCAAGGTTAGAATCAATCACAATCCAAATCTTTGATCAATCATTTTCCATTGTAATCTCCATGGCTCTAAGGAAAACAAAGAACTCACCAAGATATGAAGATGTCCAAATGACTTGATCAACAAATATTAGGATAAAATTTCCATGCTTATTTCAAAAACGCCCACCACAATTGGGTGGTAGGTGATTATAGTTGTATGCACCATTATAGTTGCATTTTATCCAACCAAGAGGAAAAGGATGCCCTACAACTTTTATGATTTTATGGGCTTTTGGAGGCTGGATGATGATGTTGAAAGCGTTGATGATTTTGGAATTATTTAGAGGAAGTGAAGTAGTGGAAGAATATGTTCCAGTCAAATGCACCTGAGCTTTTATCTTGTAATGAATTTCATGACATTTAGTATTTTATTTCTAAATCTTGCCTAATTTATTGCTTCCAACAGATTGTTGATGATGAAAATGATGACAACTTTTAGAACCAAAGAGCATTGTTTGGACATGTTTGTAGTGTAAGTCATCCACCAATCTTCTAAGTTATTTGGATGATTGGAAAACCTTGTTGTTTTGTAGAACCAAGGCCACATCTTCTTGTAAAAAGGGCAATTAAAAAAGTGCTTAGAAGCTTCCTTAACCTTTTTGGAAAGACTTTACATGATGGTCAAACTGCAGCCCATGTGCCTTAAGTTGTCATCAATAGGGATTTTGTCTATCATGAGTTTTTAAATGAGCATAGATTTGAAAGGAGGCATGTCAATACACCAGATAGACTTGGCCTAGATTGGATAATAGATGGAGTTTTAAATTGGTTGCTTCTTTGAGACTTAAAGAGCCTGAGTTTGAGGGGGCACATGATAATATCATCGTAGTTGATATTGTGCAAGAGAGATTGATGAATCCTTTGAAGAATAAAAGGGAATATCTTGGCTATGAAGGTATTCCAAACTAGTTTCCAGGATCAGAGTGGGCCAAACCAAGATTATTGCCAAAAAATGATGGAGGTTACTCTTCCAGAGATCAAGAGGAATGAATTTTGATGGTGTTGTATTCATATTTGATGTGAAACCACAGTTGAAAAGATATGATGATTGATTATTTCATAAGATTTGAAAATTATGCCCTTGAAAATTGTTTCCCATAACTTCTTACGTGTTCTCATATCACAGTCAATCTTTAGGTTAGATGCCTCATTAAATATAATTATGGATCTTAAACCTGAACCACTATGAGATTAAGGCAAGCAAATTTTATTCCAAGCAACCATTACTAGTTTCCTTTTCTTTACTATTCCACTCCAAATGAAATTACTGGCAGCTCTCTCAATGTCTTTCAATAAAGCAACAAACCATGAATAGATGGTAAAGATATGAGTAAGCATATTTTGAATGATTGATTTTACCAACAATAATCTACCAACCATTGAGAGAATAAACCCCTTCCAAATATCCATTTTGGAAATGATTTTGTCTCTAATAGGCTACAAATATGATGACCTAACTAGACCTTTCAGAATTGGAACTCCAACGTAGTTGAAAGGCATGAAGCCCTGAGAGAAACCTGTCATTTGAAGGATGTGGAGAAGTCTAGAAGAAGGAATGGAGCCTGAATAAATATTATATTTGGATGTGTTTACTATCTGACATAAAACAGGGGAATACTTTTTGAAAAGATTGATAAGTGCTTGAATGTTGGATATCCTTCCCTTGCATAAAATTAAGATGTAACCTGCGTACATGACTTATGAAGGAATGGAGTTGCCTTTTCTAATTTTGATAAGCTTTAGGGTGCCATCCTCAATTAGCTTAGAAATTCTTCTACTCGAAACTTCTTCTGCAAGGCAAATCAAAATAGGATATAGTAGATATCAAATCAAAATAGGAGATAGTAGATCTCCTTGCCTAACATATCTAGTACAATTAAAGAATCCATGATAAGAACAATTTGTGGAAACAGATAAAAAAGGCTGAGGCTATCATGGTTTGTTTCTAATTGTAGAAGGTTGTGTTGAAACCAAAATATTTTAGAACATGAAGAAGAAACTTCCAACTTGTGGTATCAAAAACCTTTTCTATGTCCACCTTACGGGCTTGGTTGCCACCAAAGGATTTGTTATCATGACGGTTAATGGATTCAGAAGCAAGACAAATACAATATTTAATGCATCTATCTTGGATGAAACCTATTTGCTCCAAGGAAATCAAAGATGGCATGAAAGTAGCCTGCCTAGCAGCAATGATCTTTGATATAATTATGAACTTGAAATTGGCCAATGCAATGGGCTAAACTTTTCCATTATTTTACTTATTTGGATTTAGGCAGCATAATGATAGTGTTGGAAATGTAATTAGGAAGGATCCCACCGGTTTTAAATAATTGATGAATTGAATTACAAGCATCATTCTTGATAATAGGCTAATATGTGTGGTGGTGCACTCCTCTAAAGCCATTAGGACCTGGTGCACAGTCCTTCCTAAGGTTAAAGACTTCCATTTTAATATCTCAAAATAAGGAATCCTAGTGAGCAACTGATTCATGTTAAAGTCCACCAAATAAGGGACTACTCTATCCATCAAAGATAAGTCTTAAGGATCTACAAGACAAAAAAAATAGTAAAATAAGTAACAATATGATTTTCCTGTTCCTCAGGATCACATATCACTTCCTCGTCATTTCTCAAGAATTAAATTATGTTTCTGGAGTTTCTAATTTTAGTATTTCTATGGAAGAAAACAGTGTTTTTATCCCCTCTAAATGCCATATAACTTTTGATTTTGCTTACCATAACATTTCTTCCTTAGCAAGAACCTGTTATAGATCATGTTGGGCCCGAGTCTCTTGAGCTCTAAGATTCTCATTATTTCCATCCAGGAGGAGATTCCAAGTCTTTAGACTTGTTTTAAGTCATTGCACCTTCCTACTTAGAATATACATGGGGTAACATGTAACAACCCGATTTTATTTCCCGTATGTAATTATTAGATGTTTATTTATTTAATCATTATTTATGTGGTAATTAAGTATTTGGTGTGTTTTGTGATTATTTGAATATTTAGTTATATGTGTTTTGTGCTAATTTGATTGATTAGACTATTAGTGAATATTATGAGATAATATGTTTTTGGGCCTAATTAGTGAAATAAGGATGTTGAGCAATAATTGAGTTAGCCCAAATGAGAGAAAAGAGATAGTAAGAGAGAGTTAGGTCATTTTCATTTTCATAACTTTTGTAAGAAGAATAGAAGAGAGAATAGAAGAGAGAAGAGAAGAGAAGAGGATTTTGTTGAGATTCTTGAAGATAGAAGGAGATTGACTTGAGGTAAGGGTTAGAATCCAAATTATTATAGGTTTATATAATTGGGTAATGTTGTGTGTATGCTTTGTGTATGATCTCTTAACTTCTCAAGTTCATAGTTTTGGAAAATGTTAGAGTTTATGATAACACAATGAGATTTTGTGATTTGTTCATGTTCAATGTGTTGTATGGATGACCCATGGTTAGAAACATGTTTAGGAACCTCATATGTGTGCTAAATTACTGTCAATTGATGTATAAATTGTATGAGGGTTAGTGGTTGTTGTATGAGGTGAGTGGGGAAGGAAAATTGTGATTTTTGGGTTTTTACGCAGCATGAGTCGACCTATACAGAAGTCAGGGTCGAACTGAGCAAACCCGCAAAGGCAAAAATCTGGGTTTTTTCAGCATGAGTCGACTTGAGCAAACCCGCAACTTATCCAATTTTTCTGGCAGATTTTATAAAGACCATAACTTTTAATCCGTAACTCCGTTTTATGCGTCGTTTAAAGCGTTAGGAAGCTAATGAGATTATCTATATGATAGGATAGAGTTGGTTGATGTTAAATGGTTTAATTTTGATGTTAATATATGGATAACATGTGATTACTTATGTGTGCATTATGAATTAATGACTTGTGGCTAATATTCATAGATGTGTTAAGTGATGTGATATCCATGATATGTTGGAATGAAAATATTGATATATATATATATATATATATATACTATTTGAATGTGTCTTGTTGATAATGATCATTTAAATGTGTATGTATCGAGATGTGGATTGAATAATGATAATGCTAGACTTGAATACATGTGATTGATTGATGTATGTTAAGTGATGCATTGTTTGGAAGTGAAATCATGTTGTGTATATTGTGCAATGTTGGAAAGATGTGATTGTGTAGTTTAAGAGATAGAGATTGTCTTAAATGCATGAGTCTTGTTTTATTGCACACTTACACTAGCATGAGTCTTTGAAAGAGGCAATGTCGGGAATCTCGCGAAGATTATTTGCTTGTCCCAAACCTATCGAGAATATGGTTTGAAAGCTTAACATCGAATGGGGATTTGAGGTGGTTATCTAGTCTATAGAGAATGAAAATCGGCTTGCCGGAAATGATAACGGAGGGATCCACATGCATATCGCATTGAGTCACACTTGAGTCGCACATGTCGGTGTGAAATGTTGTTGTGGGTGTGATTTATGTGATGTGAATTGTGTGGAATGATGCTGTGGATATGCATATATATATATATATATATATATATATATATATATATATATATATATATATATATATATATATATATATATATATATATATATATATATATATATATAGAGAGAGAGAGAGAGAGAGAGATTTGGTGATTCATTTGATATGAATTGTTAATGTGTTGTTGATGTGATATATGTGATTGAAACATATGTGATGAAGATGTGAATATATATATATATATATATATATATATATATATATATATATATATATATATATATATATATATATATATATATATATATATATATATATATATATATATATATATATGTATTGATGATATATGTATGTATGTGGGTATGTGAATCATATTTGATTGATGATGATGCATGTAATGAGAAAGGTGATTACTTGTATACTTGTGATATAAATGATATGAATCCAATGAGGTAAATATATCCTATGATGCTTTGTGAATTGGGATAGAGAGGGATATGTGCATTTGGTGATATATGTTCATACTTGTGATACATCAGTGAATTGTGTATATGTCTATATATTTGGAAAACATGTATACGGGATTATGTGAAGATAACTTATATATTTAGAATATGATTATGTTTGTATACCATTGTTACTTCGTAAATGTTGTTGAAAAGGATTATGTACTTAGAACCTATATGTTGGTAAAATATGATTATGTACATTGTTTAATAATCATGTTTGATCACTTGGAATTGAATGAGCCATGTTGTATGACATGAACATATGAATCTTGATTAATTGCATATGATGCATGTTTATGGGAAGAGTGATGAATTCTTGAAATGTATTCTTGCTGTGTTTTACATTTCCCATATTATGTTTATCTATAATGATTTGAATTCTCACCCTTATGTTTGAATGTTACCCTTTGTTGGTAACGTGCAGGCCCATACGAGTAGTAGCTTGATTGAGGATTAGCCGAAGAGTTCTTGAGTTTGTTGTTTGATTAGGTAGCGAGTCATATGCTTTGATCATGTAACACTTGGGGGGTTTCTTTCGACTTATGCTTATGTTTGGATATTGTTATTTTATATGTATGGGTTGAATATCTTGGATACGTTATTTAAAGGCTATGTAGCCTAGATCTTGAATTTCAAATAGTATGTTTGGTGATGTTATTTGAATTGGTAGATGAATATAGTATGAGATATATTCATTGAACTTGCTGATAGCAATTCTATTATTTCGCGATCGTTATGCATATTTTTATGAAAGCATGAGAAATTTGAATTGTGTTACAAGATGATTTGTGCATATTATGAATGTTGTATGTTGTTCTAGGTTTTCATTTTTATGAAAATAAAATGTGATGTCCTTTTTCCTTTATGCATGTTAATACTCTAAGATTGTATGTTATATTTGGGGTTAGAAAAGGGGTGTGACATTAGTGGTATCAGACCATGGTCGGCCAGTTAGCCAGTTTGTCAATGAGTTTATTCCCTTTGGTATGTGACATGTGTGTGAAACATTGTCGGTACTCGGTGTGTTCTAACTGTTTGTCTGCAGAGATGGGATTGAAACAAGTGGGGGAGAAGGCTATGCTTCTCTGAGATGGTTCAGGTGTGAACAGTTAGTTCAGTGCGACGTGAATTGCATGATTGCAATTGTTGGCGAGACTATGTTGTTTTGCGGTTTTGGTGGAAGTGTGGATTCAAGGCTCTTGTTTTGTTGGCCATGGTGCTTTAAGTGGTTTTGAGCACAAGTTTGAAGAGGACGCTGATGTGGTTGGGTAACGATGGTTTATGCTACTATCATGGTTTTTGGCTATCTATCGACAAATTGAGGAACTGATCACCCTTAATCTCTTGTTGATAGTAGACGGGATTGTGTTGGAAGAGATAAACTTGTCGTGTCAGCTTAATAGTATGTAAAATGGATGAGTCTAAGCAAGATGGTGCGACGTTGTTTATTTTGTTGGAACATATGGATGTTCATGAGAAGAGAACAATTGAAGAATTACCAATATTTAGTGATTTTGCAGAGGTATTTACTGAAGATGTAAGTGATTTACCTCCGGAACATGAAGTTGAGTTTTCGATTGGTTTAATTCCTAGAACTAGTCTTGTATCGTTGGCTCCGTATCGGATGTCAACTTCTGAGTTGAAAGAGTTGAAGAGTCAACTTGAGGATTTTCTTGAGAAGAAGTTTATTCGTCCTAGTGCATCACCGTGGGGTGCACCTGTGCTGTTGGTTAAGAAGAAGGAAGGTTCTATGAGGCTTTGTGTTGATTATCGACAACTGAACAAGGTGACGATTAAGAACAAGTATCCACTTCCGAGGATTAATGATTTGATGGATCAATTGGTGGGTGCTCGTGTGTTCACTAAGATTGATTTGAGGTCTGGATATCATCAGATTCGTGTGAAGGCGGAAGATATTCAGAAGACTGCTTTTAGGACGAGGTATGGACACTATGAGTATTCAGTTATGCCGTTTGGTGTGACTAATGCACCTGGTGTATTCATGGAGTATATGAATAGGATTTTTCATGATTACCTTGATAAGTTTGTGGTTGTGTTCATTGATGATATTTTGATCTATTCTAAGAGTGAAGATGATCATGCTGAGCATTTGAGAGTTATGCTATCGGTGTTGAAAGAGAAGAAGTTATTTTCTAAGCTTTCTAATTGTGAGTTTTGGTTTACAGAAGTGAGTTTTCTTGGCCATGTGATTTCGAGTGGAGGTATTTTTGTTGATCCTTCGAAGATTGAGGTTGTATCTCAATGGGAAGCTCCTAAGTCTATTTTTGAGATTAGAAGTTTTCTTGGTTTGGCTGGTTATTATAGGAAGTTCATTGAGATATTTTCTAAGTTATCCTTGCCGTTGACGCAATTGACTAGGAAGGGTCAAGCTTTTATTTGGATTTCGCAATGTGAAGCGAATTTTCAAGAGCTTAAGAAAAGGTTGACTACGGCTCCTACTTTGATTTTGTCGGATCCATTGGAACTGTTTGTTGTGTATTCTGATGCTTCTTTGATGGTTTTGGGAGGTGTTTTGATGCAAAAAGGGCAAGTGGTAGCTTATGACAAGGAAACTTAAAGTTCATGAGAGGAATTATCCAATGCATGATTTAAAGTTGGCTGTCGTTGTATTTGTTTTGAAATTTTGGATGCATTATTTGTTTGGATCGAGATTTAATGTGTATAGTGATCATAAGAGTTTGAAATATTTGTTTGATCAGAGAGAGTTGAGTATGAGGCAAAGAAGATGGTTGGAATTCTTGAAAGATTATGATTTTAGTTTGAACTACCATCCTGGAAAAACGAATGTTGTATCTGATGCATTGATTAGGAAATCATTGCATATATCTATGTTGATGATGCGAGAATTGGAATTGTTGGAACAATTTCTAGATTTGAGTTTGGTTTGTGAAGCGTCTACTTCGCGTGTTAAGCTTGGTATGTTGAAGCTTACTTGTGGCATTCTTGATGAGATTAGAGAAGGTCAGAAATCCTATTTTAAATTAGTTGACATTACGACATTGATTAATCAAGGAAAAGGTGGTGATTTTCGGATTGATGAGAATGATGTCATGAGATATCGTAATAGAGTTTGTATGTATTCCCGATGTTGCGGATTTGAGAAAGAGAATTTTAGATGAAGGACATAGAAGTGGTTTAAGTATTCATCCTGGTTCTACTAAGATGTATCAAGATTTGAGGAAAATATTTTGGTGCTAAGGTATGAAGAAGGATATTACAGAATTTGTGTATTCATGTTTGACTTGTCAGAAGTCAAAGATTGAACATCAAAAACCGTCTGGTTTGATACAACTGTTATCTATTCTGAGTAGAAGTGGGATAGTATTTCTATGGATTTTGTTTCGGGTTTACCGAGGACATCGAGTAATTGTGAATCGGTCTGGGTCATGGTGGATAGACTGGCGAAATCTGCTCATTTTATTCCAATGAGGATGGATTATTCAATGGGAATACTTGTGAAGCTATACATCGAGAGGATTGTGTGTTTGCTTGGTATTATGTAAAATATTGTTTTGGATAAAGATCAGAGGTTTTCTTCTAGATATTGAGAAGGTTCGCAGAGTGCTTTGGGATAAGAGGAGAGGGTACTTGAGGGTTGAATGAAGGATTTGTACTTGGGGTTGATTGCTTGAGGAGAATTTTCGAGGACAAAAATCTTTTAAGTGGGGGAGAGTTGTAACAGCCCGATTTTATTTCCCGTATTTAATTATTAGATGTTTATTTATTTAATCATTATTTATGTAGTAATTAAGTATTTGGTGTATTTTGTGATTATTTGAATATTTAATTATATGTGTTTTGTGCTAATTTGATTGATTGGACTATTAATGAATATTATGAGATAATACTTTTTGGGCCTAATTAGTGAAATAAGAATGTTGGGCAATAATTGAGTTAAGCCCAAATGAGAGAAAAGAGATAGTAAGAGAGAGTTGGGTCATTTTCATAACTTTTGTAAGAAGAATAGAAGAGAGAAGAGAAAATATAAGAGAATAGGATTTTGGTGAGATTCTTGAAGATAGAAGGAGATTAACTTGAGGTAAGGGTTAGAATCCAAATTATTATAGATTTATATAATTGGGTAATATTGTGTGTATGCTTTGTGTATGATCTCTTAACTTCTCAAGTTCATAGTTTTGGAAAATGTTAGGGTTTATAATAACACAATGAGATTTTGTGATTTGTTCATGTTCAATGTGTTGTATGAATGACCCATGGTTAGAAACATGTTTAGGAACCTCATATGTGTGCTAAATTACTGTCAATTGATGTATAAATTGTATGAGGGTTAGTGGTTGTTGTATGAGGTGAGTGGGGAAGGAAAATGGTGATTTTTGGGTTTTTACGCAGCATGAGTCGACCTATACAGAACTCAGGGTCGAACTGAGCAAACCCGCAAAAGCAAAAATCTGTGTTTTTTCAGCATGAGTCGACTCATGGGTTGACCTGAGCAAACCCGCCGCTTATCCAATTTTTCTGGCAGATTTTATAAAGACCATAACTTTTGATCCGTAACTCTATTTTATGCGTCGTTCGAAGCGTTAGGAAACTAATGAGATTATCTATATGTTAGTATAGAGTTGGTTTATGTTGAATGGTTTAATTTTGATGTTAATATATGGATAACATGTGATTACTTATGTGTGCATTATGAAATAATGACTTGTGGCTAATATTCATAGATGTGTTAAATGATGTGATATCCATGATATGTTGGAATAAATAAATATATATATATATATATATATATATATATATATATATATATATATATATACTATTTGAATGTGTCTTGTTGATAATGATCATTTAAATGTGTATGTATCGAGATGTGGATTGAATAATGATAATGCTAGACTTGAATACATGTGATTGATTGATGTATGTTAAGTGATGCATTGTTTGAAAATGAAATCATGTTGTGTATATTGTGCAATGTTGGAAAGATGTGATTGTGTAGTTTAAGAGATAGAGATCGTCTTAAATGCATGAGTCTTGTTTTGTTGCACACTTACACTAGCATGAGTCTTTGAAAGAGGCAATGTCGAGTAATCTCGCGAAGATTATGTGCTTGTCCCAAATCTATCCGGAATGGGGTTTGAAAGCTTAACGCCGAATGGGGCTTTGAAGTGGTGATCTAGACTGTAGAGAATGACAATCGGCTTGCCGGAAATGATAACGGAGGGATCCACATGCAAATCGCATTGAGTCGCACTTGAGTTGCACTTTAGACTTGTTTTGAGTCATTGCAACTTCCTACTGAGAATATACATGGGGCAACCAATGACTAGAGCATACTAACACTTAACAATGAAATATTCACGGTTAAGAATCTTAGAGCTTAAGAAACTCGGGCCCAATATTAAAATTATAAAAAATTAACTAATTTCAAATTTTAAAAAACGAACTTGTAACCTCCTAAATTATTAGAATTGTAGTTTTATCAACGACAACCTTTTATGTTTAATTTTGTTAAAGAGAATAGAGTTATATATTTTATAAGTATAAAATTCTCTCTAATGCATTCTCATTAAACTTATTTATTGTTAATTCTACAATATAATAATATAATAAATTTAAAAAATTTAAAAATTATTGGCTTAAATAGTGTTTTTGTCCCTGTAAGTTAGCATGTTTTTGAATTTAGTCCCTGTATAGTGCTTGTATCTTTTATGTCCAAGTCTCTATATGTCCATTTCTTGTTCACTTTGGTCCCTAACGTCCAACTTCCGCCTGTATCTTTTATGTCCAAGTCCCTATATGTCCATTTCTTGTTCACTTTGGTCTCTGACGTCCAACTTCCGTTAAAAATGGTCCCAAGAGGTTTTAACCCATGACATTTAGCTTAACAACACTAAAGGCTTCATTTAGCTTAACAACACTAAAGGCTTTCCACCCAGCCACTTCTATTACTTATAATATATTTGCAATTCATTTGTATACATTACATAATGAGATAATTTTTTTGAAATAGACTTTATTTTATTTTGAGTTTTGGTATTAATTTTTGTTTTGTTCTAATAAATAATAATATACAATAATAAATAACTGCAAATATTTTACATAATATTTCATATTATTTCCACTATGCAATGTTTTAAATATTTAGTATTTACTAGTCTTCAATTTAAAAAATTAATAAATAAAATATTTAATAAATTAAAAATAAATAATTTAAATATTTGAGATTTTAGATATGATTAAGTATATACATAATAATATTTTAATAGTTGATAAATATTAATGCTAAATAATTAATTTTTAAAATATTTCAATTTATTTATTAAATAGGTTAATAATTTCAACTATTGAATTAGTATATTAAGTATTTCATATTAAATATTAAATATTAAATGTTAAATATTAAATATTAAATATTTCAATTTGTAACAATAAATTAATATAGTTAAATAATAATTACAATTTTTAAACTATTTAATATATAAATTACTGCATATTATTATTTATTTAGAACAAAACAAAAATTAATACCAAATGCATTAAATATATTATAGAGTAATATTTTAATTATTAAATAAACTATTTAATAAAATATTTAATATTTCAACCATTAATATTTATACCACATAGTTAAAAGATTAATATATTTCAAATATTTAATATTTTAAATATTTAGTTTATCAAACAATTAGTTTATTAAATATTTAGTTTATTAAACATTTAGTTTATTAAACAATTAGTTTATTAAATATTTAACTATTTCATATTTATTTGATATTAGTATTAAATAAATATATATTTGTTTTTATTAATCTTTTAACTATTTTTAATTATTTATTAAATATTGAAGCATTAATCTTTCAAATATTTCAATTATTTATTAAATATTGAAGCATTTATGTAATATAAATGTTGTTGCATTGTAACAACCTAATAGAATGCATGCCCTAGTGGTTGAAGAGTATTGTGTGAGGGTAAGGGACATGGGTTAAAACCTTACTGAGAGCAAAAGTTTTAAATTTTTGCATAACTTACATGGACGAAAACAAAAAAAATGGTATTATATTTTCACATTTTTCTCTGTATAAATCTCATAGATATTTTTTATTTTTTATAGATTTGATAGTTCGGAAATTTATGTAACAAATTTTATTATTTCATAATTTTTTTTTCAAATTTATATAAAAACTGAATTACAAGTTATGAAGTCTGACTGACTCGCTCATCCAATCAATGACTCACTGACCGACGAGCAGCCTAGTGACTCAACAACTTGATCGATTCGATAATTGATTCGAATTTTAAAACATTGTTCCTTGAATTAATATAGTTTGAGTTCCTTCTAACTTAGCTTCATATCTCATTTAGTCTTGCTTCTACATTTCTATGTGATAACTTAAGTGATGTGCTACAATCCCATAATTCAACTTTGCATGTAAGAACCAAACTAAATGAGCTTTATATACATTTTGACATGAAATGTGTTGTGTCCAAGAAGATGAACATCAAGCTAGCATGTGCTGTTATTGTTCAGATTGTAGACACATTCACCAGACCATTGGAAACATTAGTGTTTCAAAACCTAAGAACCAAGTTTAAAGTGATTTGTTCAAAACCACCTACAGCCGTCAAAAGTGGACCTACTCTTTCTTTTTATTTTATTTTTTTGTTTGCTGCGTTTTGTTCCTATTCTTCAATATGTGGTAGTATTTGCTTTGTTTTGTTTATAGTAATATATGCAAAGAAAATAATTGTTCACCAAAGACTTACTCTTCGCACATATTGTCTTGCTGAACTACTCCAAAGACTTACAAACTTGTAACTCTTGAATCTTAAAAAGCTCCAACTGGCGTTAATAATTGTTCACCACCTGTACTCTGTTGCTTTCTTTAGCAGTAATAAATACAGTCATAAATAAGCATAGGCAGCAACAGTTAAATTGGGATTGGTTTGTTATGAATTTGCCTCCTCAAATAAAAACCAGTCAGAAACCATAAATTATTTGGCAACTCAATCACACCGCTACATTATTGACTAGGAGATCTAGACACCTTGAATTTATCTTTTATTTATACTACTTCCGTTTCACAATATCGTAATAAAAATTAGGGTTAATACCTATTTTACCCCCTGCCATATGGGGCGTAGTTGAAAAACCCCCCTGCCAAAAAAAAAGTTTCAAAACATGCCTCATAAAATTTCAAAAGTTTGCATTTGAACCTTTATCACGCCACCTCACTAAAAAGTCTGATGTGGCAATTTTTTTTTAATTCTTTTTAATATTTTTAATGACGTGGTTGGGCTTATGTGGCATTTTTATTATTTTTTATTTATTTTAATAACACGTGGCATTTTTATTATTATTTTATTGTTTGGTTTTAGAAATGGTAAATATGAAAGCTTAAAAAATGATCCTAAGGGGTGTTGAACCCAGGACACAAAGTATTCAAGTCCAACACCACTACCACCAGGCTACACGTTTCTGTTGGTCATATGGTTGCCTTAGCTCACTTATAATTGTTACTGCTATTGTTTATTGTTTATTGTTTATTAGCATTAATAGTTATTGTTTTCATAATTAATTAATATAAATATTATTAGTTAATAATTAAATTATTATTTATTAGTTAATATTAATTTATATTAATTTAATTTGGTTTATATTTTATAATTAATATTAGTTTCATTTAACGTTAATATTATAAAAATGTTAGTTACTAGCGTTAATAATTAACTGTAAACAAATATTATTACTAACGGTTTATAATTAATATTAGTTTCATTTAATTTAATTTTTATATTTAATTTAATTTAATTAATTTTATTTTACTGTTAACGTTATATTTAACTTAATTAATTTAATTTAAATAGTTTATATTAATGTTTATATTTAATTTAGTTTAATTTCTTTTACTATTAATTAATATTAGTTTATATTAATTTAATTTGGTTTATATTTTATAATTAATATTAGTTTCATTTAATTTAATTTTTATATTTAATTTAATTTAATTAATTTTATTTTACTGTTAACGTTATATTTAACTTAATTAATTTAATTTAAATAGTTTATATTAATGTTTATATTTAATTTAGTTTAATTTCTTTTATTATTAATTAATATTAGTTTATATTAATTTAATTTGGTTTATATTTTATAATTAATATTAGTTTCATTTAATTTAGTTTTTATATCTAATTTAATTTAATTAATTTTATTTTACTGTTAACGTTATATTTAACTTAATTAATTTAATTTAAATAGTTTATATTAATGTTTATATTTAATTTAGTTTAATTTCTTTTACTATTAATTAATATTAGTTTATATTAATTTAATTTGGTTTATATTTTATAATTAATATTAGTTTCATTTAATTTAATTTTTATATTTAATTTAATTAAATTAATTTTATTTTACTTTTAACGTTATATTTAATTTAATTAATTTAATTTAAACAGTTTATATTAATTTTATATTTAATTTAATTTAATTTACTGTTAAAGTTGTTAATTAATATTAGTCTATATTTATTTAATCTAATTTAATTTACTATTAACTAATAAACAAGTAATAAAAATTAACTATTAACTAATAAAAATAACTAGTAATGGTAAGTTAAGAGTAGTTAATATATGTAAGTTAAAGCAATATCATAACAGAAACTAACGTGCAGCCTAGTGGTGAAGGCTGTTTGAAAATCATTCTTGGGTCATGGGTTCAACACCCCATGGGACCAATTTTTTAAGCTTTCTCATTTAATTAGTTAAGAACCAAATAATAAAATAATAATAAAACTGCCACGTGGAATTAAAATAAATAAAAAATAATTAAAATGCCACATAAGCCAAGCGAGTCATTAAAAATAATAATAAAAAATTAAAAAAAAATTGCCACATCACACTTTTGGATGATGTGGCCTGATAAAGGTTCAAAATCGAACTTCTGAAATTTTACGAGGCACGTCTTGCAACTTTTTTTTTGGCAGGGGGGTTTTTCAACTACGCCCCATATGGCAGGGGGCAAAATAGGTATTAACCCTAAAAATTATTTCAAAATGAATGTTATTCTAACTTTTTAAAATCAAATGTAAATACCAATCGTTAGTTGGTTAGTTCATCCCGAAGGTTTTACTAGAAAAATGAAAAGAACAATTGGTGTTTTAGGCTGAAGAAATATGATAATGGATTAAAACAGACATCCAAACAAGGATAATTTAAAATTTGACCAAACAATCACTTATTTTGATTTTAATGAGAATGTTTTAAACTATTCATTTTGCCAGCACGCATACACATCTCATGAATGAGATAAAATTGATGTTTAATAATTTCTTTAATATGAAGGACTTTGATAATGCTTCAGTTGTTTTAGGCATCTAAATCTTTGGTGATAAGTCATGTGGCGTTCTTGAATGGTCATAGAGAGGATACATCAAAAAGATCCTTAGGTGATTTAATATGCATTCTTGCTGCCGTTGCATTGTACTTGTTTAAAAGGGTGATATGTTATTCAGATAAAAATGTTCTCTAAATGATTTAAAAAGTTGAAATGGTTGCCAATTTACGCACAAGTTTGTACTCATTCCGATATTGTTTGTACGGATAATGCTTTAGGGAGATACTAGAGCAACACTTGTGTTTTAGGTCCATTGCGTCGACCCAGGATGATTATTAGGAAGGGATTCTGCTTCTTTCAAAATCTTCTCAGCACACGAGAATTATCATTCTAATGATCGCTAGAGATCTCAACTGTAAGTGCATCCAATGACTCTCTAGATTTCACGACTAACAAATAGCTAGTTCTTTATTATCCTATATATATATATATATATATATATATATATATATATATATATATATATATATATATATATATATAAAAGGTGTCAAATTGAGATAACAAGTTTCAAATTCAATTTCATCTCACTATTCTTCCTCGTGTACTAACTCGAGCATTAGAGTGCTAACATTATAGGTCCCCACACTTCAAGTCATTAGAAGTTGGGATCCGCCATCACCGGCGTTCACCCTCTCATTTATGATTCTAGAACGAAACATTGGTGTCAACTATGGGAATCGACTTCTGATTCCTATGTTTTCCACAAATTTGTGTTCACTCTCCAACTTCACAGTTCGTAACTTCCTCTAATCACCAGAGCAAAAGCATTCACAATCAAGCACAAGGATTCATCGCGTCTTCATTAAACCAAGCATAATCATAATTTGTTTCCTCAAATTTCCATATCTCCAATTATTACCATTCTCGGTGATGGTGGGTTGAAGGCTACTAGATCCGCCACTGCATGTGAAGCTGTCGTCGCTGCCCTAGTAGAAAACAATCAACCACCCCTTCCTCCTCCACTAAACCCCGTAGATCCTGGGAGGGTTGTTTCTCTACATCCATATCTAATTCTTGTTTTGTAGTTGGCCAAATATATTCAAGTTACTATGTTAGAGACCTCCTATCCCAACTCCGGTTATACTTGGCCTCCACGCTCTGCAAGCAAACCTCTCTGTGTAAGGTGCTAACGAACTGTTTAACAACATGTTTAGCATCGTTCCACAACAAAACTCACACGTGCTTGAAGTGTGGCTTCAACACTTGGAAGAAAGTCTTCACAACGCTCATTCTAGTAGATATACAATTCAAGAAGTTGCTTCAGGAAATACTCATGCTTCCTCCCCATAACTAATCGGGACAAAGAGAGACGAGGCCCCTCGATCAAAGGATCAATGTAAGAGTATGAAGCATCGAACTCCCCCTTAGAACCCCATAGGAGACTAGAGCAGTCACGCTCCTTCCCAGGCTCAAGCAGAAACTCACCTGGGAAAGGTGGAACCAAAGCACTTGTTGTCACTAAGAATCCTAGAGAGCGAGATCGTGAAGTCCATGGAGAAGCCACCCAAGTTTTACGATTATAACGAAAAAGAAGATCTTGATGAGCATGTGCAGCATGTAAAGGACCGGCTGAGTTACTTCGATAACGAAGATGCGTCCAAGTGCAAGTTGTTTGCGTTAACCTTGATTCAATCGGACTGGTTGTGGTTCAATGGTCTGCCCGGAGAAGTGTTAATTCTTAGGCAAACTTCTATGAGAGATTCTCTAAGTATCTCAAAGCCTAGAAGCGACGAACTATTAACCATGAACGAACCTCACATGCTCCTAAAACATACGCTAACCCCGCATTTTTAAAACCTCACCTCCATCAAATCTTACTTCAGTCGTCCACCCGAGAAAGAGTCCCACTGGCGTCGAGATAACTCTGGCGGGGGTATGTTAGGGAAGTACGACAGGTACACCCCTGGCAATTTCCCAAAAGAAAATTTATCAATATTGTGTAAATACTGAGTTTTGAAAAGGAGGAGTTCAACCTCCTTACCCCATCAAAGAGACACCTTAGATAGATAAATCAAAGTATTGTCGATTCCACAAAAGCCAAAACCACAACACCGATGAATGCATCCAGATGAAAGGTGTCATTGAAATACTAATCGAGAGGGGTCAGCTAACCAAGTATGTTAAGGAGGAAAGCGGAATAGAGAGAATCACCTCAGGGAACTCTGTAGAAAACCAAGGGGCCAAAATAAGCAAAGAAAGTAAGGAGACAAGCTAAGGTAAATGGAGATACACAAGTGTCATAACCTAAGGAACACCTAGGGAAAACCTCCCCTCTAAAGGCACCATGAAGAGGAAGATCACATAAATGATGACCGTCCACCGCAAGAAAGGAAGTACTTCAGTAAAACGCCTCTACCGACCTATGTTGGGATTCGAAGACTCGGAGAAGGTCAAAGGCGTCACCGATAAAATTTTCCCCTTGTAATCATTGCTACAGTTGAGTAGTTTGACATGTTTTGGATCTTCATTGACGGCGGTAGCTCATGTGACATCGTGTAATCTTAGTCGTTCGAGAGAATAGGATTGGACTGAAGTGGTTTGTTTCCATACAAAGGCTTTAATCTTCAGGCGTTGAATTGAAATACTACCCGTCCCTAGGGATATGTGGAGCTTATGGTTTCTGTAGGTGACGGAAAGGACATCCAGACGGTAAATTATGAATTTCTTACCCTTCCTTGCAAGAGTGTTTACATATGCATCTTAGGACGGCCCTTTGTAGCCATGTTGGACGTTGCTGCCTCTGTAGTGCATCTTAAGCTTAAATATAAAAATCTACAAGGAGAACCTGGCCTTGTCAGCGCTGAACTAGAGGGAAGAAAAATAATATACCAAGATCTTCAGAAATATCAGGGAGAAGGCTCTCACCGAGTAACTCAACAGGATGAGCATCTATCTTCCAAAAAGTGGGTGAACCGTCCAAAGAGAACGAAAGAATAAGCTGCTGCTAGCCTGTCTGGTTATGTTTCTGTGTGTGTGTGTGTGGAAATAGTAAATAAAAGTAGTGTTTTCTTAAATATTCTTTTCTTTATGACTATGCACAATGACAGGAAATCCCGGGTATGATCGAGGAGATCGATGCCTGATGTGCTGATAGAGTCAGGGGTGCTTTCGGAGATGCTTTGCAACTCCGACTAAAGCAACAAATTCCCCACTTAAAGTATGTGGCATTGTCGAAAACACTTTGCTCGTCCAATTAAAGCAATCAAATCCCGACCCAAAGTCAGGGGACATTTTGGAGATGCTTTGCACGGCTGACTAAAGCAATTTATTCCCTACCTAAAGTCGGGGATGATGTCAAAAACCCTTTAAATGTCTGACCACATCAATCAATTCTCCAAATGGAAATTACATCCCACCCCGTCTGGAAGTTATCCATTCCAGATATCATTGTGTGTTGTCCACACGTCTACCTCGGATCGGGTTTTCATCTGTAAGGGGAAGGAGAACCGACCTTTGGCCGAGAATGACCCTAGTGATGTCAAATTAACTTCAAATGAATGCCTCATAAGTTCGCAAAGATTTGGAGCTATGCACTCAAGTTCCTACAAAACACCTCAAAGAGGTAACAAAAAGAATTTCCCCACTAATGACATGTTGTCATTGCACGTCATTTAGCATTGCAACATAAATAAATTACACAGTTCATCCTTTACCCATGCTCAAGAAACAACCAGCATTACAACATTCTGATTCCTAAGAAAAACCGTGCCAAAGCCACCTTCTATTCCAATTCCAACAAACAACACATCAAGTCAAATATTTTTCACACCTTATAAGTTATCATCAAATCAGAACGAAACAACAACAAAGCAAAAAATTCATTTTCCAAAAACCTTCCATATGAAAAGCTTTCTAAAAAATTCTCTACTTTCCCACGTAAACGACTCATCTACACCACCTTTACGAGACTAAATCATTAATCATTCATACATTTCAACACAATTTAGAATGTTTTTCCAATATACACATAATTATCACAACTGAAGATACATTTTAGCTGATTATTAAAACAAATTATCAGTTTAGGAGCAACCAAAGTGCATTTGCTATTGATATACATCTTCCAATATAATAACTTTATAGCAGCAATTGCATTTTCTAGAGGGCCATAATTGACCCGTCTTCCTTCATTTTCTAATTAATCAATTGAAAGTTGTGTAACCATGTCACCTAATGCTCCATCAGTCTCTATAGCAATAACTACGTGTAGAAAATCAAACACAATCATGAAACACAACACATAACTGAAATAAATCATTCGTTATTTATAGTATCAATACACACATATAACATTAAATCAACATAAAACCATAAATCCTCACGTAGTGATAGGTCGATTAACCAGAAACACTTGTTTCTTATAGCAAACATCATTTCTTCTATGTAATTACAAAACAAAACCACCAAACCAAAAACAAAAAAGTTTGATTGATCAAAGAAACATTACAATTCGAAAAAAGAGCAAACAAAGATGCAGAGGATTTGACCCGAGTTTTAATGTACCATATAAACAAAAACTGAGTAAACAGACATTATGAAACATAATGCAAAACTAAAATAGAGCATTTTTAAATAAGAGGAATTTTTACTTTGCAAAATGTTTGGGTAAAAAATCAAAGACACAAATATGAAATAGAGAATTTATCTTAAATTGTCACAAAGTTAAAAATATTACCACAAATTATTTGAGACAAAATTGTGAGGAATGAATTTGATATTTGCACTGGTATATTCACACATGATATACAAGTGGCAACACAAGGCCACGAAAAGTAGGCAAAGAACACACACACCCCCAAAGCAGGGCCGATAGTCACCCATTTGTTGGAAGGAGAATTTGTTTAATAGTCACACATTATCTATGACGTCCACCTACAAATAGGATTACTCACTCACTTATGAAGACATGGGGAATAACGTGTCTCTGCCTAATAACGGTACAAGAAAGACAATCAAAGAAAAGGGTCACATTCTCTAATATAATAGGGGAATTAACTACAAATTTCCCACGCTCTTGAGAGAGAATGTGCGGTTACTGCTTTCTTGAGCTATGAGACCCAGACCCAAGAGGTTCATATAGATATCTTAACCCTTTAGTAGAGGATGAAAATATTCTATTCACTCATAAAACATGAATATACAAAGTTTCTCACCATCCTTGCATGAGCTTTCTCTAAAACCACAATGTAACACGGCGAACTGACTTTTTATCGAAATGTCGTGGTTAAGCAAGAGTCGCCACCGACTTTTATTTTATCCAAATTAAATAGAAAGGCTAAAAGAACAGGAAAAATCTTTTAAATAAAAACTGAGTTCGGGGGTAATTTATGCAAAGGGAAGGTGTAAGGCACCCTTTGCATCCATGGTTTTCCATGGGCTTTTAATTGCTTTGCTCTTTTGAAAGAAATGTAGAAGAAGTGAATACGGACTTTAGCTTGTAAATAAGCGTAGCCTTGTTGAAAGTTTATGAGAAAAAGTGTAGAAAAAGGTTTTAGCCAGAGCAAGGCAATTAGGAGCAATTACCTTAATATTTGTAGAAGAGTTCTTTTAGCCTTTCAGGGTTATCCCTGCCATATGAGGGCAAGGAAGTCCTTTGATTTGGAGGTTGAAGGGTCGTCGCAATATCGTTCGCCATAAGACTATCCCATGCCATTGAGAGGCAGGTAGTCTAAGGGAAGGATCAGAATAGCCTTTCGTTTAGGCAACCAGAGGACACCTCAGCCTTTCGTAGGCAACTTCCGAGGGACGAGATCATATTAGTGTATCGAAGGCAGCATCATTAGGGACTTATGATCTTTGCATTAATCGAGGCAACATGGCTGAGGTATCCTCATATTCGAGGGACATGGCTATTCTGCAAAAAACACAAGGCAACAAGGAAACAGGCAACAGGCAACAGGCAACAAAAAGGGTTACCACAAAAGCGTGCGTGAGTGCAACAATCACGTGATTAATTCAATATATTATCTTATAATTAGTTATTCTAAATTGATTAACAGGCTTGCACTCCCTAGGATTACTAACCACACAATAATATGGGGAAGGGGGAAAAAGAAACCAGCGGAGAGTGCAATAGATTTTGGCATAAGTAATAATAATAAGAAAATAAAAAGATGAATTTCAGGGTTACCGAACATTTGAGCTTTGGCGGTTAGCAAACCCTGAAAAGGTGGGGAAAATAGAAACCAAAAATGGGTAAGTGCATTATCAATTCAATGGCAGGTACGGTGAACCCTAACCAAAACTAAAAAGGATAAAAGAAGAAAAAAGGAAATAAATATAGAAACTTAGCTTTGATTGATAAGGTTGATAGTTGGAGGTTGCCTCGAGCATTGACTCTGAACATCTGAGAATTAACAGGAAAATAATAGGAAGTGAGTGTATGAAAGTTCTCTTGTGTTGAATATAAAAAAGAAGGGGAAAATAAATAATAAAGAAAATTGAATCGGGACTTAGCTTTGCGAAGGGCGTGGCGCGTAATCGGAAAGCATCTGAAAATAAACCCTGAAAAGGACACAGGAAAATATTTTTAGTGTAGGGCAAATTCTCGTAAACCATGATTCGGGCGTAAATTGAATAAAGTAACAAAATCGATTTAATTAATTATTGGTTTCGCAACCTAATTAATCAAATCGAAGAAAAGAAAATAAATATAATCAGACAAAAGCATTTTTATGATTTTATGAATTAAAATAAAATAAGTATGAATTTATTAAAGATATTAAAATAAATAATCTAATTAAAATAAATATACTAATTATTATAAATAAATAAATAGTATATAAAAAGGAATAAATAATAAATATAATATATAAAATAAATATGTAAAAGAAAATAAATAAATAAGTATTATATATAAAAAGATAAATATAATATATATAAATAATGTAAATAAATAAATATTATTATTATTATAAAAAAGAGATTTTAGAAAACTAATTCTATTAGTAAAAGAAAAACTAAGTCAAACAAATATATATATATATATATATATATATATATATATATATATATATATATATATATATATATATATATATATATATATATATATATATATATATATATATATATATATAATAATAATAATAAAAAGATTATGCAATTAAATATAAAAAAATTTGGGAACTTAGCGTTTTGATCCAGTGTGGCATGGCTCTGAAGGCATATGGTGCACCCGCAGCTTCCTGCGTATTGGATGAGACTGGAAGATGATCCTGTGGCCAGGGGAGCGAAGGACCATGGTATCGCATGTTTCTTAACGCACCGGATCCCAAGAATAACCAAACGCGCGCGCCAAAAATCGTTTTGAATGGACCAATCGCGTGTGGCCACGTCTTCGTCTTCTTCCCTAATTTCTGAAACAAACCCCTTTTACAGCGCTTTTCACAAAAAGCGCTATGAAAGCATTACTTGAAAATAGCGAATAGGTGCAAACAAACACAAAAATATTTCGCAATGGGTCCATGGTGTTCGTATGAATCTCACGAACCTGATCAAGGTATCAATTGGATCAAAATGAACCTGTACCAAAAAGCCCTAATTTGAAGGCTTGAACCCTAACATGGCATATCGTACAATGGCGCATGAAAACGTAATTAAAGCTCCAGAATCCATAAGAACATGAACATGATTATGAATATGCAAACAAAATTCAATGATAATACATAAATTGCTGGGATCGAAGCAATTTAAGAAAACACAAATCGTGAGCAATAGGAAGTGATTCTGGATGTGTTGCTCGAGTGTGAGAGTTGGAGTTACTTCAGTGATGTCCAGGGAAGGAGCTTGAATGACTGGATCTCCTTGAATTGCCTTGTAACACAAAATTCGAGTTTGAGTTTTTTATGACTTTTTGAATTCGTGTTAGGGTTCTTTGAGAGCAGAATTTCGTAACCCTTGTGATCTGCATTGCTTGGGTACTTATAGAGGATGAATTAGGGTTACTAATCTTGGAGAAAATCCAACTGAATCTTTGATTGCCATTGAAGAAAATTTGATTGGAAATAAGTTTTAAAAACTTCTAAATTTGGCAAAAAGTGATCCAATCTTGTCCAATTTTATTTTGCACGAAAATATGATGATTATGGGACATAATTGTGATTGGAATTGGGTGCAAGACAAATTCTTTTACAAATCTTTGACTTTACTTAATTTTATTGATTTTTAAATGAATAAAAATCCTTATAAAAATAATAAAAATCAAATAATTTCGTGGCCAATGGTATGTGGGCTCTTAACACCATAAGGAAGGATATTGGGTCTTAAAAACATGGGCCTTTTCAATTTGAATCTTTTTTCTTCACATTTTTCCCTCCAAAATGGTTCAACTTTGACAAGGTCTATCTCCCTCAATTTTTGAGGTATGGAGGAGTTCTATAACTTTTTAGAAACCTTGAGGAGTCCTCTAACCATTGTCTTTGGTCTCGTATCAAAATAATTTCCCATGCTCCTTGTGTGTCCTTTTGAAAAAAATGACTTTTGGTTGACTTCTGAAAAGGACATATAATGTCTTGGTCCATATCTCCAAAATGAAGCATTTTTAGCTTTGGCTTGTGAGACACAAAATTGTAGAGAATCAAATTTACTTCAAAATGAGCTTTGGATGGAAAATTTCTGATGTTCCATGTGAGAGTTATGGCTGGTCAAAGTTCAGTTGACTTTTTCCTACACAAACCCTAATTTTGAAACTTTTGAATTGTTGATTTTTTATCTTTCCTTGATGAACCATGATCAATTCTTGATAAAATGGTGAATGATAATTCAATATGAGGATGTTGACAAAAAATCAGGAGTTTTGACTGTACTTTTGACTACAGTTGACTTTTAGGTCAAACTAGTCGACTGTTGACTTTTTGAGCAGTTGAGTGACCAATCTTTTGTATTGAGCCCTGGATTTTGTTATAGAGATAGTGTGGAGTGTCATAGGCCATATGGGATGCCTTAGAGCCATTGATTAATTGATTTTCCTTTAGAACAACAAAACCCTAGTTCTCTGAGCTTTGTTTAGGAGAGTGTGTCTTGGAGCTTTGTACTTTGATTTGAATTTGAATAAGAGAAATATTATGGGAAAATTTTGGATTATGACACACAACAACCTTAAAACCCCATGACAACCCTGTACCTTTAGGGGTTGTCATTCATTGTACTTTTAGCAAGTACAATTGGTGTCCATAGTGGGCCTGGTAAAGTTGACCTAGTCCACACCCATCATTCTTCCCTACTCATTTTTGTCATCTTTTCCATGATGATGGCAAAATGAGATCCCAAGATTGTTTCCAACACCATTGTCGAAGGATTCGTTAGAGGGGGGAGTTTAGTTCCTCCCGTCGATAATATGTTAGGTAGGTTTTTATGGCAGTGTCTTCCTGCCTAATTCTAAAGAGGGGGAGTTGTCGCCCTATTGAAAAGGAACATAGACTTGTCCGCCTGGGTGCCCTATGACATGCTAGAGATAGATACCAGAGTTGTTTTCAATCGTCTCACTATTGAATTCATAGTAAAGTCAAATTCTCAACAAAAAAACTCAGGTGGACAAGGAGATGATGGTGACCATTGATGAAGAGGTTCATAAGTTAAGAGGTGCCGATTTTATCCTTGAAATCAAATAAACATGAGCAATTTATATATTTTTATGGGTAAGGTGTTTAAAGACGATAATGCCAAGTACCAGAAGATTCAGAGGCTTGCCTTGGCTGTCATGATTATTGCAAAGAAACTCGTGCCCCACTTTCAAAGGCACCGGGTAATGGTAAAAACCAACTACCCCATTTGACATGTTTTAAAGAATCCAAATCTTACAAAAAGGATGATATATTAGGGATCGAGGATGATATATTAGGGATCGAGTTGTATGAGTATTATCCAACATATCCCTAAAGGAAGTACCAAATCATATGTGTTGGCTGGTTTCTTGGCATAATTTAGTTCGCCATTGGGTGAGGAGACCAATCACACGTGGATATTGTATGTAGACGGAACTTCAAACCTGAAAGGAAGTGACACCTTAATAGTGTTAGAGGACCCAAACCTCACGATTTCTATTTACCATGTCCGAGTAAATCGTTTAGAGTCATGGACATGAGGACTGTCATACCGACAGACCTTGTGCGAATCATATAAATGTCAATTATAACGAGAATGATGCATTTGTTTCATAATTTCTGGTTTGAAAAAGAAAGATGTTTGATATGAAAGTAAAAACACTGAGATACCGTTTACGCGTCGAAAGGGTGAAAACAGTATCCGAATTAGGAATTCAAACCTTTGATTTTGAGGTTCTGAAAGAGTCTTTAGATTAATTGAGAAACTAATTATATTTTGAAAGGCATCTTTAAATTCACAAACTCGCGTTGCAAAAATAGACAGTTGCTGGTTTAAATTCCAGTAACGCGCTGATGAAAGTGGGCGCTAGCCTTAGTTTTAGTATTTTCCCCAAAAGAGAAATATTTATTAAGATTGGTGCTGCATTTCGCATGAGTGGATTCGGTAGATAAAAATCATTATTTTAAACTCTTCTTTTCACTATAGGAAAAATCTAATTATTTTCCTTTTTTTTCGTGAAAACAAACAAGTTTCACATAGCCTTAGTTACATACTGAAATAATAGACGATAATACTTGAAATATTGGTCTATGTGGATATAATAAATTTTTAAACTACTTGATAGAGTTGTATACTTGTGGTCTATCAGTCCCCAACTAGTAACTATACATGGAGGGAAGCTAGAGAAGATGGTCACGTTCTCCAATATAATATGAGAAATAACTACCCATTTCCCACGCTTATGAGAGAGCAAGGCGCAGTTAGTGCTTTCTTGGGCTCTAAGAGCCAGACCCAAAAGGCTCATATAAATACCTCAACACTCTAGGATTATGACATTCATTCACTAAAAAAAATAACAGTACACAAAGCTTCTCACGATTCATGCGAGCTTGCTCTAACACCATAACAATCCTAAAACCCCTTGACGATCCTACACCTTTAAGGGTTGTTACTCATTGTATTGTTAGAAAGTACTATATCAAACATATATTTAGCACTGGTCACCCCTGATATAAACTACCAAGATGATTATGATTTTTAGTACGGGAGAAAAAAATCCTTAGTTTGTAATTACTCAAAAACATATACAAACCTTTAGGACATATACCTTGAAAGTCTTAAAGAATACAATGGAGATGAATGTATGTTGTGAATGATGCAAGTGATGATTACAATAACCTTAAATGCACTTACAATGGATTTTGCAAGATTATTCTGATTTGGTATATAGAAGAAGGTGAATGGTGTGAGATATTATAATGAATGAGAAAATGATAAGTTTAAAGGTCAAAATATATGTCGAGGTTTACTCAGATAACAATGGTGGTTGGATGAGAAATTAATTGTGTGGCCTTTAAATATGAATCCCCTAACTTGCTATGTTCGCTTTGTGAATATGGGCTTGATTCGTGAATCGGAACAAAATAATATGATAAAGTTGGTTGTTTTGCAATAAGCATTTGTTTTATATCGTTAGATCGATGTTTGTTTTGTTTATGGTCAGGATGCCTACGGATCACCCCTTTAGTCCCTGAACCGTTGAAGATTTATTTACATTTCTAAGCAAATTGAAACACATTTATTGATTTTGATCTTTAATGGTAAGTCTATTGTTATCTATCCAAGGAAGCTTTGAGCTTTTGCAAGAACAACTTGTCCAATATTGGAAACATGCCACCCTACTCCATCCCCATCTCCAAAAATCTCGATTGAACTAAAAGTTGTCCTCCTAGAAGCGAATATCTTCAAATTTCTATGCATAATTAATTTATTACAAGATCTAATGATATATTGTCCTTAATTGCTTAAAAAGCTACAAAATTATTGCTTAATCCCATATGAAGCACATCTTTCTCAATCCGCATACCATTTTTTATCTAGCATAATGATTCGTCTCTTTCAAATTTATTTACAAAACTCATTTACACACAAATTAATATATAAAATCTAAAAAATTATAAACTTATCGGATTTGAGCCATCTTCCGACATTACAATCTAAAAGAAATCTCTACTATTAAAATGTATATTTTTTATAAGATATATTAGAAATATAAATGAAAGAAGAGATTGAATATTTAAGTTTAAAAAAAAAATCCATTAAATATCTAACGGATGAGAATCCATTCCCAAATCTACCAAAACTACTTCTTAACTTTTCAAATACAAGATAAACCCTAAAAAAAAAAAAACACAACACCCCAAAAATGGTGGCGAAAACATAAAAAAACCGAAGCGGGAAATTCAAATTCACAATCTCTCTCTTCCCGCTCTCTCCTCTTTCACCAACAATCCAATTTCAGTATAAATAAAGAACACTTTTTTGTCTCATACATCACAGAAACAGAGAAAAAGAAGAAGAAAAAACAAGAAGCGAAAATGAAGGATTCGAATTCAAAGAAAGAGGGTTCAGTTTCAAAATCAATGACTGTGGAAGACCGATACAGTCAATGGAAGTCTCTCGTCCCCGTCCTCTACGACTGGCTTGCGAATCACAATCTCGTTTGGCCGTCGCAATCTTGCCGTTGGGGTTCTCTGATCGATCGTGCGACGTACAAGAATCGCCACCGTTTGTATCTGTCGGAGCAAACCGACGGCACTGTTCCGAATACCCTGGTGATCGCTAATTGTGAAATTGTGAAACCTAGGGTTGCTGCTGCGGAACATATCTCGCAGTTTAACGAAGAGGCGCGGTCTCCGTTTGTTAAGAAGCATAAGACTATTCTTCATCCTGGCGAGGTTCAATTTTCATCACTTTTGATTTTTATTTGCTGATTATTGCGTTTAATTTCTTCATTTTTGGTTAAAGTGAGGATATTGATTTGTTTGTTTGCTGTGATTTAGGTTAATAGAATTAGGGAGTTTCCGCTGGATATGAACATTATTGCGACTCATACCGATAGTCCTCATGTAAGTAGTGTTTGATTTTTTATTTGGATTACAATCTTGAAAATTTGAAATTTTTGTTAATGTTTTCTGTGATGGAGGTGAAATTTTTGTTTTTTGTTTACAGGTGCTGATTTGGAACGTTGAGTCTCAACCTAATCGGAATGCTGTTTTGGGGGCTCCCACTTCTGTCCCAGACTTGGTTTGTATTATTGTTTTCTGGTTTATTTATTCTGTCACATTAGGTTATAGTTTTATTTTTATGAATTAATGTCGCGTTATAATAACTATCTTTTGTTTGATAAATATATCTAATGTGAATCTATATGTCTAGTTCTCTTAATGCATGATCCAGCATGCCCTTATTGTGAAGTAATTGTGGAAGAGAGTGGATTGTTCAACCCTAAAATCAACTTCCTCTTTATCATTTTTCATATTAATTATCTTATTTTTGTTCCTTGTATTAATTGAATTAATTTGGACCCCCTTTGCTTGACTGATCCATGCCCTAACTCTATTCACGAGCATTGCTGTCAACTGTGAAAAATAGCATGTTGTTAAACCCTTAAACCAACCACCCCTTTATAGTTTTTCATTTTAATTATTGTCTTATTTTTGTTCAATTCATAATTGAATTAATTTGAACCCCCCTTTGTTTGATTGATCCAAGCCCTAATTCTAATCATGGGCATTGTTGTCAGTTGTGAAAAATAGAAGATTGTTAAACTCTAAACCAACTGTTCCCTTTGATGGTAATATGCTAATTGTACTCATAACCAGTTTTGTCAATTGTGGAAATTAGTCGATTGTTATAATTCTGCTATGGGATAGTGCAGTACCACTGTCATGATGGCTATTTGACACTATTTTATACTAAATAGTGTGGAGGAACAATAGTAGTTTTCCCAAATTCTTCCATGCTATAATGGTGTAGCCTATACTGGTTACTGGCTATTTAACACCTTTGCTCATAATTAGCTCCTTTTTGTTGCTAAGTAACTTTGGAAGTTTGAATTCACTGTTTTGCCTAATAGTTTAGTGTGCACTGTGCATTCAACATATCTTTATGCATAAAGTCAGGTATCTGAAATTGTAGGATACTGTTTTGCAGGTATTAACTGGGCATAAAGATAATGCTGAATTTGCACTGGCTATGTGTTCAACTGAGCCCTTTGTTCTTTCTGGAGGTAGGATTGATTTGAACTTCTTAATCAAGTTCAAACTTTTAAATTGTTGATATCAAAAACACAATATGATTATATAGTGTGTTTGGTCTGGTGTCAGCTTTCCACGTTTACTAAAAAATCACGTCAAATTTCCATGTTTATGTAGAAGTTCCATGTTGTAGCTTCTGAAAAATCATGTCCACAAGATAGCTTGCCGTGCGTTTGGAGGCTTAAACGCCAAACCAAACACACTAATAGAATGTTTGTTATATGTGGTGAACTTATAATGCTGTTTTAGTTTTGCTATCAATAATATTCTTACTCTTTCTAGATGATTTACTCCATATACTCTACATTGTATTTTGTTGATCTGATGAGAATGCCTATTACCTAATGACAGGTAGGGACAAACATGTGGTGTTATGGAGTATTCATGATCACATTGCATCTTTGGCTACAGAAGCAGGGCCTGATGCTAAACAGGGCTCTAATGTTGGGGGAAGTGGTGAGAAAACTGCAGAAAGCCCATCTGTCGGACCAAGGGGCATCTACCGTGGTCATAAAGACACTGTTGAAGATGTGCAATTTTGCCCGACAAGGTAGCTGTTTCTTGTTTTAGTCTTGCTTGTATTAATTTATGTATATACATTTTTTTTGGGTCAAATACTAATGGAATCACTTTCTGATTCTTTTGACCCTATATTGGTATTAAGATGTTATTAATGTTTTTATTTGATCATTCTCTAATATAAGTCATGTTTTTTGTTGTCTTGAATTGCAGTGCACAAGAGTTCTGTAGTGTAGGTGATGATTCTTGTCTCATACTTTGGGATGCTCGTGTCGGAACTACTCCAGCTGTTAAGGTATGAATGGATCATTTCATCCTAGGGGAAAATAACATGAATACAAATTATTGCCTTCATTTCAAATTCTCAGAGATCTCATCCTTTGTATTTATTGTTTGGTTATCTTATCTCTGTTCTTTTATGCAGGTTGAGAAGGCACATGATGGAGATGTGCACTGTGTTGATTGGAATACTCATGACATAAATTTAATTTTGACTGGGTATATGCCCCTGCCCTCAGTTTTTTGAATGAACATAGATTGAGATTTATACACTTTTCTGATTTTTCTTTTTCTGTATAATTAATTGTTATGGTCCTTAATGCCATTAATGAGTTTAGCCTGGAAGTTGAACCTTTTTTTCCCAGCTACCAAAACTTTTTTGGATTATGGTTCTTCATTTTAATTGTTTGCTGTTTTGCTTCAGTTCTGCTGACAATTCAGTTCGCATGTTTGATCGCCGGAAGCTAAGTGGTCATGGGGTTGGGTCTCCTATTTTTAAATTTGAAGGCCATGATGCACCAGTCCTCTGTGTACAGGTGACAGAGATTTTACATTGCTACTGCTAATTGCAGTTAAACATTTAAATGTGTAAGTCAGTCATGGCCATTTTAGTTTTTTGTTCTTTGACTCTCAACTTTGATCTGTTTCAGTGGTGTCCTGCTAAGTCATCTGTATTTGGAAGTGGTGCTGAAGATGGCATCATTAACATCTGGGACCACGACAAGGTTTGAACTCCAAAATTTTCAAAGCTATTCTATCACTACTACTTAATGTATTTTTATGGAGATTAAAACTGTTTCTTTTAGGTTGGGAAAACATTGGGTTCTACTGATCCAACAGTATCACAGGCTTCCCCTGGTTTGTTCTTTCGTCATGCAGGACATAGGTATGATAGTAGTCGGTCAAACACATGTTCAATGATCTTTATCCAGTTCTTTATAATTCAGCATTATATATGCCAATAGGTTGGAATATTTGTTTCAACTGGTACTTCAAATAATAACTTTTTACTTATGTTTTCAGGGATAAGGTTGTTGACTTTCATTGGAATGCTGCTGATCCATGGACAATTGTCAGTGTCTCTGATGACTGTGCTAGCACTGGTGGAGGTGGCACCCTACAGGTAAACATATCATTTGGTTAGAACATTTATCACCCATGCTAATTACAGCATTAACTGGGGTTAAATTTTACTGAAACTTATTAATACAGTGTTTGATTTATTGCAGATTTGGCGGATGATGGATCTAATTTACCGACCAGAGGAGGAAGTGATGGCCGAGCTGGATTCGTTCAAAACTCATATCTTAGGATGTGGCACTGAAAATCTGAACAAATAAGTTACATGTTTCAGTTGTTAGAATGTTGTAGTAGGTGGAGTGTTATTTAATAAGTATATATTACAATGGACAACAAATTAGAATGTACTACAACTTAGTCGGTTCCAAACTTAATTTGAGGAAACTATATTTGAATCTTTTGATTGTTTGTTCTTTGATTTTTTTGAATCCTCTCTGCCCAAGCCAAACAAGAAATACCATGTGTTACAAATTTTATCAATAGATTTTGAATATTGGCATGAGAAGTTGTTGCTAAAAATTGTAGCAAGTGATGCGAGATTATTTTAGCCTGTGAAATAAATTTATTGAATTTTACAGATTGAGTTATGATTAATGCAGCAACTTTTATAGTATTAAAACTAAATTTTTTAAAGTAATCGAGAAAGTGGAATGGATCATATTGAAATCTATTATATCTCATTCTCAACCAAATCCTTACTTTATATACCATCTTATTTGGAACAAAAATAATGAGATGAGATTTTAAAATTAAAATACCTGTTATATAAATCTGAAGCTGGTAAAATAAAACACTTCGTTGAAAAAGTTATTAATGTTCGGCTAATGTGGATTGGTGCAAGATAGTTGCTATAATGTTAAAAACAGATTGAGTTTTGAGTTTTGGAAGACTTGTAGATATACCTGAGATTTGGTTGATTGATTATTGACAGAGGGTCTTTTGTTTCAGCTTTAAAAAATGATTTTTTTTTTATTTTTATTTTTGAAAATAGATTTTACAAAACTGATTTTTAAAATAGTACAAGTTTTTTAAAAAATAAACACTAATTTTGATATTTTATAATATAAACATACTATATTGAAGACAAAAACATAATCAAAATTTCAATTTTTTGAAAAAGTTGTATTTTAAAAATGATTTTTATGAAAATCTATTTGAAATAACTTCAAAATTAAGTGATTTTTTGAAATTTTGATATCTAATTTTTTTTCCCCATAAATAGATGAAATACCTAAAATCACATTTTAAGTATAACTATTCAAACTAAATTTTCATTTGAAGTTTTATATATTTTTTTTTGTAAAGTTATTTTATACAAAATTATGTAACACTAAAAATCATTTTAAAAAAAAGTCACAACAAACGGGCCATGATATTCTCTCAAAGATTAATAACGTGCATTCCAAGATACCCTGAATGGTTTCAACTCCAAATTGAATCATCATAACATTATCCAAGATGAAGGTGAAAGTGGAATCGTTTGTTTCAAGGTTATGAGCTTGATGAATTTGAAGGAATTTTGGAGCTCAAGTTTATGTTGAGCATTGATGATGACCTTTGTTTTACATTAAAGATCATAAATTTTCGTCTTTATGAATGAAATGTAAAACTTTCATACCTAATCCTCCTATTAAGAGAGGGTGACCGTTCTTCGTTGGTTATAATGTGATATTTATTCCTATTATCCTCATTGTCCTTGATTAAGGGTTGGTGTCTTTGACTCTTTGTAGTTGCTATCGGGGTTGTTCCTGGTTAATTTATTGGATGTCTCTAAAGAGCATGCCCGACTATGGGTCTGCTCCTCTTCCTTGGCCCCAAGTGAAAATTTGGTCCAGGTTGACGTGAGAGGGGGATTAACCCCCGGCTATTTGGAGTGACTAAAAGGCGGGGTGAGCCCGGGTCACCATATTTGGATTCTAGGTTTAAGTGCCCTTGGTCACGTAACTTTCTCGTCCTTGAGGTTTGATGGCTATGGCCACACACCTTATATGCTTTTGAGGTTCGTAGTGTTTTTGATAGCCGGTGCTCCGACAATTTGGATTCCCTCCTTTCCTGCGACGTGGCGTGGTCATAAGGTTTCCATGTTGTAGTCCCTTCAATTGCGTAGCAACTCATAACAAAGCTCTTTGTTGGTTTTCCTATATTTTTTAAGGTCTCTCGTTGAGAAGATGTGCATTTTGATGTTGCACCAAGTTATAGATGATTGTTATAAGTTCGTTTGCGCCTTGTATACCGAGTGTGGCCTGGAGTTCCTTGAGGTACTGAGACATTTCTGGTCCAGAAATTTGTATTTGCGGTGGAGGTTATTTTGGCGTATGACCTTGGAGTAGTTGTGGAAACGATTGGAACTACGGTAGAACCTGGAAAGAGGTAGAAACCTCACGAGATGTGGCGGTTGTAGAAGTAACCAGAAGTAGAATGCCTATCCCAGGGAGAGGAGGTGGATCTCCGGGAGTGTAGACAGGGACTGGTGCGACGACCTCAGTTGCAGGGATGCCATTGTGATGAGCTCATACCGAGTTAGTTTAGAATCTACCATTGCTTACTGTTAAGAAAATTTACGGTGATCTCATTAAAAAATTATTTTTCACATACGACGCCACTTAGTGTTGATGAGTCAATTAGATTTTTCACTGCAGCTTTTAGATAAGTCAGACGAGAATGAGTGTTCTTTGAGTCTTGAGATCTGCACTAACTTAGAGACTTAAAGTTGAAAAATATGACCGTGAAGGTATTTGTTAGTTGTTACTGAATAAGAAATATTTGTTGTTGGACTCCACTAGTCCATCAATTATTTACTAATGTTTGTTTATTATGGAAGCCATTCAGGATGTGTGAATATCTTTATGCTAATACCATTTGGATAATATGATTTCATTTTTTACATCCATTCATTGCCATCCATAGTGTGAGCCATCATTGATCATAAATATTTATATTCCAAATAAGAAGATTAACAAAAGAGGAAGGAAAGAAACAGTATAGATTTGAATTAAGAAACTTTTATAAGTTGTGTTGTGAATTCAATGCCAAGAACAAAGTATAATACAAGAGAAGAATAAAGGACAAGGAAGAAGAGGAACACAAGAATTGGTTATAACTGCTATTCTTTCACTTTCTCTTAGAACAAGATTACAAGTTTACAAGAATAACAAATAACCTCTCTCACCCTAAATTAGGATTTGCAGCTTAGCAATGATGAGAGACTAGTATGCTATTTATAATAAAACCTAACATACTAACTAATGGGCTTTTTCAGCAAGGCCCATTACACAAGCCAACTTAATAAACAAGCTAACTTAACAAATTAGGGTTTAAACACTAAAACCTAATTTAACATGCTAACAACTCTAGCATCTTCGACATCTGCATGCTAGACCCATCTTCGACTACAGCATGCACACTTCGACACCAGCATGTGAACAATCCTTCGACTTCATGCTTAACTCTGTCGAACTGTCGAACCAAGAAGCTACCCTTCGACAATACTAGAGTTCGATCCAATATCTCACAAATCTCCACCTTGGACCTAACTCTACAATGTCAAGGAACAGACTAGCTTTCTTCACGCAGCTTTATCAACTGCATACAGTGGAAAAACTTGCAACTCGGCAATGTCTTGGTGATCATATCAGCAGCATTGTCTTCAGTCGAAACCTTCAGCACTTGGACTTCTCCACGCTCGATTACTCCTCTGACGAAATGCAGCCTCACATCAATGTGCTTAGTTCGCTCATGATAGGCTGAATTCTTTGACAGGTGTATTGCACTTTGACTATCACATTTAACAATGATACCTCGACCTTGAAGTTTCAGCTCCTTCGCAAAACCTTCAAGCCACAATGCTTCTTTCACAGCTTCAGTGAGAGCAATATATTCCGCTTCAGTGGTTGATAGAGCAACAACCTTCTGAAGAGTTGCTTTCCAACTAATTGCTGTGCCAAACATAGTGAAAACATATCCAGAAATAGACTTTCTAGAATCCATACAACCTGCATAATCAGAGTCGACATATCCTTCTATTGCGGCTTTACTATTTTCACCCAAGGCTCCACCATAAATTAAGACTCTATTTAGAGATCCATTTATGTACCTTAGAATCCACTTCAATGCTTGCCAGTGAGCCTTTCCAGGATTCGCCATGTACCTGCTTACAAGACTTACTGCGTATGCTATGTCGGGTCTAGTACAGACCATAGCATACATCAAAGAACCAACTATATTAGCATATGGGATGCTATTCATATAGGCTCTTTCGACATCAGTACTGGGACACTGATCAATACTCAGCTTGAATTGAGGGTTTGTTGGAGTCACAACTGGCTTCGAATTCGACATACCAAACTTTTCAAGAATCTTCCGTAGATATGCCTCTTGAGATAGACATAACTTCGACTTCTTTCTATCTCTTCGAATGTCAATTCCAAGAATCCTGGAAGCAGCTCCCAGATCCTTCATATCGAACTCCTTATTGAGTTCAGCCTTCACCCTCATCACATCTTCAACATTGTTGCTTGCTATGAGAATATCATCCACATAAAGCAACAAAATAACAAATGAATTACCAGGTCGAAATCTGAAGTAAACGCAGTGGTCGAACTGACTTCTAATGAAACTTATGCGTGCCATGAACTTGTCGAATCTCCTATTCCACTGTCGAGGAGATTGTTTCAGCCCATACAAAGATCTCTTTAACTTGCACACATAATCTTCCTTCCCCTTTTCGACATACCCTTCAGGTTGCCTCATCAGGATCGTTTCATCTAGATCTCCATACAAGAACGCAGTCTTCACATCCATCTGTTCCAGTTCAAGATCGAACTGTGCCACCATGGCAAGTAACATTCGAATGGACCTATGCTTCACAACAGGAGAAAACACATCATTGAAGTCGACACCTTCTTTCTGAGTGAAACCCCTTGCAACTAACTTTGCCTTGTATCTTTTCGACGTCACTCCTTCAATTCCTTCATTAACTTTGAAAATCCATTTACAGCTGACTAACCTTGCCCCAACAGGTTTCTTGATCAGTTCCCAAGTATGATTATCATGAAGAGATTTCATCTCATCATCCATGGCCTTCAGCCATTCAGTCTTATTTCGACTCCTCATAACTTCCTTATAGTCTCTAGGTTCTTCGTCTAGAACCTCACTTGCAGAGATTAAGGCATAAGCTATAAGATCTGCATATCCAAGTCTCTGAGGTGGCTTGATGACTCTTCTCGACCTATCTCTCGACAATAGGTAGTCATCGTCAGTTTCCTCAACTTCAGCATCTTCTGCTTCTTCTTCGACTTCATCTGGGATATGCAATTCAGCATCAACATGCTCCACCTCAACAGGAATCTCTACCTGTTCCAGCTCTTCGTCAGATGTTTCTGTACTTCGACCAACATCATTAGTTTTCTTAAAAGCCATTTCAGCTTCATTGAAAACTACATCTCGACTGGTGATACACCTCCTGTGACCTGGCTCTAGGCACCATAGCCTATAAGCTTTGACTCCTTCAGGGTATCCCATGAACATGCATTTCAGAGCTCTAGGTTCGACCTTGTCTTGCCTAATGTGAGCATAGGCTACGCAGCCAAATACTCTCAGTTTGTCGAGATCTGGTGGATGTCCCGACCAAACTTCTTCAGGTGTCTTCATATCTAACGCTGTCGAAGGACATCTGTTTATCAGATATGTTGCTGTCGAAACAGCCTCAGCCCAGAACACCTTTGTTAACCCCGCACTAGTCAACATGCATCTGACTCTCTCCAAAATAGTTCGATTAAACCTTTCAGCCAAACCATTTTGCTGTGGAGTACCTGCAGTAGTTCTATGCCTTGCAATACCAGAGGCAGCACAAAAACTGTCGAATGCCTCATTGCAAAATTCAAGGCCATTGTCGGTTCTCAACCTCTTGACCTTTCTGCCAGTCTGATTTTCAACCAGAGTCTTCCAACTTTTGAAATTCTCAAAAGTTTCATCCTTAGTCTTCTGGATGAATACCCATAATTTTCTGGAATAATCATCTACTATGGATAGAAAATACCTTGCTCCTGAATGTGATGGACACCTTGCAGGCCCCCAAAGATCAGCATGGATGTAATCAAGGGATCCATGTGTTCTTTGTTTGCCTTTGTTGAACTTCACTCTGCAAGATTTTCCAAGTACACAGGGTTCACAAAACTCCAGCTTTTCGACTTTGTCTCCACCAAGCAGATTTTGTTTCCCTAATTCGACCAGACCCCTTTCACTCACATGGCCCAATCTCATGTGCCAGATTTCTGTTTTCGACAAAGGTTTCGTGGATGCAACATTTGTCGAACCACTTACAACTTCAGCCTCAAGGGTATACAAGCCTTGTTTCTTCACGCCTCTCAAGACTTCCTTCGAACCCTTCATGACTCTTAGGATACTTTTCTCTCCTTGGAAAACATATCCTTTCTTGTCGAATTCACCAAGAGAAAGCATATTTCTCTTCAAATCAGGAACATACCTGACTTCAGTCAACAACCTTATTGACTCATCATGGAGCTTGAATCTCACAGATCCAACACCTGCAATCTTGCAAGCCTTGTTGTTTCCCAGCAATACTGATCCACCATCTTGATCACATAATTCCTCGAACAAGTCTTTGTTTGGAGTCATGTGCCAAGTGCAACCTGAATCCATAATCCACTCCTTCTTAGAGTCACTGCTTGAAACCACAAGAACATCAGATGATTCAAAATCATCTTGAACAATGGCAGCGTTGCCATTATCCTTACCTCCATGATATTTCAAGCGTTCAGGGCACACCTTTCTTGTGTGACCCTCATTCTTACAATGGTAGCATCGAATGCCAGATGCTTCGCCACTGTAAGTCTTCGACTGGCTTTTGCCTTTCTTCTTGTCGAACTTACCATCCTTTCGTAAGAGTTTTCCTTTAACGGCCAAACCTTCGCCAACAGTCGAAGGTTTATGCTCCTTTCGTTCATTCAAGTCCTTAGAGTACAAGGCTGATTGAACTTCTTCAAACGTCAGGGACTCCCTTCCATACAAGAGAGTTTCTTTGAAGTGAGCATGTGATCGAGGCAAAGAACACAATAGTAACAGCGCTTGATCTTCATCATCGATCTTCACATCAATATTTTCAAGATCAAGAATCAGCTTGTTGAACATATCCAACTGCTCAGCCAATACTTTGTCTTCAATCATCTTGAATGAATACAAAGCTTGCTTCAGGTAGAGTCGATTTACCAGCGATTTGGTCATATACAAACTTTCAAGTTTCACCCATAACCCTGATGCCGTCGTCTCCTTTGATACCTGCCGGAGAACCTTATCACCAAGGCTCAACAAAATTGCGCTGTGTGCTTTCTCGATCATATTCGTCTTCTCCGCTGCCGTCAATTCTGCATTCATGGCTGCCTCTCCCTTCAACGCTTCCAAACAACCCTGCTAAACCAGTAGAGCTTTCATCTTCAAGCGCCACAGACCGAAATCATTCACTCCGGTGAACTTTTCAATCTCATACTTTGTTGAAGGCATCTTCTCCACGCTCACCGCACCAATTTGTTGTGAATTCAATGCCAAGAACAAAGTATAATACAAGAGAAGAATAAAGGACAAGGAAGAAGAGGAACACAAGAATTGGTTATAACTGCTATTCTTTCACTTTCTCTTAGAACAAGATTACAAGTTTACAAGAATAACAAATAACCCCTCTCACCCTAAATTAGGATTTGCAGCTTAGCAATGATGAGAGACTAGTATGCTATTTATAATAAAACCTAACATACTAACTAATGGGCTTTTTCAGCAAGGCCCATTACACAAGCCAACTTAATAAACAAGCTAACTTAACAAATTAGGGTTTAAACACTAAAACCTAATTTAACATGCTAACAACTCTAGCATCTTCGACATCTGCATGCTAGACCCATCTTCGACTACAGCATGCACACTTCGACACCAGCATGTGAACAATCCTTCGACTTCATGCTTAACTCTGTCGAACTGTCGAACCAAGAAGCTACCCTTCGACAATACTAGAGTTCGATCCAATATCTCACAAGTTGTTTATAGTTACAGGTTTTGTCAAAGATCCAATTTACCTTATATTTTCTATGAACTGTGAAGGATCACCAATCTGGCCAGAGAGATTTATTTCAGATGTTAACGTGCTAGCAGAAATTGGTGAAAAACATGAGAGAGTAAAAGATGAGTTTTCAAACAATATATGTGCAGGTGAAAATGAAAAACTCGTAATGATGCACTTCAACAATTTATATATAATGCTATTCACATGTATAATAGGGGCATTTCAAACACCCTAAAGTTTATCCCTATGAAGGTATACACAACAAAATCAATGAGATATCATTGTTTCTAACGACAATCAAATGAAATACTGATTCAACCGATGATATTCACAAACTAAAGAAGACATGTCAACCTCAACTCAAAGTCGCAAAAGAAATTCTATTGGGATTCCTTATCAATTCCAGCGGTTTTGTATCACTTTCTTCTACCTGTTTCATAAGGTTTTCTGCAAACTATATGATCACATCATTTTCATCACACAGATTTTGGATTCTTTCCATCTCCTGCAGTTCTGCTGCTGCAATAGCTGGTTTAGATTCGCTTTCACCATTTAGAGAGGTTGCAGCTTCACCAGCTTTCTTAAGTTCTTCTTCAATAGTCAATTGAGCTTTCACCAATGATCCATCAAAACTCTTCTGGGTCCTTATCAAGTAATTTTGGCTCAGCAGAAGGTGATTTCGTATTCTCCTCCGGTGATTTTGGATCAAGAGGTGATTTTGAATCCTGCTTTGATTTTGTTGAAGATGGTGATTTTGGATCATCTTTAATGGAGTTCCTCTCAATAGGTGACTTTTGATAATATTCAGCATAGTTCGGCTCAACCAAAGGTGATTTTGGATAATCTTCAGCATATTTCGGTTCAACCGGAGTTGATTTTGGATAATCTTCAGCCTAGTTCGGCTCAACCGAAGGTGATTTTGGATAATCTTCAGCATAGTCAACTCAAACAAAGGTGATTTGGATAATCCTCAGCGACGTTCTGCTCAAGAGAAGGCGATTTTGATAATATTTAGGGAAGTTCTGTACACCCTTTTAAACTCCACGTATAATTTACAAATAAATTAATCAAAACGCAGCACAAGAATGTCACACTTCATAAAAACAACATAAATATCCTGCTCTGTAACACGAGTTACACCAAATCATGTTATTAATCTCAAAATTCACTTTTATGATGTTTTCATGACATCAAAACACATCTGATAAATTTTTCAGAGAAAAACATATTTAAAATAATTATTGTTCTACTCAAAACATTTAGTCTCTTAATAAACACTTTATAACATAATCAAAATGATTGCATCAATCAATCATACATCTTAGATCGTCTCAACAAAATTAAATAGGATGTAACATCAAACATACAATATAATAGTTTCATAAATCAAACATTCGCCTCAACGCGATGTTACATGATCAGAGCAGAATTTCACTAGTACAACGATAAACTAAAGGCGAGCTCCAATGACTAGCTTCCACTTACTTCCACATAATCTACTTCTGAGTATCAGCGCGTTACCCACGTAGAGGCAACATTCAAACAGAAGGGGTGAGTAACCATAATCAATTATAAAACATATAAGAAAGGATAAAGTTGCAACGATTATAAGCTACAAATCAACAATATCAAATACTTCATAAACTCACACCCCAAACATCACAAGTAACTCATGTACAACTTCCATCATAAGGCTCACATATAGCCACATAACAAATACAAGTATCACAAAATCACATAACACCAATAGAATTATGCAATGCCACATAGAATGCTATGCATTAACACCGACTCAACACATATGATACCAATTTATGAACTCAAAGGTTCATTTCGCTCCTTGTTTCACCACCATAGGATCTGATTCACTCTTAAACCGGAACACACCATAAAAATCGTTACTGCCACCACAATAACACCTCACTAACTTCCCATCATAGAAAATTAGCTACCCGCACTCGAACCACCACCATAGGATCGAGACCACAACATAATTAGAACCGAATTTATGATAACATGGATGCATGGACTCTTAGTATGAAACAACAACAATAGCACACATATGTTCGACCTCGGCTAGTCAAGTGTGTCATCGACAATATAACCATCATCAACATAGCATGTATATATTTGGACATGCAACATCATTAAGACATCATCACAATATCATCATCAATATCAACACCATAGCAACACCACCAACATCAAAACCACAACAACAATATCAATCTTCATCATCATAACAAGTCATCTTAACACAATATTATCACAACACTGTAATAACTCTTCAAAAAAGCATCTAAGCAATCAAAATTTTCAAACATATAAAACATATAGATAATGCTCAAACAATTAAACCATCTATATCATGTTATAGTTCAGTACCTTAGCTTTCTAACTCTTCGAACGAGACGTCATTTGGACTTACAGATCAAAAGTTATGACCAAAACAATTTCGACCGAAAACGCAAACTATAGCTCCGCGCTGAGCGCGAACACGAGTGCAAAATGCAAAATTTTCTGCGTTTTTTTATCGTTGGAGGCCTTCTGGACCTCAGATGAATTTCGATTCAGTAAAAAGCCTCAGTCTCAGAATCCGAAAGACTACAATTATAATAGCATACAACACCTATTTAGAGGTTCTAACATCGTACATACATCATGCAATAATCAATTTCATGTTTATAGCTCAAACCCTCATAACTCAACAATGGAGGGAAACTTATCAATAACCAAAAGCAAAATTGTCATTTATATGGACATTGAAATTCATCATATAATCATCATATAACAACAACATCAAAGATTTCACCCCTTTCATCAATATTCATAACTATCAATATCAATTAAAGAGAACTAAAACCTTATATCTACCCTTACCTCATATCAATTATAATTGAGAATCATTATCCACCCTTACCTTATAATTCTTCTAGAAATTGCTCCTTCAAAGTCTAGAGATGGATATCCCATTGATTCTTCTACGTCCTAGCTTCTTTCTCCCTTCTCTCAACTTTTCACGTACCAACAGAAAGCCTATTTAAAAGCCTCTTTCTTATTAATATTTTCAATTAATTCATATTACTTAAGAAGCCTTGTAGGTCGCATATATGAACATTTAGACCGACCTATTTAGTAATTTTTTCTAATATATATGCATATATAGACCAATCTATTTAACACTTTTTCTAATATATATGCATATATAGGCCAACGTATTTAGACTAATTTTAATATATATGAAAATATAGGCCGAACTACAAGGCTTTATAGGCTTTTTTAATAGCCTGGGCCTGTCCTATTTTATTAAATAGGCTTTTAAAAAAGCCTAAGCCTGACCTTTTTATTAAATAGGCCTGGCCTGGCCTGGCCTTAAGTAGGCTAGGCTATAGGCCCCTGTAGGCCGGTCTGGCCTATTCCCACCCCTACTCTTAAACCTCTACACTTCTAATTTATTTTATTTTCTTATTATCTAATTATTCTAATATATATTCTAACTTAAGACATTATATTCCCACCAATAATCCAATCACCACAACAAATCACAAATATTTCGTGAATAAACACAATAAATCACTAATATTCATAAATAAACACATAAGTATCATAATTTTAAATTTGGGGTGTTACAAGTTCTGCTCAAGAGAAAGTAATTTTAGATAATCCTCATGGGAGTTCTGCTCAAGAGAATGTGAATTTGGATAATCTTCTGCGGAGTTTGTCTCAACCGAAGGTGACTTAGGATAATCCTCAGGGAGTTCTGCTTAAGAGAAGGTGACTTTGGATAATCCTCTAGGGAGTTCTGCACAAGAGAAGGAGACTTTGGATAATCTTCAGTGGAGTTCAGCTCAACCGAAGGTGATTTTGGATAATCCTAAGGAGATTTCTGCTCAACAATAGCTGGTTTCAGATCACATTCATGAGAGTTCAGCTTAATAGAAAGTGATTTCAGATCATGGTCAAGAGAGTTTGACTATAGTAAAAGTGATTTCAGATCATGGTCAAGAGAGTTTGACTATAGTAAAAGTGATTTTGGATCAACAACCGACATTATTTTGTCATAAGCAGATGCCTCTTTCTCCATCTTGTTTATTGTATCACCAATTAAAATAGAAAATGAATGAGATGATTAAGAAAAATCAAATTCAAAGTTGCTATAAAAAATGAATTGTATTATGTATTACCTCTCCTAGAGTTCTTTTCACATTGGATGATGGTTTCAGGTATGGGATTAAAACATTTTATCTTATACCTGCATGTGTTAAATAGTTGAATATTAACATATTGAGTTAGTTATGAGGTAGTTGCAGTTTATGCTTTTTTTCAGGTTAAGTGACATTAAGGTTACATATAAACACAATACTACTACTAATTAAGATTCATAGAATGGAAACTAATGGTAATGAAATTAAACAAATCATTATTATATATTAATACAAAACAAACAGCATGAAGAAACCAATGAAATAAAACAAATTAATGGATGATTGTTCTGGAATGGGCCGACACTTGGCCCAAACATAGCGCAAGACCCAAATACAGCGTGTCCCAAGGGAAGGCCCAATCGACCTCCTCGTCACCAAGGACCACTCCTTCCCGTCCATCGAGCATGGACCACACTGGATTTAATTGGCAAGACCACAAACCCCTCGGTCGGGCAGGACTATGAACCGAGCTAGACTTCCTACTAGGTCTCGAGTAGGCGCTCCCTGCGAGCACCTCCACCTTACCTTTTCTCCGAGGACCCCCCTCCTCGTAGGGTTCCTTCACCTGCAATCCTCCGAATAAGGCGGAGTCCACGCACTCCCGAAAAGACCGCGTCTTCCCTGGACTTTAAAGCGATAAACCCAAGATGGGGACCACGTGTTGGTCTCCACTACACACGTAGAATCATCGCAGTCTCCAAATTGGGCCTGGGCATCCAGTCCAATGTGGAGATCTTGGCCCAGTGCTGGGGGCTATAAATACCCTCTTCCATTAGAGGGTCAGACAAATTCAATCATTCTCACTTTTATCTTGTACTTGCACTTTGATTGCTCTCTCTTCTCACTTTGTCATCGAAGAACCTTGCAGGTACACCCCCCAGTTCACAGAAGTCCAACACATTGTAGACCTTGACGATCCTCCTGATCAAGTAAGATCAATGATTAATTATTAACACAATTCCGGTTAATTTTCAAAAGAGAAACAATATATGTCTAGCCTTAAATGAAAATTACTCAAAAACAAACCAATACTGGATAAAAGAATCAAAACAGAACCAAATAGAAACAGTTGAAGGTTGAAATAATAGTGATCAAATAACATATGTGATGCAAGAACAGTTCATGAGTCTTGAATAGATAATCAATAACAATGTGATACTTTGATCGATAACACGAACTACTAAAATAACAAGAAAGGTGTATGAAAATCAAAACATTTGTAGTGTGTGATATGAGAGAAGCAAACCTAAAAATGAAACAGAAGTTTATGTTATAGTTAAGGGTTAATACTACTTTACCCCCTGCCATATAGGCGAGATTCGGTTTACCCCCCTCTAAAAAAAAACTTATTAGACAAACCTTGCAAAATAAAGATTCCATCAAATTTGACCCTGATCAATTTTTTTGGCCAAGATTCTTAGAATCTTGCCTACATGACATTTTTGGGAGTGCTGACTGTACAGCACATAAGCAATGTGGCACAGTCAGCACTGCCACGTGGAATTTATTTTTTTAAAAAAATTTTTTATTATTTTTTTAAAAAAAAATTTAATTTTTTTTTTACGTTTTTCAAAAATATTTTTCCTATTTAATTTTTTTCCAATTTTTAAAATTATTTTTTTTTAATTATTATTTAAAATTTATTTTTATTATATATAAATTCGCAGGTATTTTCAAATCCGCAGGTATTGTCAAATTCGCAGGTAAATCCGCATGTATTTTTAAAGGTAAATCCGTAGGTAATTTTAAATTCGTAGGTAAATCCGCAAGTAAATCCGTATGTAAATCCGCAGGTATTGTCAAATTCGTAGGTAAATCCGCAGGTATTGTCAAATTCGCAGGTATTTTTGAAGTTAAATCCCCAGGTATTGTCAAATTTGTAGGTAAATCCGCAGGTATTGTCAAATCCGTAGGTGAATCCGCAGGTATTTTTAAATCCGTAGGTAAATCTGCGGGTATTGTCAAATCCATAGGTGAATCCGCAGGTATTTTTAAATCCGTATGTAAATCCGCAGGTACTGTCTAATATTTTTTAAAAACGTAAAAAAAATATTAAAATTTTTTTAAAAAAAATAAACAAAAAAAATTAAAAAAAAAATCAATAAAAAATTTTAAAAAAAAATTTTAAAAAAATTAAAAAAAATAATTAAATTCCACGTGGCAGTGCTGACTGTGCCACATTGCTTATCTGTTGTACAGTCAGCACTACCAAAAATGCCATGTAGGCAAGATTCTAAGAATCTTGGTCCAAAAAATTGATCAGGGTCAAATTTGATGGAATCTTTATTTTGCAAGGTTTGTCCAATAAGTTTTTTTAGAGGGGGTAAACCGAATCTCGCCTATATGGCGGGGGGTAAAATAGTATTAACCCTATAGTTAATTCATTCAAAAAATAATATTTCTTTTTGTCAATATTTTTGAAAGGCTGGCCAAAAGACGTAACTTTCCTCTAAAGCACGCTTAAACAACAGTAAGAAAAATTAAATAATTTTTTTACGTCATAATTTTATAAAAAAGAAAATTATAAAGCAATGAACTCTAAATATAAATAGAGAAGCACCAATTTCCAAAAGTCTGTAGCAATTATTCAAGAGTTCAGTTGCGTTGCACTCTCTCGCACAGTACAACAAGGTTCTTCACTTTTTCTACATTTTTCGTTCTTTTTATAATTATCAATCGTTATTTATCATTTCAACTTTGATTTCGTGAATAATTTTCTTATTCTGAATCAATCTTTATCCTTTCAAGTATTATTTTTTGAATGAATTACACTAGAACATAAACTTCTATTTCATTTTTAGGTTTGCTTCTCCCACATCACACACTACAAATAATTTGATTTTCATGCACCTTTATTGCTATTTTAGTAGTTCATGTTATCGATCAAATTATCACATTGTTATTGATTTTCTATTCAAGACTCTTGAATTATTCTTGCATCACATATGTTATTTGATCACTATTATTTCAACATTCAACTGTTTCTATTTAGTTCGGTTTTGATTCTTTAATCCTCCATTGGTTTGTTTCTGAATAGTTTTCATTTAACATATATTGTTTCTCTTTTGAAAATTAACCTGAATTGTGTTAATAATTAATCATCTATTAATTTACTTAATTTCATTGGTTTCTTCATGTTATTTGTTTTATGTTAATATATAATAATACTTTGCTTAATTTCATTACTATTAGTTTCTATTCTATGAATCTTAATTAGTAGTAGTATAAATAGTATTGTGTTTATATGTAACCTTAAATGCCACTTAACTTGGAAAAAAGCATAAGCTGCAACTACCTCATAACTAACTCAAAATATTATTGCTAATATTCATCTATTTAACACATGCAGGGATAAGATAAAATGTTTCAATCCGATATCTGAAACCATCATCCAATGTGAAAAGAACTCCGGAAGAGGTATTGCATAATATAATTTATTTTTTTATAGCAACTTTGAATTTGATTTTTCTTAATCATCTCATTCATTTTCTGTTTTAATTGGTGATACACTAAACAAGATGGAGAAAAAGGCATCTAATGACAAATTTATGTCGGTTAATGATCCAATATCACTTTCACTAGAGCCGAACGCTCCTGACCATGATTTGAAACACTTTTTTAAATGCTTTCTGTTAAGCTCTCTCCTGAATGTGATCTAAAACTTGAGCTGAACTCCCCTTAAGATTATCCAAAATGGTTAAGCCGAACTCCGCTGAAGATTATCCAAAGTCTCTTTCTCTTGTGCAGAACTCCCTAGAGGATTATCCAAAGCCACCTTCTATTGAGCAAAACTCTCTTGAGAATTATCCAAAATCACCTTCTGTTGAGCCAAACTCCGCAGAAGATTATCCAAAGTCATATCCAAAGTCACATATTCTTGAGCAGAGCTCTCATGAGGATTATCCAAAATCTTTTTATTTTGGTTGATACTTTTGTAGATAAATTGAAAGTAAAATGTATGAATACTTTTATGTATTTTAAAAAGAGCATAGAAAATCACTATTTTTAAAATATATATATATATATTTGTAAATTATTTATTAATATCGAGAAAATATTTATGAATATCTTAAAATCTATGACTTACCCTTTTAATATTACCGTATAAGTATGAGACAAACACGAATATCATATTTATTCAAACGCAACATATTACATAAAAATATAAAAGTGTTCATGGTGGTCGATGCTACGGCATAAATTATTATTTCTTAACACTTTAAAAGTTACTGTAAGCCAACTTCTTTTATAAATAAGAACATACAAATATAATATATAATTTTAAGAAAACACATTTTCTTATATATTTATAAAGTAGTTTTCTTTTACATTTAAAAAATAGGTGAAGTAACAATGAACTTAATGTTAATTTTTTAAAGAACGAATGAAGTAAAGAATTTTCATATTATCGGTCAATTACAACTATTAATTTTTATATTTTAAAATTATATTTATGAATAGTAGTGATGTTGTAATAGTATGAATGTATTACTTTATATGTATATATCTAAACAAGGAATACAAAATCTTTAATGTGTGTGTGAGATTCATTAACATATAGTATTATCTAATCTTTACATTGAGACCAAGGAATATAAAATAATTTTGTGAATATAACTGAATCTTTAAATTAACTTTTTCTATAAATGTCACCTTAACATTACTTTGACTGAGAAATACTAAAAGAAATATAAAACATTCATATATTTAAAACAAATTAAATAAGTAAATTATTAATACAAAATGGCATGATATGATTAAAGTTAGGTGGTGAATTTGTTAAAAAGAAAAGCAATATCTATTCTAACTTATTAAAATAACTTCATATATGAATTCATGGACACATCAACATTGTATAGTTTATGTAGTTGTGTTTGTGGTATCTCATTTATTTTTCTTACCTATAACTACTCATCGTTCATGCATTTTCCTTTAATATAACACACATTTTATAATTATGGTTGATCAGTTACGCAAATTAAAATAAATTAGGCTCATTATATATGAATCCATTTTATTATAATTGATTAAAATAGCATCTAAATCAATTTGTTGATAAGTCAACATTTTATATGTCATGCAATTTTATTTGTGCCACTTCATTATTTTAAGTATCACTATTAATATTTAGAACTAGAAGTAGAGAATAATCTTATGCTCGTTGTTATTTTATAAAGATACATGACATGATTTTTATATTCTAAAATTGAATAGAAGACTAATAAACATGCATAAATACAATTAAAGTACTAATCAACAAAAAAAATATATTAATAATAATTAAATAAAAGTTTAATCAATAATATCCCCAAACTAGACTATGAAGACCGTATATGCCAAACTTGAATACCAAAATTTGAAAGTTAAAGATATAAGTGGTTTTGTCAACAAATATGCTATTTGAGCAAAAGATGGGATGACAAGAGACAAATGAGACCACTTTGAATTCTTTTGTGCACAACATGACAATCAATCTCATTGTGTTTTTTCGCTCATAAATGTGGGATTGTAAGCAATATAAATGGTCGGTTTATTGTCACAATATATCAAAGTTGGTTGATATTGAAGAGATCCTTGAACAAATAAGAGAGCCATTGTGATTCACAAGTGAGGCTGACCAAGAATCTATAATCGGATTCAAAGTTGGATCAAGAAACAATTATTTGCTTCTTATACTTACATAAGATGAGGTAAGAGTCAAGAAACACAAAAATTCGAGTATGGTCTTCAAATAACGGGGCAACTAGTTCGATCTAAACAAGCAAAACTTAAAAATTTAATTGGAGATGAAAAGAATTAGAATAACCATTTGGCATGAGAGCTCTTGAGATACTTTAAAATTTTTGTGGCAATTAAAAAGTGGGCGTCACAAAAATTAAAAACAAATTGACAAAGTTATTGGAAATCAAAGACAATATAAGGCCGAATAAGTGTTAAATAGAAATGTCTACGGTCAAACTTCTAAATGAGAGTTCATCATAATATTGAAGAGAATTTGAATTATACAATTTTAAAGAGCTATTATAAGGTGTGGAACTATGCTTAATAATGATGTGACCAATATATTTAAGAAGCTCAATAGTGTATTTGTATTGGTTCACTAGAATCCCATTGTTGGATCAGGCTATTTCCAAGAAAAAAATCTCATCTTCCCAATAATTTTTATGCGAGTTTTTTAATCTAGAAACTACTTAGACCAGCTCCAATGCTAAGTTTCTCACAAGTTCCTCAATTTGTTTTCCACCTGGCAGTTGCTTTTTGGCATACCCATTGCTACAGCTGGACATCGGGTAAAAGAGATACAACGTTCTTATTTTCTGTTGTGGGACCCAATATTCATTTATAAAGTAAAATTGTTATAAAATTTATTATTATAAAATTTAATATGAATAAAATATTCATTTATGAAGTAAAATTGTGGGACCCAATAAGTGTTCTTCAGAGTTGCAGCATTGAAGTGAAAAATTAATTGAGTTGCTTCAAGCTGACGTGGCTTAATAGGTCCCCCAAAGAACCCAAAAATGGGTTCATGGTTGGAGATGTTCTTAATATGCTGAATTTCAGTAATCATTTCCTGATAATGCTATGTGTAACTCGGTGGGAGAACTGACTATATTATTTTCGCAAGCAAAATGTCGCGGTAAGCAAGAGTCGCCACCGACTTTTATTTATTCAATAACTCGGAAGGGCAAATAATACAGAAAAAGACCATTTCTTAAGAGAACGGGCTCGGGGGGTAGATTATGAAAAGGGAAGGTGTAAGCACCCTTTTCATCCGTAGTTGTCTACGGGCTCTTAATTTACTTAGCTCATGTTTGTTTTGTTTGTTTTGAGTTGAAAAGGGACATAAGGATTTTAGCGTAAATGTGTAGCCTTAGTCTTTGAAAGAGTATTGAAAAGATTTTTTTTATTGAGATAAGCATATTAAGAGCACTACCTTAAATTGGTCTTTTTATATGCTTTTTATTCTTCTAAGAAAGGGATAGGGCTATCCTTACCATTTAGGGTAGGTAGTCCTATTGATCGGACGTGTTCGGGACAATCGAAGGGTCATCGAGGTCGTTAAAGGCAACAAGTAGAGGTACCTTTAGCAAATTCGAAGGGACAATCATTGTTTCGTAGGCAACCATTCGAGGGACTAGATCATATATTCGTAGGCAACATCGAGGGTCATCGATGAACTTATGATCTTTGCAATGATTTTTAATCGTCGGGACTTTTGCTAATGGGTGCTGTAGCGGTAAAAATATGACTCGAGCGCAATCGCGCGCTCGAAATATCAACAGAGTCGCCACTGAATTTTATTTATTCCAAGAAGGAAAGGGAAAATATCGATAAAACCCACAAGATAAAAAGAAATGGATAAGATAGTCGTCGCAACCGAATTCAGGTTCGGGAGTCAGTTAAGCAAGAGGAAGGTATTAGCACCCCTCACTTCCATCGTACTCGATGGGACCCATTTAGTTAGTTTCGTGTTTGAGTGTTAGCATAATGTTTGCGTTCTTTTGTTTATTAATCGGAAAAAGATAAAAGAAAAGGGTTTTATTTATTGTGAAGAAAAAGAAAAGGTTTTTTATTATTATGCTCGCCAAGACGTTTGTATCTTGTGCCTACGTATTCCCTAGTGCAATGGGAAAGTCAGAGCAATCGTAGTTCGGGCGAAGAACCACGAAAGTTTTGTTGAATGATTTTAGCGAGAGGTACTCGATCGCTTTCAAAATGGAAATACTATGCGCACATGGATATGAGATCACTACAAGAATGGATAACTAAATCAAGAGTGAGACAAGATTTTAGCCATTATCGCATTCGAGTGGAAGATATTCGATCTTCACATGTGGAAGTATGTTCGCATTTGAAATTGAATAAGTGTCTCGTTTATGAAAAGAGTTTTAAAAAAAAGGCCATGAGGCAAAAAGGTTTGAATGAAATCGAAGATTGTTTTTTAAAGGACGTTTAGCAAAGGATTGAGCATAGGTGTTCACCTAGCGCGTCTTTACCCAAGGTATTCAACAGGAGCGAGCCCCATTGTCAGTTGTTGTCCTTGTTAATTAATGTATTTTAATTCAAAAGATCAAGGTATTCAAGAGGTGTTCACCTCTTGTCACTTAATCTCTTGGTTTGATTAAGGTGTTTTAATTCAAAAGATCAAGGTATTCAAGAGGTGTTCACCCCTTATAACTTGTTCTCTTGGTTTGGTTAATGTGTTTTGATTCAAAAGATCAATGTATTCAAGAGGTGTACACCCCTTGTCACTTAACCTCTTGGTTTGATTAAAGTTTTGATTTAAAAGATCAAGGTATTCAAGAGGTGTTCACCCCTTGTCACTTAATCTCTTGATTTGATTAATGTATTTTAATTCAAAAGATCAAGGTATTCAAGAGGTGTTCACCCCTTGTCACTCGATCTTTCGATGTGGTTAAAAAAAGAGATTTTGAAAAGAAACTCGACTTTGGATCGAGAAGTTTATTGTAATCGCCTTGGCGTTGGACCAAGATTTATTGATTTTTGGATTGAAATATTAATCTAATGTTTTTGGTATTTTTTAATAATTAAAGAAAGAAACTAATTAATCTAAATAAAATATGTTTTTGTATTTTTGAATATGAACTTAAAAAAAATAACACAAAAATTAAGATAGAACAAAAACAAAACAAATGACTAAACAATAAAAGCATAGGGTGTAAACAGTAAGGGGGTGCTGCTGGGCTTTAGAAGAAGCCCAAAATTAAATCTGAAAGCTGCCAGAAGTGTGAATAATAAAAAACGTTGGGCTTGAAATCTATTGGCCCAAAACGAAATAAACACAGAAACAAACCCTAATGCTAGAGTTGTCCGGCCCATTCAGTTAAACACAGAAAGTCTCTTCCTCTCTCTCAACTCTTACGTTCGCGATTCTCTCTCGGTTTTACATCAAGAACGATTCATAATCTCTCTCGATCTCTCTCGCGAATTGAAGAACAAAGCATCAACAATGAAATAGCGCTACAGCAATAATCAAAGCAACTGAAAAACCTTAAGCCCTAAACATCCCAATATTCCCCCATTTCATCATAACTCATATCGATTCCAGATACAACAGCATATAGTGGCAAATGTAAAGAAAAACAAAAGGATTGAGAGTTACATCGCGAATGAAGAGGTTTCCAGGTATGCTTCTGGTTTTCTGTCTCTTGCTCGTCTCCGTTCTTCTTCTGCTTGATACTTGATGTTGTGGTTGAGTTTTGGCGTTACTCGCTGTTGTTCGATCTGTATTGATGCGTGTGTGTTGTGTATGATGCGGTTGAGTGTTGTTGTTCACAGGGGGCGTGAGTTTTGATGAAAATACGAGGAAGAGTGAGGTTTGGGGTTTGACGTTTTCTGTGGGTTTGAGGGTAGAAGTTTGGTTGAGAATGGAGGTATGTGAGATTTCTGTGGGAGTAATGCTGAAGAAAGTTAGATGAGCGGTGAAGTTTATGTTGGTGTGAAGGTGGGTTGTGGTTTGAGATTGAATGGTTGAAGAGTTGTTAAACAGAGGTTTTGAGTGAATAGCAATTCTGAGTTTGAGGTTTCAAATTTGCAGAGTTTTCTTCTTTTTTTTTCGTGTCGCTCCCCTCCGTTTCTTATAGAGATGTTCCAATAGGTTTTGGGGGGAAATGGTATCAATTTTTGAACATTTCTGTTAACTGCATTTGGTCCTTTCTTGCTGCAGGATTTGTGATGACTATTTTATGTAATCCTTGGCTTTTTGTGTGCAGGGTTTGGAACAGATGCAAGGGCAGAGTTTTGGACACATTCTTTTGGCATAGCAGGTTATGTGTAGGCATGGCAACGGGGCGGGTCGGGGACGGTTTTTACCTCCCCCAAACCCAAACCCGAATCCCCAATCAATCCCCGTTACCCGCCCCAAACCCAAACGGGGATGGGGAATTAAAACCCAAACCCGTCTTTAACGGGTTCGGGTTGGGTTCGGGTATCCCCGCCCCGCCACCATGTATTTCGCAAAATTAATTTTTTAATAAAAAGATTTACTTTTTCAAAAATCAAATTACATTATAAATAACAAAATAAAACAATCTCAAAAAAATTTCATACATATATTTCAAATATTTAAAATAATAAATACAAATCAAATTATTAAAACATTAACCACATATTTAATAATATAAATTATGAAATATAAATAATAATGTACATATTGAAATAAACGGGGCGGGTTCGGGTTCGGGGTGGGTACTAGTGTCCCCATTACCCGACCCATCCCCATGTTTTCTAATCGGGGAAAACCCAAACCCGAACCCAAACCCAATCAAAAGCGGGTTTTCCCCGTCAACTCTGGGGCGGGTTTGGGTGGGTACCCGTGGGTCTGGGTTTTATTGCCATGTCTAGTTATGTGATGTGATAGAGAGTAGAATTTACTATTTAGTATTTAGATTTATTAAGAATTTATATAAGTACTAGTTTTATTTGTATTGTTATTTATTTGGGCCTTTATTAATATTTAGTCTCATGGAGACATTAGGGTATCAATGAAAACAAATGAAGTTTATTTTCTTAGTCTAGTTTTATTGTCTCTTTTAGTTTACAGTTTTTATTAGTTTTGTTAGGGTTCCAATCCAACTTCCTAACATGATGATGGACCACAATAGTGCAGTGTTTGGAGCAGAATGTTGGAAATGGCTTCTAGTTTTTGGGTCAAGATTCTTTTTTGTATGGTCATTGAAGAAAAACGTGAAGAGCCTTGTGTGGGGTGGTCCCACAATGACTTGAAATTTTTTTAATCTTCACATAATGGATCAATTTGAATGGGCCATGAAACTTGAATTTGCAAATGGACTCTTTGGACAAAAAATAAAAAAGAAACAAATAATAATAATAAAAGGAATCCTTAGTATTAAAACAAATTGACTAAAACTAAAAAAAAAAAAAAAGTTTAAATGCAATTTTGGTCCCTCTATTTATATATTTTTTCGATTTTAGTCCCCTCATTTTAAAATCAGTGTTTTTAGTCCTTTTATAAAAATTATTTTAGGATTTTAGTCCCCTTTTAAATTTGAGACCAACATTTAATGATATGGCCCTAAAATGATGATGTGTTGTTGCCACATTTAACAAATTTAACTCCATGTCATTTTCTTTAATAATAATAATTATGTTATTTATTAAAAATACTTTATTATTATTAAAAATCCAAAAATAATTAAAAAAATAAATAATAATAATAGATTTTAATTGAATTAAAAAATTATAATTAAAAAGAATAATTATAGAACAATAAATTACCAAAATAAACTATTAAAAAAAGTTAGATCCCTAAAAACTACCATCTTCATCGTCAACTTTTATTATATCAAAACTCCAAAATTAATTTTTTAAACCTAAAACATTTTTTTGGATGAATGTGTCTTAAAATGCTCTTCAAATTCTGAATCCTCCACCATTTCTTTCAAAAGCCCTTTCTTCAACAATCACCATCATTCATAGTTTGAGTTACGTTCCCAGCCATTCCCTTTTCTTGTCTTTTGGGTGATTCCAACATATTTAAAAATTGAAACTAAATCCAAATATTTGGTGAAATATTCCCTTTTCTAAGGCATTTCCTTTTCTTGTCTTTCGGGTTACTTCTTCAATGATTTGATTTGGTTTGATTTTTGTGTAGTGTGACATTATTAATCTGATTTAATTATTCTCATCCATTAGTTAATATATTTTAGATTCAATATTTAATTAAGTTGAATTTGATTTATATATAGACTATTTAATTAAATTAATTTGTTTTATTGAGTAACCATTATGAAATGGTCTTGAGTTTTCCAGATCTACTTTTCCACAACCAACAACTGAACTATAATTTATTTTTTCAAAAATAAAGTAATTGAAAAACATGGGTTGTTGAAATAACATGGTGGTTGTCAATGTTTATGCGTTACTGGTTCTTCATTTTCATTTACATGAAGAAGCAAAGATTGATTGATAGATGGATTTACTCCTTTGATTCTTCATGGGAGATGAACTAGCCACTTTAGGTTTGGGGTTTTACTTCTGCTATCTTTTCTTGTGGTATTTTTTCTTACAAATCAAAAACTTTACTATTAAGCTTTGAATAGATTTCGTTGATCATATTTTTCAGAGTTAATTGGTTTTAATATAGGAATTGGAATGAATAAATTTATGATTTTGTTGATCATATTTTTCTGGGTTTTTTGGTTTTAATTTATAGACTTGAATGAATAAGTTTAATATGTTCATATTTTTTTGGATTTTTTGGTTTCAATTTAGGGATTGAAATGAATAAATTTAAATATTATTAATTGATTTTTGGATTTTTAATAATAACAAATTATTTTTAATAAATAACTTTATTATTATTAATAAAAATGACATGGATTTAAATTTGGTAAAATGGCAATGACATGTCATCATTTTAGTGTCATGTCATTAAATTTTGGTCTCAAATTGGAAGGGGGACTAAAACCCTGAAATAATCTTTAAAAAGGGACTAAAAACATGAATTTTAAAATGAAGGGACTAAAATCGAAATAAAAGATATATAGGGGGACCAAAATTGCATTTAAGCCAAAAAAGAATAATAATCAAAGACTATAATTTTTGATATTTTCGAATTAAGATGCAAATAAAAATAAAAGTGACACCTCTAAATTAATGAAATGCGTAGGGCAAAAATTGGGGTACGACAGGTACCCTATATTCGAGGTACACGACCTTATATTCGAAGGCAACCAAGAGAGGCGTACCCTAGAGGTGAGTGTGTGCGAGTGGGTTAGATTCGAATATGTTATCTTGAGTTAGTGAGCTAGCGTTCGGTTATTATCTTGTCATACAATCCTATTAAACTAGCAGTTAAATATGTACAAAAAAGTAAAGTGCGGAATGTAAAGATCCTACGCTATTACATGGCTTTGGAAGAGATACATAATAGAGGAGTGCGGAAAGTAAAAGTCCTACGCTATTACAAAAAATACCCTTTGCAACCTATACATCGATTTCTAGAAATTTAAATAAACACTTAAATAATTAATTAAAAAATATCAAACATGCGACAATCATAGAGTTTGAGATGAGAAGAGAAAATCGCGATAGAAAACTATGAGAGATTAATTTTCTTTGAATTTTTTAAGTGCAAGCATAATTAATTCTAAATTAAATCTAATTATAAATTAAATTAAATTAATTAAACCTAATTATATATAATTATCTAATTAATCTAAATTAAATTAACCTAAAAAACCTAAATAAGTTAAATAACCAAATTGAATTTTAAGAAGAAAAGAAATATTTTTTTGTTGTTTTTATGGTTTTATTAAATTAATTACTATCCTAATTAAATTATATAGTGATCCTAAAAATTGGTTTTTCTAATTAGTTAATAAAATAAAAATGAGTAAAAGAAAAAAAACAAACAAAAGTGGGGCGCCTGATCCCCTGTGACGGTCCTTTGAGGGCCTATGGTAGACCTGCATTTTCGTCCTTCAGATCTGTCTTTGAAGTTGATCGAAGGGCTAACGCGCGAGAGTGCATCTGGAGCTTCAAGGAACCCTATGCACCGGATCTGCAAACCAAGAAATTCAAAGAGAAATTTGCAAAAGAGTTGGGTTCGAACCCAGGTTTATGAAGTTAGTGCCCAATGCATTATACCAGCTGCGCTGCATGTATGAGTTGTCAAACATCATTTACACATTATTGAATATAAAAAGTAAATTTTGCAAAAATATTTCAAAACCAGTCAACTTTGGGCCCCGTCTGTGCGTGAAGGGCCAATCAAAATAGGGGAGAGAATCTGGAAAGCTGACCGTCCAATAGAATAGGGCCACGCGCAGTCAAACTTTCAAAAGCACTATTCATCATCTTCATCCTTGTTTCATGCGGATTCAGCCACGAAATCTGCTGCGGATTTTGTTGCGGAACATCCCTGGAAAATTAAAACCTGCAAAACACAACATGAACGAGAACAAGAATAGCCCAGATCTATGTAAATCAGTCCCCTGAGTTCAGTGAGGGTGTTAGTTTTGTCATAAAAAGGCCGTATATATGAAAACGAAGCAAGAGTTCTTCATGGCTTCAACAATGGCAAACGACAATCCTTACGATCATGGCCCCATGTAACGATCTAATCCTGCTCTAAATGGCTAAAGGAACGCATTAATACTTTCAAACCGCTTTAAAACACACACAATCATGGAATACGAGAATCAAAAAAATATGAACAAAGTTGTGATCATGGAAGGGTTTATATAAATTATGTGTCTCGAGGACGTGATATGATTATGGAAATAGCTTGGAACTTGCTATGGAGAAAGATTTCTCTTGCCCTAGGTGTGTGACTTTCTTGGAATGCTTGGACATGTTTAGGAGGCTAGGGTTCGTGAAATTTGAGACTGAGTATTATGATGATATATAGGAGAGTGAATTAGGGTAGAAAAAATTGGAAAGAAATCATGCTTTGAGTACAAAGAAATTTGATTTGATTTTTGCATACAAACTTTCTTTTTTTGTTTCCATCCCTTTTTCAAGTCTTTTTCTCACGATTTATTTGGCCTTGTGAATCATTTTGGATATTCAAAAATCAACCATGCAATCTTTAAAAATTAAATCATGATTTTTTGATTTTAATTTTTTAATTTAAATAAATAAACTCAAAAATAAATGAAAAAATAAAATCATAAGATTGCATGGGATGATGGGATTATTTTATGGACCCCCAAGGTGATTTTAGGGTGATTAAGAAAAAGAAAAATTGATCTCATAATCTTCTATCATTTAATTATAATTTTATTTTATTTAAATTGGATTTAAATGAATAAATTCAAAAATAAATAGAATAAAATCATAAAGTAAATATCAATTGATCCTTGGGCCTCCCAAGATAATTTTAGATTGATTTAAAATGATTAAAAAATCACATAAGCTTTTTATCATTTAATTATGATTCTATTTGATTTTATTTGAACTTAAGTGAATAAATTCAAAAAGAAAGAAATAAAAATCATAAAATAAAGATAAATGAGTTTATGGGTCTCCTATATGCTTGACATCACGTGGGAATCATAAGAATATGGCCCAATACTTCAAAAGTATGAAATTCTCCAACTAGGGTTTTATGTAATTTTCTAAAATCGACCAACTTGTACCAAGCATATCTCTCTCATCGTTTATTGTATGAAAGTGTTCTAGGACTTTTTGGAAACCTCAAGATGTATTCTACAAGACACTTTGGAACATATTTTTCATTTGGAGATTTTATCTTGATGATATGGCTCCTGATAAAAAACTGCTTTTTGCGAGCTTCTAGAAGGACCTGTAATGTTTTCATCCCTATCTCTCAAGTGAAGCATTTTTAGACTTGGCATGTGAGATACAAAGTTGTAGAGAATTCAATTTCCTTAAAAATGAGCTTTGGATGGGAAATTTCTGATGTTCCAGGTGAAAGTTATGGCTGGTCAAAGTTCAGTTGACTTTTAGTCCAAAAAACCCTAATTTAGAAACCTTGAGTTTTGTTGATTTTTGATCTTTCCTTGATGAATCATGATCAATACTTGATCACATGATGAATGATACTTCAAGGTGAGAATGTTGACAAAAAAATCAAGAACTTTGACTGTGATTTGACTATAGTTTGACTTTTAGGTCAACCAGTCGATTATTGATCGTTTGGGCCATTGAGTGAGCAATCTTTTGAATCAGGGCTTGATACTTGGCATGAGGATACTTTGAATCATATGAGAGACCATGGAATCCACTTGAGATATCAGAAGTTCAAATTCCTTGATTAAATCAGAAACCCTAATTTTGAATCTTGTGCTTAGGAGAAGAGTGAGCTTGCACTATCTTGAGCAATTACAAGTCAGGTGAGTAAGAACATCTTCGAATATGACGGGCAAATTTTGGGGTATGACACTATGTTATCCACATACACCAATAAGATATATAGTAAGACTAGTACCATCATTTAGCTTAGTGAACAAAGAAAAATCAGCAATATGAAGAGTGTAAACTAGAGAAAACAAGGTTGCAGGAAGTTTGGCTTACCAGTACTTACTATATTGTTTCAAACATAAAGACCCTTATTTAAACAACAAACCTTAGAATCATTAAAAACTGAATTGTGAAGCTTCAGACCAAGAGGTGACACCATGTAGACTTCTTTATTGAGATCACAATGAGAAATGCATTATTGATATCAAGTTTCTCAAGAAACCTCTCGTTGATGGTTGCCAAGGAAAATGATGTTCTGATTGTATTTTTTTTGCAACCGATGAAAAGGTATCAAAGTAATCAACTTCTTCAATTTGAGTATAACTCTTTGCAACTAAACGTACGTTATATTGTTCAAGAGAATCATAAGAATCGTATTTGGTTTTGTAAATCCACTTGTATCCTATTGGAACTTTTCTTTATGGAAAATCAATAATTAACCATGTATTTGTGCCTGCAAGAGCTTGCAACTCATATTTCAAAGCTTTTTTCCAACAATCAAACCGACAAGCTTGATTATAGGGCTTTGGTTCATGACAAGAAGAAACAATAATACAAAAGGTTTTATATGAAGGAGTGTAGTGATCACATGTATAAATAAAAGAAAGAGGATATACATATTTACTTGAACCGGAATGTAATTTTGATTCAGAAGAAGTAAGGAGACTTTTGTGATAGTCTTCAAGATATTCTGGTTTTGTTTTAATCTGAGTAGATTATCAAACAAGTGTTGTGATGCTTTCTGAAATGAAATAATTGTTGCATAAGAAAATTTAGCTTCAGTAGTAGCAAAATTATATTTTGGAAGAGATGTTATAACATCTAAAAAGTAGAGATCACAAGTGTTGTCACAACATGGATGTGAGAAGTATCAGAACTATCTAGGTTTTGAGATACATGAAAATGAGAATTTGTAATAATATATGGTTGGGTGGAATCATGATAGGAAGAAAGAAAATTTAATCCATTTATTTATGGTTGGGTGGAATCATGATAGGAAGAAAGAAAATTTAATCCATTTATTTATGGTTGGGTGGAATCATGATGTTCCACTTATTAATTCTCATCTTTTATCTCTGCTACACTTACTTAATTCTCGTGTTGATTCTTAATCGCTCAACATTATGCCTCGTACAACATCGTAGGTCTTACCTCAGCCCGATAAAATTTTCCCTTCAGCTTAAGCGATACATTTGCGTCACATAAAGCCCTGGAAGTCCTCCTCCATTTCAAAAATATAACTTGAATTCAATGGTCCACATCCCCTTCTAATTCTTCATCATTTTGTATTACGAACCCAAAATATTTAAATTGTGTGACTTGAAAGATGACATGATCTTCAACTTTCACCTATATGTTAGAAACACTTCTTATTTTGTTGAACTTACATTCCATTAACTCTGTTTTACTAGGTGAAAACCATACGTTTCTAAAGCTTGTCTCTAAGTATCTAACCTCTCATTTAAATTTTCCTTCTATTTTTTAAGTAGAATTGTATGAAAGATGACATGATCTTCAACTTTCACCTATATGTTAGAAACACTTCTTATTTTGTTGAACTTACATTCCATTAACTCTGTTTTACTAGGTGAAAACCATACGTTTCTAAAGCTTGTCTCTAAGTATCTAACCTCTCATTTAAATTTTCCTTCTATTTTTTAAGTAGAATTGTATCATATGTGAAAAACATACTTCTCGATACTAGCCCTTGGATGTGTTATGTGAGTACATCCAAAGATAAAGTAAAAAGATAGGGGCTTAGGGTTGAACCTTGATGAAAACCTATTGTAATTGGGAAATCGTCTATCTCTCCATCCTGTGTCCGTGCATTAGTTGATACCCCTTCATACATATCTTGGATAGCTCGGATATATGCAATCCCAACCCCTTTATTCTCTAGAGCTTTCTGCAAAATCTCTATAGACACTATTTCATATGCCTTCTCCAAGCCTACAAAAATTAAGTGCAAGTCTTATTGGTCCATCAGATACTACTACATCACAGTCGTAGTAGATAGATATTTTCCATTGTTGATAGTGAGGAAAAGTATGTGCAACAAACCAAGCAAATAAGGCCTATACCTTTAACTAGTTTGAGGACTGGAATATTAATCCTATTAATTATATGTATCGGGTCAGTTTGGGTTAGTTGTTGTTGTATTTTTTTTCTTTGGGAAATGATCTTTCCACCCTTATAGATGCTCCCACACCAACATGAAAAGTCCATAATGTCCCCAGCATCCGGATATACATCTCTGATCGCACCTATTTTCACCATTTGTATGACCAAATTGAAGAGACACCCCTTTTATGTTAAAATTTAATTCAGAGATGCATTTTTGTATGTGTAAAAAGTGCGTTGAAGATGCTTATCCCTAAACACCAGTTATTCAAAAACATGTTGGTGATCCAAGGATGCATCTTCAGACGCTTTCTTTCATTAACCCACGCCAGAACCCTTCCCTATTCCTTCTTATTCATTTTATAAAAAAGTTCTCAAAACACCCATTTGAACTCTCCCTCTCTCATTCATTGCATTGAATCATTTAAGCATTAGTGGAGTTCTTTCTCCTTATTTCCATCATCTCATGACATTGAAACATCTCTTTCTCATCAACCAAGGTCGGAATAGGGTCGGGCGTGTCTCAAACCGCGTCAGTACAACGTGAAAGGGCTGCAACCATAACCGTGATGCCACAAGTTATTGATGACTAGTTTGATGCTCCATCTAGAGGTGCTCATGCATATGTAAGGGCTATTGAGTAATCTCCTTCTCTTTTTCTTTCTCCTCCTAACAAAATTACCTAAATATGCATATTCCATTCAAAGACAATTATGATTTTTCTTCTCTTGGAAGTTATAGATTCTTTCGTGCCATAGTTGGTAACGTATATGCATGTATGTTTCCATGAAAACAGAATCATCCAACAAAAAAGCAACAAAATCATATTCTGTTCTTCTACTTTTTCCATATGATTGATCATGTTTCATTATATAAAGTTTCTTACAAGAAGAAAACAATCAAGTTTCTATCAATGTAGCTTACAATAGAAAAATAATACTAATAATACAAGAAGCAAGATGCTTCCACACTATAATAATCAATTGCACATGGACTTGGACTCAGAATAATATTAGTCTCTTTGTGCATCTAAGAAAATTTTCTTCACCTTTCACATTTGTTATACAAGAATAACACAAAATATATACACACATCCACAATCATTTCAGCAATCTCTACCGGCTTCCAACCAGATGGTGTGTTGTGTTTTCTGCAACTTCACTTCTGTAAAAGCCAAATTAATGCTTGTGGTTATGATCTTCAAGTACTTTAGAATTTCGTTGAGGCAAAAATACAGTGGTCGATGTCGGAGAAAAATCAAGCTAGAAAGTGGTTGAAATTATCAGGTACAAATGGCCTCGACCGAGAGTTTCTTCAAGACATTTGGACACGGATCTCCTCCAAAATTTTCAGGGGACACCGTTACCTTGCACGAGTTCTGTCCAACACAATTCTGCAACAACAAAAGTCACAATCAAACATTAAAAAATGGATGTGTGACGATTTTGATAGGTTGACAGTGTAAAAAATCTATATCGAAAACTATGTTTAGCTATATAGCAATACCTTTTCAAAAGCATTATAAGACTTGTGAGCATGGCAACTTCCTTCATGGAAGTTTCCACAAGACCCTATTGGATTACCAAAGCTAGCAAATTTGATTGATGATATTTTCTGTCCAGGGCCACATGATAGATGAGCTTTTGGTCTAATAGGTTTGGTGGATTTGCCAGAACTTTGCATTTGATAACTTATAAGATTCGGTTGCCACTCGTAAATATCCGCACATACACTGTCTATATCCCTTCTAACCAAAAAGATTCCATTCGGATCTCCACCCAATTCTTCAAACACAACCAATAGATTTCCGGTTGGTTCCAACCATGAACGAGGAACGTGGTACCTGAAATTACCATCCATTGATTAGTTTGTCAAATAGTTTCTCATTGTCATTGGTATTAAACAAAAATAAGCGAGTTTATGTTTCTCACTCACCATCTTTGAGAAGCCTCGCCGCAGTTACTTCTACATTTATTCTCGGTATAAGTTCCTGCATAGTCACAGTTATCACATTTACCAGATGCTGCTTTATAAGCAGGCCAGTAACGGCCAAGATTCTGTCCGTTTAACCACACTTGTCCTTTTCCCATGCTTCCCATGTCTAAAGCAAACGGTGCAACTCCGGCCGGGGCATCAAAAGTAGTTTTGTACCAAGTCAACGGCTGCATTTGAGAAACTAAACTTCCTTGTACCCAATCCACGGAAGAACTTCCACTAAGAGAATGAAGACTCAAGGCTTCACCATTGAGACCAACCTAAATAAAATGGTAATTAAAATGAATTTCGAGCAAAATTAAGCAATATAGAGAGAGAAAAAGCACGGCGAATGTTTGTGTAGAATAGAACCTTATAAGACCATTTCTGCCAAGACAAGTCCCGTCTACCTTCGTCAAGACCATTTAACGTGATTGGGCCAAGAACACCAGCATTCCATGTTTCGAAATGAGGGCCAACATTCTGTGATTCCGACATATCAACTTAGTATCCTAATGAGGTTTCGAACAATATATTTTTAGTGCATGTGTGTGTGCGCGAGAGAGAACGTACCGGGAGTCCAACTGCAACACTTAGAAGAGAGATTTTGTTGACACCAGGCCTTAACTTCACACTCTGGCTAAATGTTAGCTTGGGGAATTCCAAGCTTCCATAAATAGTTCCTAATCAAAAGTATTTATATGATAAGCGCTTAATTAAGTTATTTTTCCTAACAAAGTCTCGTCGTTGAATTTAATGTTAATGAAATTTGTAATGCAGGGTTGTGCTCCTCACCTGACAGTTGACCATTGACAAAAACATGCATAGCATGCCCAGCGGATAACACCGTAAGAACAGGATCGTCTCCACCCCTCAAAAATCCTTCATTGGGATCAATTACAACACTGGCAAAAAAAAAAAAGGGAACTATAAGAATGGAAAAACCAAAATGAACAATAAGAGTTATCATTTAAAAACTGCAGAGTTGTTTATTACTCACTCTGTGGAGTACCACAAGTAATCGGTTAAATCTCTTGTTGTATTTAACTGCTCCAATAGACCAGTCATGGTGAAGGAACTATCATCAGTTGAGGCTGTTTGTTCAGTAAAGACTTCCCAAGAGAGTCCACCGTGAATAGGAATGCGACTCATCTTCATCTGGGCACTCTGCGAACCAACCTGCACAAAGATTTCGGAAGATTTTAGTTTTAAATTCACTCAATCACATATATTTGATCAAGCTCGTGTGAAATAAAAATGCTTTTTTTCCTGTCTCACCCTTGCGGTGTTATAGACCGTTGTTTTGCAGTCGGGAAGAATGCTTATAGACCAAGGAGGCAAGTTGTAATGCATGTTTCCAAATGGCACTGTTGCAAAAGATTTTGGATTATAGTTTGCAAGAAACGCGGCACAAGCTCCTGACTTCGATTTAAACACATGAGCCTGCACAAAAACCGAAAGACAAAAATCAGCCACGCTATAATATAAAGCATTTTACAAGTTTGATAATTTTCACATAACTGAAAGAAGTCATGCATACCTCTTGATAGGTTCCGATCCGTGTAAGGGTAGGATCTCCCGAAACTAAAGCAGGTTCACAGAGTTTTATTGCTCTGTGTAAATCCTTCAGATGACCCCATTTCGGTTGCCTCAGCAATCCTACATAGAGAAGAAACAAAATTCAGAACACTACTTATGTGAAGTTCTTCTTATTGGTTATGTTAAGTATTTGAATCCTTTGTAATACCGTATTCATCAAGAGGTGCATCGTAGTCATAGCTTGTAGCAATGAAAGGACCACCAGCAGTTCTACCGAAATTTGTTCCTCCATGATACTAAAATGAATGAAACAAAAGGCTGAGTTCAATACTTAAAAGTAATTAACCGATACAATTACACATTAAACTCAATAAACAATGAAGTTACCATGTAATAATTGATAAACGACCCCCCTTTTTGAATAAATCTTGCAACTGAAAACGCCATGTCTTCAGCCGGTCGGTGAGGTACCGGACCTCCAAACTCAGTAAACCTGCAAGCATAAAAGAAGCAATGTATAGTCACAACAAGTTATATCTATCTTGTATTTATCTTAATCTTATGAAAACATAAGAAATCAGAAACAAGGCATTAATACCAGCCAGTCCAAGCTTCCGTCCACATCTTTGGTTTAGAAGCCTTATTTGGAGAGAAATAATCGCAATAGAAGCCATTGCAGGTGTTAATCTGTGTTTGACATCGAAATTAGAAGATGAAATCCTTAGAGGCTTAAAAGAATGTATCATGAATAAAATGTTTCCTTAAAAAAAACGAACAATTCGGCAGAACTTACAACAGGATCAGGAGCGTCATCTTGCTTGCACATTATCCACGGAACTCCGGTACCGAGTCCTATAGCCATATCTGCTGCCCATTTTGTATAGGACTTACCTGGAGCACCAATTTCATACTCCACAGGTCCATATTCATTTTCAATCTATACAAAATCACAAGTTCTTGTCAATAAATAAAACCTAAAAATACTATAAAAGCAAAGTTGAGTTAAGTAGAAAGCCAGTAGTATCTTTTAATTTACCTGGGATAGAATTATTGGACCACCTTGAGACTCATATAACCTTTCTTCTTTCATCATACCAACAATCTTCTCAGTAAACTTTTGCATTTGAAACTTCATTATGCCAATGTAAAAACCAAGAGCAATTAGATTTTAGAAGATTCTATATAATCAATGAAAAAGAAGAAAAAAAACTGAGAATTTTAACAATTCATAAGGTATAATAATAACTGAAATGTTACCTTAAATGGTTCATTGTCTGTTCTGAAACTGATTCCAGGAATGTACTTCAACCAAACAGGAAAACCCCTGAAAACCAATTAAGCAAATCTAGTTTGAGTTTGACATGTGTCAAATATTTTTTCCAAAAAAAGAGGAAAAAGAACAATAACCCTACCCAAAGTTCCACTCAGCACAAACATATGGACCAATCCTTAGATGAACATAGAGACCAGCTTGCTGCACCACCTTTATGAACTTCACCAAATCATAGTTCCCCTCAAAATAATACTACATCAATCAAGAAAACAAAAAAAAAATAGAAAGATTATTTTCACTAATCACTTATGCACTGTTTAAGCAAAACAAAACTACTACTAAAAAAAGCATTTTTATCATTAGTTATTACTTTGCCAGGTGAAGGTTCATGTCCATTCCAGAAAACATAAGTCTGAATCACATCTAAACCTCCTTCTTTAGCCTTCTGAATAAGATCTGGCCACATCTGAAGTAAGAAAAAATTGAAAAATTGTTATGAAAATCACTTAAGTCATAAGAAGAAGAAAAAAGAAACTTTAAGATACCCTTTAGATAAAAACAAGAAAACACAATGACCCAGAAGCTCATTCACAAAAATACCTCAGGGGTGCTTCTTGGATAATGAATGGATCCAGAAATGAGGATCCTTCTTTGACCATGAATAGTGATAGCTTTAGAGTCATAAGACACAGAAGCTGTAGCATAACCAATAAGAGAACATGAAAACTGAAGAAGTAGTAGTAGAAGAATCAGTGCTGACATGTTCCACATTATGAGCTTGAAGTTTGTTGAATAATGGCTTATGGATAATACAATAAACCTTATCTTTCAAGATGGTAAAGTGAAAGAAGTGAGATGAAGAAGAAGGAAGTAACAAAGAAGTAGCTTTGATTCTACTTTTCCTTCTCTTCACTATTGGTGTTTTGTTTGAGTTCACTTTTTCTTTTTGCAGAGTGATAAATAAATGAAAAGGAGATAGATATCATTTAAAAAAAAAGTGTAAAGAATAGCTATGAGTTTGAGAGAGACAGTGTTTAATGTTGTTTTGAGGGAAATGAGGTTAAATTAAAGGTGGTACATTAATAATATTAAAATGAGTTTAATGTGGTAGGAAAATGAGGAGTGGTTTGCAGCTGCATTTATAGAGTGATGAAGAATCATTGAATGGACAGTGTGAAAAGGAGAATGGGACCTACATGGCACTTGTCTTTATTTGTCACCCTTTGATGCCGACATTGGCCCAATCAAACCCCATGATTTTCGATTTATGCACTTTTTATATACTATTTCTTTGCAAATTTCAATTTCAATCCTATAATAGTAGGGTATTTTTTTTGACAAAGCTTTAATAGTAGTAATAATAATGGTTAATAAGTATCATTTTGTTAATCTATAAATTAATTTAAAGGAAACTTAGATATTTTTGTGAGAAAATCAATGATTAGTTATGAAGTATAGTTGTTTATTTCATTCGTCACATAATAAATATTTTATCTAATTTACTTTATTTTTTATTTCTATCTACAAGATATAATAAGTGATTGAACACATTAAAGTATTTAACATTTGTCTTTCTTCTCCTCCATAGCTCATAATGAGTAACCAGGTACCTAGACGAATGGTAACTCGATTATGAATATGACACCTAATAATATTCGTTGTCTCAGCTTAAAAGTGCTATGAAAGTTTTTTGGTATGAATTGTAACTCTTGTCATTTATTGGAAAGTACGATTTTTTTTTTTGCTCAAGAGTACCATTTTATTGAGGTGTGATTGAAGCTGAAAACTCATGAGTTATTTAGAGAGGCTTGTGTTCTCGAATTCTTTTCCATGATCATTGCGAATATGAATGATCTTATCAATTTTTTCTCCTATTTCATCTTGCAAATGTTGGCATAAACCTTCAAAGGCAGTGAATGTATTAAACTTTTTAGGATTGAAATAAATTCAAGTATACCTTGAGTAATCATCAATACAATTCAAGTACACAAGTAGTGGTAAGATGTTGGACATTTTTGTGATACATCTTAGCCTTCTTTACTATCGATGTGGGATTTGGATGAGTATCCATTTTAACACAACATATATTTCCTTCTTTCAAAGTCTCACATCTCGTCACTTCATAGTCAATTTCATCCTCACAAAGAAAAAGACCGTCTTCGTAACTGACCATATTTGCAGAATGGGCACTTTTCAATTCTTCTGACCTCTTCTTTATGCTTTAATCCTCTATAAATTATAGACATCTAGATTGCATGTGAACATATTGTTAACATTAATGACACTTGACATAACTAATATCTCTTGGTTGAAAAATTCTAATATATTGATCACCATAGTTCTTTCTTTGCCCTCATTTGCCTACTAGTACCTGGTCAAATGATAATCAAAGATTTCTATAATCGTCCTCTAACTACTACTAGTATTTATAGTATGAACTTGCATCTCAAACTGAGTCTTTTCCATCACAATTTCTAAAAGATTCATCCCCCCGGGAAGTTTCTTTTGGGAAGCAAGCCCCTCAACTTATCCGCTTATCGGAAAGAGTAGTCTTTATCTTCTTCCCTTAAGGTCGTTCACTAAAAGTAATACATTTGTAATTGATAAACTTTGATCCTCCAAGTTTCACTCCCAACAGCTCATAACCTTTCCTACCTCTTGTATAACCATTGAAGACATAATCCACAACTTTACCACCAAATTGAATTGACCTAATTTGATCAATAAGCAAAATTTTGACGACCTTTAAATTAAAGTAGGTTACAATTTTCCTACTTCAAACCTCCATAAGTGTTTGGAAGTGTATTCATGTAAATGAATACATGTTGCTCAAGTAAGTTGCTTTGACACCATCCTTACTCTAGAAAATTCATATCAAGTCAACGGTCAAATGTGTATTTATCCCCTATCTTCTACAAAAATCATTCAAGTGTTCTAAAACAACCTTCAAGCATCCATCAAGCGTTGACCTCAAATCTCATAGCTTGTTCTTTTCATGAAAGTTTTCACTAAATGATGATGAATGAATAACAACATTTGAACCTTCAAAAATATATATGCCATATATTTTAGACCCTTTAGCTATTATAATTTCACCATGTAAAATCTTCAACACCTCATGTTCAACTCTAGTGCAACAGACTAAAACCTTGCAAGCCTTATTGTCACCAAGGTGAACCACATTCCACCTTCATTAAGCTATAACGTCTTAAAGTATTCTTTTCTTGAACACATGTGTCAAGAGAAACCTAAGTCCATGTCCCATTTTTCTTCAATCTCCAAACATGACACCACTAGTGCATCAACACTCTCATAATTATCCTTATCCGAGGCAAATACAATCTAAATATAATTATCATTGCCCCTCCTCTCGAGACAATCCTTCACGAAGGGACCGATTTTTTAACAAATAAAGTATTTTAACCTAGACTTGTCAAACTTCTTTGAATTGGACATCCCTCTACGCTCACTTCCTCTTCTTGAGACACTCAAGCCTTCACCACTATTGTCAATCTTCAAATCTTTCACCTTTGAAAATTCTTTGGATCTTACAGTTGAGTGCACTTCATCCAAAGCAATAGTTAATTCCTTGCCATAAATAATGGTTTCCTTGAAGTTCTCAAATAATATGGGTTATGAGATCAACAAGAGTGAAACCTAATTCTCTTATTTAATCTTCACCTAAATATTCTTCAAATTACCAATGATATTGTGAAATTTGATCAAATGCTCTACTATGGATTTGTTCTCTACCATTTAGAATTAGTACAGTCGTTGTTTCAGACACAAATATTAGTCAAATACTTGGTCATATATAATGATTAAAGTTTTTCCCACCTCGAAGCCATAACAGTTTTCCTGACGACTTCCCTTGGAACTTTATTCCTGATGCCACAAGATAATGACACTCCTCACCTTTCAATTCAATAGATTTCTCTTGAGTTAATATTACTTGCATCTTCATTTTCCATAATCCCAAATTGTTGTCTCCATAAAACTAGTCGATCTTCCATTTAGAGTTCATGGTGCTCATTTGTAAACAAAATTCCTTTGCCCCGTGGTGAGAATCACTTCTTTTGAAATTGACAAGTTCAATCACATCGATAAATTTGATGTGTGATGACAAGGAACAACAAAAACCAAAATAAGTAGTCTTCAGCAAAAATAACTTTATGTCTAATAGGACAATAACTTAACTTGACAAAAGATGATAAGAGATAAAAAAACATAATAACTTGTTTACCAAGTTTGATTAAACGGTCTCCTCTAAGGAAGATAATGGATATTCGATTCACTATATTTTTAAAAATTGTTACAAAATTTTACAAATAAGTTACAAGAAAAAAGTCACTCAAGTTCTCAAGAACAAACCTATTTTCTATCAAAATATTTTTCAATCTCTCCAACTCTCTATAAGAATTAAAAAAACCTAAGGTGTTTAAAAGTGTTTCCCAATATCTTCAACTCTATATATGAATCACTTTCCAAAGTTTTTATAAGTGTTTCTAAATCCCCTTAGATACCTTCAAAGGTTTACCTCAATCCCGGTCTCTCTAAGTTTTCTCTTACTGGAATTTTCACTTCTTTCCTCTATCTTCACCGGTAAAATTCTAAAGATGGTGAAGACAAGAATGATGGGGATACATATTTATAACTGTTGAAATACAACAAATGTTTAACGTCCCAAAATACAACCCATAATAAATATATACAAAAACAAAAAATAACCAAGTTCGATACACCAAAAAAATACCTGGACCGAATACAATATCTGACAGGCTTAAATGACTTGCCATACCCAGCCTGATTTCGACCCACCGTCCTCTGGAAAAACCACTAAGCACCATTGTTGCTCTCCATATCACCACTTCGGCTCTGCCGTAACTGGCATCCTGCACTTCAACTCTATCATTGAAGTGCCTACTTGCGGTTTCAATACCTTATGTGAACCTTCTACCTGCTTTTTCTTTGATTTTCTAATTTCTACAATCTCAAAATAAGTTTCATTTCTCTATATCACTTAAGGTTTGAAGACATACATCAACAACTAAAATTATTATATGTACGTATGTGGAACATAAAAGATGACACACGTGATTGTCTGCTTCTTTTACATATTTCAATTTTAGTGTATTAAGTTTGATATTTTATGAGTTAATTTTAAAAAATTATAGATACTAACAAAATCAATGTATTTAAGGTATGAGGATAGTATTGAGAAAATCAAAATGAACATGATAAAAGTGAATTCTCATTAAGTAGTGTAATTTAGCTCACAAGTAATAACTTTAATAATCTCTATAACTAACTTCTAACTAAAACAAAGTTAGTTATCATCCAGTAACCTTCTAATTGTTATAGTACACCCTCCTTATGCTCCTCATCACCCTTTGTTCTCTTGATATTTATATACTTTAATATATGGTAATAGTAATTTGTTTTTAGATAAAGTAAATTGAAATAATCATTTGCATGATCATTGAATTGACTTTTAAGCTTTTAAATTTTGAAAATTTATTGGATAAAACTTGAGTTGCAATGGAATAAAATAGTTTGAACTTTAAAAGGATGCTTAATTTGCATTGATATGGAATTCCATATTGTTTGACTAGCAATCAACAGCAAAGTAGTTAAATTTATTACATTTATAACACTGAATCTTTCTTTTGTCAAACTTTTATTTTCCTTTCTCATGTTTCTTCTCATCAAAATTGGAGGCTTATGACTTCTGAGAAGCACGATGTCTCTTCTTGGCCTCTGACTGCTTCTGATTCTTTTTACATGAAGACACTTTCAGGGTCTGGACTACCTCTCTTTCAGAGTTTCTCTCAGTTAGACGAAACTCTTGTACCTCCAGACTACTCTGCAACTCTTCAATTGCTGAGGTTTTTATAATGTTCAATTGCTACAACAATGTAATCAACCTGAAGAGTAAGTGATATTAGTACCTTCTCAATAATAACTTCTTAAGATAGCATTTCTCTACAAACCTTCATCTCATTGGTGACCACAATCACTCTGGAGATGTAATCTCGTACCTTCTCATTGTTCTTTATGTTGAGATTCTCACATTGTATACGTGAATTTTGAAGATTCACCTTACCTTATTCACTGATGCATCACCACCGTAGTACCGTCCGAGTGTGTCCCACGTAGTCTTCGCCGTCGTTGAATCAACGATCTTCTCAAGCACGTTTGTATCCATACTTTGATGGATATAAAACAACGCTTTCTGATCCTTCTTCCACGTTTCTCTTTGTCTATTTCTTTGTGCTTTAGTCGCATCTGATGCAACCAGCGTGTAACCGTCATTGACAAGATCAAGAACATCTTGAGCATCAAACAACACGCGCATCTGAATCATCCATTAATTCCAGTTCTTTCTATCAAATACAGGAAGTTTGTGTTCAAGCTATAATTTTCGCTGCTCATATTCATTCTTGTGTAAGTTCACTTAGAACTCACCAACACTCTTGTTTCCCAATCCCTCAAAATCAAAAAATGTGATTCTGTTTCGACTTTGATCTTCAATTCACTGTGAATTGAATGAGCAGAAATCAATCACACACGTCTCACGTACACTCGTGTTTCCTTGTGAATCTAACCAGGGCTCTAGATGCCAATTATTGGCGCACAAGATTAAAGATAGAAATGAAGATGAAAGAAGAGAGAACAAATAGATATGTAACTAACTTTTAAAGAAAAAGTGAAATTTAGTTATACCCTCTCTATTACACAAAATGAAATCTCTATTATAAGGTGTAACTTGAGCTTAATATTTATACCACTAGAAAAATTAAAATTAAAATGCATCTCAAATTAAATATAAATGCAAACTTAAATAAAATATTAACTAATTAAATTGTGTTAAATTTGAATTAGACTTTAACACAAATCACTTGCACTTATATGATCATTTGCAATTATATGAAATTCCACATTGAGTTGCATTGATGTGTATACTTCTATTCATATCTTAACTATTTTGCCTATTTCAACATGTGAACACCTTATCCTCTTTACAGTTTATAAATAATGCAAATGAGTTTAGATATTCGAGCATTCTCCTCTATCATTGTGATTATGCATGGAGTAGCTGCAATGCCTGACAAAGTATTTGGAACTAAATGTATTATAACCATCCTATAATAGGGGGAAAGAAAAGTAATGGACCAGGTTAATGCTTTGTTTGGTGAGAACAGGACTGTTTAAGACACTAGAGCTTTCAGAGGAAAAGTACCCTTGTATTATCTGTATAGTTGGTGATTAGCTGTGATCTACATAGACCCTCCTCATTAAGGAATTTGCTCCTGCTTTTTGTGACCAAAAATACCATTTTGTTGTTGACCAATGATATTATACTAATACAACTCATATAATAATGGCACATTACATTTACATATGAAATTAGATTTCTTATATTTGACATCACACGTTTACTTTGAAAATATCGATAAACCAAAATTAATTAATATTAATAATAGTTACCTTCTCATTTTATAATATAAAATATTAAAATTAAATTCAACGTCTAAATTTAAAAGAACAACTCTAATATTCTGAAAGACAAAACTCATATACAATTTCTTTATTGTGATTTTTTATTTTTCAATAAAAATATATTAAATAAATTATTTTCTCTTAAGCAATTTTATTTTATTTTCACTTTCTAAAAAATATTCAAATATAATTATCATATTAGAAAATAATAAAAATTATTTCTAATGAATTTAAGTTTTCTGAATCTACGCATATCTATAATATAAGAAAAGTTGTTGGTCTGTAAATCACAAAAATATCCTTTTGTTATCTTAGTCTAAATTAGTAATAATTTATGGGCAAAAAGTGTCTTTTGTTGGTTTTTTTCAACCCACTTTTCACTTTCCAACTCACTTTTCACTTTTCATTTTTCAGTTTTCACTTTTCACTTTTATTACTTTATTATTATTATTTATAATAAATTATTAATCAAAATATTCCAATAAATTATTTTTTAATAAAAAATTATTATAATCATTTTAAATAATTATTAATTTATATTTAAAATAGTATTTAATTTTTAAAAATTAACTTTAGTAATTAATTATTAATAACGAAGAAATATAATTTGAAATCATTTTTATTTTAAGATACAATATTTTTTAAGAAAATAATTATAATTTTAGTTTAAAAAATTATTTCAATTAAAATAAATTTAAAAATATACTTGAAAAGGTGTGTTATTGGATAAAATACAAAAATGTGTGTCACTTATCATTAACTTTAATTTATATGATTCAAAATATTATTATATTAGTATATATCATTAATAAAGTTTATATAATTAAAATAACGTTTCCACAATTAAATATTAGAAAACTTATTTGTTATTGATGCCATTTCACAAATATATGTTATCAATGTAAATATGAGAAATATATATATATATATATATATATATATATATATATATATATATATATATATATATATATATATATATATATATATATATATATATATATATATATATATATATATATATATATATATATATATATATATATATATATATATATATATATATATATATATATATATGGGAAAAAAGTGTATTACTTATTCAATTGTAACATACTACTATTATTTATAGTCAAATTCTATTCATTCAAATATTTTTGTAAATGATACCTAAACAAAAATAATATTTGTATACGGAAAAAAATTTATTATTGATCTAAATATTTTTATATACGAAAAATAGTATTTACGATCCAAAAAATTTTACTCAAAAAATGTATACGGAAAAAAACTATTATTGATCTAAATATTTTTATATACGAAAATTTACAATTGATTCAGATATTTTTGTAAACGATACCTAAACATAAATAATATTTGTATATGGGAAAAATCTACTAATGATCTAAATATTTTTATATATGAAAAATGGTATTTGTGATCCAAAAAAAATTTATTCAAAAAAGGTATACGGGAAAAAATCTATTATTAATCTAAATATTTTTATATACGAAAATTTACAATTAATTCAGATATTTTTGTAAACGATACCTAAACATAAATAATATTTGTATATGGAAAAAATCTACTAATGATCTAAATATTTTTATAAATAAAAAATGGTATTTGTGATCCAAAAAATTTTGATTCAAAAATGGTATACGAGAAAAAAATATATTATTAATTTATATATTTTTATATACGAAAATTTACTATTGATTCAGATATTTTTTTAAATGATACATAAACATAAATAATATTTGTATACGAGAAAAAATCTATTATCGATCTAAATATTTTTATATACGAAAAATGGTATTTATGATCCAAAATTTTTTATTTAAATTTTATTTTTAATTTAAAATAAATATTTTATGTAAACAAATGCGCGTCAAACCAGAACCCGTGCGTATCCACAGGTTTGTTACTAGTTGGTTCCAAAATACAATCTTTTCTATTAGCACCGTACCATGTATTATTCCCATACCTCGTGACAAAATAATTGAACAGCACGTGATACGCACGTGGCCTACAAATTGATATTAAAATTTTTATTCTAACAAAAACTATGGCCACAAAAGAGTAATATACATGGGCTGCTTTTAATTTAAAATTATTGTATTAGCTGTGATTTTTGTTTTTTAGACCTTAATATTAAGGGACAACGACACTACATTTTTAAGGACACTTTAAAATATTTGAAAATTTTAAATAAAAAATTGTTCTTTAAAAAAATTATACACTAAAATTTTTACTACACATTTACACAAAGGATAAACAATCAATGTGCCAATGATTGGATATTGAAATTGAAATAAAAGATAAATTTAAAAAATTGTAGTATAAATTTATACAAAAGTCAAACACCGACCTGTATGATTTAAAAATTTTGAATGTGTATGAATTAAGACAATAAAAGATAAAACTAAAAGACTATATATATATACATATAGTATTGATGTATTTTTTTCTTTCATTGGTATCAAGTGGGTCAAGTCCTCTCGATCACAGTTACGGAAGATCGAACCATAATTCTTTTTATTAAGTCCAGCGTCAATTACTATTAAACTAATTAACGATTGGTTAGTATTGATGTCATATTTTGTCTATAAGCAAAACAAACACATGATTTTGCTTTTAAGATGGTCACTTTATAAATTGTATGGGAACCAAATATAATATTGTATGTTTGGAAACAATTCTACCCACCGCACATTTCTATATGTGTTTCAATAACATTTTAACGTAAAATCAGAAAGCTACAAATAGTAGTTTCGTATAAATACACGTTTACAAAATTTTCACTGCAGAAACAAACATAAGCTTAATTATATTATGTCTCACTTAGTATATTCACACCCTTAGAAATAATATAAAATATGTTAATTGTAATGTATTATTAATGTATTTTATTTAGTATTTGTTTACAATATGTTTTAATAAAGATTTAAATATGTTTTTAGTTCAAATAAATATTATATTCTTTTATTTAGTATAAATATATTACTTTTTGTCTTTGAAAAAAGATTACAATAATATTAGTCTGCATAATACTATTTTAATCCTTTAGATATTTTATACCCGTCTAGCCACAATCAAGTCACCTTTGTTGAGTTTCCACTTTCTAGAACCAAAGTGATTTACATAATCACAATCATCAAGCATATGCACAAAGATCAAATTAAAGCGGACTTCTAGAGCACGTTTGACACCTCCAAGCAATAATTGCATTCCCATGTTAGTTTGCAAGCAAACATCACCAACACCAATTACCTTAGATACATCATCGTTACCCATCTTCAACACTCCAAAGTCACCAGAAGTATAAGATGTGAAGAAATCCTTCTTTGGTGTAACATGCAATGTAGCACCACTGTCAACTATCCACATACTCCCGTCTAATGCGAGATTAACAGTCTTATGATTGTGCAAAATAACAAGATCATTACAAGTAGAAATAGTAATACAATCATCATCGTGATCTTCATGTTCTCTTTGTTTAGACTTACCTTTCTTGCCTTTATTATTCATTTTCCATTGATAATAATACTTTTGTACGTGTCATATTTTGTAACAATAATGACACTCCAAAACTCTAGTAAAGATAGCAATAGAAATAGTCCAAAAAGTTTTTCATCAAATTTGATACTCATTTCTGACATCTCATCAAGGAGCCCTTGAAATTCACTCAAGTAATCTAAAATAGAAGTTTCCTCCTTATACTTCAAAGTTATGAAGCTATTCAACAAGAGCAGTTTATTATTCCCTAATTTAGAGGCATACAAGGACTTTATCTTATCCTAAAAAGTTTTTGCATGTGTCTCATTAGTAATGTGATTATAAATATTATCTTCTACATATTGTCGTATAAAACCACATACATGTTGATGTTCAAACTCTCATTCTTCATCAGACACAAAATCCGACTTTGCGAAACTAAAAATCGATAAATGCAATTTCTTCACAAATAGTAAGTCTTTCATCTTGCCCTTCCACAAATGGTAATTAGAACCATTCAACAATACCATCTTCATATTTTTATTTAAGTCCATTATTCAAACAAGTAAAATAGTCATTAACCAAGAACTCTAATGTCACTCTGTTGGGTCATCATGAAGAGCGTCCACATTTGATAAAGAGCAACACATAAGTGAGAGAGACACCACATATTCACCCAAAACCTATGATGAAATACGAATATCCAAATTGCAACAATATTCTTTCGAATAAAACCAACTGACGAGGTAAGGCATTGTTTCACTTCCCAAATAGTGGAGATATAAGGAAGATAATCCCTCATCAACCCCTTTGAGCCTAGGAGTTGGTGTTTCTTTCTAAACGGAAAATCCTTAATCTTAACCTGGGGCCGGGTAGTTGTTCAGTTAAAATGACTAATGCATTTGATTCGCAAGAGAATCATTTCATCTCTAATGGAACCATTCCCGATACCCTCTCATAAGAGGTTCAATCACACATTCTTTTCTCGCACACATCATAAAGTGTTGAAGATATCATGAAGAACCAAAAAGCTCTTAGTGGTTGTTTCTCTTGAACCACCAATATGGCAGTCACAATTCTTTCAAATCAAGCAAACAAATGTCACACAATTTGTTTCAAAAAAAATGGATGATAAAATGATTTAAAAAATAAAAAAGGAATCACAGAAAAATCCTGCTAAGTCGAGAACATTAAAATGACTTAGGCAAAAATTAGAGCATCCCACTGGACTGAAAAACCTAAAAGAAACAGTCCAGGAAAAAAATTAGGGACAAAAAAAAATCAAATAAGAAGGATTACTAAAATCCTTGACAAAAGCAAGAACAAGCTTGTGTGACTACTAAACAAGAAGAGGTGACTGTCACCTCAAAGATTTAATCGGTTCTTAACCATCACACTTTCGCATGCAAAACCTCTTGGAAGTTGAATGTGTTTGTCAAATTAATTGAACGTAGGGCTGAAGATCTTCATGCAGAATGAAGTGGCTTAAAAGAAAATTTGGAGCCTTATATCCTTTGTTTCAAAAAATCGTGAATCAGACCACATTACAACATTCAAAAGACCTAATTGAAGCAAAGTTTATTTTGAAAGCATACTACAACAAAGTTGTGTTAACCTGACTGCATATTTACCTCCTGATCATCTGTTTTTATATCATACTTTCACATCATTTTTCACAACTTAAATATTCCAATTAGTGATCCATTCACCATACATTACAACATCGTTTCAATAATGATTTTGATTTTAACATTTGCATGAGCATCACATTAGAATTAGCATTTTTTGAAAGAACAAATTTATCTTAAAATCAACATTTAGTAACAAGGAGGTTCAAACAATGTACAATCAGTTGAGGAACTTGATCATGAGGTAAGTAGTCCGGTCAGGGAAAGAGTCATTTCAAAAGTTGATTAATCAGAGGCATATCTTTGTAAAGTTCATCCAGGGCATGCTACCTCAAAAACATCCTGAAGCAAGCCACTCTAAGGGTTAGTTAGTCAAAAGCATATCCCTTTAGGATCCAAACCATGCGGCCAAATCATCTCGAGATCACATCATGGCAAGCAATTTCCAAATGCATTCAGGTTTTTGGTACCTATTTGATGTTATATTTCTGCAAGAAAAAAATCAAATATTTGCAACCAGGAGGATCTTCCAATAGATCCCATTAGCAATATCTTCCAATAGATTCCAGTCAACATGATCTTCTAATAGTTCCCATCAGCAGGACCTTTCAATAGATTCCACTCAACAGAATCTTCCAATAAATTTCAATCAACAAGATCTTCCAATAGATCCCATAAGCACTATCTTCCAATAGACAGGGTCGGCCCAAGGGCCAAGCTGCCCAAGGTAGGGCTTTAGGCCTCAAAAGTTTGGGCTTAAAAAAGGCCTCAAATTTTTTTCATTTAGTTATAAAAAAATATAATGATACATGAGCTACATATATTATTGTAGTTAAGTTAGTAAAATATAGGCCTCATTTCCTTCTGGTCTTGATTTCAACTCTTAGCAACCACAAAGTTAATATTTTAAAATATATTTTGAAGACATCACTTTAAAATTTGCTTTAGGCCTCTAAATGGATTGGGCCGACCCTGCCAAAAGATTTCAATCAATGGAACCTTCCAATAGATCCCATCAGCAAGATCTTTTGATATATTCCAGTCAGCAGACCTTTCATCTCTACCTCAAGAATCTGCTAGTAAATTGACCTCGCATTCTCCATCACCAATAAAGGCACTTCGTTAAGAATTACTCTACTGCATATCCCTGGCAAAAGAAAAAAAAACTTTCTATAAACTCATAGCATTGCATCGCATTAAAGGGTAAAACTCATGTTTGTTTGTATTTAATTACCTTCTGTCATTGATATCATGAAGACCAAAGTCATTCATGTTATCTGGATAAAGATAATTAAATAGGGACAACTGTCATACCCCAATTTTACCCCTCAGTTCATTCTTATCATTAGGTCTAGTTGCACCTGCTTAGTCCATATAATATATTCATTTGCATAGTTCACTTGCATCATCATCATTTAGTAATGTTTGAAACGACACACAAAGGTTAGAGGTTTTTAACATATTGGATTGAAAGAAGAAATAGAACTTTGCTTGATATGACAAGGAGCATGTCGAAAGAGAAGAAGCTTGTTCACACCTTGTGGGGTGAAGTTGTTGCCACTACAACATATGTGTTCAATAGGTGTCCAACTAAGAAGCTGAAAGAAACTATTTCTTTTGAGAAATGGACTGGATATAATCAAAGTGAGAGTCATTTCAGAGTATTTGGTTATGCTTGTTACAAACATGTTCCAGGCGCTACTAGAAAGAAGCTGATTGATAGAAGCAAAGTAACGTTGATTGGGCACCATAATACATTTGCTTATAAGGTTTATTGTCCAGTCACTAATAAAGTAGAAGTCAATAGAGATGTCATTGTGAAGGAAGTAAAAGTGTGGGATTGGAGCAAGTCTTAATCTAACTCTGGTGTAGTGTTAACACCTGAGTTAACTTTTGAAGGAGGATCCGCCTCTAAAGGGGATTATGCCTCTGAAGATGAGTCAGAGTCTGAAGGTAACTTTGAAGTTGAATGAGACTCTGAAGACGAGTTTGACTCTGAAGGTGAATCTGATTCTGATCCTGATTCTAATGATGATCCAGACTCTGGTGGTAATCCAACCTTTGATTGGTGGTCATACCTCTAAAAATGGAACTTTTGAAGGTAGTCCTACATCTGATATTGTTTCAGCATCTGAAGAAGATTCTGAACAATTTCAAAGGCCATAAAGAATCAAATAAATACCAAAGATTTGCTGAGTTTGACATGTTGCAAGATACTGAGATATCCTTTGAAGGAAAAATCATTTAGTGTGCCATGTTAGTAGACTTTGAATCAGTTAGTATTGAAGAAGCTCTCAAGAAGAAAGTGTGGATGAAGGTCATGAAAGAAGAACTTGAGGCTATAGAAAGAAACAAAACTTGGGAGTTGACTGAACAAGAAAGTCATCAGTGTCAGATGGGTTTACAAATTGAAACTAAAGCCAGATGGATCAAATGGGAAACACAAAGCAAGGTTAGTAGCTAGAGGATTTCTATAGAAATCTGATTTAAACTACTTTGAGGTGTTTGCACCTATAGCTAGACATGAAATAATCAGACGGGTGTTTGCCATAGATGCAAATAGGAATTGGTCCCTGATGCATTTTGATGTGAAATTTGCTTTTATGAATGGTCCATTACAAGAGGAATTTTATGTGTCACAACCTCCTGGATTTTTGAAAAAGAATTTGGAAGAGATGGTGTATTAGTTGCATAAAGCGTTGTATGGACTGAAACAAGCTCCTAAAGCTTGAAATCTGAAAAATTAATTCATTTTTCAAGCTTCAAGGATTCAGAAAAAATGAGATGGAATATGGGGCTTATGTTCTGCATACCTCTAAAAACAATATGATTATGGTTTATCTATATGTTGATGACATACTGCTAATAGGGAGTTGTTCATATGAGGCAGTCAAGCTCAACAAGATATTGATTAATGAGTTTCAGATAACTGATCTAGGAAACATGGTATAATTTTTAGGGATGGAGATTTTGTACTCTGACAAGAGTATAATTTTGCATCAGCTGAAGTATGAACCTGAACTTCTAAAGATATTTGAGTTAACAAATTGCAAATTTGCAATCACATCTGTTGAAACAAATCACAAGATGGATTCTGATGTTGAGGGTGATGATGTAGATGATACAGTTTTTAAATAGTTGGTTGGATCATTGAGATATCTTTGTAACACCAGACCTGACATCTGATATGAAATTGAAATGGTGATAGGTTTATGAATAAACCAAAGTGGTCACATTATCGAGCCGATGTCAGGAAACTAAGGTATATTAAGGAGACTCTGAGGTATGGAGTTTTATTCCCTTCTAGTGTTAAATCTGATTCATAGCTGATATGCTATTCAGACTCTGATTGATGTGGAGATAGAGTTAACAGAAGAAGTACTTTTGGATATTTCTTCATCTGGGAAGTTCCATTTCTTGGTGTTCCAAGAAGCAACTTGTGGTTGCTTTGTCAACCTGTGAAGCTGAGTACATTGTAGGTGCTTTGACTGCATGTCAAGTTGTTTGAATTATGAACTCATTGCAGGATCTGAAGATCAAGGTGAGCAAGCTTGTGAGGTTGATGATTGACAACAAATCAACTATAAACCTTGCCAATAATCAAGTGTTGCATTGAAAGAGCAAGCACATTGACACGAAATTCTATTTTCTGCGCAATCAAGTTCAGAATAGAGTGATAGAGGTTATTCACTATAACACTCAAAAGCAACTTACAGATGTTCTAGTTCAAGCTATCAAGATTAAACACTTTATTCACTTGAGGAATGAAATTAGTGTTGTTGATTTTAGTCTTGAATGTGAATTAAGAATGATGTTGAGGTGTAATTCAAATTCAACACAATTTAGTTAGCAATTCATTTACGTTTGCATTTAGATTTAATTTGAGATGCATCTGAATTTTAGTTGCTTTTGGTGGTATAAATATTGAACTCAAGTATTCAGTTAGACAAAGAATTCATTTTTGTAATAGAGAATGTAATTGAATTTTCCTCTTCTTTGAAAATTAGTTACAAATCTATTTTCTCTCTCTTCTTCATCTTTGTCTTCATCCTTGTGCACCAACACCTCCTAGAGTACTCTTTTTTAGTTTTTTTCTTTGGACCTTGTCCTCTAATTCTCACAATAAGAAAGACACTATGCATAATTAATAATTACTCCCTCTTTCTTAAAATAAATGTCACATTTGTAAAAATTATGTCCCAAAATAAATGTCACTTTTCTAATTAATACTCTTCATTTACTATTTCTCTCCCATTACATTAATGATTATAAGAATGCACCAATAACAAATAAGTATAATTTGATAAAATTGTCATTCTCTCTTTCATTTATTATATTTTCTTAATTTGTATGAAAGTGTCAACTATGACACTTATTTTAGGACGGAGGGGGTATTTTTTATGCAATTAAATATGATGAGGGATAGTTTAAGTTATGAGGTTAAACTTCTAAATGAGATCAGTAAGAAAAAAAAAACCTGAACTTGAAGAGGAAGATGTATGTTGCTTTTTATATCTACAAAGTGATTTCATTAATAATGTGCGCTTTCGTAAATTAGAAAAGCTGAACTTGAACACTTTTTTTGTTTGGGGAAATGATTGAGCCATCATTTTTCCCATTTTTTCTTAACTTTTGAATAGTATTATTTATTTATTTATGCATTTATTTGCATTTTATTTTAATTTTATCATGATCTTTACATGAGAAAAAAATAGTTCCTGCATTGCTTTGATGATGGCTCCGCCCATACATGCAAGTGGTTACTTTTGTTTATATACTGTTCCGGATGATGTAACTTTTAAAAAATTTCATAGCAAAGGTCTTTCAAAATGTTTTTAGCCTAAATTGATAGAAGTAACAGATGATTTTCAACATATCAATTTCTCACAACTTATAATAATATCTATTCACCTCCTTTATCAATCAATATTTGGTGCCTTCTGGAAATGCACAATCTTCCACCATAGCAGAAAATACAGACACACAATTCCTTTTCAGAGATGAAAAATAAAAGCAAGCCCAACAAAGAACAATCGACCTGCCGTTATCTTTCTCAGCTACAAAATTTTGACAGCGAATATTAAGGACTCCAAAACCAAGCTATCAAGATATCATGCACTAAGCTATCAAGATATCATGCACTGCATGGTAGAAGCAAGCCTGTTGATGTGCGATTTCATAAAGTCATATATTATAAGCCAATCATTTTCCAGAATACATGCCATCTCTATTTTCTTTCTTAATATAAGGAATTTTGATAACTTCTCATTGTATCACCAAGAGGTCTAACATACAGAAAGCAAAAATTTCCGCTACACTCCATTTGTATTTTGTAATTCAGTTTCTGTATTTTTTAGGTCAGTTTGCAATTTTCAGCCGTAATAGATTGGTTTCAATCAAAGTTCAACGGAGCAAAAAAGAAACAATTAAATCAATAGGCATTGAAGAGTCAAGTCAACTGAGAATCCCAGTTCTAACATTAACTTTTCCAAGCGATTCACATTCGTCAAATAGAGATAGCCAATCTAGTTCGATAGACATATGCATTAGAGAAGAGGTTGAAAACAATGTTCAGATTATAAAGGAAATACAATACTTTTTTTCAGACCATTCCTATCAAACAATCTGATCCTCAATCACAAAAGGAAAGTACATTAGATGGATATCTAGCAACACGCAAGTAAGCGGAAATTGCAAAATAATGGTGTGGCAGCCAACCATTAATGGCTAACTGTGCAACATTTAATTATACAAATATAAAATATTACACTAATATGTATATAAAAATATTAGTTGTATTTTAACAGTAATATTTAAGGAAACTAGTTTGTTTCCGTTGTCATCGCCACTTTAAAATTAATGAAATATAGAAAGAAACTCCCAAGAATCAGATGAGTATTTTATAGAGATTCATATTTTTATCACCTTGGGAGAAACCGAAATTTGAAGGCACTTACTAATGTTTCTTGTGAAGATGCCCTGTTATATACAGCTGAACCGGCCCGCTTTTTTGTCTTAGCTTTGCTTGAAACAATGTTCTTTTTCCATTGAAGAACATCCCTGAAATAAAGTTCATCAGAAGCTATAAGCCATAATAGAAATTAACAGATCTCCCGTGATCTACCAACTGAACTAATCCCCAACTGAACTAGCACTAGAAGAATAGCATAATTGTGGCATAATTCCGAATACCCAAAAGAATGTTTGCTTTTTTGCAAAGTTTAGTGCTTATTGGCTTCATCTAATCATTATTGTACATGTACCAACCATGAGACCATGAAAATGCCAATTCAAACATAGCATCAAATTTAAAGCATGAACGGGTCTTAAGCTACCGATTACATTCATTTACATAAAAAATAAATAAATCATCTTGCAAGTTAAGATCATTATTGTTCATTTAACCAAAACCCGAACATATATTTCATAACTCTAATCTAGGTTTCAGGATCATGAAATAAACTCTATACTATAGGGAGTAGTTTACAAATCTGTAAAATCATTTCTTTATCATTCGATGGTAGAATTATTTATACCATGCTATTTGGGTTAAGGTGCTCTAATCCTAGATGTTGTGAATGAGAATCGTGACATACCAGAATATAGTTTCAAATTAAAAAAGAAATGAAGCAAAAAATTTCTTGGAAAAGTTCAGATATGCATGCACCAATACATTTGGTACAAAATACTTTGAAGCAGGCCGAAACATCCTCAAAGGCCTAATGCACTTCAACATGCAAAAAGCATAAAAGCATCTTCTTTAATGCTTAATCGATAATATTCATATTGATCATAGTTAGAGACGACTTAGTATTCTGCACTATCTTATTCCAACTATATTTGAATGTACTTTCTCTAATTAAATGGATTTTGTTCTTACTTTGCATAATAATATTTCCAAAGACCTATTTTGGCTCAGAAATAAATCATTAGAGCATTTAATTATGCACTAGAGTTTTTTTTCAAAAAATGTTACTCCTAACCAGCACTATAAGGTAATGTATGCTTCTAATTTTTCTGCTTGCATCATTGTTGATAACTATCCCTTTTAAATGACAATCAAGTTTTAAAACCCACCAAAGTTCTCACTGGCATATCAGCTCGAATAGAAAAACCAACCATATTTTCAAAGGAAGCTACCCAACAACTATATTCAAATTCTATAATTTAATACCCATTATAGAAAATCACACAATATACAAGCAAAGACTCAACAATGATGTTTTGTATTTCCTTTGTTTCAGTGATGGAGTCAGGTCCTATTATATATTGTATTAGACAAAGTATAATTTCAACAACTTGCAACTCACAAAGAAAGTTTGTTGCCTGGGCCAACAATTGCCTAAAGTAGTAGAGAAGCTTTGAGTTAACCAACCTTAGTTGTTATGCCTAATGTTAGTTTTTTTTAAAAGACAAAAATAAATGTATTAATGGAAATAAGCTATGCCACAACTTTACACATTTTGTTGCAACAAGATCAATGTATGAATATAAAACAGACCACCCATTATATTTAAAAATCTTTGTCCACCTAAATTATGGAAACCAAAACGAGATAAAACATACCATCCATTACATATAAAAATTGCAACCCACCTAAAATATATCATTATAAGTTAAAGTACGACTTAAGAAAAAAACTGTATCAGCAACCCAATTTCAAGAAAAAAAACTGTATCAGCAACCCAATTTCAAGAAAAAAAAGATTTTGATATAATACCCGAGCTCAAACAAATCTCCTCCAATTTGATATATATTCGAATCAGAACAAGAAATATTAACCATCACACTCCCAAATAAGATTAGCCAGCCACGACTATTCCCAAACAGCCCAAAGAGTCTAAGTTTCATTAATTAAAAGAATAATTAAATCTAAATATCTTACTATTCAGCCATCTCCAAGACAGCTTAATGTTAGTTAATAAATAGAGATAAACCAATGTTAAGTAAAAACATATGTTATATACTCTTGTGATATAACTCTTTTCATAAGTTATGTTATGCTGTGTTATGGAAACAAAAAACAGGATATAAACTGATTTTATTTTCATTGACATGGGTTATGCTATCATCAGCCAAGGCTATGTCAAATTATATTTTTTCCATAACACAATAATAATAAAAGACCTATGATAAGAGTTATATCAAGAGAGTATATATTATGTGTTTTGATTCAACATCGATTGATCTCTATTTATAAACAAGTGATAAGGATAACATTATGCTGCAGATAGTTGAATAGTAAGATATTAGAATTTAACTATTCTTTTAATCAATGGAATTTAGACCCTTTGGACTGTTTGGAAATAGTCGTAGCCAATTAATCTTATCTCTGGGCGTGATGGTTAATATTTTTAGTTCAGAATTGAATATATATCAAATTCTCTTAGCAACAAGTAAGTGGGAAGGAGATTTGTTTGAGTTGGTGTATCATATCATAATTTTATTTTTTGAAATTGGGTTGCTGTACAGTTTCGTTTTTGAGTTGTGCTTTTCTAAGGATATTGAGACTTATATACGTAATGGATGGTTTGTTATATCTTCATATCATGTTCTGGTTCCAAATTTTAGGTGGGCAGGATTTTTAAATGCAACGGGCGGTTTGTTATTTTTTCATAGCTTGATCTGGTTCTAGGGTGATTCCCTGCAACAAAACGTGTAAAATTGTGTCATCTCTTATGGCTATTAATAAATTTATTTTCTCTTTTAAAAAAAAATTCACATTAGGCATAACAACTAAGGTTGGTTAACAGAACTCAAAGCTTCTCCATATTTTAGGCAATTGTGGGCTCATGCATACAAACTTTCTTTGTAAACTGTAAGTTATTGAAATTCTACTTTGTTTATTACAATATGTAGGAAGAACCGACTTCATCACTGAAACAAAACAAAAAATAGCAACTACAACAATATAAACATTTCTCAATTGGAGACAAGCATTTAAAATATAAATTTCAGTTAAAGCAAATACCGTAAGCAGATAAGATGATTGTTTATTTCAGAATCTTCAAAAGATAAAACTATTTAAATATAATAATAAAAATGAAAAATAGGTGTGTTTTGGGGGAGGGGGGATGATAGTAAACGACCCAAAAAGTAACAATTCTAAGTTTCTAACCTCTCTTGATCTAATAAGAAGTTACTGTTTAGAAGCTTCTGAAGCAACGCATCCTGCAAACAAACAAACAAAAGGACGATACACATCGTAATTAGATTGGAATCGTTTTCTTGTAGTTAATAAGTCATAATAAATAAAATCCAACAGGACATCAGTGGTTGACTGAAACCAAACTCATGTTGTTTTGCTTCCTTTACCAAAGTTTTAGTTTAGAAATGGGAAAAAAGAGTAGAAGCAGAACTAATGAAAAGGACAGGAAAAACACTCACAATGAAAAGCAATAGCATGACATTCAGACAGAAAAATCTTTCAGTAAATTCAAACTTAGGGAAAGCTCTTGAAATTTGCAAACAACAGAGAGAGGGGGGGAGCTAACTATGTGATTTGATGATGAAAATTCAGTATGGAATATGCCTAGTGAATTTCCCTTGTTCCCACTTTGAAATTGAGTGATGTCTTTTTCACTATTAAAGGCGTAATTCGTGTTTCATAACCATAATTCAAGATTTATTTCTGGTGACAAAAAGATTAACAGCCCAATCATCATAAAATTATTCTTTCAAACAAACTATTAAAAAATCTCATGGACATAAAGCTATAAAGAGTATATTTGGGATAGAAAGCTCATGAATCGATCGATTAGTAAGAGTTGAGAAGGGGAGACCTATAACATTAGACCAAGCAAGAAAATAATAACTTCGTAAATCGCAATTAGAATAACATGAGCCAGAAATGAGTATAAAATTGTAAGACTGTCATCATCACAATCAGTACAACTGTACAACAATTGGTATCTTATCTAACTTTTAAATCAATATTACACAACAAAATGCGTTAAGATTAATGCACAATGAATTGCAATAGATATTTTCCGTGTCCGTTTTTCTGCTGGTAAATGTAAATATCCTAAACAAAAAACAAACTTGGGAAGGAAAACATCATACTTGTGCCTCACAGCGGACCACTGCCATCACACGATCATCGTATTCTTCAATACTAAAGGGAGGAAATAAAAGAGCCTACGAGCATATAACTGCATTTCACAACAGCGACAACAACAACAACAAAATAGAATAAAATAAGATGTATAAAAATTCCTCAATCATAAGAACACAACAACAAAATAGAATAAAATAAGATGTATAAAAATTCCTCAAAATCATAACAGTAAGGTCGTTTTTAATGAAAGCAATTTACATTAGCAACTAAGCAAATTTTATATTAATGCAATTTATATTAATATAATGGACCACAGTAGCAGAGTAGAGTTATCCTGCACCAAGTTTGTATTAGATAGTGATGATAGTCTTTATGAAGATAGCAGAAATTTATTTATGCAAATACAAAATACAAAATACCAAAAAAATAAATAAATAAATAACAAAGTACTTAGTAACAAGTTTATTTTGCTTGATACCATGTACTAAGCAGGATTCCCGTGTTACAAACAGAAATAAGTTACTGATTTCAATTTCATATTGATAAAATGAAAAAGACAAAATGTCTAAGACTACACTGTAACATTTTATTCAACCAAAACGCAGCTATATCAAAATCTAAAATTTCTAGAAACCCAAATCACAAGCACAAGTTTAGAAAAGAAACAGTAAAGCATTTAAGGTAAGTATAACATCTTGTTCAAAAAATCAAAGTAAGGAGTAAGGACATACTAGATCAGTAATGTTGCGAGGAAGTAGCCAAAGACCAGATATGTGCAAAGCAAGCGGGAGGATCTACTTCAAGAGCTACCAATTAGGATGCCCGTTCAAAAGTGCCAACCATTATTTCGCCAATAACTTCTGGCATTTTTTAGAGAACGAGCATGTTTAATCTTCAAAAACAGTCTGTAAGCCCTCTCTGTTAGGTTTGAAGCAAGCAGCTTGTTACTTAGTTTACTGTATACAAGCCTGCTAGGGCAGAACCCTTTGCGCATAGCCTCCTCCATAACAAGAACAGCATTTTCAAGTTGTCCTATGTTGTAAAGGCCAGTGCTGATGTACTCATAAACTTCAACATCTGAACTATACCCACATTCTTGCATCTCTTGCCAGACACTTAATAGTGTTCCACATTTTCCATACTTAGAAAGGCGCATAAGCAATATCTTATAAGCTTCCATCGATATCTTACACTCTAATTTTCTTGCCTTCTGGTAGATCATCATAGCAGCATATGGTGGACCATAGCTGCACAAATATTTGATGAAGGAGGTTACAGTCCCAGTAGGAGGCACAACTCCTTGTCTTAACATCACATCAAACATCAAAAGTGCATCGGCCACTTTCCTTATTCTGAGAAAAGCACTAATCATTCTAGTATATGTATCAATGTTAGGTTCACAATTATCACTCAACATCCTATTATAATACTTCATACACTCGTCAAAATTTCCAATCGAAATAAAATTGAAAATCATTGCATTATAGGTCGTAGTATCTTTCTCTTTCATACTACCGAAAACCTCAACCGCCTCATCCATTCTACCTGCTCTACCCAAACCCTCAAGTAAAAAAGCAAATGTACCAAAATCAGGAGAAAACCCCTCAACTTCCATTTCCTTCATAACCCTCTCAATCTCATCCATCCTACCAGACTTGCACCAACCACCAGCAACAACATTATACGTGGCAACATTAAAATCCATCTTCCCTTTCATCGAATTAAAAACAGAAGCGGCAGCACCAACATGAGAGCGTCGACAAAGGCACGACAAAAGCACATTCAAAGCCTCAGTATCACGCTTGAGACCAAGATCATCCAAGTTCCCAAACACGTGAATTGCTTTAGATACATGACCAGCATTCACAAAACTATCAATAACAATAGATAACATGAACAAATCAGCTTTTATACAATTCAACCTCATGTCATCCAAAACTTGCATCATAAACACCAAAAACTTCCTTCTACCTAATGCCTTAACAATGACATGGTAAGTACCAACATCCTTCGGCACCATTGGTTGTTTGAGTGCCCAGTTAAAAAACGTAACCATAGCTTCACCACCCAAATTCCCAGAGTTTAATACCCTAGCAATAATATCAACATTCACATCAATACATACATTGGATAAAGCTTGTTCGATTGCAGCCTTACCCTTTAGTTTTTGAAGAAAGATGCCGCGTAGTTTATCTTCGGGGGACAAAAACCCGTCGACGGATTTCGATTTCGACTCTGATTCGGATTCTAGGGTTTTGGAAGTGGGAATTGGTAAAAGTTGAGAGATTTGGTGGAGAATAAGGCGTTCGTCGGGGAGTGGAGAAGTTGGGAGAGCATGGAGCGATGAGAGAGATTGGTGTAATGGTAAGAGTGATGATATGGGTTTTGACAAGTGCAACGCGAATTTCAAACCCAAAGATCGAAACGCCATCAAGAATATAATGACAGTGACCAGAAGGATTTGAAAATTGTTCCGAGGGTTAAGAAATTGTTATGGAGATGTTGTAGAAATGTTTTACCTTTGAGTATTTGGGGTATTTGTTAATTGATTGCTCCTAATCTATTGGAGCTTGGAGAATGTTGAAGCTGCGAAACATGATGATTGATTAGTGTCAGTGACAGTGAGATGCGTTGGGAGTATAAAATGGCGACGCGAGCGGCGAGGAAGATGGGAAAGGGGAGACTGGGCAATGGGCGCGGGGGCTGGCTATGTTGAAAATTATAGCCGGACAATCAGTCGATTTGGATCAAAATTGAATCCAAAATTTAAATTCGACACAAATTACAATTTTATTATAAAGTTCAATTTCGATTGATAAAATTTTGATTTTTTTTTTCAAATTTGGTTAAATCGAAGTCACATATTAATAGAATAGAATGGATTTGATAAATTAACTTCATAAGCGGTCCAATGGGATTTGGTTATATCCAAATTACGCATTCATGAAAGATAGGAGTTAGGATTTCAACGAACTATCAATGAGCTTGTCGATATTTAGGAGTGGGTATGCATACTTCGGACAAGCTCTATTCAAGTTAGAGTAATTAACACACTTGGGCAACTTGTTGTTTGACTTCTATACTAGAACCGCATTGAAAATTTGTTGTGTACTTTGCATCGGTTATGAGTCTGTCTTTTAAGAGTTATTTGATGGCACTTCTGATCTCTTCGGTCTTTTTTGGTGATTGTTTCCTCCTACGTTGTGTCAAATATGAAACGATATCTCGAAGGGTAGGGTGTGGCATTGCATCGCCTTCGCTGACCATGAGAATAAGTCATGATTTCTTTGTAGAAACTTCGATAACTCCTATTGTATCGACATGGACAGATTTTTCTCAATTCTAATGACTTTCGAAGGACCTTCACTACTAAAGATTTTGATGAAGTCTCTGAGTGGTTCTGATCTTTCCATTTTTCTTCATGCTTCTACATGTAAGGCCCCCTCGTCCCTTATGGTTTCATAGTGAAATGGTTCTTCGATTTGAGAGTCTAAATCCATTTGTCCCTCATGATTCTTGCTTTCGGGAAAGCTCTCTTTTGGTGAACGTTGTTTTTCTAAAAAGGTTAGGAAACTCATACAGGATGAAGTCAAATATGTCTTCAGCACCACGACCTAATTTGTCGTGGTATGAATTTTTTTCTTCAATGAACGGTTGATGAGATAGTGCATAGGGTTGTCAATGTGTGTCTTCCAAAGATACAATTGTAGATAAAATTACAATTGATAACAATTTGTTTAACCTAAACGATTATTCTTTTTTATTCGACTCTTAATGTTGTCGAGAGTTTGGCGTATTCTAACTGTCTTGTGTTGGTTCCATTGAAACATATGAGGTATACATGTTGTAGCATGAGTAAGTGGTGATTTAAAAAGTCGTTAATCAACTTATCATCATAGAAAGACAATGAAGGCCTCCCGTTGGCCGAAGAGTTCTCATGTAGCGAATTGTTTGCAAGTAAGTTTTCTAAAGAGAAATTAACATTTTTTGTTGGAAAGTGGTGGATCGATGATGACGACTAGAGATTGAACACAATAAAATTTCCTGACTTAAAGAGGTAAGTTTATAGGTAAACTTTCCCAACTAACACATGGTTTTCTATTGACACGAGTTATGGTGGAAATATCGTCCAACCAGTAACATTTTTTTTCAGATTCCTTCATGAGGGATTAATGGGGAGTTAGACATGGTTCTTCTCCCATCGTTGTTGGAATTTTTTTTGCGAGGGAGAAATGAGAAGTGTTTCTACCCGTGTGTACCATATCAGTGTGAAGTAACGAAAAGAGAATGTCGTTTAAAGTGATTCTAACATACATTGTCAATAATTCAGTTGTGGACCTGAGAGGATTGATGGTGATGGTAGACTTGTTTTTTTATATGAATGGTAAACTCTTGTAGATGGTGGGTATTCAAATATTGGTCTAGTGTCGGAGGTGGTACTTGAAAATACTTTAACACTCAAGTCAATGACTACTTGAGGCAAGAAAAAATATTTTTGGTTGAAAGAGAGTGTACATGGATTTGATGTTTACCTCCCTTTATATAGGTTGATTCTAAGGTTTCGTTCGTCTAGAACTTTTTGTGGTAAGATAGTTGTCTAATATAACAAATGCATGTGTTTTACATGTTATGTGATCTAGGGCGTGATTATGATTATTCACATTAATTAGATGTTTCTTATGGTAGAACTTAACATGATGGTTTTTTTATATGAATGGTAAACTCTTGTAGATGGTGGGTATTCAAATATTGGTCTAGTGTCGGAGGTGGTACTTGAAAATACTTTAACACTCAAGTCAATGACTACTTGAGGCAAGAAAAAATATTTTTGGTTGAAAGAGAGTGTACATGGATTTGATGTTTACCTCCCTTTATATAGGTTGATTCTAAGGTTTCGTTCGTCTAGAACTTTTTGTGGTAAGATAGTTGTCTAATATAACAAATGCATGTGTTTTACATGTTATGTGATCTAGGGCGTGATTATGATTATTCACATTAATTAGATGTTTCTTATGGTAGAACTTAACATGATGGTTACTTGGTCTGATCTCAAAGTCTCTTTGAAGTTGTGGACATGTTAAACCATATTCTTATTGCATCGTTGCAAGGATTTATCGCTGGTCCATGAAGAAATATACATAATATTAGTTTGAAGAAAAAGAATTCTATTTTAAAAATTGAAAATTAACAATGATCTTCATTTAAAAAATATTTTAATTAAGTTCATTCATATCTTTTCATTTGTTTACAACTCAAATTGTCATAATTTAAAAGTGGGTTAAGGTAACATGTGCCCTTAGGGCACATGTTAAAAAACACATTAATAGAAAGTTTGTATTGAAACAAAGCAATGAAAACATTAATTATAAACTTTTAATAAAAATATTACACAATTTTCAATAAAAAGTTTCTACATTTAACTCTTAACATGTGCCCTTAAGGCACATGTTAGCATTACCCTTTAAAAGTTTGCTTAAAAGAAATTGACTTCAATCTTTGTAAAAACAAATTTTCAACGATTAGACTTGAGACTATACTACTTCTTATTTTTGGTCTTAACATATGATTTTAATTCTCATAAAAAAATTTCATATTAAAATTGTTACTTGTAATATTCAATTGTAGTCTCTCAATTATTAGTTTTAAAAGTTTACCAATTAAATTATGAGTTAAAAGATACTGCGCTGACACTGCAAAATAATTTTACACTGTCATCCAATAGATAATCATAAATGTGTCATGTCATTAAGTTTTTTTTAAATAAAAAAATTGTTTAATTGGATACATGGGTGGTGATTGGTTGACAGTGTAAAATACTGTCAGTACATCACCCCTTTTCTCTTAAATTATTTAGTTAAATATTTATTTAATCATGGAAAAACTTAAATTTTCTTCACTTAAAATCCTAATTGTAACTTGGATCTAAAATTTTGCACTAGCTTAGCGGATACTTGTGTTAACATGAAGATTGTAAGGTCACAAGATCAGTTTTTGCATGGTACTTAATTTTGTATTTCCGTTGATATGTAAGATAAAAAATTGATTCATTAGTAACAAAATTACAAAAATGACTCATGATAGAGTCGAAGATTTACTCCACCTGCAAAAACAATCATTACCACATGCAGCTATGTTCCCTATAATGAGAAACAAAACAAGATCAAACACTGCAGAACCTTTGGTCACTATGTTCCTTAGTATTCAACTAACTTAATTATAATGCTGGATCAAGTTCAACCAGAGTTGCTAACCCTAACACAAATCTATCAAATAATCAAAGCTTCACTGAATTTTCTTCTTACTCCTCTGAAGAAGAACAATACTAACAATTACAAATGATGGTACCATAATCTATGTACGCAACGCATGCATTGTTGCAAAAGGTCTCAAAGTATGTCATTTCAATGTCTGTACTGATCTCAAAGGCTTCTGATCCCGCCAGCAAGTAAAAGAGGGAGCCAATTTACTAATACTGGGGTAGGCATTATCGAAGGATGCAATAGATCGAACAAAATTTTCAATTAGTTGGTTTGCCTGCTCCAGTGGAAGAATACCTAAAGATCAACTTTATCAACCGTTCAGCTCACCTGTCTAGGAGTGGAAAGAGAGGACTATTATTAGCTAGTGAAACATTATTTTCAATTAGTAAGCCGCGGTGCCAGGGTGGATGATATAAAACTTACTATTAGCTCATCCAAATTCAAAGGCATTGAAGAGTCTACTGAGAATCCCAATTCCAACATTAACTTTTCCAAGCGATTCACATTTGTCAAATAGAGATAGCCAACCTAGTTCAATAGGCATATGCGTTAGAGAAGAGGCTGAAAACAATTTTCAGATTATAAAGGAAATACAATAATACTTAGTTTCAGACAATTCCTATCAAACAATCTGATCATCAAAACAAAAGGAAAGCATTAGATGGATATCTAGCAACACACAGAAGGAAAGTATTTTGCAGTTGTCATCACCACTTTAAAGTTAAAGAAATATAGAAAGAAAACTCCCAAGAATCTGATGATTTTTTTAGAAGATTTATATTTATAGAAACCAAAATTCGAAGTCACTTACTAATGTTTCTAGTGAAGATGCCCTGTTATATACAAGTGAACCAGCCCGCTTTTTTGTCTTAGTTTTGCTTGAAACAATGTTCTTTCCCCATCGAAGAACATCCCTGAAATAAAGTTCATCAGAAACTATTATAAGTCATAATAGAAATTAACAGATCTTCAGTGATCTACCAACTCTTATCATATTGGGAGTGTCTAATCCCCAATTGAATTAGCACTAGAAGAATACCATAATTGTGGCATAATTCCGTATACCCAGAAGAATGTTTGCATTTTTGCAAAGTTTAGTGCTTATTGGTTTCATCTAATCATTATTGTATACCATGTACTAACCATGAGACAGAAGAAAATGTCAACTCAAATATAGCATCAAATTTCAAGTATGAATGGGTCTTGGCTACAGATTAAGCAAAAAAACTCCTGGAAAATTTCAGATATGCACCAATACAATTCTGAACACTCCTGGTGCAAAGTAACTCTGAAGCAAGCCAAAACATCCTCAAAGACCTAATGCACGGCAGCATGCAAAAAGCATAAAAGCATTTTCTTTAATGCTTAATCGATAATATTCATGTCGATTTCATAGTTAAACGACTTACTATATTGCACAATCTTATTTCAACTATATTTGGATGTACTTTCTCTAATTAAATAGATTCCGTGCTTACTTTACAAAATAAATCATTAGAGGGAGACCTAGAAAGACTATCAGAGAAATTATTAAGAAAGATCTCGAGATAAACAATTTGGATAGAAGCATAGTCCTGGATAGAACATTATGGCGAAAGTTGATCCATGTAGCCAAACCCACTTAGTGGAATAGGACTTGGTTATTGTTAGTGTTATTCCTAACCAGCACTATAAGGTGATATATGCTCCTAAAACCCACTTAGTGGAATAGGACTTGGTTATTGTCCTAACCAGCACTATAAGGTGATATATGCTTCTAACATTTCTGCTTGCATCATTGTTGATTATCATCCCTTTTGAATGACATCGGTTAAGAATCTCACATCGGATAATATATGAGTTAGGCCCAATCACATTTCTAAGAGCAGCCACCAAACTAACCAAGGTTCTCACTAGCATATCATCTTGAAGAGAAAAACCTACTATACTTTCAAAGGAAGCTGCTACCCAACCAGCGAGCCAGCAACTATTCAAATTCTATAATTTAATTTCACATTATTGAAAATTACACGATATACATGCAAAGATTCAAAAATCATGATGTAAGGTGGTAAATGTTACTAAAGCATAGAACTTCAAGATAGGAGGCAAACATTCCTTTTCTTATTTTCCCACAACAAGGATAAAGCTTCATATGAAATTTAAGTTCAGTTGGGTGTAAAATTTCCATCCTCCAAATTTATGATTGGAGACAAGGAAACATTTAAAATATATTTGAGTCAAAAAAAATATCATAAGCAGATAAGACGATTGTTTATTTCAGAATCTTCATAAGATAAAACCCCATTAAATATTATAATAAATATGAAAAACAGGTGTGTTTTGGGGGAGGGGGAATGATACGACAAGACCCTGAAAGTAACAATTCTAACCTCTCTTGATCTGATAAGAAGTTACTGTTTAGAAGCTTCTGAAGCAATGCATCCTGCAAACAAACAAAAAAGGACAATACACATTGTAATTAGATTAGAAACATGTTCATGTTGTTAATAAGTCATAATAAATATAATCCAACGGGACATCACTGGCTGGCTGAAGTCAAACTCCCTTGACCAAAGTTTTAGTTTAGAAACAAGGAAAAGAATAGAAGCAGAAACTGATTAAAGGGACAGAAAAACACTCGCAGTGAAAACCAAGAGTATGACGTTCAGACAATGAAAAATCTTTCAGTAAGTTCAAACTTAGGGAAAACTCCTGAAGTTTGCAAACAAGAGAAGGGGGAGAAGCTCGCTACATGATTTGATAATGAAAATTCAGTATCAAAGTGAATTTCCCGTGTTCCCCCAAGGAAATAGAATAATGTCTTCTTTCGCTATTAAAAGTGTAACTCATGTTTCATAACCATAATCCATGAATTTCCCTAGTTCCCACTTTGAAATTGAATGATGTCTTTTTTCGCTATTAAAAGCGTAATTCATGTTTCATAAATCATAACCATAATCCATGATTTACTTCTGTTGACAAAAAGATTAACAGCCCAATCATAATAAAATTATTCTTTCAAACAATCTATACAGAGTATAAATTAAGATGTAAACCTCAATAAGGGTGACATGAGTTTGAAATGGATATAGAATTGTAAAATTTCCATCATCACAATCAGTTCAACCGTACAACAACCAGTATCCTACTTATCTAACTTTTAAAACAATATTACACAAAACAAAACATGTTAACATCAATACACAATGAATTGCAACAGATACTTTCCGTGTCCGTGTTTCTACTAGTAAATGTAAATACCAGAATTAAAAAACAAAGTAGGGAAGGAAATAATCATACTTGAGCCTCACATCGGACCACTGCTGTCACACGATCATTATATTCTTCAATACTAAGGGGAGGAAATAAAAAGTGCCTACGAGCATATAGCTGCAAGTTTCAGAAAAAGAAAAAAAAAAAAACACAATAAGACACAAATAAACCACCAGTTTAACCTCTAAACTAATACTCTTTCTTCAAACTTATCTCTAAACTATATCAATCTAGTACATAAAATACATCTAATTAGTACCTGAAGTATATGAAAACCGGTCAATAGGTATCTTAAAATTTTTCAAAATCTTAGACCTAATTTCATAAAAAACAAAAAATCAAGAACAATAAAAAGAATTGTAAAGAAATTGACCTCATAAATGCCATCACCAATATATGCTAACGAAGTAGCGTTAAACACGGAACGAGGCTTAACGACTTTCGGTGGAGTTGGAAGCCATTTTTCATAACCTAAATAGGTTTCGCTTTCTTCATCTTCTGCGAAACGAAACATTAATTGAAAAACAATTGAAGCTAATTGAACAATGAAAAAGAAGAATAGCGAAACAGTTAGTTACCTGAGGTTGGAAGAGGAGTGTCGCGTTTGAGAAGATCGGAAACGTACTGTTCCTTACGCGGAGAAGGTGGTGCCGGTGGTGGTGATGTGGTGAGAGAAGGAGGTTGTGATTTGGGTTGAGTGTTGTTGAAGAGTTTTCTAGGAGCGTTGCGGTTGTAAGGGAGACGGTGTTGCGTTTGTGTGTCGTATGAAGCTTTTACTGGTTTGAATTTTGATGAATATGGGATTGAACATGATAGAGAAGAAGATAAACCTTGCATTCTTCGTTTTGTTCGGGTTCTTCCTCTGAAAGAAATGAAGAATGGATATTTGGCAAAGCAAGATATTTTATTTTATTTTCTGGAAATTTTACCCCTGCTGCTATTATCCCCTACACCTACATTTCTTTTAAAATATTTTAGCTCTATCCTTTTTATTTTATCTAATAATTTTACTATTCACTTTTTCACTTTTTCCTATTTAGTTTTTCACTTTTTCCTATTCGGTTTTCTAAAATTGAAGCATTCAACAATCAACACAAGCATTTCACACGGGATGGGTTGATGTGAATAAGGTATATCCTCGGTGTATAGATACTCAAATATTGTTTATATTACTCAAAGTATTATATTTATTATTCAAAATATACAGATTATTCAAAATAGTATAAATATTACTCAGAACAATGAATATATTACTCAAAATAGTTAAAATTCGATATTCCTTACAATGGTGTAAATATTACTCATAATAGTGTACTCATTACTCACAACTAATAATTACTCATAATTAACATATGTGTACAAATAATGCATATATTATTAATGGATTATGATATTATTACTCGTTTCTAAGTAAAACGTTACTCGGAACAATTTAAATATTACTCGTACGAGACTTATGCACCGTGCATAAGGATATACCTTATGCACATCAACCTGACCCCATTCAACACCATTATTATTTATCAGTATATTGAATAATTTTGAGAATATTTCAATTACACTCCTTAAATCTCTTAGTCATCCGGAGAAACTTGGGACGATCCAAATTAATTGGGAAAATCCTAAATTAAATGAAATATTCGGTAGTTTCATCTACGAAAGATTTTGAAAATAGAGTGTTCTGTAGATATACCTACGAAATATTTTGTTATATTTTAAATCAATTACATTTCACTCCCAAACTCAGTTTTTATAAAAAAAATAAAGCATCAAATTATAGTAAATCAAAGAAGTGCAATTGAGATTTTCCGATTAATTTGGGATTTTCCCAAATAAACTATCATTTAACGCTTTCGTAGATGCACCTACGGAAAAAACCAAATTTTAAAAAAAATGCTTTTGGAGATACATCTACGAAAGCATATGGACAATTTTGGCAACTTGTATGGTGTGTGAGAGAGATCCAAGAGGTGAGGCAAGATATTTTCATAATTTTATCCATGGAATAACTTTATCCAACTTATTTTGATACATACATTTTTTTAACGGATAACTTGCAATCAATTATTTCTTTAATATTATGTGTGTGCCAAATTATTTACATACAAATTATTCAATATTATAATTTTTATTAGATAATTTGGTTATAAGTATTTTAATAGTCTTTCATTTTATTCACGGGATTACATATAAGTTATCAAGTACGCATATTTAAAAAAAAAACTTTTTTTATGTTTCATAGTTATGGAGATTTATTTACATATATGCGATAAAAATCATATATAGGTTGATATTACAAAAGCAATTTCAACCGCATAAAAATCTTTTACATGAGAAGAAGTTATAAGGTGGATTAAGGAAATTGAAATCAGACATAAAGTAACTATTATCATTACTCGTTCAAATACTGAAATAGTAAAAGGAGGAAGTAACAACAAATTAATATTTGGTTGTGATAAATGTGGAAAATACAAGGAAGTTGATAGTACAACACTGAGTACGACTAAAAAATGCGGGTGTCCATTTAAAATCAGATAAACACCGACTAAAGATGGTTCGTGATGGAAGATTGATGTAAAATTTGGACTTTAAAACCATGATTTACTTGATAGATTATATGGTCATTCATTTGTTAGTCGTCTAAGTTCAAAAAAGGCAACATGCTGATTTGACAAAATGTCATGTTCCACCCATACACATGTTGCTTTCATTGCAAGAGCCGGATTCAAAGAATATTACTCGAATCACACAAATATATAAACACAAGAGTAAATTACAAGAAGAGATTAAAGGTCCTATAACTGAAATACAATATTTATATTAGTTGATGGGTGATGCAAAATATGTTTAATGGAGTAGGAAAAAAAGATGACCCAGATGTTGTGAGAGATATTTTTTGGGCACATTCAGTTTTAGTGAAATTGTTGAATATGTTTTTCCAATGTGTTGTTCATGGACTGCACATACATGGCAAAAAATGCATACAATCTTTGTTTGAAATTGTTAATATGACTTCAAGTGAGATGACATTTGTTGTTGCATTTGCCTCTATGGAGTTAGAGTAAACAAAAAACTTTTATTGGATATTAAATAAGCTAAAACAATTGTTTAGGAAGGAATGGACTGAATCACATGTAATTTTGAGTGATAGATATCTTGCTTGGATGAAAGCAATTTAAGTTATGTTTCCAAGTATAATTAATTTACTTTGTTAATATCTCATCAACAAAAATGTTTAACAAGATGCAAGCAATATGTTGTGAATGATATGCCATAGCATATAGACACGTTGTTGATGGAACTTGTATGAGCTAGTTATGAGATGGAGTATTATTAGTGGTTGCAACAACTTGATCAAGCCTTTGTTGGTTATGTTGAATTCATTAATTATGATAAAGACATGTGGTTAATTCCTCACATGCGTAAATTTGTGGGAGCATGGATTAATCGAGTGCTACATTTAGGCAACACCACACCCAATAGGTACATATTTTTAGTAGTTAGTTTTTTTACCGTATTTGGTGTTTTCTTTCATTTTAAGGTTGAGTTTGCTTATTGAAAATTGAAACAAATGTTGGAAAATAATATACGTGACTTGTGCAAATGTTGGGCAGGCTATGAACAATAATTTGAAGTTGCAATTGGCAACATTGAAGTTTTTTTGAATGAGTTTTTATGAGGTTAAGCACGCGCACATTAGTCCATTTTATGAAAATATGTGTGGGTTTATATTAAGAGCCATTTTTAGACGCATTATTAAAGAGTTCTTAAGGGTTCACTATGTGGAAACCAAAAATCAAATTTTTCGGTGTACTATTAAAATATCATGTGGGTTGCTTCATGCGTATAAAGTTTGAGATTAATCTATAACGATTTACTATGTCATCGGATTACATCAAAATTAACGTTCTATGAAAGTCTATTTTGACGTTAATTTTGATGTAATTCGACGACATAGTAAATCATTATAGATTAATCTCAAAATTTATACGTATGATCTATATGATAATAAGTTTCAATCCAACAGTTGATTTTAAAAAATAATCATCCGATGTAAAATTTTTGAGCGAGTGTAACTCATGGTGTAACTATTCGAGTGTAATTTGATCTCTCTCTCTCTCTCTTTCTCTCTCTCTCTCTCTCTCTCTCTCTCTATATATATATATATATATATACATATATATATATAGGGATGGCAAGCAGACCCAAACCCGCGGGGCCCACCCGCACCCGAACCCGAGTCAACGGGTGAAAACCCGAGTTGACTGGGTTTGGGTTCGGGTTCGGGTGCCACCCGATATTTCGGGTGCGGGTTTGGGTAGTGTGAAACCCGCGCCCGAAACCCGAAGTTACACCCGAATATATATATATATATATATATATATATATATATATATATATATATATATATATATATATATATATATATATATATATATATATGGAAAGTTGTAAGAAAATTGTAGGAAAAATATATTTTATGTATTTTGTTGCGGGTTTGGGTTTGGGTTAAAAAACCCGAACCCAACGGGTGTGGGCGTGGGTGTTATTTTGTCACCCGAATAGCTTTTGGGTTTGGGTTCGGGTTCGGGTGGTAATTTCGGGTGCGGGTTTGGGTAGTATAAAACCCGCACCCGCGGGCACCCGTTGCCATCCCTATATATATATATATATATATATATATATATATATATATATATATATATATATATATATATATATATATATATATATATATATATATATATATATATATATATATATATATATATATATATATATATATATATATATATATATATAATGCACACTTCATAGATATTTAAACGTGTTTAAAAAAATATATGTCATTTTAGTTAATTTTCTAAGTTTTTTATTTATAAAATGATTTTATTGATCTAAATGTTTTTACGTTGTGCTAGACATTTTTCTATACATTAAATTATTATTTTTTCACGGGTATCATATATTTTTCTATACATTCAATTATTTTTTTACGGGTACCAGACATTTTTTTATACATTCAATTATTATTTTTTCATGGGTACCAATGCATGGGTTCTTGTTCGGGGCGCGCATTTGTTTTAGATATATATTTTTTAATAGATAATGTTTGGTACCCGTGAAAAAATAATAATTAAATGTATAAAAAATTATCTGATACCCGTAAAAAAAAATTAAATATTTTGATCAGTAATTTGACAGTCCTGTTAATATTCAATATTTTGAACAGTCACTTTACGCTCCCGTTATAATTATTTTAATTTGGTGTTATAAAAAGATAAAAAATTATCATTTTAGTATAATACTATTTCCAACATCGAAATCATCATTTTTAAATATATGTAATTATAGGTAAACAAATTATTATTTCATATTATCTTCGTGATAATAATTAAATAATATATAAAGAAATTGTTACTCATTCATGTTATGCATACAAACAGACACAACAAAAAAAGGAGAAAATTATTGCTATATTTCTTCATCCAGAAAAAATAATTCAACTCTAAACAAAAATTAAATTTATTTATATATTACATTAAAATATTTTTGGTATGCTTTTAATATATAACTGCAAAATAGTTTTATATAGAATGAATTGTGAGGACTATATATAATGGCTAGTCTAATTTATTATATTTCATTTTTATTTGAAGTTATTAGTCAAATTTGGCACCGAGTTCAATGAAGATTTAATATGTTGAGATCATGTACCATGTAAAGTAATTACACAATCATTTCAAAATAAAAGACTATAGTTATTGAAGTCAGACAGACTTCAATCTTCAATCCGCAATTTATACATATATAGATTGCAACAACACCCATTGGTTTCCAACAACGCAAAATGAAATTTTACTTTATTTTATTTCTATACAAAATCAAATAACACTGTTGTTTTTGACAGTTTTGGCATGTTTGGATGCTTCCAACACTGGATTGGAAATAATTCAAATTTAAACAAAAAAGTATTTTCTGATAAATATATAGTCGAGAAAGGATGCATTAACTGATTAGATTAGATTGTTTATATAACTTTTTAACATGAGACAATATAATAAACAAACAACAAAGCATTGTGACAACTAAAAATAAAAGGACTTCATTAACTCATGAAAGAGGGAATAAAACTTCTATAACTCACAACTCTAAATTTGGTAGGGGAATATAAAACTAACCAATGCAGACAATATAGTACAATATAATGCAAAAGGATAATATATCTTACTGCAAGAACTCTCACTCTTGAATCATTAACTACATAAAAGATATTAGATAATCAAAAACACTTTAACAAAACCTAACTATTTTGCTAAAGAGATGCTTCGGGAGCTTGGTGTGGTGGTTTTGCTAAAGGAGTGGGAAGTTGTACTCCGTTGAACGCGGAGCTTTGGGGTATTTTGGAAGGTATCAAGTTGGCTCGAGAGCTTGGTTACACTAAGGTGATGGTTGATACCGACTCGAAGAAAGCTGCAGATCTTTGTAACTCTAATAATCATGATAAGCGGATTAGGTGTAGCCTAGTGCGTTGTATTCATATGGAGATGGCGGAGTTGGAGATGGTGGAGGTCTCTCATGTCTTTCAGGAGGTGAATGGTTGTGCTCATCAATTGGCCTTACATGGGAAAATGTTGGGATGTGTTCATAAAGTCTTTATTGAGATTCCTACCTGGCTTGAGTATTTCTTAAATAAAGATCAAATGGGTGACTGGTATTCTATGTTTGTTTCTTTGTAGGTTTTCTTTCTCTTGGGCTTAGGCCCTCAATTGTACCAAAAAAAAACTAACTATTTTCATACTATAAAACATGAAACTAAAAAAGTGAAACTATTTTCATTGATATTCCATCCATTAGTGTATACACTGAAGCCATCTAAAGAAAGATAAAAAGATATTAGATAAACTTGATGCTCCCTAACATCATACTTAAATCAAAATCAAATATAAAGTGAGAAGTATTATATAGCTTGAAAAAAGGTATAACTATCGGCTGCAACACCAGAAGACAATTAAAGGTTAAGAAATAAATTCAAAACTAAATTCTTAAGCGTTCCCTCATCATATCTCTTATTAGAAGAGAGCCAAAGTTTTGTTGATTCTTTTACGTATAATACTATTGTCTTGAAACCAAAGAACAACACTAAGGTAACATATATATTCTCAATTTCGTTGTTAAGGAAAGAAAACCTAATAAAGTATGAAAACCATAAAGTTTGGGATCCTTATATATATGCTCAAAATTCTCCTATATATCGCTATCTTCAAATGGCAATAAGGCAACAACTGCACCACCTCATATCAGCGGTAGTGGTGCCCTGTTAACATACAACCACAACGTCCGACCATCCAGCAATGTCAACATAACATCAGTACCATTTGGAGGTTACAATGTTTGGCAATACGAGATAGTTCCAATTGAAAACGGTATCGTTGGACCCAAGAGTTTCGCCTTTGATCCTAACGGTGAAGGCCCTTATACAAGAGTTTCAAACGATCAAATTATCAAATGGAACTGCCATGAAAATTGTCGGGTCGTTTTGCATTCACTTCTCTACTTGCTTTGCAGGATATAACAACATGAATCAGACATCTCATAGTTGGTAATTTTCAAAATAAAAACCGACAGTGTTTGAACAATAATTGCTTTTCACTCGATACATCAAATATTGGGAAACCAATGGAAAATGGCCCTAGTGTTTTGTTTACCCTGAAATAAACAACAGGAGGAACGCAGGATGCAGATTAGAATGAAGAAGCTTGAAAAATCAAAAACCAACGAGTTTTTCAGTTTTGACATAAAGAAAAAGAAGCTTGAAAAATACCAAGAAGTATCCATTGAATGGTTATGTTTCCGATTATTTTTCCTGAGAACATAAGAAGAATTCTAGCAAGAAGATTTCCTATGCAAATTTTTCTGAGCATTTGCCTTAGCAGGCGGATTTGATTTCGTGTCGAGATGCTCTTTTTGGTTCGTCAAAATTTTGCCACCAATAGAACTCAAACCTTCCCTTTTTTGAACATTCACTTTTGTTCGAATTGAATCAAAGCTCATTCTCGAACAAAAACACAACCGAATAGGCACACATGAAAGAAACAACTAAAAATCACATAATATAAAAGTCTAGAATTGAAATACATAAAGGCTACATGTGATATAATGTATAGTTTGTGTATAATGCACCATCACAGTTGAGATCATGTTTACAACATTGTTAATAATTGTTCAGATTTTTGTCAAACCCATAGTTATCCTTTGACATTTTACGCAAAGGTAACCTTTCAGCCATTGGTTTTCTGCCACCCCTATCTATCTAGGAATTATTTAATCAACCTAATAAAATCAAATTGATAAATATTTATACTGTATAACGATAAAACTGGTAAAGAAATAGACTAAGTAATACTTACATGGCTTTTTGAGATGAAGCCAACTCTTGGTATGGGAAAGAATCTTCCAACCTAAAACTCAACCAAATATAGAGATTCAAGACCTGCAGTTTTGGGACCAAGAAAAACTCACAAATATGCTTAGAAGCTAATTAGTTAAAAATGAATTAAAAAAGAGTTTATCAAAGTTTTCCATCAAACTAAAGAAAGAATCTGATCTTTCACTGGTGAGGTAAAAGAATTCCTTGCTGCCAACACATTTCGATTAGCGGTCTATATCGTTGGAGTCTAAGATTTATACAACATAGAAGCGAATTGTAAATAGGTGCGCATATGAACCGTTAGCTTAATTGGAGAAACCCAAATCGAAACGAATCACCACCTGAAATTCAAAGCATGAACAAAATCAAAATACTACAAATAATCGATCAATTCGGATAATCTCAAATAAATAATAATAATAATAATAATAACCGAAACTTAGCCATAGCATAAGTTCTAGGCCAAACTCGAGAATCCAGAAGAAGAAAAATATCAACAACAACATAATCCTTTTCTCAACTACAACAGTTCATTAGACTTGGATCCAATATGATTAGTGGCATCAGAAAGATCCACGTGGAAACAACACGTAAATCAGAAATGAAGTGGAGAAATTGGAAACAACCAAAAAAGATTAGGGATTAGGGTTTATCAATTTAATCTTTATAAACTGAAAGAGCAATAAACCATACCAAAATCAGAACGATGTATCCTTATAGAACTATCTTCATATTCAAAGAACTCAACAATCCTTGCAATATAATTATATTTATCATCTTCAGCCTAAAACAACACAGTTTAGAAAACCAACACCGTAAGAAAACCCTAAATCAACAAAACATATAAACACTAAAACCCTTAATTTTCAACATTGCACATACCTTGGGGTAAATAGCGACGTTGGTGGTGAAATACGAACAATGGAACCAAACCAGCAACCTCATACGAAGCGACGTAACTCATAACTCACTAACAAAAATTTGAGATGCGACGTGTTTTACTGCATACGAAGAGGAAAAAGAAAATTTTCTCCAACGGTCTTGCCATGTAGAAAGCTCGGAGGAAGGCGATGAAGATGGTTGAGCTTTGAAGATGGAAGATGGTTTAGGGTTGAAGATAAATTAGAGTTGAGTTTTGAAGCTGAAGAGAGAGAAAAATATGAGAGAGAACGAAGACCTCAAATTTGAAAAAGCAATTAGTAGATTTCGGAAGCAAATAGAAAAAAGATAGTGCCAAGTAAGCAAGAATTTGAATTCTGGATGCAGAAGGTATCCACGTGGCGCATTGAGGAGCAAGAGGGGTATTTTGGTATTTGACAGAACATAAGATTTTCTTATATTGTAGATTATTTTTTTTACCGGTACCAAACATTTTTCTATTAAAAAATATACATCTGAAACAAATGCGCGTCCCGTACCAGAATCCGTGCGAACCCACGGGTTTGTTACTAATTCTTCACAACAAAAACAAACACACACTTAAAAGAGAGAAAGAAAGAAATGAGTGAAAATAAATACTACTTTGACACTATTTGTCATTTATATCTTTATTTTCTTTTAAGTTAGTGTTATTTTCAAGGACACATATACTTTTAGAAATCATAAACTTTTATCCATCTTTAATTATTTTTCTTCTATCAAATAATATTTCAAATTATTTTTATTTCTTTAGATAATGCTAATTTGTGTCAAAATGACACCGATTAAAAAACTCATAAATTAAAAAGTTATATTGAATATAAAAATTTTGTTTTAAAAATTATATATTAATTTATTTAAAAATTATAATTATTTTGTTTAACTTTTTAACACAAATTTTTTATTTATAAATTTTTTAACTTGGTTCCTAAAATCACAAGTTAACATTATCCTATACTTTTAAATCTTTCTCTTTTCATTCACATTTTTTTAATCTATTTTCTCGTCTCAATTATTGTTTAGAACCAATTACTTCGTGTTTTTTTCTTCTCTGGTATAATTCTTTTTTAAAATTAGAAAATTATATCAATGTTTATTTATTTATCATCGCAAAACAACCGAACCATAACCCACGTTTCTTCTTCTTCAAAAAAACAACATAATACATGTTTATCAAAGAAAGTAGAAGAAGGAACCAACCAGTTCATAGGGAAAAAACCAGCTTCGGTCGTGAATGCAGCGGCGCGTGTGGCAATAACAACTAGAGTAATACACAAAACATCACCACAGTAGCTTTAACCTAACCCTAACTACACCACACACTGAAGGAGCATAGAACAAGTTGCTTAATTCTACTTTACTTTCACTGTCACACTCACTTCCCGATATTGCTTCCGTAACCGCGCGAGAGAGATCATGAGCCGCTACGATAGCCGTTCCTCCGACCCCACTTCCTACCGCGACCGAAGAAGGTAATAATAATAACAACTCCAATTCCACTTTCTAGGGTTTATCTTTCTCTTCTATTCTCTATATTTTTTTTTTTGACCTTCGTTGTTGTTTTTTTTCTCAGTGACTCGGGTTTAGGTGGTGGAGGAGGTTCTGCTGCTGCGCCTTCGAGTAGAAGAGACTACGATGACGGTGGGTCTGGTTCTCCTAAGAAGATTAATTTGGATGGGTTACCTCATTTTGAGAAAAATTTCTACAATGAGTCGCCGTCTGTGAGGGCAATGACTGAGGCTGAAGTTATTGAGTATCGGCGGAGACGCGAAATTACTGTTGAAGGGAAAGATGTTCCTAAACCTGTTAAATCCTTTTCTGATGCTGCTTTTCCTGGTACATTATTTATTGTCATTCATACTTGCAATTTGTAGCAACATAGATGAATCAACGACACTCTAAGTTCAATTTCATTTCATTCGATTGGATTGGATTCAATTTGAGTGCTAGTTTTGTTCAAGATGATGATATTTTGTTATTGGAATTTATGTTTAGTCTGTCAATGGGGTAACGATTCAAGTGCCGTTTACTTCGTATTTGGTTTTGGTCTCAGTAGCACCGACACCTCTGAAAAAAGGCGTTGTGATTACGTTTAAAATTCTTTCAATTTTTCAAATTATTACCGGTTTTGCTGTGTCAGGGTTAGGGTCGTGTCCGGGATGTCCGTGCTTCATAGGTTTTGGTTTGAGGAGAGGGGTAAAACTTAGGGGATTTGGAAAGAATAGAAAATAGTTTGTACTTTTATAGTCTATGGATTTTGGAGTGTTTTCAAAGGAGGATAGTGGACAGTAGCGGTTAGTTCAAATTCTGCTATCTACATTTCTCTAGTGTCCATTTAACCTATATCTGACAGCATGCTGTTCTAAGTGTCGTATTGCAGAATGATAGCGAGTTTTAAAAGTTCCATGGCAGAATAATCGCTATATGAGAACACTGGTACTTATAGATTGTTGTGGTAATACTCTACTGATTTTACGACTTTGATTTAATTTAATCCAGAATATGTACTGGAAGAAGTTAAAAAAGCTGGATTTGTTGAACCTACACCTATTCAGTCCCAAGGTTGGCCAATGGCTTTGAAGGGACGTGATCTAATAGGAATTGCAGAGACAGGATCAGGGAAGACACTTGCTTATTTGTTGCCGGCAATAGTGCATGTAAATGCTCAGCCAATTCTAGGTAAGAAGATAAGGAAGCACCACAGCTGAGATGTAAACACTATTAGAGGTGCTGCCTTTGTTTGTCCATGCCTTCTTTGTTTACTTGTATTGCCGTTTCATAATTCATTAACAATGTTTTTCAGATCCTGGGGATGGACCTATTGTGTTAGTTTTGGCTCCTACTCGTGAACTTGCCGTTCAAATACAACAAGAAGCTACTAAATTTGGTGCATCATCTAGGATTAAGAGCACATGCATTTACGGTGGGGTTCCTAAGGGGCCTCAAGTGCGCGATCTACAGAAAGGTATGCGGTGAAGTCAGTATTACAAAGTCATGGCATGTGATAAATAACTTGGCTTTCTTTTATTTTTCTGTAATCTTGTATTTGATCATGCTTCTGTTATTTTTTGGGGCTAGGTGTTGAAATTATAATTGCCACTCCGGGAAGGTTAATTGATATGCTTGAGTCAAATCATACTAACTTGCGAAGGGTCACATACCTGGTATTGGATGAAGCTGATAGGATGCTGGACATGGGGTTTGATCCCCAGATACGGAAAATTGTCTCTCAGGTGACCATTTTTATATCTGATTAATATTCTAAAATAGTAAAACCTTAGGAAATGCTATTTGGTAGTATTGTTTGGCATAGTCTAGTTGCTTTCCTTGATGCTTCGCCAAGCTCATCAATCTTGCTATTTTATGTTGAATTTCATTTTGCAATGCCTTGTATCTTTCATGATATGAAAAAAGAGAATGTATAACGCATGTTCTCCTAACTTCTAATTTTATTCCTAATTTGAACATGTAGATACCTGAAATATCATTCACATGGAATTTTTTAATTTGGTAGAAAGATCATAACTTTTGACTAAAGAAGGAAGGATAAGGTATCCTCTGAGATAATAAAACTATAATATTTGAAAAACGTTGCATGGCATCAATACAATATAGGATGCTAATCCCGTAAGATGTTAAACAAAAACCACTCTTTGAAAACAACCATTGGCTGAAAATCACGGAAAAGAAGCACCAGAAAGAAATGATATGAAACCCTATAAAGCTGAAATGATCTGATTTTCTTTTTAGTTCAGGATTTAGGTCAACCCTGTAGACCAAATCGATAGTTACTGGTGGTGTACAGATAAAAGCACAAATTTCATGAGGCACTATTTTGCTTCTGTACCTCTTTCCGATTAGGAGAGCCTTATAATTTACTTAGATATGTTCATCATCTAAGTTCACGCCAATCAGTCTGAGTTGAATTAGCATTGGCATATTGCCGAGGCTTCAGATTATCTTGTGTTTAATTGATTATCATTACTGTTATTTATCCAGATTCGCCCAGACCGTCAAACTTTGTACTGGAGTGCTACTTGGCCAAAGGAGGTTGAACAATTAGCAAGGCAGTTCCTTTACAATCCATACAAAGTAAGATTTATTCTTGTCGAGACTTGTTACATTGTCTTTTTAGTATCATTCATATGTTGAAATCAAATGTTCTGAATTTATATTATTATTATTCTTTATTAAATCACAGCTGTCAAACTCCTGAGTTGAATTGTAAACTTGTTCTAGCCTTCATGTTTAGGTAGAAAAATCAAGCAGATTCACTTTAAAACATGTTCAGTGTTAAAGTTATGCTGATTCACGCGGATTTGTTCAAAACTCAGATAGAATCACGAGAATTTTGTGGCTCCACGGATACACTGAAATATGCCTTTAAAATCTTCCATAGCGGCTGTGTTTTCTTTTAAGGTGCAAGTTTAGTCTCCCAAGTTCTATGATTCTCTAGTTTCAACACTATCCCTATACAAGCAAAGTACTGTCACAGCCATCCCTTTCTAGCAGCAATTAGAGCCATCCCAACACAACCGTCAAAGTCAATATTCGATAGATGAAATCATCTTCCTCTGGCTTTACAAAGCCCGTCCTTGCATATTTTATTAACTTATGACTCATGAGTTGGTTTTATATGTATGATTTTAACTTGTATTTTCATTCCTTCTTTTATTATGGTTTGCTTCATTATGTAGCTGGGATGTAGGATATCCATTAATGTGTTGGTAATATATTATGCTCGAATGCTATTTTATATTTTAAAAGATTTTTTTATTAGGTTGACTTGTGAGTTTATGGACACTTCCTGAGTTTACACAGCCTCTCAAATTTGACCATCTTGGGTGTATGTTTGTTTATGTATGGCTTTGTATTTGTCAGAATTTTGTATTTATATTGAAGGCTGAATTGACAATTTCTGTAACAACTGTGCAGGTAATTATAGGTTCTGAAGATTTAAAAGCGAACCATGCTATAAAGCAATATGTTGACATTGTTCCCGAAAAGCAAAAATACGATAAGTAGGATATGATCTACATTATTTTCTATCCCTAACTAGAATAGCTTGTCATGTAGAATGGCCTAATTGAGTCATTTTATTTCAGATTGGTGAAGTTGTTGGAGGACATCATGGATGGAAGTCGAATATTGATATTCATGGATACAAAAAAAGGATGTGATCAGATTACTAGGCAGCTCCGTATGGATGGTTGGCCAGCACTTTCAATTCATGGAGACAAAAGTCAAGCAGAAAGAGATTGGGTGCTTTCAGAGTTTAAATCTGGAAAGAGTCCTATAATGACTGCAACAGATGTTGCAGCTCGTGGTTTAGGTACAAAACTTGTGATTAATTGTTTAAATGATATTCTGATTCAGTGTAGGAAATTGAAGTAGTTCTTGGACTTTGTTTTGGAAATAGTAAGCATTTTATGTTGGCATGGATAATTCTTCATTAAATTAGTGGCTCGGTTCCTTCCATCTTATAGCTAAATGTGACTATTTTACATTTCCCCCCTTCTTTTTTCTCTTTGGCGTCCTTTTTAAGTCACTTTTGATTGCTAAATTTTATGGTTGTTTAGTATTCCCATGTAAGGGACATATTTATTGTGTGTATCTAGCTGTGTTAGGCGACCTTACCGTTGTAATCTTTATTAGCTATGCATACATCACTTCATATCGACAATTTTCTCTTACGGATGAAGTTTCTTAAATTATAATTTCCTTCTATTGCTGGTCAATATCATATATGTATTAATCAGTTTGAACTATACATAGTGACTTTAATATATGTATTAATCAGTTTGAACTATAGATAGTGACTTTAATAGCTAATGTCTGTTATTCTGACTGACAACTTCAACTTCTATTTGACATTTGCTAATTGTTATGACTCAAAGCCATTGAATTAGGTCCTTTATCAAAGTAATCTTTGCATCTAAAAAGAATCCAAGTGTATATTAGAATTGTTTTTGCTATGTTGCACTACTGAGGAAGTGTCACTTTGTAATTTACACCAATAGCTGTGCTTGTGTATATTAATTTTTTTTATTTTTTATTGTTACTGACAGATGTGAAGGATGTGAAATACGTCATAAATTATGACTTCCCGGGATCACTAGAAGATTATGTTCATCGAATTGGAAGGACTGGGAGAGCTGGTGCAAAAGGCACTGCATACACATTCTTTACAGCTGCTAATGCCAGATTTGCAAAGGAACTTATAAGCATACTTGAGGAAGCTGGACAGAGAGTGAGCTCTGAGCTGGCAGCAATGGGGCGTGGTGCACCTCCTCCGCCTTCAGGTTTGTTAATCAACTTTGGCTAGTATATACATACTTATATTGGCCCATCCCCTGTCCTCAATTATTTTTGGTCGAAGGCTATGATATGCGATAATTTTGCTTGAATGACATGGATCCCTAACCCAATGGCAGTCATTGTGTCTTTTGGTGTCTTGGTCTGACTTGTTTAGTAGAATTATATTTTCGTGCCACTTGTCAAGGGGCAGACTCTAGTTAGAGTTTGCCAAAATGATTGGTGAGAGAATAGTTTGTCGCCGGAAGCATGCCTGCGACATATGCTCAGTCTGAGAAGGCTGGGGTGGAAGGCTTGTTCAATTTTCACAGCATGCATCATTTGTAGAATTCATTTCTTATTTGCTATCCACTTTTGATTCATGAATGAGTTGTTTTGTTTTTTTTTTTTTGCAATGATCAATCAGGAGGCTTCCGAGACCGAGGGAAGAGTTTTGGCAGCGGTCGCCCATGGAGCTGATGGATGGAACTCATATAATGCCATTGGTGTAGCCTTATGCATTGTACTGTCCTACTCCCAAATTAGCTATTATTTATAAGAAAAGTGGTAGGAGTTTGGATTTCTTATTTGTTAGACTTCTTTTCTCCCCTCTTTATTTGGTTAAAGTGTCCATAGAACTTTGATGAGCCTTGTATCTACAATCAAACATTTATTTATACTTGACAATTCATACCACAGTACTTTATTTTGCTTGTCACTTGGTGTGATTTAATTAGAGGCATGATTAATAGTTCAAACACAAACTAAATGATTTTATTTATAACTCGTACTGAAATTTAATCAAAGTCTCTTTTCTGCATGATTGATAACATGAAACGTTCGGGGAGTCATCATTGTACTCATTACTCAATTAAAGCTGACTTGCAGTCTTAAAATAACTCAATTAAAAATGATTTGTAATCTTATAATAACAAATGTGGCCAACAATCTAAGTAAACTTTTGGTTCTGGGGTTAATAGAAAGTAAATTGATTTGTGTTTGGATGGTTGTTGTCAATTTATGTTTGGATAGTTTTGAACAAAATTGATTTTAAGTGTATAATTATCAAAAAGGGCATAAACAAATACATATAAGATATATTCTTCTTCTCTATCATACTTGTTAAGACATGAAACAAAATTATCAATTATCAAATTAGCATAATATTTAAATGTGAAGTATTCCAATAAAAAAAATACAAATATAAAATAGAATTTAACATACAATATTATAGTACTAAAGTATTATTTTCAATGTGTTTGGTTCACATCTACAATTTTTTTTATTCATTACATTGACTAGATAACACCAAATGGAGACACCTACAAATTAGAGGGCAGGGAATGAAATAACTGATGAAAAAATCGAAAGTTAAGCATCCCCAAACTCAAAACTGTATCTCAATTCCGTTGTGTAATGTCATTTACAAGGTGGTGAGCAAATTGGTGGTTAATAGATTACAAACTGTATCTCAATTCCGTTGTGTAATGTCATTTACAAGGTGGTGAGCAAAGTGGTGGTTAATAGATTAAAAGCATGTATTTCAAAAATGGTTTCTCCTTTAGACATGATTTGTTTCAAAAAGAAATATTCATGAGAATATCATCATTGGCAAGGAAGTGTTACACATTATACAAAATATGAAAAGCAAAAAGGATTATTTTGTGATTAAAGTTGACTTATCCAAAGCTTACCAACTCAGTCTGTAGTTTATTTAGCGGGTACTTCGAGAAGTCCAATTACAATTGTAGAGACGGGTGTTAAGTAGAATGGAGTCAAGTGTGACTTCTTTAGACCTTATCATGGTATTAGGCAAAGGAATATGCTATCCCCTTATTTATTCGTGTTGTGCATGGAGAAACTTTCTCATCTTATTTTATAAACAGTCAATAAGAAAAAATGGAGAGCTGACAAAATGGGGAAGTTGGGACCGTGGATATCACAATTGATGTTTATTAGACGACTTAATCTTAATTGGAAAAAACAAGGAAAGTCAGATGAGACGTTTTATGGGTATTCTGCAAAAATTTAGTGAAAAGTCTGGACAGGAAGTTGATAAAGAGAAGACATGCGTGTTGTTTTTCGAAAAACGTTGCGAGAAGTTTAAAGACGAGGATCATGCAAATCTCCAACTTTTGAGAAACTCATTTGTTAGGAAAATATTCTGGAGTGCCTTTGAGCGGAAAATCACTAAGAAGAAATTATTATCAATATTTTAGAACAACTAACAACAAAATTGGCAAGCTCGAAAACTAACCAAATTTCTTTTGCAGGGCGCATTACATTGACAAAGATTGTTTTTGAGGTAATCTCGATTTATCTTATGATGACAAACACTCTTCCTAAAGCTTGGATTGAGGATATCCATATACTTCAAAGAAACTTTATTTAGGAGGATACAATAGAGAAAAGGAATTATCATGTTGTCAAGTGGGAAACAATTACAAAACATAAAGATGAAAGATGCCTAGATTAAGGAAGCTTAATGAAATGGATAAAGCTTGTTTAATGAAGTTGGTGTGAAATTTGCTTAGTGGTGAAAGAGGACCTCTGGGGTACAATTTTGAAAAACAACTATTAAATGTCCTATCGGAGTGATTGCACTCAACATGGGAGAAACTCCAAGCTATGGAAAGACATGTTCAAGTTAATGCCTTAAGTGTTAGAGCATGAGTGTTGGAGTATCAGAGATGGTTCAAACATCGATCCTTGGTCTAATTTTTGGGTAGAATCGAGGTTGATCATTAAAGAGATGAACCTGGAGATTCCTCTAGAGATAGAACATGCAATACTGAAGGATTTCGTTGCCAAGATGGAGAATGAAATTGACAATTTCTGCAGCAGTGGACGCCAAAGTCTCTATTGTAGAAAATTAAAGCTCAACTCCCTCATAAACCGGATATGGGAAAGATGGATTTGCCATTACAAGGACATGAATTAGCATTTCATATATAAAAGAGATGTATGGTCGGTTGGTTAATGCAGAGGAAACAAACACAATAGATGTTTGAAGGAAAGTTAGGAAGTTGGGAATTCAAGATCGTATCAAAAGTTTTGTGTGGCTGCTAGGGCACGATAGACTTTTAGCCAATCTTCAAAAGAGCTCGAAAGGAATGGTGGGACAAAATATAAGCTGTGTGGTAGTGTGTGAAAATCTATGTTGCAAGTGCTTACATATTTTCAAAAAGCTAGGCAACTTTGGATAAACAAAGTTCTTGTGAAATTTATGGTTGATTTTTTTTACAATGGAGCTTTATGAGTAAATCATGTTAAATCTTGACTAGAGCAGTGAGTGGAGTAGATTTTGGATAAAGGGATGCCATAATATGTAGTTTTGGCACAACAAGGAGCTTTGTGATGAGTAGTTTAAAAGACCGCAATATCCAAGAAGTTATGTGCAGAAAAAGGTAACGAAATCTGACGATGCTTTGAGAAATAAAAGGGTAGTTATGAATGGAGACATATATATTATCACGGTGGGTTGGAAATCTCTAGTGTCTCTTGATGAGCTGACTTAGGGAGATCTTCTATTGGAACTAGTGTAGTATAAGGATGAGAAACTCTATAAAACAATTGGATGTAACAATACCTACTCCATGGACAAGGAGCCGCACATTACAAATGTCCTATAGTAACAGATGCTCTTGGTACTCTGCAAATATATCAACAACATCTCTATAGAGGATAGTGGCAGAAGCAACAAATGTAGGGTCCATAGGTATACCCTATAGATACCTGAACTACCACAATACTCGCTTTGGTAGATGCGGGTACACATAACAAGACCCAATAACTAACCATTTATAGTACTAAACATATCACCTGCAAAAGTCGTATTTGACAATGCCCCTTGTACAATGTGATCAAGAGCAAGGGAAAATCTGTATGAATTAGTTGCTGAATTCCCCCTGTGTGGGATAATTATGCACACACATGATAACTATTCTGTGTAGTCGGAAAACCACCAGGTACGACAACATTAGAAGCATGAACGGGAGTAGTAGGTGCATCGTCATGAGTAGGGATGAGAATAGGTCAGATCGCCCTACATGGGCATTTAGTCTAACCTATTTAAGCCTGACCTTACCTATTTTATAAAAGACTAGGCTTAGATTTTTTAAAAAGCATTTCAAATTAAATAAGCCATATTTTTGTCGTTAAGCCAACTTAGTTGGTAGCTGTGTAAGATCATCAGATGCAGGGGTACGAATTCAAACCCACAATATTCCACTTATTTACCTTTAAAAGGTGAATTCCAGCCACTAGGCTACTTGACAAAAAAACTTTATACTTAAGTTATTAAAAATGCATATGAAGCTTGATAGGCTAACCTACAAATATATTAGTAAATAGGCCAAATGATATATAAAAGGTCATGTAGTCTATTTAAAAATAGGTAAAATGAACTATTCGAAAGTCTTTATGTGAAACAAACTTTTAAACAGACTTTAAATCTAGGTCATACTTCTAAAAAGGCATGACCAGACAAAAAATTCAACAATATACCATTGGCCAGGATCAAGCCTAACAAATTTATCGTAGGCCAAACTCAGACCTTCTAAAGTTTGACATGACCTGTCCTTCTTTTCACCCTTAGTCATGAGCCGATGATGCATAACCATAGGAAGACGACCCCTTAGCAGCACGAGATGATTCTCGAACTACCCAGGATGATTTAGCTTTCTCCTTCCACAATTATGCATGTTTAGACAACTGACCATGCCTGAACCTTTGTTGTTCGTCAATAATTTTTCTATAATCACACAGGACAAAATACGTCATAATCTTAATTAGGATACACTTAAATAATTAATAAACAAAATGATAAATAAAACGACAAACTATATATATGGTTTTGTTATTTGTACATTTAAGGAATTAATTAACAAAATGAAAAACTATATACATTAGCAATCCAAAATTTTCTTCCGTATACATGGTTTGGATATTGAATTTTGAGTTCATCACATTAGAACAAAAATCATTCAAGCTTGAACCCTAACCCTCAAACGCCTCAAATTCAAACCAAATCCAAGTGGGAAAAAATGTATTACATTAATATTAGATGTAATCAAATGTAACTTAACTATAATTTATTAAGGAATTGCATTGCATGCATCAAACTTAGAAAAAGAAAAAATGAGAAATTTAACAAATTTGAGAGATGAATGTGCTTGTATTGAATGAAAAAGAGTAGAAATTGATGAAGGTGTTTAATTTTAATGACCATGAGTAGAATAATTAAAAGAACAAAGAATCTGGATTTTTGAGAGGTTTGTTTATGTTTCTAGAACTGATTGTAAATGTACGAGAATGAAGAAGGAAAGGCTGGTCGCATAACTTAAATATGTGTGTCTAGATTCCAATGTTTGAAGGCATAACCCAGAGTTCAATCTTCGAACATATTTTGACTTGCATTTAATGCATTTATGATGAAGTGGTTTGTTGTATTGCAATGAGTTCAAATTTCAAACTCCAAATGGGAACAAAATGGTACATTCGATTTTTCACCTAGGTGAGAGAGAACTTTTAAGAGTGCAATGAGAAACCCCTATAATTTATTCATAACATGTGCATTCAAATCCAAATAAAAATTGCAAACAAATTCAAATAAAAACTGCAAACCGAATCAAAACAATCAAATACCGCAAAAAATCAAATATAATTGAATATATTTAAATGTCATTTTGTAAAAATCGTTCGATCCAAATTAAATTTTAAATTAATTTTTTAAAACCAATCTAAATCAATTGTGTATATTTTAATACTTATTTATTTTTTATTATAATGATATCATACACTAATTTTTTTATTTTTTTTATTATTTCATTTGTTTTAACATCATTTTCATTTTTTAATATTATTTTTAATATGTTATACGATATATATTATATTAAATATATTATTTTATAATTTGGACTCGAATGTTATGCAACGACGCCGTATAAGTCAAAAATCCACAAATTTTCCGAGGGCTTATTCTCGTATCTAACCTGGGTTTCTCGCTCCATCTTACGCGACTCCAATATCCTCTCTCTCTTCTTCCTTCTAAATTCTCACAAGGTTCGTTCTTTTCTTCAATCTCTTCAATTCATCAATTGCCAATTAGGTTTACCTCTATACCATATATTTACCCTATTATCTCTCTCTCTCTCTCTATGATTTTAGTTTCTTATAGAAATTTTCAATTCACATGTATTTTTTTATTTTTCTTGGGTTTTCACATGTTGTGTTGTTATATAGCATGTTTCATTGCCTAAATTCTAGGTTTTTCAGAATATCAACATGTGTTCAGTGTTTGTGTTATATAGCTTGTGATTGTGTCTGTGTTTTCCTTTTTCAGTTAACTTGAAATGGGATCAAGACACCGTGTTCACAGAGAGCCAATGAATCCTCGAAGAGGGTATCCACAGGAAAGTCCTTACGCTCGCGGCCCAGCTATGCAACGGCCGCATCTTCCTCCTCATCCTGCATTGTTAGAGGAAGAGCTTGAAGTGCAGCATGCTGAAATGAGGAGGATAATAGCAGATAACAGGAGGCTGATTGACGAGCGGATGGCTTTGCAGCGAGATCTTGCAGCTGCGAAGGAAGAGCTCCATCACATGAATCTTGCGATTGGTGACATTCGTGCTGAGCATGAGATGCATTCGAGGGATCTTGTTGATAAAAACATGAAGTTGGAGTCTGACCTTAGGGCGAATGAGCCATTGAAGAATGAGGTTATACAACTACGAGCTGAAGTTCAGAAGCTTAGTAGTATCAAGCAAGATCTTTCTGGGAAGGTTCAGTCGCTCACGAAAGATGTTGCTAGGTTACAGAGTGATAATCAGCAAATTCCTTCGATGCGGGCTGAGATTGATGGCTTGCACCAAGAACTGATGCGTGCTAGGTTTGTGGATTTGGTTTCTATCTTTTAGCCTCCTTTTGTTGTTTTCTTAAACTGATCATAATTTCATTTTTGTTTTCTAGAACAATGGTGGATTATGAAAAGAAGGCAAACATGGAGTTCATGGAGCAGAGGCAGTCAATGGAAAAAAACATGGTTTCCATGGCCCGAGAAGTTGAGAAGCTTCGTGCTGAGCTTGCTAGCATGGATGGAAGACGTTGGGGAGCTGGTATGACTTGTTTGTTATATTTTCCTTTACAGAATTTATTCTTCTTCTATCGCTAAGGCTATGTTTGGATATCATAAAATCAACGGAACGGAATGGAGCGGAGTGGAGTGGAGCGGAACGAAGATACCATTCCATTGTTTGGAAATTTCAGGACGGAACAAAGTAAGTTGTTCATTCCGCCCAAATCGGAGGGGAAGAAAAATGGTGGTAAGTGATGGAATGGAATGGAATCCATACCACTCCATTCCGCTCCACTCCATCCGTTTTTAACTTATCCAAACAATGGAATATCATTTTATTCCATCCCATTCTGCTCCGCTCCACCCGGTTCCATCAATCCAAACAAAGCCTAACTCAATGTGTATTTATTAGTAATACAAGTTGTGACTTGTAAATATAATTGTAATGGTCTGATCTAATGAAATTGACATGAATAATCGGAGTAAGTTAATTATTAAAAAGAGACGGAAAACAGTAAGAAAGACTTTTCTTTTAATATTTGAAAGTCCTTCATAATTGTCTGAAATATGGTTGTGGTTGTCAGTAATCGCATAGACGTAATGCACAAAAACTGTTGTTTCTTTAGAATGTAAGATACATATGTACAGATACAAGTAAGGCAATACATATTGTATTACTCAAAAATCTTACATCTATTTTCTAATACATTAAAAAAGATACTCTAAGCTTTTCCTATTTTTAATCCCCTCAATTCCCACGCTTTCTCTAACTTGTCTATGTGATGATTTTGAGAAGGGCAAAGTTATAGTATTCCTCAAGGGAGGTATTAGTGATAACATGACTTGTATCCACATATTTCAATTTTTTGACTGGCAGTATTGAGGGTGGTGGCATCCCACAGGGTATATTTGTAGGCATATGTAAAAAATGTGGATACTGCAACATCCTATTATTAGTGTTGGTTAGATACTCATGTGTTACCAGTGTATGCAAACTCGCGAATTGACTTGTAGAATCGGACGAGTCAACGTCTCAAACTCCCACTGCCGTGCTGCGATTCAGGTGGGGTCGGATGTGTCTAACTCGGTAAACTCAAACGAGTCATGCAGCAAACTCGTTTTGGAAAAAACTCTAGGTGGCACTTTTCTTGGGGCTTTTTGATAAAAAACCCTAATTTTTTAAAATTGACTGGATCTGGGTCGGGTTCACTTAAAACCCATAATCAATATTTATTAATATTAATGAGGAGTTTATTGAGACACTAATTCACATTCACTCCTTTTTAAAATACAGCATAATGTTAGCCTGGATATCTGTGACTACTTATTACTCCATTAATTCTTCCTCTTCCTGTTGGTTAAACTACTGCAAATTTTTTAAAATTTCATTCTTTATACATGATGATTTTTGGGATGTGTATATAATTATACACTGATAAATATATTTTTTCAATCAATAATAGGATCTTACGATCCGTGCTACGATCTCCGAGTTACGATTTTTCAATCCTCTACTGATTCTGCATAAACTCTCGAGTTTTTAAACATTGTATGTTACACACATCATCCGGCTTGGATTATCCGTGCTTCAGTGACTGAAGACTAAAATCATTATTTATATAATTCCAATTTGCTAAATATTATTCTTGTTATGTTATCCCCTTTTTTCATGTTTTTTTCATTCCTGAAGGTGGGCCTTACGGAACAAATTTTGGTAGCCCCGAGGGGGGTTTCCCACCTCCATATGCAGATGGATATGGTGTTCACATGGTAAGTACCTTCCTCAACATAATAATTTTAGACCTAGAGTTAAATTATCCAAGGTTTTATTTACTTTGCTTCTGGTTCTATTTAGTCTGCTGCAGAGAAAGGTCCCCTTTATGGAGTGGGTACTGCTTCAAGGAAAGCACATGAGAAGCCTCGCACAAATCGTCGTTGAATGCAAGTGATTGATGTTGGTGATGAAGAAAGGCCTGCCATCCCTTTGGCTATGTTAGCGGAGTAGCGGATTGATGTCCTTCTGTGTATGCATACCATGTTAATGGTCTCTTATTTGCGGTTCTAAGTATATTATTAATTCTAAACTGGCATATTTAGGTTTTACTCCTGCTTTACCATTTTTAACTTGGAGAAAACATTGTTGCGGTATCTTTAAGTTTAAAACTTAGTGTGTTGGAGTTCTTCAATTTATCTATCTTCCATTGATAATATTTCATATTTAATATTGCTATTGGTGTGCTTTTTGTCTGGTTATTGTTGTTATTTTTTTCTGGGTTAAAGCATGTTTTCTGTTGTTCATGGACTGGATCTCAGCGTTGCAACCTTGAGGTTTTGTAACCCCCATGTGTTGAGTCATGTGAGCTGAAGTTCAGTATGTAACGGGTTTGGCAATATTAGAAGACTCAACACAGAATTTTCATTTCTTCACGTGTTGTTAAATGAGGGGTGTTGTGCACTGCGTTTTATGTGATTGAGTGTGATTTTGGAATTAGTCTTATGCAGTGGATACTTATTACTGTTGGAGGAGTCACCGCATGTGGAAGAATTAAATGAATAATTAATCATGTTGGGCTTTTGTATTTACTACAGTGAGTGGAATAAGAAGTTTCATTTCTCTTGAGATTAGACTGTATATCTTGTAGGATAGAATGTTAGATTGTAGTTTACATTTGTTTGTACGAGTGGATAAAAATTGCCCATGAATGCTGGTGATATCTGGTGGCCTGCTTCCCTTGGCAATATTCAGATTAGTTGTGCAATTGGTGAAGGAAGCTGCCTGCACACATGATTAGGAATATAAATTTGTGAGTAACTTGTGTAGCTAATGATTTCTGGGTTGTATGGAAATATAGGATGCCAATACTCATATCATGAGCATGAGGTTGCAAGCTCTCAATGACGAGTGGATTTTATGTTGTTTGATATGCCAGAAAAGATGCTTGTAATGGAATTGTCTGCACCCACATTTGGAGCAACGTACATACCTGCAGAAGTCGTTTAAGATTGGGATTATTCAAGCATTCTTTGCTCCTTATTTTGGATGGTAACTACTTCTGTTTGCTGGTATGGAGGGGGGCTGGTTATAATGGGCTACCTTTGTTTGAAGTTGTGTTATTGATGGCATATTTACATTGTAAGTTATAACAATGCGGAGGCTTGTATTTACCAATTCATACTCTGGCATTCTATGACATTTGTTGATTGGGGAAAACCACAACTATGTCAAATGTGGATGGAGTGATAAAACTTCAGATTGATTTTGATCCACTCTGTTTAGTTTTGCTCTTAAAAGCTTAAAATTGTTTGGTTAGACTCCGGATGCTGTAATCGGTATTTGCGATACTGAGATTGAAGTCAGTAGCAAACATGAGATGGGAATTTTATATCTGTCCCAATGAGATGGCATTGCTATAGGTTTTATACTGCTCTTCCAAACAATTTACTTGAAATGAACCAGAAATTGGTCAATCTGAAGATAGATTAGCTGTCTGAGACTTGAGAGTTATCCTACCCATCTGCCTAACAATTGGATTTAGGGGGTTGGGGGGTATGAGGACCCTTTTTAAGCTTCAATTAGAGAAATAAAGGAACAACTTTCTGGACTCTGGTCATATTGGTTTCATAGCACACAGTTTCTCGTTTTTTATAGTTGTTGAGTTGTGGTTAAGCTCCTCTATGATGCAAGATCGTCCATATCTTCTCTGCGAAAGTTTGGTGGTAACTACTGCTCTTTGCTGGCGTGGAGGGTGGCTGGTGTCAGTGTGTTGCCATTGTATTGAAGTGGCGTTACTGATGGTGCATTGTAAGTTGCGACTGTTTAGGGAGTTGTGATTTCGAATTGTGATAATCTGGCATTTTGTTATGCTTATTGATTGGGGGGAAACCGCAACTATGACTACGGTGAATGGGGAAATATGACTTTAGAAGTATTTTGCTCTTCTTTCTCTAAAAAACTTGAAGTTGTTTAGTTAGACTCTGGATGCTCTAGTCTGTAATGGCAATACTGAGATAGAAGTCAGTTACAAATTATTACTGTACATGAAAAGATTCTTTCATGAAAGTGTTATATTTTCCCCAGCTAGATGGAAGTGCTATAGGTCTTCTATTACTCCTGCAAACAATAGGATTTAAGGCGGGATGTTATGATTTTGTACCCTTTTAAAGCTTGAAAGAGAGAAGTAAAGAAACAACTGTCTGGTGGTATTGTTTATCATGCCACCATTAAGTTTCTTATTCTTTATGTTGGTTGAGGTGTTGAATTATTATTGGTCAATGTCCTCATGGCTGAAAGGTCATCCAACAAATCTGCCTGACACTATAAGTTTTGTTTGTACCCATTTTAACCTTGAAGGAGAGAAGTACCTGTCTGGTAGTGTTGTTTCTCGTACGATAACCACAGTTCTCTATATTGATTGAGGTGCCAAAATCTCTCTGGTCAAGCTCGTTGATGATTTGCAAGATACTCCTATGTTGCTGGTATCACTGTGGATTATCTAAGGAGTAGGCTGGAGGCTGCGGAATGTTTGAAGACCAGCTGTTGATCTGAAGCTCATAGGCAAGTATTTTGCTCTCTTTATCAGTGTCAATGATTTAACCATGTAGAACTTGCTATTTACCCTGCTGATTACAGTCATGTAAGGTTTAGTATGCTGCCTAATACAAAACTTAATTGTTGCACACCTAAATTAGGATACAATGTTAGAATTAGATTATCTTTAGATTTAGTTACTAGTGTACCAGAAATTTCAGCATAATAGTCAGGATTTTAAAATCTTAATTCATCATAAGTAATGGTAGTAGTAGAACATTGTTGTTGTTGCGATCTTCTATAGGCTAAAATGATTTGATGATATTTGGAGCTGTCCGAAGTTGTAGGGTGGAATAACTTCACTTTCATGTTGTTTTTATAGGTCTCAGTTCTTACTGGGCTTGTAATACGAGCAAAGGAAAGTTAGCTTGATTTGTATATGTAACAAATCAGGCCAGGAATCAAATCTTCCAATATTGTTAATTTGCTCTAAATTGCTGGACAACTCAGTTAACTTGGATGCATTTGCAGCTAAAGTTAAATGCTTGCATCTTATAAGTTGAATTAAAGCTGTATCCAGTATTGGGTTAAGTATACTGCTGCTATTGCTACTTTTTCTACGAGGATTCGCATATTGCAGAATTTGGAATTGTAGAAACTACCTTGTTGAAGAGCATTAAAAGCTAGGGGCTAATATATTTAGGCTATGATCTCGTTATTAGTTGTTACTGCCAATTTGAGCATGCATTTTGTGGCTTGGAACAAGCAGTCTCTTGGACAAACTTGATTATGAGATTAGAGTGGAAAAGATGAACCACCAGTTTCCCTAGAAAGGTAAAGGTCTTGGGTACCTATAAAGAAACCCCCTTCCAGGTAAAGGTCTTGAGTACCTATAAAGAAACCCCCTATCAGGCTAGGTAAAAAAAAATACCGGGTTTCTTTCCTTTTAGCTAGTAGTACTTAGGCAATCAATCCCGTAAAGTTTTGAGGTTGCTAATGGACTTTATCAAGCTGGTGTATGCTGGCAGTCCGGCATCCTGCTTATCTAGTACTCCTCTTTTGAAGGAGATTTGTTCACTTGCTATAAGTAGTCATTTTATTTTGTTTTGATACTGATATCAGTATATAATTTAGCATTAAGATTTATGTTCTTTCATTTGTCTTTTATGGTTAACTCATGGATATATTTCCTGCTGAACTTTATCTGCATATTCAAGTTACTTATTATTTATTTCTAACTAGTTTTGTATTTTCATTATTGCAGATGAAAAGCTGGAAATCTTGTTTGGGACTGAAAAAGTAAGGATAAATCACCACAAACATCTTTTGACGATAAGACGAATAAGATTTTGCAGAATAGCAGGAGGCTATTTATTATTTCAAAATGAAAATTCAGATGAAGCTTACTGTGGGCTGAAGGCAGGTAGGTCGCTGGTGGTGGTAGGATGCATTTTATCTGGCTGTGCTGGATCGATATAACCCATTAGCCTGCCTTTCTTGTGTTTTGAACGTTTAGTTGTGAGATTGGAAATGAAAGGTTTACAACTATGTTTCGGAGAGCCAAGTCAGTAGCCTATCTTTTATGCAGGATTGCCCTTCCCAGAATGCCATGAGTAAAGAATCCAGCTACAGTTCTCTGATCTATACAAAACACACTGGGTATTGTGTTTCTTTCGGTTTCATTGATAGCAGGATTGCCTATCTTTTATGCAGGATTGCCCTTCCCAGAATGCCATGTGTTTCTTTCGGTTTCTATACGATTAGGTTGTTTAGGAAAAATGAAGGAAGAATAGTCCCTCTTGAATTAGCTTCATAATACAAAATTCCCTTAACATGAGGGAATTCAAAAGTATATTAGAGGATAATTTTTACTACTATTTCTTCAAATCATTTCATATCTCTATAATAAAATTAAAAATATATTAATCAGGTACGTTCTCTAAAAAAACACTTGTAGAAAATTTAGGTTTCTTTCCTTCTCTTCCAAACACCCAAATGGGACCTCGAATGGGATTATGAATCCTTGCTTTGTTTGTTTATTTCTTGTGTTTGTGAAAGAAAGGATGCCTCAGTAAAATATATTAACTTTTTTCCTAGTACAAGTAGGCTACACAGGACTTGGGATAACCATATTTGTTGCCTTGGGTTGTTACTTCTTTGTTGGAATATCCATATTTTTTTGGCTTGGGTTGTAACTCTTTAGTTGATAAGAAGAGTTTCTCAGACAGTTTTAGATGTACTAGCATGCTTCTGGGTTTTTATGCTGATGGTTTAGATTTGCTTCCTCTACATATTTCTTTCCCCCCTTTTTTTGGTCTTTAGTTGATTTTACTTGGGTTGCTATTAATAGGGGCATTTCCTAATGGGTTATTTGATTTTTCCTAATGGGCCATCTTTTGAAGGATCCGAGTTGTCTGCATGTTTGTTTGGCCTATTACATAGACGAGTTTCTTCATCAAATTACACATTGTATTCAAGAAACTCAAATTCCATTAATATTAAAAAAAAACAAAAAATAGTTTTATTGAATTCTTGTGTATACATTAAGTCAAACTCTGTTACATTCATAAGGAAGTGGGAACATTCTTTTCAGTTAAAACTTTGCTGTGGCTATCAAATTCGTAGGACTCCTATCCTTTCAGCTTGATTATAAATAATACTGAAATATTTTTTACTTACACAAGACAACAGACTCTGTATATACGCATCTTGGATTGTGCTCATAAAAGAATGGTCAATGACAGCACTTATAAAAGAATTGTTAGTAATTGTGTATGGTCCAATGCCATAGTTTCCATGGCTAAGTAGTAATGACAGAGGGTAATAACTTTGATCTTCTCCCTTTCACTAGAGATTTTGTATCAGGAAAATGTTCCCCCCCATTAGTTAAGTCCTCCACAGATCCATCTTTTGTTACTGTCATAGGGTAAGTTACTAGATGCACACCTTCCATGTCCATAATTTCTTCACTACTATAGATTTTCCACATTTTATCTCCTATTGAACACATTCTCTGCACACATTCTAAACTTTCTGGCTTCAAAAACAAGTCCTCAGCTCTCCCTGTATGCTCATACCACATCGACATTCTGTATGCATGAATATCGCCTTTGGTCATGTGGTCATCAACTCCTTCCTGAGTTTGATAACCTCCAATTGCAATCTCCGTGTCTCTTTGCCCGTCCATTGATCTTTGGTTCACATTTGCTGATCCTATTAATATATATAGGTCATCCACTGGTGACAAAAACAACAAAAAACACCATTAGATTTTAAAATTAAGACCAATTCTGTAAGAAATAGGAGAATTAAAACTACAATTAAGCCGACATATATTTATATGTAACCCTACCTATCATGAGCTTGGAGTGTACATAAACCATGAATCTTCTATTTTTCTGTGCATTCCAATATTCAGTTTCAGGATGAGGAGAATGTGGAGGAATATATTCTTCATTTTCCTTCTTTTCCCTATTTGCAAGGCAAAAGAAATTCAAGTAGTCTCTTGGATGTCCTGGCTCACCACTTTCTGTAATTGCTTCTCCAATCAACTTATACATCATTGCCATTGTTTCTCTTGTCCAATGCAGTATATCTTGAACTGGTTCACTCTCAGGTCCTCCTTCTGGCCACATCGGTATGACTATATACACTGCAAATCTTTCTCTTGCTTTAATCTTGTTGACTACCTTGAGTGCAATCTCAATAGGTATCAAATTTCTGCAGCCACTGTTTCTATCTTTCTGCCACAAATGACACCCTCCAATGAAATATTGGTTTTCAATGTACACAAACCTGTCGGCACGCCTAATTGCTTCGACATAAGCTTCATGGATGCTAGTCTCAACTGTTAGTTTTCGAAACAGTTGGCTAGCCGAGACATGGTCGATTGACCGATATACTTGAACTTTCCAGTTCCTCTCGATGGAAGTGCTGGTTGAGGAAACAGGAACAAGATTTTGTAAGGTGTTTGCAGGGACTAGAAGTGATGAATCACATTGTTTTGCCCATCTTTGTTCAAAATTGGTTAAAACATCCCAAGCTGACTCGCCGGTAACACAAGCATGAGCATCATGCCAAGGCTCTCTTGGACCTCCTTTCTTGAGGCTTGCTCCAACAATGCTTGTTTGGTAGAAATCATGGTAATGTGATTCCTTAGTAAGTGTTTGAAACAACGAATGTTTCTCGGTATCATATCGACCGTCGCACAAATCTAACCCTCCCAAGAAACTCATAATTTCCCTGTCATTGACAGAGTTAGGAGCCTTTGTATCCACGGTTACGGTTTTCTGATGATGAGCAAAGATTGTTGGGAATTTATGGTGTAATCTAGGACACTTTCTGCATATTACTTTTGTGTGTTTAAAGTAAGAAAATGCATCCTCATCATGTGTGTTCATCACACCTTTGTTCTTGATAAGTGGCAATGATGTCTCATCATCCCAAATCATAATCCTTACAGAAACACCTTCTTCCGCTTTCTTCTTCAACAAGTCACCTAACTTTATTTCTCTAGCATGTGGGATTTCTGTTTTAGGATCCCTAACCTGCAAAAAGAACACAAGGACCATTAATGGTTCGGAGAAGGAAGCAAAACCGAGCCGAACAAAACCGTTCTAATAGTAGAGTATACAATGAGATTATATATGTACCAAAACCATCTTTGGATTGAAAGACCAGCCTGCAATATAAACTAAATACTTTGCACCCTCAATAGCTTTATAAACATCTTCCCAAAGCAATCTTGGAACTCCACAAATATCTAAAGGAGGTTGAAAAGTAGGTGAATGATGAGCATCATGATAGAGCTTAACATGACAGTTAGATCTTTGTGGGAATGCAGCATCCCTTAGCCCTTGAAACTCTTCACTATTTAGTAGCTTTGACCAACTTGGTTCCAAATTTGCTGGCTTGAACCATAATATAAACCTTAATTTTAGTTCTTGATTTGGTTTACCATTTTCCATGAGGAGAGGGAAGAATCCATCAATCAAACTCTCTTCCTTCAACTGTTGTGCCTTGATGTGGTGTTTTCCTAATATGGAACATGATGTTTTCAGTGTAATGGTGATGGTTGAATCAGATAGATGAGCACAATGAATCTGAAATGTTTGGTTCCAAATCCGTTCACTTTCTTGTGTTGTTTTGGCAACTTTCTTGTTGTCTATCTTGATTGTCACATAAGCAGGCTTTCCATTTATGCATATACACTGTAAAAAGAGAAAATTGATACATACCTTATGAGTTTACAATAAAATTTTGTTTAAATACTAATTTGACTCTTCGATTGATGGGCCGACACGCACCAAAAAAATACTAATCAGACAATTCGATTGGTAAGCTAAGATACACCGAAATAATACTAATCAGACAGTCTGATTGATGAGTTAAGAGACACCCAAAGAATATTAATCAAACAGTTCGGTTGATCAGCTAAAAAACATCTAAATACTAATCTGACAATTCAGTTGATAGGGTGAGAGACACCGAAAAAAAATACTAATTGACATTTCGGTTGGTGAACTAAGAAACACCGAAAAAAATACTAATCCAATAATTCAATTAGTTAAATAAAAGACACGGAAAAAATACTGATATTAAGAAACACCGAAAGAATAATTATAAAATAATAGATAATTTAATAATTCAAATGATAGAAACTAGTATAATTTACAGATATATTTGCCTATAAAAATGTTAATTTTTAGTTCTAACCTATTAATAAAATGGTATGTTTTTACTTTTTAGTCCCTCACCACTCATTAGGATAAAAAATAGAATAAAACAGTCACATGCATGACTACACAGGAATAAAAATTTAGGATCAAATTTGTCAATACTATAGAGCTCATAATATATTGAATTCTATAGTTTATTAGAACTCACATTGAAAGGAAATGAAGGAGAGTAAGGAGTTGCATTGAAGATGGTAGCTTCAATTGTTCCATGGACGAGGTCCATTGCAATATCCTTCAAATATTCCACACAAGAATGAGATGAGAGACAGAGAGAGAAAAAAATGAACAACTTTGTTTGACCTTTGTTGTGGAGGATCCTTAATTATATGTCACTAATATTACATGTGATGATAATATATGAGTATATATAATGGTTTTAAGGTTGGTGTTTGAAATGTAGAAGCAAAGGGAATCTTAAAATGCAATAGAAATGTTTGGGAAAACTTGTGGAGTTATTCAGTTATTGATGTTAACTGTTAAGTCACACAGTTCAACCCTTCACGGCTATCCTATTTACACGTTTTTGCTTCAAGCACGAGTTTCTTAATCACTTTTTGCCGTGCCACCTCTGCTTAGAAAAATGCTAAAAAATTCAGCTAGGAAAAAAATTGAACACTTTGCACTCAATTTTTTTAATTTAAAAGATTCATTTCATGGAGGTAATCTGACATTGTGGAACACTAAATGGGAAAATATAGAAAAACAAATTGGAAAAAGAAAAGAAACGGGAAAAACAGAAAACAAAGAATATTTAAATTAGTTAAATATTTTAATAATATTGATATATTAAAATTTGAAAAATAAATAGGCTGAATAATGGGTGGTAGTCAACGATATACAATCCTGAATCTCCTCTGCATATGACCATAAAATCACCCGACACCTATCAGTAATGGTGTCTCTTTGTAATGTTTCTTTTGTTTTCCAGATGTTGCATCAGAGGGAATAACATTGTCGACATAAACCAAATCCTCGAAGAAGGATAGCAACCGCCTCTTTAGGAAATGACTTTGATGTCAGAACTTGGAGAATCTGCTCGAACATTGATAAGGCGACTCTGACTCTATGATATTCCCTCCGGCCTTATTTATAAGCAAAGATTCCTTTTTTAGGTTCATTGAATAATGAATGTATTTGGACTGGATAGTAGACCAGATACATTCATTACTCAATGAACCTGAAAAAAGAGTCTTTGCTTATAAATAAGGTCGGAGTAGTATATTAGCATGAGCCGCCTCGTTGAGGGAGGTAACAAAGTAGTATCGATCTTTGAAATGCTTCAGTCTTTTCGAGTAGACCTCAAACATCTTAGCACACTGTCTGAGAGATATCATACCATAACCCCTGCCCGAGTCAACAGAGTTATATTGAGCTTTAAAGAGATGTAAGAAGAGCGATGTGGTTGATACACTTTCTTATACTCACATCAATACTAGAAAACTTTGATGTAAGCATAACTTATTAGATGCATTTGCGAAGGGGTGATTAATAAATAATTAAGCACACTAACCTCAAAATCGTTAAAGAAAAGATAAAAACCTCTCAAGGAGATTAAACATTTGTTAAGAGGAACGACACACCCGTTGTGTTCCTATTGTATTCTCATGGGGAATCACCCCCTAATCTTCTGATGGTCTCACCTCCACAAAGGCATGATCTAAATCGTCCTCAGCAACAAAGAAGGATGCGATATTCAACGTCTCTTGGTCCACCCACATCGACGAGTTATCCCACGTTGCCTTCCGAATTACAGGTTTGAGGTCTTCCATTGTAAGGGTTATGCCAACACATAAAAAAAAAAATACAAGTATTTTCTCAAAGAAAAGGTAACTATGTCATCCACATCAAAATATATCTATGCCAATGAGATTCATCAAAATGCAAAATAGACAAACCTGAGATCATGTAACCATCTTTTCTCCTGAAACCTTAATGAAAAGAGTAAAATAGAAAAGGGTGAGACACGCAGATTACCTTAAAGAATTAAGTTTGAAGGCTCACGTGGTGTAAGAAAGGGCACCTACAAGTTAGAAATGAAGACCAATGCAAAAATAAAGTCCGCAAGAGAAGAAACTGCAAGAAGGAGAAAAAAAGAGTTAAAAAATTTTGCAAACGAAGAAGAAAGAGAAACTAGTAGTTCTAGAACTCCTCGTATATCTCAAGGATGAGTCGTGTGATCCATTACATTGGGAAGCGCAAACCACACTACCAACAGTTGAGATTTCATCACGAACTATTCCAAACACTTGAGTACCCTAGAATAGAGAGAAAATCATTATTATCAGAACTAGGGACACATGTCGAGACTTCCTTGCGTAATGACGTGAGTTACGTGAAAGATACTTAATGCATATGTTTTCAATGCTAGTGACCTCCCATCAACCGTCTGCATATCACACCACATCAGTCGAGAACAATTTCAACCACTCTTAATATATAAGGGTAAAACATGTCATTTTAAGCATTTAAATCTATTCTCACTTTCACATTACTCTTCTTATTCTCTCACCGACTTGGGTATTAAAATACTAACCTTACAAGTCAGCTACCTCTGCATCGCATCAAGAATTTGTTCCATTGATCTAAAATCTTATCTCACCACTTCATTATACATTTTTATTCCTTAACGAAACAATATATGATATTGTAATTTTATATTTATTAGCCATTAAAATTAACTAACTTTCGTGCACCGCACATATCTATAGTTAGTAATGGTTTTTTAGTTATTCCAAAATCATCCTACAAATACATCACCAGAAAAAAAAATCATCCTACAAATTATTTTGAATTAAAATTGTAATGTTTGGTAAATCATTTTCATTTTATTGCACCAATCCATATAAAAATTACTTATTTTTAATACTTCATCATAGCTTCACCATGATAATATGCTTCTCATCGAGATAAACCTTTGGTATTAATCGATTCTCATTCTCATGTTCAATTTGCACAAGCATTTCGACAATAGGATCGATATTATCTTTGTGCTTGGGTGCAGTTTGTTACGTAGTGTGATTGAAAATTTATATTTAAATAATCTATCATAGCTATGCAGTTCAAAGTGCTGCGTTTAGTTTTGGAGTAAGAGTGGTGCTATGTGTACACTAAAATATTTACACCGCAACCTACACCAACTAAAATACAGCTAAAATTTGTATCACTAAAAGATACACTAACATCATATAAAAATACTATTAGACATACATTTTGTTTTTTTAATAATTTTTTGTATGCTTTGATTTTTGTGCAGCACTGAGTAATTATATGAATATCATACGGTGTAGAAAAACCGGTGTGCACATAGCATGTCTCAATTTGTATCTATTTCAATGAAAAAATGAAGAAAAAAAATTATTAAATATAATAAAAAAAACCAAACCGTATCAATGCTATATATGAAAGAGATGTGCTATATTTACACCACAATTACAACACCGTATCAGTTACACCGTATGTATTCAATTTTATTTCAACTGTGGCACAAACCCCAAGTAAATATAATAAAAAAAAGAAAAAGTAGACTTTAAAGTATAAAGCTACGGTTTATATGTAGTATATAGTGTATATGTAGCATTTCTGTATATGAAATTGAAGATGGAAAAGTAAGTTTATTTGGCCAAAGAGACGTGGCTGTGCTGGCCTGGACCTAAGACTCTAGAGTGGCTTTGTTAGCTTGCCGTCGCTATAACGTTCCTTGTGATTTTATCTACACACTTCTTGTCCCTTCCATGGATCCAAGTTAAATAATATTTTCACTTAAACAATACTTTCCATTTTAGACTACTTGACATTGGTTAAGAAAAATTATAAATAAAAGAAGATTCAACTTCTTTGAAGTTCTGCTTAGTTTTGTGAAGAAAAAAATTCAAAATTGTATAGAAGATTCAAATTATTTATTATAAGATGTACCAGTAAAAAATACTTTAAAATTGTATTTGATTTTCTTCGTTCTCTTATACTCTTGTATTAGAGCGTTGTGAGATGTAGTTAAATATTTGTTTTGGAGTGTGTGGGTGTATTAGGGGTTAAAGGTAGTTGAGAGTTGTCTATATGTTATAACAATTTTTATATATTGTTATTCTCTGATTGTCATTTGACAATGATCGTAGTTTTTTCCTGGTTTTAGAGTTTCCACGTTAATATCTTGTGTTGCTGCCGTGTTTCTTTTTTTCTCTATGATTTGTTTTTCTCAACAAGTGGTATCAGAGCCATGATTGACTCAGTGGAGGAGCGGAAGTGGATCTTAGTATGGATCAAAGCTAGTGATGTGGGTGACTCACATTTGTGGAAAAGATTGTAGGGATTCAAGTGTGAGTGATAAAGTCTCACATCGAATATGAATGGAAAAATATTGTGTTTAAAAGAAAGGTGAGTCATACCCTTAATGCCTTAAAGTTTTGGGTGGATAAGTGGCGTCAAGGTCTCTTGGAACTATGAACGTTTGACTCATTGTCACTTCCAGCGCTCCCCAGACTACCCCAACAAGTAGTTGGTGTGTGACACATTAGAATGCATTTTTATATTATGTATTTTATTTAAAATTGTTTGATATTATGTATTTCTGCGATAATTATGTTATATTACGTATTTTTGGTTATAATATTACTTCATGTGATCTGTTATGGTTATTGTTGAAGTCTCAGTAAATTAAAGGTTTAAATATATACAAAATATGCATTTTATTGTCACACATGAGTTCATATTCTATAATTCAAACACAAAATGTAAAGATATTTTACACATTACGATCATAGTTCTGAACATGTGTAAAACACCTCAATTATAAGTTTAAATTATAGAATTTGAATCTTATCAAAATTGTAACGACAATTTTTGTGTGCAATGTGTATAAACTTGTATAGATTGTCGTGTTTGTTCATTGTAGTTCAAAATATAAAATAATAATATTTTATCCATAGTTAGTCAAAATGAACTCTAACCTAGATGCAATTTATTACAGCAAAGGAATTTCTCCTCATTTTCTTCGGATCAATGTCAGTGTTACCCTTTCTAATTTAAAAGATTAATTGAATTGTTATCTCAATCTCTGTGACACAAGAAAGGTGATCGTAATTGAGTATTGTCGTTTGTCATTCGACTAATATGGATGTGTTCAATTGACCAACATAGAACTTTAACATGACGATAATGTGAAAATCTTGTTTTCGATATTTTGTCAGTATTTTTTTTTAGGTTAAATTACTACCAAGGACCTTTAAGTTATTTAACTGTAACAATTTGGTCCTTCGTGTTATTTTCGCTACAACTAGGTCCTTTATGTTATCAAATGTGTGCACCATTATCCTTTTTTAACCGAGAAAATGTGCTAATTATGTATGCAATTGTTTTGAGGGATGTAAAAATGATGAAGTGCTCCCAAAAACACAACAATAAACATTTTTAAATGATTAAAATGAGAGAAAAATGAGGCAGATATCACCCAAAAGGAACAAGTTGTTACAAAAAAACGTGAAGGACCAAACTGTTACAATTAAATAACTTCAAGGACCTTGGGAGTAATTTAACCTTTTTTTTTAAACCAATAGAATTATTTGTTCAAAGAAGATACATCCTAGGACACTTGATGAAATCGAAACATATATGGTTGAATTCGGTAAAATAATTAGGTGTCTCTTATTTGTATTTAATTGATGTTTTTAATTTATGATTATGTATTGTTGTTGTTAATGTATTATATTGTTAAATTTGATTTGATTTAATAAAGTCTTTATGTTCCATCTTTGTTTAATGAGTTCGTAAGATGTTGAGATTCTAAAAGCCAAACACTTTAAAATATCTTTCAAATTCTAAAATTAAAAAAAAACATATTAATTTTAAAGGAGATTAAGAGAAAACTAGGAGTGGGAAAATTTTCATCCAATAAAATAACTTTGTACCCTACACACTACTACAATAGAAATGGATAACAAAAAGTCACGGCTGGAAAGTTTCCAATTAAGCAATGCGTACGTTTCCTACCATTTTCTTATCTTAAGCCATGGAGTATGTATCATTTTCAACAAATATAAAATGCACCAACAAGTTGATAAATTGACACGATACTCAATTATTTGACTGTGTCATCAAAAGTCCATTTGCAACGTGTGTACATCCACACGTTTCATTAGATAGATACTTCGTATATGTGATGCTTCTCATTTTGTCATTTCATCATTCAATTGGTTCAAACTCAAACCAACTTATATTACACTTCTAAAAGAGTACGAGGTCACATGACATTAATCAATTATTATTTTTATCAAAAATAAATTTAATATTTTTAAAATTTCTTTTTTTAACAGAAACTCGTTTATTATTTGAAACTAAAATTTTTAAATATATATATATATATATATATATATATATATATATATATATATATATATATATATATATATATATATATATATATATATATATATATAAGTTAGAATGATTATGAGATGAATACAAAAATAAATAATTATATTTGTAAAAATTATGCTTAAACAAAATATAATAAGTGGCGGAGCCAGAATATAACGTTTGGGGTGACCAACAAATTAAACTATAATTTATAGATCAAATATTTATATTAAACATGAAACATTAAAGAATATTACTTAAAAAAACTTTAAAATAATTTTCTATAATTTTTGAATAGTTTAAAAGATGGGTGACCAACAAATTAAACTATAATTTATAGATCAAATATTTATATTAAACATGAAACAATTAAAGAATATTACTTAAAAAAACTTTAAAATAATTTTCTATAATTTTTGAATAGTTTAAAAGATCGATTTCTCAATGTGATTTAGACAAATTCTGTTTATATTTTGAAAATTTCTTTACCCACCTCCCTATGAGGGTCACTCCCAGCGAAAACCCCACTTTACTCCTGCTTCGGAAATGCATTTCCGAAGTATTTTTTTTAAATTTTCTCAGACTTCGGAAGTGCATCTCCGAACACACCAAATGGGGGGTGTTTTCGGAGATGCACTTCCGAAAACACCTTTTTTCAGATTTTGGGGGGTTTTGGAAATGAACTTCCGAATTATGCAGAAACTGTGTTTTTTTTTATGTTTTTCGAAACAGTCACGTATTTTTAATTAAAGGAAAACGCCAAATAAAATAAGCGACATATAAACAGAAAATACTAATATGATAAATCAAATCCAAATAATATATACAAGCCGATCCAAATAGTAATAGTGTGCGAGAGATACAATCCGAAAACAAAAAAAATAAACCCGGACCCCTACTGGGTATGCCTAACCCTCTCTCCCTGGGACCCCCTCTGCCGCCTGTATGCCGCCGCACGGCCCACATCAGTGACGATCATCTCCATCACGGCGACTGCCTCTGGACCGCCATGATGAACGACACCTCGATCCAACGCGTCCCGCCCAAGCATCTCTATCCGCTGGCAGATCGGCAGGAGATCAATGGCGTGGTCATCCTCGGCCTGCTGGTTCTCCAGGATCCCCTCGTGTGCTGGCCTAGGAGCGCCGGGAGCGTCGGGTCTCAGCAGAGGATGTGACACCCGATAGAACCAAGTGACATACCCCTTCACACTGTGCCAGTCCTGGGTGACCCGAATGCGACGATACTCCTCAGGTACCACATGACGCTCCCAATCCTCAAATATGCCAGTGAGCTGCACTCGGGTCACCGTGTCGGGAGCAGCCTCAAAAGGTGACCTGGGTATCATCTGCACATACCCAAACTGTCGCATGCACCGCTCAGGGAGATACCGCACCATGGTGCTGGTCCCGCATGCCAACCAGCCAGAATATAAAGATATGCCGTCAAAGGGGACAACATGAGTGTAGTCGTTGAATGGCCTCCAAGTGACGTCATCATGCATCGTGCGGTCGAGGTACCCACGGTATGGTCCCACTGCATTGTTCCCCCTCTGGAGAACGTATATGGCGGCCCTGGGCATGGCGTCATCGTACTCGTGATCAATGTGGAAGACGTGGATGCGGGAGAAGTAAGAGATGATCCAGCTCTGAAACACAAACACGATAATGTATTAAAAATAAATACGAAACATAAATAAATACGAAACAATTAAAATGAAACGTACCTTAAGTAGTGTGCAGGATCCGGTCAACTGCCTCATCCTCCAGTTGGAGGCCTCATTCAGCTTCTGGTATAGGTATGCCAGAGTAGCTGCCCCCCAGTTCCACTGGTGAACGGTAGTCAAGTCCATGAAGTAGCGGAGGTAGGTCACGTCGACGTACCTTGCACTCTTGTCCACAAAGATTGCAGCGCCTACCACAAACATGTACCAGCACCGGAGAGCGCAGCCACGATGATAATGTGTAAATAGGTCGTCACCCGCATCCTCGGCCTCGGCCGCCGCCACCAGGTGGTGCTCGAAATAAGTGCTCAGTGTGGTGAACCGGATATGAGGCCCAGATGTCGTGATGCACTCATAGTCAGCAACTTCGGGCTCCATACCCAAATAAAGCGCCATCCACTCACTGGCTTCGATCCTCTGAATCCGGGAGTGGTGCAACAGCACCCCCCTGATCGGCAGGTGGAGAAGACACTGCACATCGCAAGGTGATCGTCATCTCCCCAACCGGTAAGTGGAAAGAAGACGTCTCTCTGTGCCACCGCTCCACAAAGGCCCCCTGCATGCCGTGGCTGATGGTGGTATACCCCGTCATGCAGAGCCCACTAAGCCCTGAAGCTCTCACCGCGTCGTTAAACCACTCAGCAGTTGGTTTAAACAGAGTGAAAACCTTCCGGGAGTGGTTCACCATTTTCAAAGGCTCTCTCTCCTGTTACAAAATAAATAAATAAAAAAGTATGTTAAATAGACCGTTAAGAAAATATTGAATAAACGGTTAAATAATATAGTCGGGCAAATTATAAAAAATACCTCTCCCTCCCAGATACACCGAGCGACGTGCTCGTGGTAGGTAAGCAGCACGGAAGTGTCACTGGGCCCTCCCGGGTAGCCCTCCTCCTGCTCATCCTCCTCCCCATGTGGAGGGTCAACATCCGGTACCTCCTCCGCCTCGTGGTATGGCACTGCCTCCTCCTCCTCCTCCTCCTCTCGCTGGAGGGAAGAAGATACCCGAGCCAGACGACTCCTCGATCCAGATGTAGAGGTACCCTCGTCCATCTCCACGGGAACTCGCACACGTCGTCCCCGGCCCTGCCCCCGTCCCTGCGTCGACGCTAGCTGCGCCGCCGCCCGCTCGCGTCTAGCCGACGCAGTCTGAGTCTCTCTACCCTGTCTGATGCGTGCTTGGTTGCCTGACATGTTCCTGAAAACAATTGAAATCGATTAATATGCGAGACAACAGAAAAAACTAAAAAGAAATGCATTTCTGATACACTTCGGAAGTTCATTTCCGAAACTGAGAATGGAGGTGTTTTTGGAAATGAACTTCCGAAACACCCCTGCGAAGAAGTTTTCTGCAACTTCCATGACAGACCCCAAAATCCTAAATCAAAACTACTTTTATTCATTCTGAACAACCTAAATATCAGTACCACCCTATCTTAATGTGGTTTTTGCAATTTCTAAACACCCTAATAGAGATATGAATAATGGATCTAAAAATTGAAAAAAATTGATAAACTTACCAATTAGTGTTTGAGATGATTTAGGTTGAGATTGGAAGACGATTTTGGCAATCTCTGATACTTCACACTTGCTTTTTGCAGAAATTTTGAAGAGAGGCTGAGTTTGGAAGAAGATTAGGGTAAAATGAACGGGGGAGGGGGGCTGTTTTGCTTAATCTGCAAAACGCGCAGCATTTCGGAAATGAACTTCCGAAATGCCGTTTTCGGAAATGCATTTCCGAAATAAGACAAATTTTTTAAAAAAAAGGCGCTTTCGGAGATGCATCTCTGAAAACACCTTTTTCTTGGATTTCGAAAATGCATTTCCGAAGTCAGGGGTATATGTGGTTTTTCACTAGAGGTGACCTAGAAGGTTGGGAGGTGGGCAAAGAATTTTCCTATATTTTTCTATAATTCTTGAGTTATTAAGAACTCTTTGATATTCCAACATAAAAGTTATATATATTTTCTTCATCTCTTTTTTTCTTCTTTAAAAAAAAATCAATTTTTCTACTTCTAATCTCCATTGTGAATTTAGTGCTACAAAAACATAAGAAAAAAAGTACACTTTATCAATAATGTCAGATATTGCTCTAAATTTACAAAAGAAAAAAACAGTTTAACAATTTTGTTCAATATTGGAAAAATATGTCAAAATATACCGGAAAATGATAACGCACCAATATGTTAAAATAAGTTAAAAACTTCTAGTCTAAGAAATTTAGGAAATGAAAAGTAGGAATATGTCAAAGTAAGTAAAAAATTCAAGTCTAATAAATAAGTTAGGAAATGAAAGACCGAAAGTAGGAGTTACTTAAGAAAGTATCAATGATTATTATTGCAACATTAGTTAACAAATTAGTGAGAGGTGAAGATAGAATTCAGTGTCAAAGTTGTAAAATTTTATATTAACTAAGATTATTTTATATTTTCACAATATATGAAAAAAATTAAAAATAAAGTTTGGGGTGACCGTGACACCCCCTTGTCTCTATGATGTTCCGCCACTGAATATAATTAATATAATTTCAACTCAAATATTTAACAGAAAATAATAAGTTGGTAAACAAAAATCATAAACATAAAATTAAATTAAATAAAAGTAAAAAAAAAGAAAAGAAAATACATTGGAAAATATGATGGTTAAGTTTGAGTATGAAAAAAGAAGTGTTGTGATTCCTTAAACGAATTCAATTCTCTTAGTTTTGTTTGCGAGTTTGGAGGGAAGGGGAAAGAGGGTTTTGGAAAATAGAAAGAATTTGGTGAAAAGAATAAAAAGATGTTGGGTATGAAAGTTTTAGAGGATTTGATTTTATTCATAACACCAAAAACCTCATAAAATAGGAAACTCAAAAATTATATTAAAGGAGGGTTTTGGAGGGCTTACATAAATTTTTCAAATATTTTTTAAGTTGTTATATTATTTTGAAAATTAACAATTTAATAATAATATTGACTCTTTTATCATTTTACATAAAATCATTTTCTGTAAAAGTTTCTCCTTCAAAAGTTTCTTTTAAAGATTTAAAAAAGTGAGAATTTGTACATAAAGATACATGTTTAGCAACTTCATATAAAACAAGTTATCCATTTAATTTTTAAGAATAAAATTTACTTTTAATGATTTTAGCAAGTTAGTCAGAGCCGTCCATAACCATCATAAAGACTTAATAGATATTAATGTGTGAGATCTACCAACTAGTACTCATCAACCGTTCATGGACTGCATGTGGTCACCAATCAGCTTGAGACTGAAACATATGTGCTCAAGAAAAAAAAGATAAAAAAAAAAATTGCATTAAAAAATAAGTAAAATCAAATGGTTAGATTAAATCCAAGAGCTAGAAATTGAACAACAAAGATGGCAGTAGAAGAAATGCAAGAGAGGATCCATTTCCTGAAAAAAAAATATTGAAATGATAAATTTATATGAGAAAAATTTACATTCATTTGATCTAAGTTATATATTTTCTTATACCAAAATAAAAAATGTTTTTTATCCATAAGTTTTGACCTTCTAAAATTGGATAACTATATTGAAATAAGAGTTTTATACTAAACCCATCACAACCAAGTATCTAATTAAAATATAATTTTAATTTAAAAAAATTAATATGACATGATTGTTAGCGCAACATCGGGGGAGGGTCGAGTTCGGGTAGACATGGCAATAAAACCCAGACCCATGGGTACCCATCCGAACCCGCCCCGAAGTTGACGGGGAAAATCCTCTTTGACTGGGTTTGGGTTCGGGTTTGGGTTTTCTCCGATTAGAAAACATGGGGATGAGTCGGATAATGGGGACACTGGTACTCATCCCGAACCCGCCCCGTTTATTTCAATATGTACATTATTATTTATATTTCATAATTTATATTATTAAATATGTGTCTAATGTTTTAATAATTTGATTTGTATTTATTATTTTAAATATTTGAAATACATGTATGAAATTTTTTGAGATTGTTTTATTTTGTTATTTATAGTGTAATTTGATTTTTGAAAAAGTAAATATTTTTATTAAAAAATTGATTTTACGAAATACATTGTGGCGGGGCGGGGATACCCGAACCCGTTAAGGACGAGTTTGGGTTTTAATTCCCCATCTCTGTTTGGGTTTGGGGCGGGTAACGGGGATTGATTGGGGATTCGGGTTTGGGTTTGGGGGAGGTAAAAACCGTCCCCGACCCGCCCCGTTGCCATGCCTAAGTTCGGGAGCATTGTTAATTTTCGGGACATTCCTTGTGCAACACACCTTTGTGGGAGAGACACCACTTCTCCACCTAAAACCTTAAGGTGATAGGTGAGTGGGTTCTCCCACTTATATATGCTCAAGTCACACTTGATTCTCAACACTCCCCCTCAACTGTGAGTCTTACACAATGCTGCCCCTCATGTGGAAGCTTCTCTTCCACATACACTTGTATCCGTTGATTTCAACTACATGTATCCATTGATTCTCTTCAACTACATGTATCTGTTGACTTTCAACTACAAGTTTTAGCCGGTCCCTTTTTTTTTCTCGAATCAGGCTCATGATACCATTGTTAGCGCAACATCGGGGGAGAGTCGAGTTCGGGAGCATTGTTAATTTCCAGGACATTCCTTTGAGCAACACACCTTTATGGGGGAGACACCACTTCTCTACCTAAAACCTTAAGGTGATAGGTGAGTGGGTTCTCCCACTTATATATGCTCAAGTCACCACACACATTTTCAATGTGGAACTATTATCCACACTCACACTTGATTCTCAACAATGATAAGTGTAAGAATTTTAATTAATTGTATGTGTAAAATTAGTTTACATTGTCAGTAAACTACCTTTAAACTCTTTCAATATTTTTTTTTTGAACTAAGCAAAACTAACTTCTTTCATTATGAAACAAAATTTTAATACAAGGAGGAACATTATAGATACGACTGCGTCTAGCCTAAGAATTGGCCGCTTTCGCTAACGAATGGGCAACCATATTCGCTTGACGCTTTACAAAACCAACCTCAAAGTTTGGAAAATACCTAAAAACGACTCAATATATTTAATAGTAGTAGAAAACTCCAACTCTCCTGTGGTTTTGGCCTTAACAGCTTGAACCACCCGAAGAGAATCGCTCTAAAAAATAACTTGATCAAAAATCATTGCCATTGCTTGTTGAATAGCCTCTTTAAGGGATATAGCTTCCGCTTCAATGATCGAAAGCTTCCCCGAATCCCACGCCACCCCTGCAACCAGAAAGTTTCCCGAGCTATTTTGAAAACACCAACTCCGATTTAATATTCTACAAATAATGTTGAAACCCGCGTCCACATTACACTTATTCCAATCCAAAATAGGAGGAAGCCAATGTTAGAACAAGATTTGTTCTGATCAATATTCTTAGTTTTGATGATAACAATGTAAATGAATTTTGTATGAGATAATGTGGTACTCTAATACTATGCAATTTCCATTTCAGGAATTATATAAAGAGTATGCACAAAATCAGCGCAAGAAGCACTGACTCAGAAGGTTCAGCATGCAACATCAGAACATGGTCTGGCAAGACATCAGAAGATGGTCAAGCAGAATCAGAACATGGTCTATGGAAGCATCAGAAGAACTTGAGATCAGAAGCAGAAGCACTGAAGTTCTCATGGTATCACGCTAAGAAGCACTTCAAGGTCAGAAGACAAGAAGATGCTCTGCACCAAGCTGTTTGACTCTGATGATATTCAAACGTTGTTTACACAAACATCAGATCAGAAGCAAGTACAAGATGGCAGGCTACGCTGACTGACAAAAGGAACGTTAGTAGCTATTAAAGGCAACGTCAGTAGACACAGCGAAAGCAAGGCTCGAGGTAGTTGACAAAAGAGTGAAACATTAAATGCAATGCTGTACGGATTACGCAAAGCATTAAATGCTCCCAACGGTCATCTTCTCAAACGCCTATATATTGAAGTTCTGATGAGAAGCAAGGTTACGAACTCTTGATACAACACTTGCGCAAATATACAGAAACGCTGTCAAATTCAAAAAGCTCTCAAACTTCATCTTCAAACTCACTACATTACTGTTGTAATATATTAGTGAGATTAAGCTTAAACTTAAGAGAAAATCACAGTTGTGATAATAGCTTTATAAGAAGCATTGTAACTCTTAAAAGAATTTGTTTACATTAATTTGTAAGAACTAGAGTGATCAAGTTGTTGATCAGTATACTCTAGAAAGTCTTAGAAGGTATCTAAGCAGTCTGTTCCTAGAGTGATCAGGTTGTGATCAGTATACTCTAGAAGACTTAGAAGTTGTCTAAGTGGAAAACCATTGTAATCTTGTGTGATTAGTGGATTAAATCCTCAGGTGAGGTAAATCACTCCAAGGGGGTGGACTGGAGTAGTTTAGTTAACAACGAACCAGGATAAAAATCATTGTACAAATTATTTTTATCTTACAAGTTTTAAAAGCTACACTTATTCAAACCCCCCTTTCTAAGTGTTTTTCTATCCTTCAGCCAATGAATTTTGTGTTGCTGCCCGAATTCATTATTTTAACACCATATAAAAATATACAATTTATAATTGTTAATATATAAGACTGTTCATGATATGTATGAGACAAAAAATTTAATTAAACTAAACCATAACAAAATAATTTAAAAAATCAAATTTATGAACCATGTCAGATATTTCTGAATAAAATTAAATCGAATTTGTGAACCATTTCAGATATTTCTGAATAAAATTGAATCGAATTATTGGTTTGTTTTATTATTTATGAACTCTGAAACAAATCAAACGGTTAATAATTATTTTTTTTAGAATTGAATTGTAATTCTTTTTATGAATATTTTTAAGCTGATCTTTTACATAATTTTTATTATTATATTATGTAGTGTAAGAAAGGGTATTTAAATTCAGACGTTTATAATTCATTTTGAAAAACTTAAATATTATTACATGTGTGTGGGAATGATGAAAGTCGTTTTGTTACGGTAAAATACCTATCAATAATAAAAATATCATATTTGTGTTTAATTTTTATTTTTTATTTGTACAAATGGTTTTTGTATTTTTTATTAGTGAGTGTTTCTTAATTTCTCTTTTATAAAGAAATGTGACATTTTCGTATTAAAAATCGTACATAACTAAAAATTAAAGAATTGTTCAAGAGGTTAAAGATAGTGCACTCATCGTGTAAAATAATTTTATACTGTCGTCTAATTAGAATTCATCAATCAACATGTTACATAACTTTTATAAAAATAACAGTGTGACTTTACACTTAATATGATCGTGATTGGTTGACAGTGTAAAACTTTTTTTCTCATTGCTCAATTACATTCTATATGCAAAATTTCTCATTTATTAATGAGTGATGCATAATGTCATTGCCACATATGACAATTTCAAAAGGAAAAGAATTACATCTGTTTCAAGATATTCCTTCTTCACTCAAGATTTAGAAACTTCTCGAGACCTCTTCTTAAATTGCAATTAAACTTTGCTATTTTGGACATGATTTGAGTCTTTGTTATTTATGCAACTTTGTTAAGAAATGTGGTTGGGTCTAACTCAATCCTACAAAATCGACTAGTAGTATGAGGATTGCTCCCACTTATAAGCACATGTTTATACCATATATTATCCGATGTGAGACTCTTAACATACTCCTCACGCAGTCACGCCCAGGACTAGACCGAATCTTAAATGAGGCTCTTGATACCATGTTAATAAATGTGGTTGGACCTTACTCAATCCTATCAAACCGACTAGTGGGATGAGGATTATCCCCCCTTATAAGGACATATTCAGGTCATATATTGTCCGATGTGGGACTCTTAACATGGTATCAAGAATCTCGGTTAAGATTCGGTGGACCAGCTGCTATCAGGTTTCCGCTATCGTGTCACCCACCATTTATTTTCACACTCCAGATGTCCAATCCTTGGCGTGAGGGGTTGTGTTAAGAGTCTCACATAGGAAAGACCTAAACATGTCTTTATAAGTTGGGAAAGTTCTCACCCTACAAGTCGGTTTTATATGGATGAGTTAGGCCCAACCATATTTCTTAACATGGTATAAAGAGCCTCGTTTAAGATCCGGTGGACCACCTATTATGGTTTCCGCCATCGGGCCACCTACCATTTATTTCCACGCTCCAGATGTCTAGTCCTAAGTGTGAGGGGGTATGTTAAGAGTCTCACATCTTTTAAGTGGGGGCAATCTTCATCCTAATAGCCGGTTTTGTAAGGATGAATTAGGTCAAATCACACTTCTTAACAAATTTGATCGAATTATCTTTGTAGGCCTTTACAACATTATTAATTAAGGATAGAGTTTATAACTCAAAATATTTTTTATTTCAATCATTGCATTAATTATATAGAAAATTTGATACATAAGAAATCAATTTAGAAGCTTTCAAATAAATTTTTGCAAAAAGCTTAGAGGTTTAATAAATTTTTAAAATGGATTATTTAAAAACAATTTAACTCAATTCTATAATTCAATTTAAATCTTTAAAATATGGAACAGTCCCAATCATTGATTTGATAAAAAATGAAAAAAATTATAATGACATAAAATATCTTTATATATAAAACCGTTTAAACCTACGATATTAAATATTAAAAGGGTGTTACAATAATATTTCTTATATTATAAATATGCCTATAAACTCATATTTAACTTGATGTTTTTGTCTTAATATCTAACTTGATTTTTCATTTTTCAGGACATGAACGTGACATATCTACCATATAAGAAAATCTATACCTCTGAAAAATATCATTCTACTCATCCCTATTTATTGTACACCTATTATATTTGTTGGTTTTTTTTTTTGTATACTGAATTGACATATTATATACTAAACTATTCTTTCCCTTTTGCTATAGTTGTCTTTGACTAATCACCCCCTTCCTTTTTTTCTCTTTCTATTTCTCTCTCCCTCTCTTTTATCTTTCAATCTGCCGTCATCTTCCTCTTCCTCAACCTTTCTCTCTTCTTCCTCTTCCTCACCTTTATTTTGCAACAACATCATTACCATCTTCTTCTTCTTCTTTTGGTATATGCGTATCACACCGAAACAAGAATGGTGTGCGAATCGATTTATGGTGTGCAAAAAAATTGAATTGTGATTTTAGGGTTCATCTATTTTTTCTGATTTCTTCTGATTTAGTGTTTGTTGTTTCAGGTTTGGTTGTGTTGGCTCACGCAGAAAGGGGGAATATGCGCGGAAAAGGAGATTGTTTCTTCCTTCTCTTTCTATTTCTGCAGCAAGGTATGTTGTTCTTTTTATCTTTCTAACAAATATATGAATAAGGTTTTCACCAGTTGCTTTTATGTTTTAACATTCAGATCTATGGTGGCAGAAACATGTTTCCGACGATTAGTGTGGTGGTGGTGGAAATGGATTTTCGGTGACGAGTGTGGTGGTGGTCTGATTCAAAAAGGTTTATGTATGACATTTTCAAGGAAAACAGAGAGTTCGAAATTGAAGGAAACAAAGGGAGAGGGAGGTCAAAGGGAGCTGACTCTGAACAGTGTATGTAATTCAGATTAACATATTGGTTTATCCTGCATGATTCGTCCGTCCTTCCTTTTTTGCATATTGGATATCAATGATAAACCGTCATGGCATTTTTGCAGGTCTGAACTGGCTCGGTTTCTACGGGAACCAATTTGTTATTTGTTTCGGTTGAGCTTTATGCAAGGCTGCAGTTCTGATATGGTTTGTTTTTTTCCTGTACGAATATGCATGGTAAGTGGTTGAATGATATTTTGGCTTCAGTGTGGTTTAGTGGAATATATAGCTGGTTAATTACTGCTTATGGTTTGATATGTATGAATGTATGTCAGGTGGCTAAATGGTTGTTTGAAACTGTTAGATTTTGTTATGTTTGAACATGACAGTATTTTTTTGTTTTTCGTTTTGGCTAAATGACGTGAAGTTTTGATGGATGCACTGATGTAGTGCAGGTTTGACAACTTCTGTCAGCATTGTTAGCTGGAGTTACAGTTTTGAAGTGCGGGGCTTTCGAATTCTGCAGCGGCCTGTTTGGTTGTGAGATGGTTGGTAAGAATACAGGGTTGGGTTCATGGTTTTTCTATTGGTTTGAGCTGAATTGTATGTGATGGCATTTGATTTGTGATTCTTGAGTTTTGGCTTATGCATGTAACAGGTTGGGGGTGTGACTATTAGCTGCATTTATTTTGAGAAACCTCATGGCATGCTTTGGACTGAAAAATATTCACGACTGATTCGAATTTTTTATATTGGATGCAGGCTTATGATTGGGTTGCAGGTAGCTGGACCGGAGTTGGTGTAAAAATGCGGGGAATTGGTGCAAAATGATATTCAAAACAGGAAGAATACTGACTTTGGAGGAATTGACTATGAGTAAAGAAAAGGGGCTTTGTTAAAATTCGTCGCTGTGAGTCTGATCACATTACTAAAACGGTGTCATCAACATCCTCAAAAGTTCCAAATATAGGCTTTCCTTTCATTTCAGAGAAGGTATAGTCTTAGTCTACCCAATGATATTATTAAAACACAATCTTTTGTTGTGATTACTTTGATTGTATATAAGTTAAAAGTGTACTATTTGACACCTTGGAACAATAGCATAACAAGTGAAAATTTCATAATGTTCATATGGGCAGGGGAGGATGCCCTGTTCCAAGGATAGGGAATGCCACAAGCCTTAGTAAGTCTTTAATGTTATACTTAATGTTTGTGAGCATTTGAATATGCTATTTGTGATTGTTATATGATCTATGTAGTCAAATTTATTATTTGTTTGAATATAAGTAATCATGTTTATTTGATTTCCGTAGAACTTCTTTCCCCAGGATGAAAAGGAAACAGTTTTGAGAAAGAACTTAGATAGAACCCTCCAACTATCCAACTTAATTTGATGAATATGAGTTTATGTAGTTGTGCGCTTGAGTTCCATATAATCCTATAAATACAATAGAACTTGATTTGTATATAACAAGTGATATGATTGTCCTCCCTTTTGAATTTTTTTTATCAATTTAATAGTTTTGTTTAAACAATATAATTATTATATTTCAATTTTATATAAAAAAAATTCGATTTTTTTACTTAAGACTATATATATCTGATAAATCTGGTCCAACCCACACTAGAACCCGTGCGAACGCACGGGTTTCGTTTGCACGGTTTCCCACTAGTTTTATTTTAGACCTTGGGTTGGGCCAACCCTACAAATGTATCGGATTTTTCACAACTTAAAAATCATCAAATTACTTTAATTAAATAAAATGAATGAAACTAACACCAATCACTTTACAACAAAAAGATGGGGACACGTGGTTTGGCAACTGAATTATTACAACTACTTTACAACTTCAAAAAGGTTGAGACACTTACATGTCGACATTAATAAATCATCTTTTTATCTTTCTATTTATTTTCCACACTTATTTTTGGTCCATCATTTTCCCATGACAAGTCTTGTTCAGTTGTTCCCTCTTCTATTAAACACTCTTTTTATCCTTTTATAAAACCCTTTATTATACTAATGTAACTCTTTTCGTAATTCTTTGTATTAATGATATATTTTGGATATTTTTCATAAAATTATATTTTGAGTTTAGAATTTATAAATTTATATATTTAAATTATGTATTAAGTATTATATTTCCTGTTTGTTTTATATTTTCTTGATTTATAAGTTTTTTTATAAATTAGTTCTCGTAATTTATAACTTACTGTTTATCAGACCCGATCTTTCACAAGTGTAGAGTGTGCTACATCGGACCTCAAATTTTATGAGATTTAATTTTTTTATTATAATTAGGCAAAAAAATTAAATAAAAACATTAAAATTATAAAATTTATTCAAAATAATTTATAATTTAAATAATATTTTAAATTTTTTGATGTTTCGTTTGGTTAATATACAATTATATTTTTAATATATTATTTTTAAATATTAAAATCATATATTTTTAAAAAAAAGTTAGACTTATTTTTAAATTAAAATAAGGCCTCTAAAGTAATTGGACCAACCATGCTGTTTATATTTTTCTCAATTTTTTATTTTTGTTATTATAATTGAATTAAATACTAACTATATTATTTTCTATTATTTTATATTTATAAGATGTTCAAGTATTAATTTTGTTAAATATTAAAAATTAGTTATCAATTGTATATTTATCTGCTACAAATTAATCTGTTTGTGTAAAACTGTTATTTAATTTTATAATTTATCTCTAAGAACTTATAATAGTTTATATATTATAATAATAATAATAATAATAATAATTATTATTATTATTATTATTATTATTATTATAAGTTTTTGATAAGTAATTTGTAGTTTATAGATTATTGGTATTTCTCTCAATTTTATGGATTAGGTGAGCACATGTCACCAATAGAATAGTAGGTGTCCTTTATGGAATAGAATGTTTAATGGAAGAGTTTATAGCCTTTAAATATGAGATGATTTTGTTAGAAATATCTCTTGTTAATATATTTAAGCCTTCAAAAGTATATGCAAATGAATTTCTTAATCCATCCACAAGTGAGATGATCCAAAATTAGATCATTAGATATTTTGGTGTCTAGGTTAATGGAAAAGATACATACATGGACTTGATTGAATTTTCCACTTATGGGTGGTTGAGATTTAAGTTTTTACCTTATTAAAAAAAATTATCTTGTACACTAATTTTCTATTAAGTTAATTAAAGTGTGAAAAACAATGCTAATTTTCTAATATCCATGTATTATATTCACATTACACCATATAGTAAAACAAATAATACAATAAATAAATCCCAAAAATGCCGTCTTATAATAGAACTAATCATTCAATTCAATACAAACAGTCCCTTCAGAAAATCGTCTTCTTCACACCAAACCCCAACACACACACTCGCACTTCACAACGATGACCACTTACGGCACAATCCCAACCTCATCATCACCACCAGCAAACCTCGAGTACATCACACGCGCCAAAGAACGCATCAAAGCCGGTCTCGGAACCCGCCGTCCATGGAGACTCATGTTCAATTTCCGATCATTCAACCTCCCTTCCGGTTTCCCCGACGCCGTCTCGCGCGTGAAATCAAACATCGGCTTCTTCCAGATGAACTACGCTATCCTGATTCTCGTTATTCTCTTCCTCAGTCTCCTATGGCATCCAATCTCGCTTCTCGTCTGGGTCGCTCTCATGGCCGCATGGCTCTTCCTCTACTTCCTCCGTGACGAACCGATTGTTCTCTTCGGAAGACTCGTCAGTGATCGAATCATTCTTGTTCTGATGTTGATTATTACCGTCGTTTTGCTTCTCTTCACCGGCGCGATCCTTAACATCATCATCGCGGTTTCGGTCGGTGTTGTGGTGGTTTTGGTTCATGCTGCTTTCAGAAATACTCATGATCTGTTTCTTGATCAAGAAGAAGGACGCTTGTTTTCTTCTCCTGGTGCTCCGGTTTCGTGATCCGATTCATTTTCTTGGTGATGTGCGTTGATTTTGTTGTTTTTGTGAAATTTGTTGATGATTTTAGGTTTACGATTTTCTTTCTTTTTTGGGGTTTGGGGTTTGTGAAATTGTGAAGAAGAATAAGTGCTAGATCGTTGAATTGTGTATTGGTGAACTTTTTTGTTGTTTGTTAACCACGTAAAAAAAATCAGAAATGTTTATTTTCCTCTAACTTTTTTTCATCTATGTATTATACAAGTAATACTTAAATTCTTTTAATTATTATTTACATAAAATATTTAGTTATAAGCATAGTTCAAGTATCTAAAATGTAAAAACTGTAGGATTTATGTTGATAAATTATTGTTGTTTTCGCAAACTATTCTAGTAAATTTATGTTCATAAATTGAGAATAATTTATTAGAAACTTATAAATTTTTTCAAATAATAATTCAGAAGTTTGTGTTACTCCTATAATCCTATTTATAAGAAAAAATTATTTTTTATATATATTAAATAACTAATATATTTGTTTTATATGTTATCCTGAACACTAGGAATGTATTTAAAAACTGAATTTTCAAGTATAATAGTATTAGATGATTTAAACAAATATTAAATTAAATGAGATCTTAAAGTATTACTTACGATTCAATCATAATTTAAATTAATTAATTTAAACACATTAAATTAAATGAGATCTTGAAGTATTATTTTCGATAAATCATAGTAAAAACATTAGGCATACTAACAACTATGTTTGTCCTGTTTAAACTTGATTTGTATAAAACAAGGGCGAATCGTGTATGTTGAAATATAATGGAAGGTGCAAGCTTAAAAGTTTTGGCTGTCCCGCAAAAATAGGGTCTCACAAAAAATGAGTGAGACTTAAAAATTGCATAAACTCGACTTAAAATTGCAAAAACTCTTGGATATTGATCGCACCGTAAAAATCCAGAAAAAAAAATACGAGATAAGGCAGAACAAACATATTAAAAAATAAACTTAAAACCTTAGCTCACAAGCAAAACAAATATGTCGGTGAACCGGACCCGTTCCGCCACTCTTAAATAATGAGTCCATACAACAGATATTCATCACAAGAACCAACTATAAGTTCAACGGATAAATAAAATAAAATAAAAGGGCCGTATGATGAATGCTTAACTTGAATAATGCAAAACATTATTTATTTTGCTTCTAATCTAGTGACAATTTAACTATCTATTATATTTTTAAGTGCATAGAATTATATCCACAAAACTAGATAGTTCCTGAACTGTATATTTGGTATCTCAGCAACATTTCGATTTCTGAGTATGTGATAAGTTTCTGCTACCAAGTGTAGCTTAACCCTAAACGCATGTCACTGACACAAAAAGAAGATAATCCAAACAGATGCTAAGAAATGTACACTGATTGATTGGTATTATGGAGTGATGCAATGATCAAAATAACCTAAGCATTTGCTAATTTTGGCTTCAGATCCAAACACCAACACTTATAGTCTGATTCTGAGATGGCATAAAGTTCATCTGGAGTGAGGTTGTCCAGTTCCTTGGACCTCCACATATCACACATTTCAACAATGTTGTCACTTTGAGTCAACTTTCCCATCAACTTTCGGTAGCTTCTCTCCTCATGGCTTTGACCTCGCATTCTCTTGTACAACCTCATCACAGAAATACAATCTTCATATGGGTCGTGTGTGCCGGTTTGGATATCATAACTGTAAAGCAAAACCACAATTATAATCGAGACAGATTAAAACATTGCAGATGATACTAAGAAATTTAACTGCAGCAATCTATGCAGGACAATCAAATAAGGTCAATATGTCGATAAGTGGTGTGATTATATAATAGAGAAAGGAAAACTCGAGATTTAATGAAGCAATTCAAGACTTGGAGAAACTTGAGGGAAAAATGCAACTTGCCCTAGATATGTTCTGGTAAGATACTTGAGCGAATGGCTAGAACCATTTGTCTTCATCAATGGACAGTACTTTGCAGTGTCTCTGCAACACAAAATATATGCATAGGCAACATTTTAGTTTAAATAAATATAAATATTTGCTCAGAAATCCTAAAAGATAAAAATGATTACAACAGTAGTCAGATTAAGGAATATCCAAGGAACCGAATAGAACGGATCAGTAAAATCTGAAAACTTATTTATGCTGATAAAAAACTGATAGCTGTAACAACTATACAGTTCAAGTGAGCTCTGCTACAATGCACCTTATATGATCTTGTATAGTAGGCAACAGAAATGAGAAAAGAACGTGAGGAACTCAGCACTTTTCGATAATTGTTTTGTTTTATTTGTTCATCGAATAAAAGACGACTAGCACTTAAAGAGCTGAACAGGAAAATAACTGAAATAATTGATTGTAAAGAAACACCTACCTCAACAAGTGATCAGGATAACTCATTTCCAAGCAATCTAAATCATATGCCAACGAATGCCCTACAAGAAGCCTGGCCTTTCCACCATCCAATCTAACTTTTCCAATGGACTCTCCATTGTATAAAATTTGCAATATCTTTTCCCGAACTTCTTTAAGTGGCACACCATCTCGAAGATGCTCTTCGGTCAGCCCAGTTATATCATACCTGAAAATTGTCAAACAAAGCCAACCCTAACACTCATTAGTCTTCATCCAGCTTTCCGTTTTGACAATAAAGAAAAACAATCATGCTTAAAAGGATGAAGTACCTATAATTAGTAACAGGGAGTCGAGGCTTTACATATGTGTGCAAGATTAAGTTCTCATCTTCGTCAACCAAGCATACTCTAGCACAAACTTCCAGTGATCCATCACTTCCACCCCCAACCATTTCACAGTCCAACGCAACTGCTTTAGGACGCCGGTCAGCATCGTTTTCATCATAAGAATCCAAAAAATCGATATTGGAGTCTGTATAGGGCAATTCACTTGTGCCCTGCAACAGTTCGACACACAAAGTGAACTTCCTAACAATAACAAAACAAAAGACACATGAAACATCAATCATAAGCAGAACTTTTTCAGTTGTTTTGTTTGAATAGAACACATCAAATCAAATATCTTATTTCATTATGAACATTTCCGATTGCTAATAACCAACTTACAAGAGGAACAGGAGCAGATAGTTGACAGGTTTCTAGATGCTCACTGAGAGAAGCAGGACTATCAGTTAGTGTCAAACAAAGTTTACAACCCCCTTTCGAGAATATCGCTGAACAAAGTCCTCTAGCCAAAGGTCCTAAAACAGTTAAAACAAAAGGGCACAAAAAAATGAAAAATCAGTTACACATTACAAGCCATTATACTTAGATCGGATCGAATATACAACAAACTCATAACTAACCCATAAGATGCTCCCTCAGAGATTCAAAAGATTTGCAGTGCTTTCTACAGATCGCACACTCCGGCTGATGGATAGAGTGGTAAGAGGTTTTCATGTGCTCAATAAGATGTTCTTTCTTTTTATATTGTTTATAGCATGCTGAGCATTTCTGTCTGTATTATGCAGCAAGAATTTAGCTATGTTTAAATAATCATATACAAAGAAATAAATTTTCAATTCAACTATGAAGATCATGGAAGATTCTTTGTTTTTTTTGCGTGTATAAAGAGGGTATCCTTTGTGCGAAACTGCAGAGACTGAGACTAATCTCTCGAGTCGCAGAGGACCACAACTATTCCTCCAAGAGATTCTATTGATTCTATTACTTATTCATATTTTAATGAAATTTACAACATGCAGAAAAGGGATCAGATATTAAAGCAAGTCTGAGAAATGATTATTATATATAAGATACTGATTATTTTCAATACAAATTGAAAAACAACTGGAATATTCTTACATATCAAGGAATTGAATACAATAAAACCCTAATTATTTTGTTTGACTAGATTTCAACTGAATAGTGATAAAGCATGAAGAATGATCAATGTGGAAAATGAAATGTAAAAAACGTAAAAGAAACAATGGAGGAGTAAGGAATTTGACCTTTTGGCTTGATTTTGAGGAGGGTCTTCTTCGGTGTCCATTACAGTCACAGACACTGAAATTGCAAACCCTAACAGCTGAAGCAATGGTGGAAGAAGAAAGCGCAGTGCATACCCTTCTTTTTGAGGTAAAAACCCAATGTTGCATAGACTCAAAATTTAAGTAAAAATATAGTATATAGCCCACTAATTTTAAGTTAAATCCAAATCAAATTAATTTATTATTATCAAATTTTGGGGCGTGCATTATCGAGTCCAACTCAAAGACACTTATTAATATGATAGTTTTGGGTTCGGGTCGACTTTGGTGTTATCCAATTTGTTCAAATATGGATATGTATCGAGTTTGGATTAACGCTCGATTACCCGATTTGTTCAACTATTACGCATATGTTTAATACCATTGAATTTTTCGATAGCTTATTCCAATACACCAGTAATATAGTGTTCAAACCTATTTTCTATTGCAAGTATAAAATTCAATCAATAATATATGAGATTGAGACACACAAAAGTCCTTTGAATATTGTGGTTCAATCCTTCTAAGGATCAACAACCTTAACTCATTCACTTATGACTACATGAAATGCACATAGAATTTAAATAAATACGAAACATGTGTTTGGCATATGGGCGACCTCGCCACGCCTTTAGATATCCTAGGAGTTGAGTCACTCACCACATTCCCTAATGGAGCGAGATTGTCTGAGTCTAGGCCGAGGAAATAACCTCAAGATTTTGCATATTCCATTAGGTCATATAGGTTTGTATATACCTCCCTCAAAGGCTAGGTTAGATCATCAGTTTTCACAAATCACTAACCTAAACACCCCTTGTTCGAAAGATCGTAGGGAGGCCACTACTATTGTAGTCATAACAAATACAACTGGTGATCATTGTGGGGTTGATAAACATTTGTAGGTTTCATCCCTTTAAGAGTTATGTTAACCTAGATGTTGTTTCATAATGGTGGTCACATGAGTTTCGTCTAGTACTAGCGACAAAGAGGTCATACCGGAGATGCAGGCTAATATGAATTAACTATGTCGCTAGAACCAAACTCTAGAAATAATCCTTTAGACCATCCAACAGCAACAACGACAAGATAATGATCCACAACAAGGCACAAAGGTTTTGGACTCCTAACCCCTTTCTACTGAGATTTGGGACGCCCTAGTTCTAGAGAATTTCAATCCCTCCCTCTAGTGACATTCAATTCAATTTATCTCCGAAAGATTAAAAGGAATGGCCTTGCGTTCGTATATAAATCTTTACAATTCTTTATAACCAATTATCAAGATTTATCCAAAAAATGGATCCGCCAGATTTTGGCTAGTATGCACCGCATGGTGACCACAGTGAGTCTTTTTAGTGTACGTCAAGGGCACTCTAAGTCGTTGTGTGAGTACTTATGACGTTTTAATGAAGCAACAATCTAGGTGGTAAACCCCAACGAAAAAATGTTTGTAAAACCCTTCCAAAATGAGCTGAAAGTCATACATTTCAATAAGTATCTTGCCCAAAAATATAATGACTCTATGGAGGAGATAATGGCGAGAGCACAAATTTATGGCAAAGGTGATGAAAGCAACATGGAGAAAAGAGTTAGATACGCAAAGGAACGAGAAAACGACGAATCAGACTCCTCAAGTCAACACAATAACAACTATTCTGACCAATCTAACAAGGGGCATTCAACCTTCTAGAACACTTGTGGAAAATTACACTCCCTTAAATACCAAGCGATAAAAAATGTGGCTAGAAGTCTTCCACACTAGAGTCACCACATAGATGATTGCCACTAGGTAAATAATTAAATAAAGTTCCTTATTCAAGAAGGACATCTCAAGAGATATGTCCAGGGAGCGACATTCAGTTGCAGAGCGAGAATTAAGCCTTTTAAGCATGATAGGCTAAAGAGCCTCCATCCTGGGCGAGATAAAGAACCTGAAGAAATAATCCAAGGATGACCTAATTATCACGCCCTTAACACCATAGCCATAAGATTCGTTGGAAGGGGCGAGTCAAATTCCTCGCACAAAAGATATGTTTGTTAGTAATGCATGACATTAATTCGTCCTCGATGCCACTTTCTTGGATGGAGACATTGTCGGGATCCTACCTTATGAGGATGACCTGAAGGTCCTCAACGTGTAAATGTTCAATTGGAATATAAAACGAGTTCTCATATAATGGAGCCCAAAATGCATTGTCTCAGATAATGGAGCCCAAATTTACTAACTCAAAATTACGAGAATTATAACAACATATAGGCACTCAAACCATGTTTGTCTCTATCAAACACCCACAAGCTAATGACCTGGTCGAATCCGCTAACGAGGTTATCCTTTAAGGAATCAAAAAGAAATTAGAAGAACAAAGTGATTATGGCCATAACAATTATGCGAGGTATTCTAACAATTTATATTTTTCCTCAACTTTAATGACCTTTGTCACCTTTGACTTTAATTCCTCAAGCTTTTATTTAAATATATTGTAACTAAGAACTATAAGTATTATGGTCGTATCACATGACACATGTTTTTCATTATTACACTCACAATTTTCTAAGATTTTGGGGTTGTAGCATGAGTTTGATTAGGATATGATAAATTTAGAATAAATGGGCAAAATTATTTGAGTTAGGCATCATCTTCCTTCATTCAACTACGTGGATTATTTTCTTTTTCAACTTCAACTCTTTATTGAATTTTTTTAACATTTCAAGATTTTTTCTTTATTTGTTAACCACATATGTAATTTATTTTAATTCTCTTCTCATTTTATTTTGTTTTAGGTACCCGTTTTTTCATTTCATTTATTTACTTTTCATATTTTTTATTTATTATTTATGCTCTTAAGGATATCACCCCAAATTTAAAACCATGCCACACATTTTTTTTCGATCCTATAACTACCTGATTTAAATAAAATTTAATAATTACAAAATATGTTGTTAGAAACATGTAATTTATATATAGTTTAAAAAAAGTTATAAGGATCAAAGAGATATTAGCAAAGGATAAATTTATCATTAAACAATAGAGTAATTATGCTTTAAGAAAAATACAATTTTGTATGAATATAATAAGATAATCATCTATGAAATAATCAAGTTTTAGAAATTTTTACAATATCGTGAATACACTAAGAATCAAACAAAAATTAGTAAACAATAATTATAATCTTACTTGTTTAGGTATTTAAACCTGAAATAATTTTGAGATAGAATTTTGTTTTAGATTTAGCATGTGGTTGACCCACCGTCAAGTACTGTCCAATCTACGTCCACGTCGAGGACGACCCAAGACCCAAGATTATGGCCTAATCCGTTAGGGTCTGTAGAGAACACGTTCCTCACGTGCTCTTCACCTGAAGACACGTCACAAACTTCATCCCCATGTTTTCCGCGACTAGAGAAACCGTCTTGCCCTTTGTAACAGGCAAGTTCATCCATGATCCGGAAATTGCGGGACAGTTGACCCAGGACGATGAGCATGTGCTGCTCATCCCTACTTCCACGTGGGAATCCTGGCAGTCATCCATTATGGGACTGGACACTCAGCCCATAACAGATACCATTGGCCCAGCGTTGGGGCTCATTATAAATACTCTCCTCTGTAGGAGGGTCAGATATTCTATTCTTAAACCCTTTTCACTACCTCTTTATCCGAACTAACTTAAACATCTGAGTATCTACACGTACACCTCATCCTCCGTTATCATTCAAGCTTACGACGTGTTGCCCGTCACATACTCTCTAATCACCGGTAAGATGAAACTTTATCTTTAGTTGTTATCTTTTTCTTACAGGTACACCCCCTCCTCCGTTATCATTCAAGCCTACGACTGTTACCCGTCACATACTCTCACATACTCTCTGATCACCGGTAAGATCAAATTTCATCTTTAGTTGTTATCTTTTTCTTATTCTTTTTGAACTTCCATAAATCTTTTGCATGTCATCGCTTGATTTATTTCATAATCCACTTATTTTTATAAATGTATATAAAAAGAGAAAAAATTAAGACAAAATAAAATATCATAATTCAAATATTTTAACTAATTAGAAAAACGAAATATCCTACAAATTTGGTGTTGTGAGAATGACTATCAACACCTTTAAAAAATAAAATAACAAAAATAAATGCGGAAAAATAAATTACATAAATGTAAAACTAAATAAAATTAAACTAAATAAAAAAAGTTACATAATTGAACTTTTTGAACTAAGTGGAAAATGAGGTGATTAGAGTTTTTTTATATGGAAAATGGATTATTAGGAGATAAAATTTCCATTTGTTAGCACTTTCTTATAAAAAAAATTGTCGATAAGTTATTGATAGCAAATTACTAATAATTTTCAACTTTAAATCAACAAGAAACTCACCACACTACACTACTACTTCCTTTTACTTAGGGAATGGATATCTCAGGATTCTGCAAGATTTAGACCCTATGTTGACGTTTCTTTATTACAAAGATATAAGGACAATGGCCATAGAAGTTGGTTGCCCCTAAGGATAAAGTGTCTGATACCTTGTTTTTTTGTTATGAGATATTTAATGCCAAACATAACATAGAAACAAACACTTGACATGTCACTTGATCACGTTCAGCTTCTTAGTCTTTTGTCAATTGTCATCATCAGACAACAAAGATCATGTTTTTATTTTGTTTCAAAAACTGCAACTCATCATTAATGATTAAAGATAAGTCAAACTGTTTTAAGTTTGTTTGCTACTAACACTATCAATTATAAATTATATAACACCGACACCTCGAAAAAAAAATATGTCTGTATCACTGTTCAAAACCGACACTAGTATTAGTGATATTCATTTTTTTAAAGTTGTTATCAGTGTCAATAAGAGTGTCAGTATCGTGTTTCTAATGTCTGTGCTTCATAGATAATGATAAATATATGTAATTTATTCTCACATCAACTCTGCATAAGTTATATGTTTAATATAAAGAGAACAAGTTGTGAACAATAAAAACCAAATAAAGAATCAACAAAAGTGCATAGAAGAGCTATATATACTATGCTTTCTGAATCTGTTGAAGGCCATTCATGCAAGCACATGTTAACAAAATTTCTTAAACAATTTCAAGGTTTTCACTCCTATTCTATATATTTATTATTACTACCTTGTTAATCCTACGCGCTCCCTCTACTATACAAAATAGGCAAAATTATAGAAATGAAACTATATAAATCAAAAGTTGGACAAGAATGCAGTTTTCATGGTGAACAAATTTTGCAACAAGCAGTTCTACAGTTTAGTTCTTCGGAGTGAGCTTTTCATATGGAAGGGGAACCACTGTATTGGCGTGGTGATTCCATGACCGTGTCACCCTCTAGTATTCGCAAAACCTGCGATCAAACAAGCACAAGTATAACATCAAGCTCGGGGAAAAACATAAAATCGAACACCAGCATGTCAAAACAATAGTGATACTGTATGCCACAATATAGTACTATAAAGCCACTGTTTTCTCATGTGTCAAATAATAAAGGTATGGTTAAAGTTTATCTGTTTTCTTACCTGTGACATGCGTGGTCTAGAATAAGGATCTCGCCTTATGCATAAGGATGCTGCATGTAGCATGCAAGAGACCTCGTGTTCGGAATAGTGACTTCCCAACCTTGGATCAATCAGTTCTTCAATGGCATACTCTTCTAACAGTGGTCGCGCCTGTTTATTATCCAAATCCCTCAGATGATATTTCTCATTAACAATATTTAAGACACGTAAGAGATTAGGTAAGAGTGTCATTTAACTTACCCACTCCGTAAGACACTGCTGTCCTTTGGGCCGGTTGATATCGACAGCTTTGCGTCCTGTCACAAGCTCCACTAATACCACGCCAAATGAATAAACATCGGCCTTTTCAGTTATTTGACCACTTTGAGCATACTCAGGAGCCAAATACCTATAAAGTGTAACATAGGTTCATTGTATCGATATTATTGCCTGCGATAATTAAAGAAAGGAACTAACTAAGGAGTAAAACAGCACAAACCCAAATGTCCCAATAACTCGAGTATCCACTCCAGTGTCTCCATCAGGCTGCCACCTTGCAAGTCCAAAATCACCGACCTTGTAGAATTTAACGCAATCAGTTATCGAACTGAACATTATAACAGCTAGATGAAATGACTATGCTTTTAACTGTATACTATAAAACTGAATAGCACAAAGTAGGCCAAACACAACACTACCAGCGGTTCAAAATCATGAGTGATAAGAATGTTGTTAGGCCGCATGTCACGGTGGACAATACATCCCACTCTGCACTCTTCATGAAGATATCGCAACCCTCGAGCAGCTCCGACAGCAATTTTCTGCCGCGCAGACCATTCTAACGGTTTCTGCTGTCTCCCTGAAAGACTTCCAAGTAATGTGTCAAATTACAAAGTCAAGTCAAGATAGTATCAGCAGTTACTGCAACCCAGTATCTTGTGCTGGAAGCAAAAATACATTACCATATAAATGAGTATCCAATGATCCATTGCATATATATTCATAAACCAGAAGTCTTCTCTTATCCTCTATACAGAACCCAATCAACATAACAACATTCCGATGCTGTGCACAACTCAGGACTTCTACCTCCGAGCAGAACTCAAGATCACCCTGAGAGCTAGCCAATTTATGTTGCTTGACAGCAATGACCTGCCCCTCGGGTAGAACTCCCCTGTGAACAGATCCAAACCCTCCTTCTGCCAAGAAATTAGTTGGTGAAAATCCATCAGTGGCCTGCTCCAAATCAGCATAACTGAACCATCTTGGAGGTTTTCCAAAAACAGGTGCCTTGTGTTGACATATTGAACATAATGGAGGTGGGCCAGGTACGGCGTTTCTAGATAACGCTACTGCTTCTCTAACGCTTCCGCTGAATTCCAAGTATGTCATAGAGGTTGAGATTTCAATTTCGGCTTCTCTGTCAAGCCTCGAGAACTTCTCTAGCAAAGCTCTTGTTGTGGAAGTTTGAAGCATGTTACGCGAACTCTCTGACCTTTTCTCCTCACGTTGAGATGACTGTTTACGCAAAAATAAATCTGACATCCACGGTTGAAATCTCAAGCTTGCGGAAGAAGACGTGCATAAACTTTCACTGTCTGTGTCAGAAATACTATCATCAATTTCTTGACTTTCTTCGATAGTCTCCTCTTTCTTTGACTTGGCGATGATCTCGGAGACACAAAATGGTGAAGTTCCATGATCAGAGCTTGAAACCGATGAAGTGCCAGCTTCGGTTGCAGTAAACGATGTCTCTAACTCAGGGCTGCTAGTTGGCGTGAGAACCCCTAATGTGGACTTCAAAGAACCATTCTTCTTGTTGGATTGTTTTCCAGGAATCTCATGCTGCTCAGAAGGTAGTTGACATGTTTCTTCATGATCCTTCTTTTGTGATCCAACCAAATTCAAGCGAAGTGTCTTAGGTTGAGAACCCTTCATAACCGCAATGTTACATTGCAGCTCTTCCATGCATTGCTTTTCTTCATGCTTGAGATGTCTATAAAGTAAGTAATACCATAATTTAGATCACAAAAATACCGAAAATGAAAATACATCAATTTCGTTTATGAATTCTGACACGGTATAAGCTATTACTTGTCTAATACAACCCATTTGGCTTGTACTTTCTTAGCTTCGGCAGCCACTGCTCCACAAGGTGATCCAGAAACAATTTTAATCCTGACATTTATCTGTTAAACGACGATTAGCATATCATTACAAATACAAATGAACACACACGATAAAAAAAATCTACATAAAGGCTAATAACCTTATTAGGATCATAGACATCATGAAGCTGAAGGATCATTTGAGAACAAGAATCAGTGATATCATTCTTGTTCTCCGAACTAGCTCCAGCCGTTGTCGACTTCTTGTGTCCATTAGCACAGTCACCAGCAAACCGCGGGAAGCCCCATAATTTCCGACCTATACAAGTGCAGTAACATCATCAGTTTCACAAAGTGGAAGACTCAGGGTTCAAATAAACAAAAGAAAACAAAAGGATGCAAAAGAGAAATGACCTGAACTCTGTGAAGGCACAACCACAAGCAATGTAATGCAATCACCAGGCTGAACAACATGAGTTAAAGACCAAACAAGCGCAGTCTTCGGAATTTCCTTCGACGCCTTAACAGCAACAATAACCTTCTCAGCACCATCAGAACCTTTTTCAACCTTCCCTCTCTTCTGTTCTCGATTCATCGTCGCCGCAACTAAACTAATAATCCTAAAAACTTCCTTCCTCAAACAAATATCACTCAATAACCATAACCATCAAAGTTTCTTTTCACTCTAACTAGTTTCCTAAAACTAACCTAAAACAGAAAAAAGAATGTTATAACAAAAATAGCAAACATTGTTGACATTTGAAGTGATCCTATATCAGTCCTTTATATCCTGCACAATCACACATTCAAGTTCAATCAAAGAACAATAATGCAAAGATGAATAAATTAACATTGTGAGACATACACATAGGTCAACTAAACCAACATCATTTCATAACTATGGAAGAATGAATGAAGACTAATAACATCATTCACCACTAGAAAACAAGAAGAACAAAGACGGCAAAGAAAAAGATCCAATTCCAAACCTTTCTTTTTCTCTATTATTATACCAAACATTGCATAACATTGAACACATTCAGCAAAAAAATAAAAACATAAAACAAAAACCACATCCAAAAATAATGCATCAACATCAAAACCTAACTGAATAACAATAAAAAAAATATATCAAAATCAAGTTGAAGAGTTTGTTGCTTACTTTTGCAGTTGCATTGAACGGTTAGAAGAAGAAAAAATGAAAAGTATGAAAATGAAGATAAGAAAGGTGGAAGAAAGATTTAGAGAGTGAGAGAGTGAAGTAGAATACAAATATGGCTCTGTTGTGGTGAAATGAGAGTGTGTGTGTGAAAGAGACATGGCGAAGAAGGAAAAAACCGAACAGTGTTGTTATTATTGTTATAAAAGTTTTGTTTTTAAAAAAAGGTTTTAAATTAGTTGCATTTAATGTGGTTTCAGACATTGAAAGTTTAAATAAAAAAGAAATGTGATTTTAATAAATTGAATTTATGAGAGGAAAGAAATGAAATGACTTTATGGAGAGAGTGAATGAGATATTGTGCAGAGGAAGTGGGCTAGGGTGTACTGGTGGTACTAGATGAGATACGCCCATTTCTCATACTATAGCATCAATATTGAAACATAAATGTTATCTTTTTCTGTGCCTAATAGTATGTGTCGTCGAACTTGACACTTGAATTTATTTAATTATATATCATATTATTTTTTAAAGAAATTTGTAATAGAATTGTAAGTTTATTAGATAACGGTGGCAAAACAACCTGTTTTGTGAGTAATTTATTGTGGAGTGTCCTATTTTCTAATGTGACTGTTTTGTCCCCCGCTTCCTTTGTACGCGGATTTTGCGTATAATTTTATATTTTTAAGTTTAAATGGTATAGTGTTTATGGGTTTAGTCCGTCCTACACTCACTTTTTTGCAGGAATGGTCGAGGTTTTAGGCCCGTAACTTAAACAATGTCTACTCCGTCTCGTTTTTTATAGGGCGGATTTAAACGGGACCGACATGCCCGTTTGTCACTCTTAATATGAAGTCCATAATAGTAATGCATTAATCCCGCTTTTTCTTGTTTTTTTTTCACATTTTTTATATATTTTTAAACTTAAAACATAATGCATTTGCACGTTCGTCTGCCCTCATATTTTTGCGGGACAGTTAAAATTTTAATCAGTTTCTTTGATGATATTGTGTCATCTTGTCTCGTTTCCTTGCAAGCTTTTGATCTCTCTTATAAAGTCAATATCATTGTAATTTTTAATTTATGTGCAAAAATCTTTAATCTATGTACAAACGACACTCATTTTAAATAGAGAACATATCTGAATTCAAAATATAATATATTATTTTATTAAATTTATTAAATTTAATTATAAAATATATTTTAATGATAATTTTAATTATATATATTAAAAATGTTTTGTATGTTTTATTTATATGTATATTGTTATTAAATAAAAATTAATTTAATAATATAATATAATAAAAAAATAAAATTATTAATTTTGAATTAAGAATATACTTTTATTTTATTTTGTATTTATAATTAGTATAACTATTAATTTATCAAATAATTTTAGTTAAAAGCCATCAACTTATAAACTTACACATAGTAATTAATTATAAACTACTCCTAGTATCAGTTCTAAGTTATTAACTGGAGTACCAGATATTTTTATCCGTAGATTTATTGAACTTGTTAGTATATTAATTTTCCATTAAAAATGGTTATTGAACTTTTAATACGAAACACAATATTTGTATTATAGATTTTAAATTTGAAAATAGAAAATGGACTGCCTCGCCGTCTGTTTATAGTCTCTACTAGCTACTCGGATTGAGATTGTTGGAGGTATAGAAACATCATAATTACATTGCATTAAATTAAATTAAATTAGTGAGAGAAAACTCAGAAGACATGACATTTGTGCACACGTCCAAAGTCTCTGCATGTTTTCTGCTCAATTGTTTAATTTTTTTTTGGTGGATCCTTTCTTTAACTTTTAAACAGGCCTACTGTAACAACCACATATTGAAGTAATTAAAGTCCTTTATTATAGACATACATCATTATTAGTAGTAGATGTATTTGCGGTTATATTTGCTTGAGACAAAAATTCATCTGATCTAAATAAATTAAATTGTGGTTCGATTTAATTTTGGATGATATTTTTAAAAATTCTGAACTAATCCGATTCGATTAAATGTGATTTAATTTAAATTGAAGTTTTAGATATCCAAATTACAAATTATATTTTGTTAATATTATAAAAATAATAATAAATCTTAAGTTTGATATAAAATATAATATATTAAAAATTAATATTATAAAATGAAAATGAATGATTATGGTTGAAATAATAAAAATAAATAGATTAAATTAAACTGATAAATAGTATTAAAAAAATTAATTATCATTGAATAATAAACTAATTAACAATAAAAAATAATAAATATATATATATATATATATATATATATATATATATATATATATATATATATGTGGTTCGGTTCGATTTGAATTGGTTTTGAAAAAGGAATTTGAAATTCAATCTGAACCGAACGGTTTTTACAAAATGACATTCAAACGCATCCAATAAATTTCGACTTTTTACGATTTTCGATTTTTTCAGATCGATTTGCAGAACTGGATTCATTGTAAGATTAATGGTTGACTTGTTGTCGATCTACAACACCAGGGGTTTCTTTACTTCGATCTTCATCTCATCTAGCACCAATCTTATTCGAAGGTTTCTTAATTGATTTCCAACTATACTTAATTAACTAAATCAATAAGCCTTGGATTGTTTTTATTTTGAGTTGAATTTTTTCCTATATAAAAGAGGTTTATCCTCATTTTATTTTACACCAAAATTCTGATTAGAAAACCTTATATTCTTCTTCTACTCTCTATCCTCATTTCATTTTATAAATTATTTACGTAGACCTACCAAGACATCATTTCTAATTTCTAAGCCAGAAAAATGTTTTTATCTTCCACACCTTCACGCTAGTAGAGAAACTTATAAACACTATTTCAAGACTTTCATATGGACCACACGATCGAATGTTAAATCATAGAGGTATCACCCTTAATTCTAAATGCACCTCCCAACAAACTATACGAATAACTAAGCACCACCATAAGCACCTAAAAACCTATATCATATGAACGCCACAACTTGCAAGTCATAAGAGATGAGAAACTGACTTGAACGAATCTCTACATGACGGGCAAGAAACACCCTACAGATCCACTAATATCCTTTGCTTAGGCAAGTTCTCTTTTGTAGGAAACTTATCTTGAAGAAGTTGACATAAGAACATAACCTCTCCATATAGAGTAGACTGACCCATAAGTGAGGAACAATAAAATCCACAGGATTGGGTAGAAGATCACTGGGAAGATGTCGTTAGAAAATAACTAAGTAAGTAGAGGCTACAAAGAAAATGTCATCCTTAAACTGGCGCAACCACCACCTATCAACATATGAGGATAAGTCATATCCTGAATAACTAATAAGAGGTTAACAATCATTTCCTGTTGGTAATAAAAAAAATTCTCTTCCACTTCAAATCACATATTAAATTCTTATTGTCACACACCCTAACTTCACTAACGTATCAATCATGCTGATCAAAGATACTAAAAGCCTAGAAAATCCGACTTTAAAGGAGTATGCCCTGCCCAAGGATCCTCCCAAAAGAAGGAAAGAAATTCATATCCCACTTTCTTACTAAAGTTGGCCACAACCCAGTCAAAAAATTCCTCATCCTTGGAACCAAAAATATTGAGAATCAAGTGTGAGAAATAGTCTCACATTAGATAGGAATGTGGTGACTTGAGCATTTATAAGTGTGAGAACTCACTCACCTATAATCTTAAGGTTTTAGGTGGACAAGTGGTGTGTCTACCACAAAGGTGTGTTGTTAAAAAAAAATCCACAAAATAAAAATGTTCCTCGCTCGACTCTCCCCCGATTGTTGTGCTAATAAGAAAGGGACGCACATTTCCACCATGTAGACTCATAATGAAAGTTACCAGACCAACCTCGCATGAAGGAGGGAACCAACTAGACGTTATATCTGAAAAATACAATATTGCGCCAGAGACCAAAAGCACTAGAGATAAGTCACCACCTCTACTTATTCAAAATGGCCAAATTGACCAAACAAAAATCTCAAACTTCCAAGCCATCTCTATGTTTAGGCTTACAAACCTCAGACCATTTAACTTAAGAGATCGTAGAATCACCTTTAATCCAACACAAGAAACGTTTTTTAAATTTCAACAACTTTCTTGACATCTTGATAGATATTTTCAAGAAAAATAAAAAGAGAAAGCATTCAAAACAAAATTAAATATGATCATCTTTCCTTAATTGACATATTTATGTCTTTACGAGAGCAACCGTCTAAAAATCATACTAATTAATTAGAAGTTTTAGTCAAGTTGAGGGTTGACTCATTAACAATCCAAAATACTTAGGTTATGTTTGGGAGTTTGGAGGGGAGGGGAGGACTTTGGAAAATAGGAAGAATTGAGAGGAAAGAATAAAAAGATTTTGGATATGAGTGTTTTGGAAGGTTCGATTTTATTCATAACACCAAAAATCTCATAAAATAGGGAAACTCAAAAATTATATTGAAGGAGAATTTTAGAGGATTTTGGAACGCTTACATAAATTTTTCAAATATCTTTTAGGTTGTTATACTATTTTGAAAATAAAAAATTTTGTAATGATAATGACTCTTTTATCATTCTAAACAAAATCATTTTTTCAAAAAATGTCAAATATTTATCTATATTTTTAAAAAAAATTGTTTTCGTAAGCCTTCTCCTCCCCTCCCTTCCAAACTCTCAAACATAGCCTTAAGGGAAATTACTAAAATTAACTAAATGTTTTTTTTTTTTTAAATTTCATATAAGATATAAGTTAAATTTATTAAAATATATTTTATTTCATATTGAAATATATATGTTATGACTCTATGTTATGAATAATATAAGAATAGTTAACATTTATGTGTGATAGAAAAATTAAAGGTTTTTTTGTTTTGTTTTGTTTATAACAATAGTGTGATCGATTGAAGTTTTACATAGTCACAATACTTCACTTTTAAATTATCAATTTCATTATTGATCCCTAAATCCAAGATATTTGTTTATGTTTAATGTGAAGTTCAGTGTGGCAAGTGGGGATTTTGAAACTTCATTTAATGCTACTTGGACCTTGCTTGCCCCTAAAGATACTGTCTGCAACTATTCAATTAATGCCCCTGTATTTCCCTGAGAACATCATAGGAACTCGATGTTCTTTCCACTGTTATTGCATTAATTTGTGACCAACTTTTCTTTGGTTTATTCCCCTATTTCAAATTTTAAAAGTTGAATGAAGATTCAAAATTTCTTGAATTTCGACTTTATAACACGTTTAGAGCATCTCCAATAACAATTGCTCCCTTTTTTTATAAGTTGTTTTTAAAAAATTATTACAATATAAATTATGTTATTTTTTTATTATATTTTATATTTTTTCAACTTTTTAAATTTATGTTTCTCTAATCATTAAAAAAGACAAAATATTTTATAATTTTTTTCATACATTAATGATTATTTTAGTATGAGTGAAAATGAAAGTGACAAAAGTATTGCAAATATTAAAAAAAAGTAAAGGTAATATTTTATCTATTATAAAATGTCTCTTGTGATCTTTTTTTTAAAGCAATTTTTCATGTGTTTTGTACCCTGTTATATGTGGTTCCTATAATTCTACCTTACGTTAAATATATTTAAAGTTTTTCAAGTATTTTTTATTTTTAGTCTCTTTTTAAAAAATTTGTTAAAAAATCGTTTATAAAATTAAGAAATTTTAAATTTTCGTTCATCCTACAACTTAGCAGTGACAGTTTTTATAATTTTATGATTAAATTAACGATGATTTTTAGCTATAGTTCACTATTTCGTGACTGAATTAGCGACAATTTTAACAATAATTTTAATAGAGGGATAGAAATTAAAATTTTAACTTTAAAAAGAGAATTCTTCAACAAAATTATTTAAAAAATAAAAAATACATAACTTTAAACATATTTAGTCATTCTAAGTCACACTTATGCAACTCATGCATTTTATTATCCAATGATTAAGAAAATTTAGATAATTATGTGGAGTTGACTTCAAAATTTCAAGAAATGTTTTGCGAGAACACATCATATTTGACACAAATGAACTATGTTCGCAAGAGCCGTGGTGCATAGAAAACATATTGTGTGGATTGCCAATACTAATAAAAAAATATGCTTATCAACCTTCTTTTGGTACAAGAGCAAAAGAGAATCTAGTATAAATATGATAAATCCTTTGATTAAAAATTAAAATTAATTTAATTACAAGGGTAAAATTGACTAATTACACATTACTTGTTTTATATTAATTTGTTATTTAATACTGTTAATGTGGCATGTTCAAAATTTTTGTTGCATTTTTTTAATTGCATAGTAATTAACTTAACCTAATCATTTTATGCATTTATATAATAGACGTGGTTGCACTGGGAATGGAAAAGTCACCCGAAATTCTTTGAACTTCACATTGCACACGATATTCAACTCCACCCACCATTTTCCAAGATTCATTCACTCGATTTTGCTGTTAGCCATATTAATACGCTTCACTACACGTCAGACCCTACATTTTCCGGTTCTCATTATCCTCGCCCTGCCATGTAAGCTTTTCGGTTCTCATATTGCCAGATTTGATTTTTATTTTCATGTTTTGGTTTCAAAATGTAATCGTATATGTTCCGTTCAAGCTCAAAATTCAGCATTTACATATATAAATATGGGAAGGGAACGTTTTTTGTCAAAAATAAAATTTGGCAGCAGTACAGAAAAATCAAGAGCCCAGAGGCAAGCTGTCAATTCCATTTGTCAGGTGTACTATATTTTTCCCTTTTTCTAATCGAGATGTTTCCTTCAAAGATATCAATATTCATTTTAGTGTTTCCTTCGTAGATATAAGAATTCATTTATAACGATGTCTCCTTCCCTTTCTCCTATGGATTTGCTGCCGACATAATTAAAATTGTAATGATTAAAATTTACTCTAAAATTGTTACTGGCATTGATAGCCCATAGTCAAGTTCTTTAGGTGCAACCAAGTTCTACATGCTTAGAAATCGTTGCTGGATTTTGTTACAGGTTAGTTTTAAATGATTTGTATTATCTGATTTTTTGATGTTTTCTCTTTGTTTTAATCATTTAAGTAAATGTTAACTAAGTACATGATGAATTAGTGCGGGAAGTTGATCCCTCTTTGGTGAAAGAAGCGGCAATATTGTTGTAGACCAGCATGGTAATGTAGTATCACTTCTTGGTTTGTATTCCTTAAACAATTTATTCTTTTTGGTTGAAGATACAGATTGATAAAAGTAATTAAGGTTCTGACTGATTGTTTACACGTATGTGTAAGTACGAAGTGCGCCTAAGAGGGGGTGAATTAGAATCAATTAAAAATTCTGGTTTTTTAAAGACAATGTTGTTCTTATTTTTCAGGTTTTGGTTTAGTGTTTAGAAAGCATTAAAAACATAAATAAAGAACACTAGAGATTTATACCAGTTCCTCTAACAATCCGAGAGTACTATAGTCCCCTTTCCATAAGAAAGAGATTTCACTATAGTTAGAATGATTGTACAACCTATCCACACCAAATGTGATGCTTACTAAATGTAAGAAGAACAATCCTCTTCAATACACACACTTACTTCTAACAATCCTGAACAGGAAGAGAATAAATGATAAATTCTGAATTTTTCAATGTACAACAATCTTAATTAACACTAAGGTTATCAAGAGACTATGACAAGATCAATTGGAAGTTTATGATCAGTTTAAGTGCTCACAATATGTAGAAACTATGATGAGTATGAAAGTTGAATATCAAAGTTTTATGCAATTTCAAATTTTTCTAAGTTTGAAAGTATGTAGAAAATTTGAATTGAAAGTTTTGAATTGTGTGTTATCTTGCAACTGAAATGAAAATGAAATTTATACAAGTAATGCACCCTTTCAAAAGCTTCTAAATTCATAAAAGAGTGCAATGTTTCATTACAAAGAGGTAGGCATCAATAGCAAACATAATAGAAAACAATTTCAAAAAGTTTCAGTGGTAGTTGGTTATGGGTATGCAGTAGCCGGTTACCCATTTCATAACGTTAAAAAAATTTCAAAAAACACGACGCAGTAACCGGTTACCAAAAGGCAGTAACCAGTTACCACTGAACCAAAAAAACTTAAGTTGCTACCACGCCTGTAGCCGATTACTCAAGCTTAGTAGCCGGTTACCACTGTTATGAAAAATAAAAAAAAAGATATATTTTTTCTTTTAAAAGGCTTGGAAATGCAATGCTTCAGAGATAAGAGCTATGAAAACATGTATGCATAATGTGAGACATACTTTGAGCACTTAGACATTTTTTTAAACTTCTTATTAATACTTGTACCTATAACATGTTGATAAATCTTTAAAAAGTCTTCATCTTGAAAGTTGCTTGTTCACATGAGAAGTCTTCGTAACTTGAACTTGAAGATTGATAAAAATATTGAAGAGCTTCTTTTACACATCCTTGATATTGCCTTGCATAGATTCATGGTGGTATTCATCAAAACACATGATTGAAGTGCAAGCATTCACAATATGCGTCTGCAATTCCTCTGAATGTAAAAGTAAAAGTTGGAAGAACATGGGAATCCTTGGAGCCATTTGTACCCGATAAATTCAAGGCTGACAGTCACATGGCTAAATCCTAAAGCACCCAAACCATCTTTATTTAAGACAATATAAAAAGATACTTGTCGATGTTGGGTGGTGCATCCACCATAATTGATTCCAAGATTTGAAACATGGAAGCAACGTAAATATCAAGTTCCCCATAATACTCACTATCATGATAAGGTATCCAATTTTTGGAGTGCAATTAGTTTCAATGTACACCAAGATGCAATATAGTTACCATCCACCATTCTTTACAACATTTTTGATCTATAGGATAAGATAGCCAAAATTTTGTTTTGTATATTGATTTGAATATTGGCTTCTAATATTGTGTTGGAAAGAGAAAATTCTTCCCATAATGTATATAATGAAATGATAAGCAAAAGGAGTCAGACGATTAGTGTGTGAATTCATTTAAACGTGGAGTCGTGGACTCAATTTATTGAATCTTTGAAGAAACAAGTAGAACTTGAGATTTTAATTTAAGAACTTGATGAGATTCTAAGAACTAAATTCCCTGTTCTTGCCATTGAAATTGTCTTTGTTGTAATTACAATGGATTGGATTCTCTGTTATAGGTATGTTATATGTAGTTATTTTAATATCTCATATGTTAAGTTTTGTATTCCAACAATTGATCTCAAAATTATTTTACTACTAATTTAATAATGAGACTTTTGCTTTCATCTAATATAAAAAATACGGGTAACTGTTTTATTTGTTTTCTCTAACTATTATTTGTCCTATATTAATAATATAGCATTTTTTAAACAATAAAAATGCAAATTACCATAGCTACTAAAACTTATCTTTTTCATTTTTCAATGCAAATAAGAATTTTTCCTACCCAATGCAATTAATCTGAAATGTCACACGGGAAGATGGAAAGTCTTTTAATGCGGATACATGGAACCCAATTTTTTGAGCTTTCAATTCAAATTTTTTATTCTCTTAGATCTTAAAGGCAATTAAATGATAATTACAATAATAATGATCAAATTATCATTTAAGATAGATTTTACGCAATTTTATTATTAAATGAAATAATTATTAGACTTTACGAAATTTTATTATTGAATGAATATTGAATTGAAAACTAAATAATTCTTTATAATAATTATTTATTTTTTAATTTCATAATTTTGGAAGTCCAAAAGAGTATATTTATTTTAAATAATTTCTTTAGATGATTTGTATTCTAAAGTTTCGAAAACGATTGAGAAATAATAGATGAAAAAAATAAAATAATAAAGAATAAATTAAAAATTTTAGAATTTAATATATTTATCTGAATTTTACTTTTTCAGGTTATTTCAATTTGAAATAATAGAGTGCTTTGGAGTAAAATGGTGCACTATAACAAGTGATAGAATGAAGAGGTTTGGATTTATCCAAGTTATAGTGTGTGCGCTCCGTAAAAATTGAGGAGTCTATTAATCATTTGTTTTTCTGTTGTAGCAAAACTCAGCCGATTTAGTAGAGTATTTTTAACTGGCTGGAAATTAATCATAGGCCAAAACCATGAAAGGATGAGCTAGTTTGTTTTATTGGAGCAACTAAAGACAAAGGGTGGAAATCTACTATGTTGAAGATGAGCATAGCAGAAACACTATTTAGCATATGAAGGATGCGAAACAATATTTGTTTCACTGATAATGTTCATCAAGAGTGGCCCTGAGCACGGATTCGCGGACGGGAGCCCTGGGCCCCATAATTTTAACGGCATTAAATTTTTTTCTATATATATATATATCAAAAGAGAATTTATATTTGTAAAAATTTATTTTTTTAAAAAATATTGGCTAACTATATAGGGGCACTACAAAGTCAAAATTAATAAAGGCTTAATTACACTTTTGGTCCTCATATTTTCGACTTTTTGAAGTATTAGTCCCTCCATTTTAAAAGCCAGGTTTTTAGTCCCTAAACTTTGCTCCACTTGGGATTTTTAAGGCCCCCTCCACTTGGCTGTTTCATTAATGACGTGGCATACACAATACACTGTCAGGTCACATTTTTTCCATTTTTTTCTGAAATCTATTTTTTAATTATGGATATTTTTTTTTGTTTATTTAAAAAACATTTATTTGTTTTATTGTTTAATTTCCCATTAATTAAAAAACATTTATTTGTTTTATTGTTATTAGAGAAGTTTTAACAGTTGCATCAAAATCAAGCTATATGATATTGAGTTCTTTAAAGGCTTTTAATTGTTTTCCTAATGCATGCATAACTTTATAGAATAGTATTGACTATTCCTATCAGTGTTGTCTCTGGTAAGAGAAGTTTTTCTAAACTAAAATTATTAAAATCTTATTCTTATTTGAGATCTACTATGTCACAATATAATATTTTAATGATTAATTAGTAAAAAATGTTTATGGTAATCTTCAATGGGGCCTAATTGACGGAATCTTGATACTGCGAAGGGGGTTTAAAAAAAAAACTTTTACAGGTTTCTAATACCAAACTCGCTAACATTACAAGGGGGTGTTGTATATTTAACCTTTTTTTTTTATATAATCATAATTGTTGTGTATTAGTTATAATTTTAGTAATTATTAATATGAAATTTATCAAAAAATAATGAAATTTTTTATGAGTTCTATTTTTTAATTTATAATTGGAATTAGAATAGAAATATGAACAATATAATTATCTTATTATTATTCCTAACTTATAAATTATATCAATTTTAAGATATCCGAATTAATCAATATCTTAAATTTTTTTAATTTTTTGGAAATTTTACGGATATGCATCTCCGAACAAACTAAAATCTCAATTTTTTAAGGTGTTTTTGGAAATGTATCTCCGAAGAGTATTTTAGAGTTTTCATCACATGGAGGTCTACAAAGAAATAGTCAAGAATTAAGGATTGTATTGTCTATTGAGCGTGGCAAAATACTAAGATTAGATATCACCTTGCTAGAACAATGATGTAAGTAGTAGTCTCTTTGGTCAACAAATATTGAATCAATAAATAAAGATATCAACTTACTAGTATTATTATTTATAAACAAATATTGAATCAATAAATAAAAATTAACATAAGTAAAATTTCAATGTTTTTTTAGTATGTATGCGATAGTTTTTTTTATTAATTGATTATAAAAGATTCAATTAAAATTTTTTCAGCTATAAACCTAAAAATTAAAATTATAGAATTTTTAAAATTAAAGAGTTTTAATAATTAATCTGACAATTATAATTGTATAATAATTTCCTTTAAAAAAATATAATTTGATAAAAAGATAAAAAGTTATCGATACAATCATTTTTATAAACGGAATAAAGTTACAATTGTTTTTATAAACGGGAATAAGTTACAAATTCAACTATTTATACTTTTTTTTTTGTATAAATGAGAATAAGTTACAAATATTTTTATAAATAGACACATGGATTCAAGGTGCTTATAAACGATAAAAAGTTACAATAATTTTATAAATGAACACATGTGATAATTTTTTATTAATTGGTTATAAAAGATTCTATTATAACTTTTTCAGTGACAAATCTAAAAATCAAACCTATAAATTTTTTAAAATCAAAGAGTTTTAATAATTAATCTGAAAATTATAATTGTATATTAATTTTCTTTAAAAAAAAATATATTTGATAAAAAAAATTAATGATAAAAGGTACTAAATAACTACATAAATGTTAATCAACTGAATAAATATATACAAATTTGACAAATGAAAGTGAGAGAAGCTTACTATGTTTGTAACTATGTAAATGTTAATCAATTCTTTTCATAAATGTTAATAACTATATAAATGTCAATCAACCAAATCTTTTTAACAAAATCTGATTAACGTTAAAGACTTAATACTCTTTTGGTCCAATATATTAATCTAAGAGTTCTTTTTATTTCTCAATTTTAAAGTTTGTGCATATTATTAGCTTATATTTGTAACTATGTGAATGTTAATCAACTGAAAAATGAATTCAAATTTGACAAATGAGATTGAACGACGTGTAATGTGAATTCAGACGGGACCTGTGTGATAACACGGATATCCTACTAGTATTTTCTAAAAAGAAATATTTGTGTAGAGACAAATAAAGATATTCTTAGGATTTATTGTTTTAAATACTCTTAAAACATTTTAAAGAATTTAAGTGAATTAAGAAAAATTGCTAAACATCTTAATTTTGTGAGATTCATATAATGAGTGAAGGAGAAATTAATAAGAGAATAAAGGATATACACTAACAGTGTAAAAAGATTTTACACTATCAACCAATCACGACTATGTTAAGTGTCAAATCATACGGTTATTTTTAAATAATTTATATGATATGGCTAAATGATGAATTCTCATTGGATGACAGTGTAAAATTATTTTACACTGTCCGTGCACTACCTTTTAACTCAATTAATAAACACTCGTAAAAAAATAAAATGTTTTTATGAATTTGAAAAATAATTTTTCTTAAAATTCATCTTATAATGTTTTGTAACAAATCTTGAATTTTAGTGGGATATTGAGTTGTTTTCTCTATTTAACTAAATTGATTTGATCAAACTAAATAATAAATTATGATAATACATGTTATTTAATTTCTCTATTTTCTTGTTATTTTGATTAAATTGTGTTGGGATTCAATTGTGAATAGTTAAGTACCATATCGATTAGAAACTGAAGAAATGTTGAGTATATAAGAAAAATAATTTATGTCTCTAATATTTTAAAATTTTGAATAAATATGTGGTGTTAAGGTCTCTTGTGGAGAAGACAACACATTATTTAATAGATTAATTTTTGTTTAATTTTATTATTATTATTATTATTATTTTTTATCTCACATGGTCAAATTGATACATATGTACTACTTAAAAGGACTGAATGATATGGATTCAAGGATACCTCAAAGTAGCTCGTGGATAATGAGAAGAATCCTGGATCTGAGGGATGAGGTTCAGCAATATCAAGTGGAATGGGATAGACTGCTGACTCTTAAGAAATTCAAAATAAATCTGTTATATACTGCTATGTGTGCTGGAAATGACTATGTGGAGTGGAGATTCCTGTTCCATCGTAATGATGCCAGACCCGAGCCAAGTTTATAATTTGGTTGATTTGTCATGGCAATGTTTAGGTTCAATATGATTTCTGATAGTACTTGCTGCATATGTAATGCTATTGAGGAGAGCATCCCTCATTTGTTTTTTGAATGCAGGAGTAATGCTTCTATCTAGAAACAGGTTTTGATTTGGATGAAGAGTGATCACCAACCTTTACCATGGCTGGAGGAATTACAATTGATTCTGAAGGTTACCTCGAAAAAAGGGAGTAAAGCTAAAGTGATGAAGATTGCTTTTACTAAAACTTTGTATGGCAAATGGAAGATAAGAAATGATATAGTGTTTAAACATAATAATCAATTAGATACTGTACAGAATATTATTGATTCTATAGTTTATAGAAGCTGGCATTATAGGAAGATTAGGAGTTATATTGCCCAGCTGATGTTATAGCTTAAATTTCTGAGAAACAAATTAAAATGTGAAAAAGTCTCACATTTATTAGAAAAATGAAGATTAGATCATCTATAAGTGAGAGAATCCACATACTTATTATTTTAAAGTTTTAAGTGAGTGTGTGGTGTGTCCCTCACATTGCTCATAAAAAAAAAGTCCCAATGTAAATGCTCCCTTATGTTGACCCCTAAATTGATGTTATAATAGTTGTATCGGAGTCTCGTTTGAATGAAGGACCAACTCACTTGTATCGAAAGTATGTTTGACCAAGAACACATGAACACAACTTTTGATCACTGTGTCTTTCTTAAAAAAATTGATGTTGATATCTGGAGAGTCATAGGTACAACTCAGACGTAACGCCTGACCGTTACGGACAACTTGGCTGTTACCGATGCTTGAATGTGCCATTTATGGCTGGATAACAAAAGACGTGGAAAACGTCTGTAACCATGGAAGTCCCAGAGACACCTCTTAAATAGGCTTTATGGGATCAATCTGAGGCTATAAAAAGAGCTCCCGACAAAGAGATAGGCAAGACATTTCTCTTGAAACAAAGTGCATTGCTCACTGCTTCCAAATCTCCAAAGCTTAACGCAATAACAACCAGTTTCTCAACTTTCCCCACCTCTAAGGGCAAACTCCACTATATCTAATTTTTTTACACAAAAACAATAGTTTATATCGTATTATTAAATTTATCCGTGCATACTTAATAATGTGATACTTGATATTCTTGAAATATCATTCAGAAAACACAAAATAAATAAAGTTTGATGCTTCCAACCAGGATTTAAATAACACAAATGCCATTAATAATAGTAATTTTGGTTCAATGACGCAAATGTATATGCCTTTAAAAGGAGTATAATTGTTCAAATGTTATATATATTGAATTTGAATTTTGAATTAGTCAACTACCTTGGAGGGATGATAAAAGAAGGTGGAGCCCTGGATTGAGGAAGGTTGTCATGATACCTTATCCAGTCCACGCTGCTATGAACAAAAAAAGTCACATGCAAAGTCAATTTCCCCACAACTGTATAAAACAGCTGAATTGATTTCTCCCAACTTTCATTTAATTCACAAACGTATACTTAATACACTCTTGCTCTATTGTTTTAAAAATATTATTTTATTAATAATGTTTTTAATTACTTTTAGCAACATTTGATAAGCAATATATGAGAGGATCAATAATGGAAGGCATGATGGGGGGCCATTTGAAATTTGTGCCCACATGCAATTCATAGCTAGCAAGGTGTTGGAAGTACATGTTGGATGTTCAACCTTGTTCTATGAAAAGATTATAGGAATGGGTCAGCCCAGCCCCCACGGTTTCATTGCTTTGTGTCTGTCACCTTTCTGAGTTTGATGATTCCATATGGAAACTGAGAACAGCCATTGTTGTAATTATTGTGGCATTGCACATTCATCCATGATCCATGTAGGTTCTTAATAAACTAGACATCAAACTTTGTCTATCAATGTTTAATTATAAAAAATCACACTCATTTATGTGAAATATGTTAAAATGACACGGATACTTTATTTGTTTTAAAATAGGTACAAATTATTTGTATTAATTTTAATAAACCGAATCTTATTTATTAAAATATCTTTATTAATAATTATATAACTTAAAATATAATAAATAAGAATAAATTAGTGAAAAAAAATGATAAATATTACTATCGATATTCTAAAGTGATAAATAATTTAAGACAAATAAAAATAAGAAAAAAACTATTATTTATGGTTTTTTATTATCACTAAAATTAAAAAAAGATGTTAGTATCATTTTAATAAATTTTAAAATAAGTTAATGCTTATTTTAAAATTAAAAGAGAATGTTAAATTCATTTTAATAATCCTAAAAAATGGAAAGAAGTGTAATTTCTCCGGATCAAGATCCTCTCCTGTTAGTTCTCTCCAGCTCTCTCTGCTGCACTCATCACAACCATTCATTCACATTTTGCTTCATTTTTAATTTTTTTTTTTTATAAACTCTTAGCCATTGGATAAACATAGGAGAAGAAGCTGGACATAAAAAGCGGGAGGTGATCCATATTCCAATTTCTCCTAACATTGTAATTAAGCAAATCTTCTATTTTCCCTTTTTGTTTTTTGGCTTAATTTTTCCTAGTCCTCTTCTTTCTTTTTTCATATATGATTATTTGGCTTAATTTTTCCTAGTCCTCTTTCTTTTTTCATATATGATTATTTTGAATCTTATTCCACTACCGTGTACTCCATGACTTTACTGGTACTCCATGACTTTACTGGTAGTGGAGTACTTGTTGTAACTAATAATAATTATTGATTATCAGTGTATTTTAAAATGAAAACAAATGAATATTCAATAATCTCACATAAAGAGTTATATTCATTAACTTAATAAAAAAAAAAGTTAAAAATGATAAAGTGTCACATGGATAAGTGTGACGTTTTCAAGTCTTATGCCACTTGCCACCCCGTTGTTGGTGGCGTCAATGCTCATGTTGCCGGTACTCTCTCTCAATTATGATTGTCCCGTCCCATTTTCTTACATACTTTTGTGGTGTGAGTCTAAACGGGACGAACATGTCTGTTTGTCACTCCTAAATATATGTGTGCGGTTTAATGGTAAAAATTTAGGTCTTGAGAGTGTACTCATCTCAAAATCTTACATTGAAATCCTATTATATGCAAATTGCTTATTTTACCATGTCAGCTTCATTTGCTACTTGTGTGTTTGGAAGGGTATATTGATAAGATAAGAAGTAAGAAGATTGAGTATTAGAAAAACCGTGGGTGTGAATAGCAGCTCCTTCTCGTTGGGCTAATTATGCACCAAATTCATACTAAACCAACTCAAATACGAGCCTCTTTAAGTATTGAGAAGTTCTTTTTCCAACCCCATAACTCTTAAAAATTACTATTATCCGAACTTACCTATTTAAATGGAGAAAACATATATACTTCCTCCGTTCCTTTTTAAATATCGTTCTAGAAGAATTTTTTTGTTCCTATTTAAGTGTCGTTTTATAATTTAATATTATAATTTGTCATTTATACCCTTATTTTCTCAATAACTCCACTTCAAATTTTTCAATCAGTTATTAAAAAAAGAAAGTGTATGATTGAATTTATTAGGAAAAAGAAAAATAAATAAGGATATAATAGAAAAAATAACTCTAATAATCCACTATCTTGGTTGAAGAATTTTTTGCTAAAACGACACTTAAAAAAGAACGGAGAAAGTATATTTTTATCTATATTTATTCATCTAGATATGAAAAATATTTTCTTTTTCCATCTAAATTTATAAATCTAGAGATGTGTGAATTTTATTGCATCTATCGATTCCTACGGTTAGTCTCTTATTTTTAAAATCCTTATTTTGGAAATATGCAAACCCAGGTTAATCATCTAATATAAAATTAATAGCTATTTTAGGCAAAGTAGAGATAGGGGTGGCAAAACGGGCCGTCCGCCCCACCGCCCGCCAAAAAACGAGCGGGGCGAACATGCCCGCCAAGTAAAATGGACATCAAAATCATGCCCGCCCCGCCAAGATGGCGGGTTGGCGGGCGGCGGGCTTACCCGCCTATTTTTATTTATATTTTTTTAATAGATTAATATGCTTTTTTTACCTTTTAATTAAACTTTTCACTTATTTTTTAAAACAATTTTTTTAAAAGTAATTTTTTAACAAATTTACTCTAAAAAATATTACATATATTTATAAATAAATGTATAAAATAAATCATCAAGAATTGCAATTACTAGAATTAACTAAAAAAAGAGTGAGTTTTGGAGGAGGAGCGGGTTTTGGCGAGCGGCGGACTTTGGCGGGACGGGTATGGCGGGCGGCGGGTTTTGGCGGGGCGGATTTTGACGATCGGCGAGCCTAAAATCTCAACCCAACCCGCCAATTTTTGGCGGGTGCGCGGGCGGCCCGGCAGGCCCCGGCCCGTTTTGCCACCCCTAAGTAGAGATATCAAACTTCCTAACAATTTTCTTCCAAATACCAACGGCAAAAAGACACTAACAAAATATGTGAGTGGTTGTCTCTACTTGATCATTACAGAGACCACTCATCAATACTATTTTGGGCTAGCCAAAGGCCCGAATCGAGTGAAATTCAAATGAGTTTTTCTTTGTAGACCCTCCCTATGGGGAGAACCCCCGCTGAAAAATAAAAAATACCCTTATTTTGGAGATGCATCTACGAAGTATTTTTTTTTTAGATTTTTTCAGATTTCGGAGATGCATCTCCGAAAAAACCCCCTAAAAAATGGTCAGAGATTTTTTCGAATATGTATATTCGAATTAATTAAAATTCCAAAAATTAAAAATTTTAGTATATTGATTAATTCAAATATCATAAAATTAATATAATTTATAAGTTATGAATAGTAATAATGATAATTATACGGTTGTATTTCTTTTCTAATTTCAATTAAAAATTTTAAAAAACTCATAAAAATCATTTTTTGATAAATTTAATATTAATAATTACTAAAATTATAACTAATACAATATAATTATAATTATATAAAAAATAAATATATTAATAATTATTCAATAAAAATTTAAAATAAAAGAGATCAAGTTAGAATAAAATTATTTACTACTTTATTCTTATTTTAATATAAATTTCGAATTATATTAGTTTTTCAAATGATTTATTTATGTATCATAAAAAAAATAGTAAATAAGGTGTTAATTTAAATATTTATTAGGCTAATATTATTATTATTATATCTTGATTATAATTGTATATATACTTAATAATATATTTTAATTAATACAATTAATTATACTATTAATTGTATTGATTCACCTTGATTTTAATATTTTTATAATTATTGAATTTTTTCGGATATGCATATCCAAAATATTCTAAGACCAAAAATTAAAATATTTCGTATATGCATCTCCGAAGACACCTCACTCCAAAAAAAAGAAGTTGATTTCGGAAATGCATCTCCGAAAACACCACATTTCGGAAATGTATCTCCGAAAACACATTTTTTTTGGTGTTTTGAAGTGGACTTCCGAAATCATTTTTTTTCCAAATAAAAATGTGACTTCGGAGATGCATCTCCGAAATATAGAGGCATTTTGTTATTTTCGCCGCGGGTGTCCAAGAAGGTTGGGAGGTCCATGAAGAAATTCTCAATCCAAATATCTATTCTAACAATACAAAGTCCAATCAAAATTAACCAACATATATAATTAACACACGTGAGGCTTAAGATACATTTGTCTGATCTCATAATTTCACTTCACTAATCTTAAACTCTGTAACTAACTTGGACATTGGAGTACTAACTTTGCGACTCCATCTCATGTCTCTGTATCGAAGATCAACATTACCGCATAAAGAGTCCATCATCACGAATCAATCACAATTTTGGTTTCAGTACAAAATATATACTATATTACAACCCTTTTGCTAAGGTTTTTATCACGAGATATCTTTCCTTAAACGTGTCTTCAAACTGTGAACGAAGAGATGATAGTTTAAAAGTTTTTAGATAAGTATTTTTTCCTTCAAAAATATTCGGCTCCTTAGAAACTAGTAACAAACCCGTGTATACGCACGAGTTCTGTTCGGTTAAGCGAATTTGGATATATCATTTATTTTAAATAAAAATATTAAAAAAATAATAATTGATTATTTCGTATATAAAAATAATTAGATCAATAATAGATTTTTTTCCGTATACTATTTTTGGATCAAAAATATTTAATCATAAATATCATTTCTCGTACATAAAAATATTTAGGTCAATAATAAATTTTTTTCCGTATACAGATTTCATTTTTGTTTAGGTATCATTTACAAAAATATGAGGATCAATAGTAAATTTCGTATATAAAAATATTTACATCAATAATATATTTTTTCCCGTATATCATTTTTGAATAAAAAATATTTGGATCATAAATAACATTTTTCGTAAATAATAATACAAATATTATTTTTATTTAGGTATCATTTACAAAAATATTTGGATCAATATTAAATTTTTGTATAAAAAAATATTTAGATCAATAATAGATTTTGTTATTTCCAAAAAAAAAATACCATTTCTCGTATATAAAGAAGTGAGAAAGTGATGAAAGAGAAAAAAAATAGAGAATGGAGAGAGATTTGATAAGTTTGATAAAATATAAGAGTTGTATTATTTTAATAATAAAATTAAGAACTTTATGGTACAAAGATAAAAAAACCACATTTTTAATGTGGTGCCAAAAAATCAAATAAGGGTATTTTTGACTTTTCCATAACCATTAATTTTCTTATATTATAGATAATAACAAACCCGTGCATACACACGGGTTCTGTTCGGTTACACGAATTTGAATACATCATTTATTTTAAATAAAAATATTTAAAAAAATTGATTATTTCGTATATAAAAATATTTAGATCAATAATAGATTTTTTCCCGTATACCATTTTTGGATTAAAAATATTTAATCATAAATACCATTTATCGTATATAAAAATATTTAGATCAATGAATTTTTTTCCATATGCAGACTTCATTTTTGTTTAGGTATCATTTACAAAAATATTTGGATCAATAGTAAATTTCGTATATAAAAATATTTAGATCAATAGTAATTTTTTTCCCGTATACCATTTTTGAATAAAAAATATTTGTGTCATACATACCATTTTTCGTAAATAATAGATTTTTTTCCGTATACAAATATTATTTTTGTTTAGGTATCATTTACAAAAATATTTGGATCAATATTAAATTTTCGTATATTAAAATATTTAGATCAATAATATATTTTTTCCCGTATACTATTTTTTGAATAAAAAATATTTGATCATAAATATCATTTCTCGTATATAAAAATATTTATGTCAATAATAGATTTTTTTTCCGTATACAGATTTTATTTTTGTTTACGTATCATTTACAAAAATATTTGGATCAATAGTAAATTTCGTATATAAAAATATTTACATCAATAGTAGATTTTTTTCCGTATACCATTTTTGAATAAAAAATATTTGGATCATAAATAACATTTTCTGTAAATAATAATACAAATATTATTTTTATTTAGGTATCATTTACGAAAATATTTGGATAAATATTAAATTTTCGTATAAAAAATATTTATATCAATAATAGATTTTTTTCCTTATACCATTTTTGGATCAAAATATTTGATCATAAATATCATTCCTCGTATGTAAAAATATTTAGATCAATAATAGATTTTTTCCCGTATACAGACCTTATTTTTGTTTAGGTATTATTTACAAAAATATTTGGATCAATAGTAAATTTCGTATATAAAAATATTTAGATCAATAGTAGATTATTTCCCCGTATACCATTTTGGAATAAAAATATTTGGATCATAAATACCATTTTTCGTAAATAATAATTTTTTTCCATATAAAAATATTATTATTGTTTAGGTGTCATTTACAAAAATATTTGGATAAATATCAAATTTTCGTATATAAAAATATTTAAATTAATAATAGATTTTTTGGCCTATTCCATTTTTGAATAAAAAATATTTGGATCATAAATAATATTTTTCGTATATAAAAATATTTAGATCAATAATAAATTTTTTTCCGTATACAAACTTCATTTTTGTTTAGGTATCATTTACAAAAATATTTGGATCAATAGTAAATTTCGTATATAAAAATACTTACATCAATAGTAGATTTTTTCACGTATATCATTTTTGAATAAAAAATATTTGGATCTAAAATATCACTTTTCTTAAATAATAGATTTTTTCCATATACAAATATTATTTTTATTTAGGTATCATTTACAAAAATATTTGAATCAATATTAAATTTTCGTTTAAAAAAATATTTAGATGAATCATAGATTTTTTGAGTAAATTTTTCTTGTATATCATTTTTGAATAAAAATTATTTCGATCATAAATACCATTTTTCGTATATAAAAAAATATATATTAATAATAATTTTTTTTTGTGGAAGAAAGAAGTGAGAAAGTGATGAAAGAGAAAAAAATAAAGAATGTAGAGAGATTTGATAAGTTTGATAAAATATAAGAGTTGTATTATTTTAATAATAAAATTAAGAATTTTATGGTGCAAAGACCAAAAAAACATAATTTTAATGTGGTGACAAAAAATCAAATAAGGGTATTTTTGACTTTTCCACAACCATTAATTTTCTTATATTAATGGTTGGGAGGTCCATGAAGAAATTCTCAATCCAAATATCTATTCTAACAATACAAAGTCCAATCAAAATTAACCAACATATATAATTAACGTACGTGAGGCTTAAGATACATTTGTCTGATCTCATAATTTCACTTCACTAATCTTAAACTCTGTAACTAACTTGGGCATTGGAATACTAACTTTGCGAGTCCATCTCATGTCTCCGTATCGAAGATCAACATTATCGCATAAAGAGTCCATCATCACGAATCAATCACAATTTTAGTTTCAGTACAAAATATATATTATACTACAACCCTTATGCTAAGGTTTTTATCACGAGATATCTTTCCTTAAACGTGTCTTCAAACTGTGAACGAAGAAGATGATAGTTTAAAGTTTTTAGATAAGTGTTTTTTTTCCTTCAAAAAATATTCGGTTCCTTAGAAATGCAATCATGCACGTCCTTTAATGTTAATTGACCATTTCTCAAATGAGTATACACTAACTTGTCCACATGGTGGCCATTTGGAAGTGGAATAAATTACTTTTTAAAGTTATCTTTGGAAATAGTTCTGATATTAATTGCATAATAATTCAAATACCCATCAAAAAGGATGTTAAGAAAGTCACTAAGAGGTTGCCCCAACCAATTCTCATTCCATTAATCAATATTTTCCCATGTGTCAATAGTTCATGTATATATGAAATGAAAAAGTCAACATAGCATGAATGATATATTTTATGGTTTTTCCTTTAGCCACCTCCCTATGGGGTCACCCCCAGCGAAAAATCCAAATTACCCCTGCTTCGGAAGTTCATTTCCGAAGCACTTTTTTTTTTAAAAAAAATTTCTACAATTCGGAAGTGCATCTCTGAAAACACCTCATTGGGGTGTTTTCGGAGATGAACTTCCGAAAACACCTTTGTTCAGATTTTGGGGGGTTTCGGAAATGAACTTCCGAATTATGCAGAAACTGTTTTTTTTTAATGTTTTTCACAGTCTCGTATTTTTAATTAAAGGAAACCGGGAAATAAAATAAATGACATATAAACAGAAAAAACTAATATGATAAAAAAAGTAATATATATAAGCCGATCCAAATCCAAATAAAAATAGTGTGCTAAAGATACAATCCGAAAACAAAAAATAAATAAACCCGACCACTACTGGATGTGCCTAACCCTCTCACCCTGGGCCCTCCTCTGCCGCCTGTATGCCGCCGCACGGCCCGCATCAGTGACAATCATCTCCATCACGGCGACTGCCTCTGGACCGCCCTGATGAACGACACCTCGATCCAACGCGTCCCGCCCAAGCATCTCTATCCGCTGGCAGATCGGCAGGAGATCAATGGCGTGGTCATCCTCGGCCTGCTGGTTCTCCAGGATCTCCTCGTGTGCTGGCCTAGGAGCGCCGGGAGCGTCGGGTGTCAGTAGAGGATGAGACACCCGGTAGAACCATGTGACGTACCCCTCCACACTGTGCCAGTCCTGGGTGACCCGCATGAGACGGTACTCCTCCGGTACCACATGATACTCCCAATCGTCCCACATGGCAGTGAGCTGCACTCTGGTCACTGTGTCGGGAGCAGCCTCGAAGGGTGACCTGGGTATCATCTGCACGAATCCGAACTGCCGCATGCACCGCTCAGGGAGATACCGGACCATGATGGTAGTCCCGCATGCCAACCAGCCAGAATATAGAGATATGCCGTCAAAGGGGACAATCTGAGTGTAGTCGCTGAACGGCCTCCAGGTGATGTCGTCGTGCATCGTGCGGTCCAGGTACCCACGGTATGGTCCCACCGGATTGTTCCCCCTCTGGAGATTGTATCTGGAGGCCCTGGGCATGGCGTCAACGTACGCAGGATCGATATGGAAACCGTGGATGCGGGAGAAGTAGGAGATGATCCAGCTCTGAAACATAAATAAATACGAAACATAAGTAAATATGAAACACAAATACGAAACATAAATAAATATGAAACAATTAAAATGAAACGTACCGTGAGTAGTGTGCAGGATCCAACCAACTGCCTCGTCCTCCAGTTGGAGGCCTCATTCAGCTTCTGGTAGAGGTATGCCAGAGTAGCTGCCCCCCAGTTCCACTGGTGAACGGTATCCAGGTCCATGAAGTAGCGGAGGTAGGTCACGTCGACGTACCTTGCACTCTTGTCCACAAAGCATGCAGCGCCTACCACATGCATGTACCAGCACCGGAGAGCGCAGCCGCGATGATACTGTGTGAATAGATCGTCACCCGCCTCCTCAGCCTCGGCTGCCGCGTCCAAGTGGTGCTCGAAATAAGCGCTCAGTGTGGTGAACCGGATATGAGGCCCAGATGTCGTGATGCACTCATAGTCAGCAGCTTCGAGCTCCATGCCCAAATAGAGCGCCATCCACTGACTGGCGTCGACCCTCTGGATCCGGGTGTGGGCCAACAGCGGACCCCTGATCGGCAGGTGGAGAAGACACTGCACGTCATGCAAGGTGATCGTCATTTCCCCAACCGGCAAGTGGAAAGAAGACGTGTCCTTGTGCCAGTGCTCCACAAAAGCCCCCTGCATGCCGTGGCTGATGGTGGTGTACCCCGTCATGCAGAGCCCGCTAAGCCCTGAACCTCGCACCGCGTCGTTAAACCACTCAGCTGCTGGTTTAAACAGACTGAAAATCTTCCGGGCGTGGTTCACCATTTTCAAAGGATCTCTCTCCTGTTACAAAAAAAACAAATAAAAGCATATGTTAAATAGACCGTTAAGAAAATATCGAATAAACGTCTAAATTATAAACGGTTAAATTAAAAAAAATACCTCTCCCCCCAGATACGATGAGCGACGTGATCGCGGTAAGATATCAGCACGGAAGTGTCAAAGGGACCTCCCGGGTAGCCGTCCTCCTGCTCATCCTCCTCCTCGGATGGAGGGTCAACATCCGGTACCCCCTCCGGCTCGTGGTATGCCACTGCCACCTCCTCCTCCTCCTCTCGCTGGCGGGAAGAAGATACCCGAGCCAGCCGACTCCTAGATCCAGATGAAGAGGTACCCTCTCCCACGTCCACGGGAACTCGCACACGGCGTCCCCGGCCCTGCCCCCGTCCCTGGGTCGACGCCAGCTGCGCAGCCGCCCGCTCGCGTCTAGCCGGCACAGTCTGGGACTCTCTACCCTGTCTGATGCGTGCTGGTTGGTTGCCTGACATGTTCCTGTAAACAATTGAAATCGATTAATATGCGAGACAAAAGAAAAAACAAAAAAAATTGCACTTCTGATACAGTTCGGAAGTTCATTTCCGAAAACTGGGATGAAGGTGTTTTCGGAAATGAACTTCCGAAACACCCCTGGGCAGAACTTCTCTGCAACCTCCAATGGCAGACCCCAAAATCAAACTTCAAAACTACTTTTATGCCTACTAAACAACCTAATATCAGTACCAACCTATCTTAATGTATATTTTTCAATTTCTAAACACCATAATAGAGTTTATTCAAATGGATCTAAAAATTGAAATAAAATGCTAAACTTACCAATTAGTGTTTGAGATTATTTAGGTTGAGATTGGAAGAAGACTTGTGCAATCTATTTGACTTCACACTTGCTTGTTGCAGAAATTTTGAAAGAGGATGATTTTGGAAGAAGATTAGGGTAAATGAATGGGGGAGGGGGGCTGTTTTGCTTAATCTGCAAAACGCGCAGTATTTCGGAAATGAACTTTTGAAATGCTGTTTTCGGAAATGAACTTCCGAAATAAGACAATTTTTTCAAAACAAAAGGCGCTTTCGAAGATGCATCTCCGAAAACACCTTTTCCTTGCATTTCGGAGATTCATTTCCGAAGTCAGGGGTAGTTTGGGTTTTTCACCAGAGGTGGGCTAGAAAGTTGGGAGGTGGCCAAAGAAATTTCCTATTTTATTTGGCGGATTCCAATCATAATAGATAAAAAAACCCAACTTTCATGATGCTAATTTGGTTATGATTTTATGAGCTATTATCCAAAAATAAAACCCGACCAATTTTGTATGCTACCTTCCTTCTAAGTGATCCTGAGGCTCGAATAGAATTTTGTCAAAGGACTCCGTGTGTTTTTTTTTGAAAATTTTAAGGACCATATTTATGGAGCCTTAACAAAAAAAAATCATGATATCATCAACATAAAACATATGAGTCGGGATTCAGACTTCACTTGTTAGCATCATAAGTTTGATTTTACTACCCTGAAGAGTTGAGAATTGTGCTTCACTAAGGACGTCTTATGCAATGAGGATAAAATAAAGGAGAAAGTGAGCCCCCTTGTTTCACCTCTATTTTGAAATTAAAAAATCCAATAGCTTTTCCACCGACTAGGATAAATAGTTTCGCCAAAAGTAAAGTCTCTCTGATCTAATCCAAGAAAATGTCATTGAACCCAAACACTTCTAAGACTTTCAAGATAAAGCTCAATTCTAGGGTGTCGAAAGCCTTTTTGATATCTATCTTCAAAATCACATTTCCACCCCTATTTTTTTTTATCTTATCACATTGAGAGCATCTAATGCTATTATAACAAAATTCCCATAATGTCTATCTTGTATAAAATCTCTTTGATTTGAAGAAATGACTTTGATAGCTATGATTAATAACCATCTCCCAGAATTTGGTGATGATTTTGAACAAGAAATCTGCAAGCCCAATTTGATGACATGATATAATTAAAGAGTTAAATATACAAAACTCCCCCTGTAATGTTAGTAATTTTTTTTAGATTCTCCATTGTAATCTTAAGATTCCATGTCTTTAGCTCCTCAGTTGATCAAGTGGCATAGAATCTTCAATTTTGCTTACGTGACATGTCAATGTGGATTTTATTTTACTTTTTATTTATTTTTTAAAATCTACGTAGAATTTTTTACTTTATTTTATTTTTTGAAATGTTTATATTTTGATTTTTTTTATTATGAAGAGGGGTAAATTAAAATTCGCTAATATTGCAAGGGGTAAAATACATTTTTTGTTTTGATAATTTTTACTATTTTTTTTCACGTGAAATTTTTATATATAATCTCTCTAAGGTCTTCCTTGTTTGGTGACTTTGTCATAAGAAAATACCTAATGATGATAATCTAAGATTGAGAGACATGAATTGGAGCCCACAATGTAATTCAAGCTGCAATTGTCTCTATTACCGACATTATCTGGTACTCTCGTAATCAAGCCAAATTAAATAAGCATTTTGATCTTTACGAGCAGAACAGGTGGCCAACAACTGTGAGGCTTGAACTTCTGGACGGTTGAGAGAAAAAAGGTGGTTGTACCTGCAAGGCACTCCGATGCCAAAGTAAGTGTTTGGACAACAAGGTACAATAGAAAAATGATAGATTTGGTTTGAAAAAGTGATTACCTTGCCCTCTGGGGTCAGAGGGCTATTTATGGGAGAGTTCTGTAACGGTCAAGTCCACTTTTTTGGGGATCCACGCGTGAATAGCGGCCAGAAGACACGAGAAGCTAGCCGTCGCCGAGCAATTGACTTCAGCGTGCTCGGCCCTAACTTGTTGTATGCTCGGAACGTACCGGGAGCTTGCTGCCGCGTGTTTGGGCCAGGACGCGTTGGACCAATAGAGTGGATTGGGCCAATTTCGAACAATTGGGCTGGTCCGAAACACATTTGTTTCATTGGAAGAAAATTTTAAATTTGATTCATGTTAAGATCTCATTTATAGGAAATATTACTAAAATATTTTCTAACTCCTCCATCAATAACTTCACCATCATCAAGAACTTCAATGTCAAAATTCAGCATCTTAAATGCAACATTAACGACTCTTTCTCTATGCAGTTGGCTTCTTCTATGGATTAGTCATGGACTTCAAAGAAGATTTTTTCTATGGTTTTGCTGAGTTGGTGGACTACAATTCCTTTTTTCTAGCCTTATTCTTTAGAAAACTCTCATTTCTTTCTTTGCCCCATTACTCATTTACAACAAGCTAGGAATGCCAAGCTTTAGATTTGTTAACCATTGAAAGGGTCAGGTTGGGTTCTGTCGTTTCCTTTGTTTTTCTCTTTCTTGAATTATGAGGTTCTTGGCTTAAAAAAATGACAATTAGTTACATTATAACTTAATTACATACTAATAAATAAGAATGACATGACTTAGACTCCTTATTATTATTTTTTATTGCAAAATTATTTATTGAGTATATATTAATATTCATTGTTTATTATTAGACTTCTTGTGTTCCTATTATCTATTAAATGTTATTATACACTATATTAATATTAGAGTTGTGATACTTGTCTGTTAATTATTTTTAAGTTACAATATTCATATGTAAATGAAATAGAACTAAAATAAAAATCGTAAAAAGTTATAATAATTATATAAAGGGAAGCGCTATTATCATGACACTTAAGTTAAATGAAAGCATCCTTTTTAATGTTCAAATTATAAATTATGTTAATTTTTATTGAACATTAGAAAAATTAAATAGATAATTGAGATTATATAAAAAAATTAGTAGAAAACTCACATGGACTAAAAAATTAGTAAAAATTATCAAAACAAAAAAAAGTATTTTACCCCATGCAATGTTAGCGAATTTTAGTTTATCCCCCTCATAATAAAAAAAATTTTCAAAAATGAAAAAGTTCCACGTGGATTTTAATAAATAAATAAAAATTGAAAAAAATCCACGTGGACATGCCACGTAAGTAAAATTTAAGATTCCATGCCAATTTGTCAACTGAGGGGCTAAAAACATGGAATCTTAACATTACAAGAGAGGAATCCAAAGTATTTTTTTATAGGGGGTAAACCGAATCTCAAAAATATTACAGGAGAATTTCGTACCTGATCAGGATGGATCGTCTTGGCCTGCAACTTGATGTACTTCTGGGAAAATGGGGGGAGGGGGTGTACCTGCAGGTACTCCGATGCCAAAGTAAGTTAGAGGGAAAACAGAGCGCTAGTAGAAAGACTAAGAGTGGGAATGAATGAGTATATGACCCTCTTGTGAAAAAGTATATTTATAGCCCCTAAAGTCTCCATACTAGGCCTCTAGTGCAGACCCAAAAGGGAGATTTCCAGTGTCTACGGGCGTAGTGGAGACCGGTACGTGGTTTCTAACTGGTTCAACTGCCCCCAAATACTTGGAATTGGGAGACGCAGTCTTTTTGGGGTAGGATGATTCCGTAGGGTCCGGAGAGACGTTGATGACAAACCCTACGAGGAGGGGTTATCGTCGACACGTGCGAGGAAGGTAGCTGCTAGGGAGACACGAGTGGGCATCCTTGTGTGACACCTACCACCCGGCCGTGCCACTGTCCATGTCTGTCAGGCAGGTGTCTTTCGGGCCTTTCCCTCAGCAGCCTTGGATTGGGCGTTGGACTATGCATTGGACGAAGAGTCGGTCCAGTCCAGAACAAATTGAAAACAAATCAAATATGAAAACAATTTATATATAAAAAAGACATTTTGCATAGAAATGGAATCGAAAATATTGTTGAGAGTGACAAAATGTAACACTCAATCATGGTTGAGAAGGAAATGTCAGTTTGGTTAGGTGACTTTCCTTCTTAAGGAGAAACTTAAGATGTTTAACAGGCATTTTATATTTTAAAAAAAGAGGTATTTTGGAATTCTTATCTTAGGATTGAGTCCTTGGTTGAGGTCATTAAAGATTTTGACGAGAAGCCAAAAGTTAATTCACTCATTTTGGAGGACGTGGTTGTTATGAGTAAGACTTTTTCTGATCTCTGAGGGTTTTTGAGGTGTAAATACTCTCAAATCTTTGAAATTTCTAGATCGAGGTGGGTGAAAGAAGGGGATCTCAATATTGGTTATTTCGACTCAAGTGTTAGGGGGATACTCAATATCGACTTTTCGCATAAGGAGTATATGGCCTTAAAATGTGGCAGAGATTCACACAAATATTGTCGTCTACTTAACTAACAAATTATTGAGATTTTTTGGGATTAACCAACTATGGATGACATTCATCCTTATCCTTGGCCGATCAGGTGTTTTTGAAGTATTCTTTTCTTCTTCATAAGATTAATGTTGCAGTTGGTGAGATGGACAATAATAAGAGTTCGGATCCTGATGGTCTCAACTTCTCTTTTATTAACAAATGTTGTTGTAGAGGATGCTGTGCTGCAAAACTAGACAGAGCCTCAAGATGTTGCTATAGATTATGTTGTGGTGCAAAACCAGCATCCGATTCAAGATGTTGCTGAAGAGGGTGATGTGTCTAGACTAATGTGAGCTCTCAGGGTGAGGAGAAGAAGAATAAGAATAAGAAGAAGGTTGAGGCAAATAATTAATTTTTTCTATTCTGATGATGATGAGGCCGACTATGGTTAGTCTAATTTTATCTCATCGAGAGGGTTTAGATATGATTTATTATGGTTTTTGATTATGTAATGAAGTTTTAATCTTTCTGTTTAACTGTCTTAAGGTTATCAACTTAAAGTATCAGCTGAAACTATCAACTTAAACTACCAGCTTAAACTATCAACTTAAACTATCAGCTTAAACTAAAAATTAGATAAACTAACAAACAAATAATTGTAATTGAAAATCCAACAATTTGCGATGAACTTACTCATAAGAAACCGTCTTTTAGTTGCATTCCTGTCAAGTTCATTACAGCTTCAACTATTACATTTCATAACAAAGTAAATATTAAACATAAAGCAGATAAGAATCAGTGTAAAATTTTCAAATTTCAAACCCTACTTCAACTATTACATTTCATAACAAAGTAAATATTAAACATGAAGGAGATAAGAAAACAAAACAACTTCAATTTTTCAGAATATCTCTCTGACTTCAGTTTGTTCTTCAAATTCTTGTTCTTCTTTTTTGAATCTTCATACATAACCTTCAAATAGCTCACATCTTCCAACTCTGACTTCATATTACTCTCATATTCATTTCCCAATTTTTCTCTCATGCATTCATCCCATATGAACAAATTACATGTTTCACCACTCCTCTAAAATGGACATCTCCAAAAAAGTCTTCCTTTATTATGTCCCTTCTTAGATTGGTACAAAACCATACAACTATCATAACCACATAAAATCCCAGATCTAGATTTTACAATGGAAGAAGACATAGTAAAGCCTTTGGACGAGTTTGCCTTGAAATGCGACATTTGAAATGAAACTGAACAACAACAATGAATATAGGTGTTCTTGTCTTCTTCCCGACGATGTCGACGACGTTGGTGTTAGGGTTTGTTTCTTTTTTCAATGGTAAAATGGATACTTAGTGTTTAACATATATAAAGAAGTGCCAATGTGTAACAACGATTTTATAAAGGAGTTGTAGCAATATACATATTATTTTTTAATTTATACATAAAATTGAATAGGCGCGCATTAATGTAAAATGTATTAACTATTTGAGGAATCTGAGGATCGAACCCACAAAAGCTGGGTTATATCACCACGGTTAGGTAATTAACCATAATTATAATCTTAAAATTTTTAATAAAAAAAATAATTGTTAGCTCATGAGTTTAGAAATGTAACCACAGTTTTGGGGCGAACCGTGATGATTTCGTCGTTGTTATTTTCACGTTTTATAGTAGTGTCTCTTTAATGATCCTAAAGTATTAGGTGTCCGTTGGTGCTTTCGCCTCTTTCGATCTCCCCAACACTGGATCCTATATATAATACAAATATATGTAGCTGCAAGCTGCAATATTATATAAATACTAGTAGAAGACCCGTGCGTCCGCACGGGTAATTCATATCTTAATATGAATAATGTATTACAAACGCAAAAAGAAGAAGTATAAAAATTCGAATGAGGAATGTTAAAAAAATAAAATGAATTTATATATAATAGCTATGTAAAAAAGAACATGGAAATGCAATAGTCATTCATATCTTAAGTAATTTGATAAGGCTAGATTGTTCGTGATATACAATTGTTATTATTAAATCACTAATAACATGAAATATTTAAAAAGAAATATTTTTCAAATCACCAACATGATAAATGTAATATGTCTAATAAATATAAATATTTATAAATATGACTAATAACTATAAATATTTACAATTATCACTGATGATTATAAATATTTATAAGATTTTGTTGTTTAAATAAAAAATATATTGTGGTGATAGTGTCCCGTGAAAAATAGTGAGTTTATGCTAGTTATAAATACTTATAATATTTTGTTGATTAAATTAAAACAGATATTGTGGTGATATTGTCCCGTGAAAACTTCTTAGATAAATAGTTTTCAATTTTAATTTGTATATAATTTATTTAAATACAATTACAAAATATGCAATTATATAATTTAATAACAAATATCACTAATAACTATAAATATTTATAAATATTTACAAATTTTGGTTAGTTAAAATAAATAAATAAAGGTATTGTGGTGATAGTGACCCGTGAGATAAATAAATTTTTAATTACATAAAATCATGATATAAATTTTTAATTCGATATAAATTTATAATATACAAACATTTTTAAGGAATGCTAAAATATACAAAATTAAATAAATAAATATAATAAGTCATCGTTGTTAATTTTTACTATTATTATCAATTATATCATTATCAATATGGTAGAGTTGCCTTCAAAATTCACACTTGAAAAACTTTGTTTTAAAAGTTGGATAACCTTCCATTGAACAAACAACATTAAATGTTCATAAGCAAAAGAGAAATGAAACTATCAAAACTAAGTTAAAAAATATTCCAATAGAATGGTTGAAACATGATATTGTTTTTCTCAAGATTGGATAAAATCATAACAGCGTATCTTTTAGATAGCCGTGCAAGATTACCTGCTTTTTGCCTCTGTGTAGCTGTAATTTTGAAAAGGCAGTTTATGAGAGCATCATAAAAAATTGAAAGCACACAGGTTTCAAAGGCAGGCTAGGACATAATACACTTTATAATTTGCACAAAAATTGAGGAAAGATAAGAAGAGTAAGTGAGTTTTTCAATACCCTGCATAATTAAATGCAGCAGAGACAATTGATCAATTGATGTACATATACAGTGACCGGGTAATAGTTAATTGTTTTTTTTTGAATAAGCCAAATGCATTAAATAAAATAGCACATGAAGAAATGCAGAGTACATATTTACAATAAACCAAGATCAAAAAGCAGAAGATGCTGCATAGTGCATAGCACCAGAGTAGAAACAAATAGAGTAGTATTTGTAGGATTATTGATAGTATAATAGTAATAAGTGTCAGATTAAGACTGTAAAGCAGAAATGAAAAGTTATCCTTGGTACATACAATGGTGCTTAATGATGATAATCTTAAAAGCAGGTATATTGATTCTTTTTATGAAATGTGATATTTATGGTGATGAAATGCAGCAATGGTACATAGATATCAGTTTGAAAAATCTAGAAAGTTGAAAGTAAATGTTTGGACTTTATACTATATAGACTTTTCGTGGAGATATTTAATTCAGCTGAGTGTGGATACGGGGATTGTTATTCTTAACATGAACACTTTTCAAAAAATATGATACTTTTAATGGTTCCATATAAATTCATTAGAATTGTATTTTATAAAAATTATGATTACTATAATGATACTTTTAATGCTTATAATGATACTTTACTATATAAATCATTGCCTACTTAAAAGCAGTATAATACTTCTAATGGTTTCACATTGCACATGGAAAATATATAAGGTTGCAAATGAAAAACTTAGTTAAGGGTGAAACCATACACCATTAGTTGTTACAAATACATATTTGATAATTGTCTGAAGATTAGTTAAATGGAAACTACAACATTGTTCCAAACAGAAGTTGACATAAAAGTATTGTTCAACAAAGACATTACAAAGACAAAATAGATGTTACTAATGTAGATCCCAAAAAAAAAAGTTGTGTCCATAATGTTTTGCATGTTGATCACAAAAAACTCAACATTTCATTTTTAGTACTATGTTCACTTGTTCTTGGTGTTCCTTCCAGTCTTGGTCCTTGCCAATTTGGTTGAGGATAGCTTTGGTGTTAAGAGATCAGGGCCCTCTCGATCTAGAGCAGAATCAGATGGATTCTCCCTCTTTGAAGGGGTGTTGTTAATGTTGGCTTCTGGGCTCCAATTCTGAGCTGCAGTAGTAGTCTGAAACATATGCCGCAATGTATGTTTATTTGAAAGTATAGTAACCGTATAAGGAGGTATCATTAGACTAAACACGGATTCCACAATTACTTACTTTGGAATGAGTAACATTAGGTTGTGTGTTGACAAATTTGTTTTCTTCAAGGCAGAGTACAACCTTTCCCTTATCACATTCACAACCTTTCCCTTATCACATTCTTCCTTACTGGTGATGGTTAGACGAAATCAGTATAAATGTGATTAACAAAATCAGTATCCCTAAAAAGTAAATATTAAAATCAGTCTAAAGGATATCACAACTTCACAACTTTATAAAAATCAAAACTTTATCAAGCTTTATGAAAATCACTAAAGATACCACTTTAAAAACCAGAACTTTTTCCAAATCATTATACAAAATCCAGAAGTTTTTCCCAAAACACTTTAAAAACCGGAACTTTACATGACAACTTTATGAATCATTATAAACTTCTGTATAAATATACTTGTAAAATTGACAACTTTATAAATACTTCAGAATCAATGTCAACTTCAGTATAAATGTTCAATATAAACTTCAGTATAAAAATTACAAGTTCACAACTTTATAAAAATGTAAACTTTATAAAAGAAAAATGTTTACTTTATAAAAACCAGTATAAAAACCAAATCTTTTCATCTTTACAGATGAAAATCAGTATAACCATAATCGATAATCAGCGAAGAACCAGAAGAAATGTCAACTTCAGTTTAAATGTTCAATATAAACTTCAGTATAAAAATTACAAGTCACAACTTTATAAAAATGTAAACTTTATAAAAGACAAATGATTACTTTATAAAAACCAGTATAAAAACCAAATCTTTTCATCTTTACAGATGAAAATCATTATAACCAGAATAGATAATCAATGAAGAACCAGAGGAAAACCCTAAAATCGCGTGAAGAACACCCAAATGGCAATAAACATGAAAAATGGAATGATGAAGAACACAAGAACCACAATAACATTCAAAATGAATGCAAAACATGATGAAGAACAGAGAAGGGAGAAACGCTATATGTTATAAAAATCAAAATGAGAAGAAAACATGAAGAAGAAGAAGATAGAAGGGAGAAACGATTTTGTTTTACCAGTGAAAATCAGAGGAGCTTGAAGAAATTTCGCAGGCTCGGTGTGGAGAGAGAAAGGAGGAAGTAGAATGAATGTAAAAGTGAGAGGGAAATAAAAATGAAAAATTATATTGAAATGTGTATGGTTATGTCTACCGGGTCTTTGGCAATTTCAAACAATATAATTACACAATGGTTAATTTTGTGAATGGAAAGAACCAATAGAAAATATGAGAAAAGTGTGACACTTGGACTAATGGTGAAATATGATTGGAGTAAGTGAACTTTGAATTAGTAAATTACCAAAAAGGGCATATGTTAGTGCAAAATAAAAATCACAAAAGGGTAATTAAAGGTGTTAATAGGTATGTTATATTCTTAGTTAGGTAGTTGATTACTGGCTTGCTATAATAACTTCAATAATTAATATGTTTTCACCCAATAAAAGAAACCTGAATAATTAAAACGAAATTGTTACTTTTGTCCTCCTCCTACATCACTTACTTTATATAAAGGCATCGTCATACAATACTAAGTCACTTCCACACATTAGTCCAATTTCGTGTAAGAAAGCAATGAGACATATTACAAAAAATGGGACAACATAAAGGCAAGCACTTTGAAATAATAATGATCAAGTAATTGATTTACTTCTATTCCTAATCTTTAATATGACATTGTACTATTTTCTTTTCTTGCTTTAATTATTTCTTTTTCTTAGGTTAGATCCAACCATATTCGCATTATGTAGAAAGACAAGAAAAAGTGGGTTTAGTGCATGTCACACAATGCAAATATATAAGGCAAAGTCATGATGTGTTTGCATGGATGATATGGATGTGCACGTAATGTTTCATAATTCAATTCAATAAGCATGACTACGTACGGTTAAAACCACACTCAACCAAGCTCAATTTTTATTATTATGAGAAAGCATAGAAGATGACAAATTAAAGATAATGGACAGGGCATGATGAGAAAAAGTTTGATAATTGTGTGTTTTTTAAGCTAAACATTGACCATAATTCCAACCACCCTTTTTGCGAGACACATTAACGATTTTTAACTTAATGTATCTTTAGAGGTATAGATGTGTGGTTTGATCTGATCGGTCTTCACATATAATTGTGTGGGATGAGATTGAGAGTGTCTTCCAAACTCAATGTATCTTTAGAGGTAAAGACATGTAATGAAATGGCCTGGTCGGTTATCACATATAAATACAATGGATTAGTACATATAAATGAGATGGTTTGGACGTGTCTTTGTAATATTACTATGTGTCTTTATAATATTACAATATGCAGATTGTAACATATTTATTAAACTCTGATTTTTTTTTTTTTAAATTATTTATTTTTCTCCATTTAGATATTATTATCTGAACAAGCATATGTGCGCAAAATAATTTTCTTTTCTAAATAACAACATATTTTTTTAAAAAATTCTTAAATAACTACATTTTCATCATAAATATCAAACTAGTCATTTTTCAAACTAAAAAAATTCATCACACAAAGAAGACGCTACATTGGGTGGCACATGCACAGTAAAAATACAAGGAGGCGTCACACTGCATGACGCATGCTCATCTGTCATGCCACGCAATGTGGCACATGCATTATAGTTTTAGGTGCATGTGTCATGGAGTGTGACTACTCAGTTGTTTTTCTTTTAAAAAATATTTATTTTAACAAAAAAAGGATAAATACAAAGATTAATATTTATTAATAATATATAAAAATTACACAACAATAGGAGATATTTTTATTGACCTAAATGTCCGCCAATTTCATAGTTTGGTTCCTGGATTTGCCTTCGAGATCTCAATTGATTTTTCTGAGGATTTTCCTGAGGTGTTTGGGGTCTCCTAGTATTCGTATGAGGCAAATGTGGTTGGTTTGATGGTCCTGGGTTATCAGTTATCACACATCTCGTCGATCATATCTCCCTAGTCCTAGATACCAAAGAGTTTGGTGCCAATGTTGTCGTAGTTGGGTCGTGTTGATTGGGTTACGTGTGGGCGGGGTGGTTGGTTGAATTGGTTTTATAGGAACGTTGAATCGTTTTGGAAAAAAATCAATGGTTCTTGTGGTGTTTGAAAGACATGTGTTGGTTGAGTGCTTTGGCGATGTGATGTTTGTACATTGGTTGGGTGCTATGGTAAGATGTGGTGGTATCATATGTGTCATCGATGCTATGGTAAGATGTGGTGGTAGCATATGGTTGGTGGCGGTATAGGTCATGCTCTTTGTTTTGTGTTTGGGTGTGGCATGAATTGGTTGCGGGTTTTGGTGGATGTGGTTTCATAAGGTTGTTATGTTTGGGCAGGGTGACAATGTTGTTAGGTTTGTTACTGTTGTGGGGTTGGTTGTTGGGCGTATCATGAAGCTCTTTGGCGAGGGTTGATCAAGTATGTCGGCTGAGACATAAACAAATTGGTTGAAATCGATGTATATCAATTCATATAATGACGAGTTGGTCTAACATTCTCCTGCATGATTGGTTCGTTTATGACCAATTCATGTCGATGCCTCCATTAAAGAAATGCATCCCTAGTAAAATCTGTAAAATATCTAAATCTCCATTGGTCATCAACTCTTAATTAATGTCATTCTACTAAACACGTCAGTGGATCTGGGTTACCTTTCTGCATGCCGAACTGCGCGCAGTTTCACACGGTCACTCTGGTGTATCTCAACTGTAGAGAACCTCACAATTGCTATTTTTGCAGTCCAAACTGCAGCATTCTCGAGATTAAACTCATGGTCGAGACCCATATACGACTTCCTAACAAACTATAGAGGAAAAATAAATGAATATCATGGTAATATTAAACTAAATTAACGAGATGTATAGTTGTAATACCTCGTTGGGTCCAATATGATCCAGAAGATTTCGATATACTACTATAGTGTTTCTAGGAGTTTTGTTGTAGTTCATCTCTGGAATGGACCACCTATACCCAAAATAGTGAAAATAAATTAATTATTGTTGTTTATAGTATAAAGTAAGTAAACTCAATAATGATATAAACTTACTTTGTCGCGTAGGGAAATGTGAATGGCTTCTCGTTGACGGGGGACAGTGTCAGTATTCTCGACCAAACTCATGCTTGGGGCAAAAAATCGCAGGAATAAAACAAATAAATATTATTCAATGCATTTTTACACAAAGAACTATATAGATGGGACACAACAACTGAACCCCATTAACAACCTTACCATTGATAGATGTGTTGTCTTAATTAACTCGACCATTAACAACCTTACCATTGATAGGTAGACCTAATAACATGTACACATCCTCTAGGATGACATTACATTCACCACATGGAAGATGAAACATGTGTGTTTTGGGTCTCCATCTTTCCACCAAGGCGAGAATAAATTTATAATCAACATGGTAATTGAATATGTTGAGTACATGACCAAAATCGACATGTCGTAAATACGGTTCTATATGTTCGTCGCGTGGGACATATGTGTGTACATGACAACGAAATCAATTAACTTCCTATAAAAAAATTAATGAGGAAAATGTAATATAAGAAGAAATAATTAAGGAAACAAAATTTATAAATATATCCTTATTGTAAAGAAAAATAAAAACTTACAAAGGAAGCAATGTTCTTGACAACTCCTCTATGTTGTTCACCCATGGTCAAGAAAGCCATTCTTTTTGAAGGGTCCTTGTGTGATTGTTGATGATAACAAACAAAAAATGTGTACGTTCTGATTGTTGATGATGAAATTGTGATGAGTGTTATAGGTATTTATAGGAGGAAAAAGGATTCACGTGAAGCAATTTCTGCATGCAAGACAACACGCGTGCGCCTAAGACTATGGCGCATTATGGCACATGCTCTTCTTTTTACTCTAATGTGCCATTCAAAGCAGCGTGTCCTTTATGCATGCATGCAATGGTAAGGTGGAAGGCTAGGTAAGATAGGATTCAGAAGACATGCATGCACCATGGCAGCTCACGTGACAAGAAGGGTAATGACACCTTGGTACAATTTATAAAGGAGACGCCATACACGATGGCACATATGTTCATTATGGACCATGCTTTGTGCAGTCTATTTAAGTGAATGTATACGTTTTTAAGATAATTCACACCACTATCTGTCCAAAATACACTCCAATTGAACTAATATCCAATTGAACCAATCTTACACAAAACGGATCATACACAACATTATACAATTAATGCTCATACAAACGGTGAGAGGTTCGACTGTGACTAGTTTGGGTTTAATTTTCGTAATACCGATCTTACTCAGTTTAGAATAAACAGAAGATCAAGTTTTGCACATTTCAAAAAGAGACTAGAGTTAAAATCGCAGCCTGGTCCAATTTACCAAATTATTTATAAGTTTCCATTCATATTTGACAATAACAAAGTCAGATATTTTCAATGAAGGGTCCAGGATGTTGATGATGTTCAAAATATGTTTTGAACTCATGAACATTCCAGGTTTAACGAAATTGAGTTATATGTTTTACTACAACAACCTCAACTGTCTCAGGTCGTTGATTTGTCGCAAGTTTTTGAAGAAACTGATGACGACCACACTGAAGTCGATGTCATCGACGAAGAAAAAGAAGAAGATAAGACACTTATTGATTTTATGGTGAATGACGACTCTGCATACCAAGAGCATGATCAATTACCTACGAGCCATGTGTATGTTCCTCCAGTTCACATGATAAATTTGAACTTGGAAGAAGACGGACCAACCTCAAATATCTTTCACAACCCGTATATGCAGACTGAGTGGGTGTTAAAAGTTGGAGACATATTTCGTACAAAAGAAGAATGCGTGAGAACTATACAAAAGTTTCACATGGAAACCTCACCAGCTTTCAGTATAGATCGCACAAATTCAGGGAGGCACATCATTCTATGTCGTCAAAATACGATGTGCATATTTCAACTATCAGCATCTCATAGGAAGAGAAGTGATTCGTGGGAAATAGGTTCTATTGATCCACCTCACACTTGCATCACCACTAATCCGATGTAAGATCATCAAAAATTTAGCTCTTAATTAATATTCTAGGAAATCTTGCCTCTCATTAGCAATGATCCATCATTGAAGGTGAGTACAATTATTTCTCATATCGTTACACGATTCATTTATACTCCCTCTTACATGAAGGCATGGATCACGTGGACTAAAGATGTTGAACTAGTATATGGTAACTGGGAGGATTCGTACAAAGAACTTCCCAAAATTTTGGTGGCACTCAAATATTATGCTCCGGGAACTGTTGCAATTTTGGGGACTCTCCCAGCATTTACCCCAGACAAAACTTGTCTGAATGGAAATAGAAAATTTCATCTAATGTTATGGGCGCATGAACCATGCATTAAATATTTTGCATTCTGTAAACCTATTATAAAAATTGATGGAAGATGGTTGTACGGAAAATATAAATTGACTTTTAGTTCAACTAATTTTAATTAGATCTGTATTACGTTAGTTTATTTAGGATCTTGTTATATAGGTTAATCCTATTTTTTGGTTATAAAAATACAAGAATTTTTTTTAAATTAATATTAAAAGAAAAAACACTCTATTTTTATTCTACTTAGTTTAGCCTTTCAAATTAATAATAAAAAACACCAAAAATATTGCAAATAATTATTTCTTGTAAATAATGTAAATTATTTTGTCTCTCTTGTAAATAAATTTCCCTTTACATACTTCTAATAAAAAAAACAAAACCTTTAACACATACTTGTACATAATTCATTCAAAAATCAAAAAGATAAAAACATTAATTTAAGACACTAAAATCCACATCAGTCACCAAATTCTTCCTTCTCACCTTGTGCGATAATCAAGTTCTTTTTGCTTTATGCGATCAAATCACTTATGCCCCTGTGCATCTAATTCTAGACCAAGACATTTTTCATAAATTAAAATCAACCAACAAACTTTGAGTCGAACTACGATGACTTTGATTTCTCTCATCCTCTAATGAGAGATACGTAGGCACAAGGTCGAGAAACCAAGGCGTGCTCACTAACAAAAGACTAACTATTTTCTTGTTTAATCATTTTGTAAATAATTCTCCATCAAATAAATAAATAAAAGAAAGCAAGACATAAATAACTAGCTAGGTAAACATCCCTTAGAGAAACGCACTTACCCTAGGCTAAAGAAGGTTCCCCTTGAGTTCTAGAGAAGTGAGGGGTGCTTAACACGTTCCCCTACTTAACTGACTCCCGAACCCTTTATTTGGTTGGAATGGCCGTCTTATCCTATTTGAGGGTTTATCACTATTTCTACCATTCCTTAGGAATGAAGAAAAAGTGGCGGAGACTATGTGTTTTTTTGTCGGCCGCGACATTATGTGTGCAGTCTCAAGTCCCATAATGACAACTTTAATAAATTAGGTGAACAACGCCAACAACGGAAACGAGCGAAGAGACCGGAGAGGAGAATATATATTAGGGTTCTATAGGAGGAAACGATCGTGGTCTTATTGCTGAAAATTCAAGTTCTGAAGAAGAAGAAGAACCTGAAGACAAAGAGATAATTGATCATGGGAATCGATAGTATAACCATGACTATCAAGTGAAGGCTTATATTACATTGTTTTACGAAAGGATGAGAGTGGAAAAGTTTCTAGATTGGTAGATCGATGTTGATATATACTTGGACGCCATGGAAGTCCTTAAGAACAGGCAAGTTAAAATGGTGGCAATTAGGCTAAAGAGTATTGTTGTTGTCTGGGGGGATATGCTTGTTGTTTAGTGGCAAACACAAAAGAAAGGGCCAGTCAGAACTTGGCGAAGAATGAACATATTCTTTATAAGTTGCATATTGAGTGTGTTTAGGAAAAGAGAACTATAATAGAATACACACTTGAGTTATTGCGTTTTTTGGAGCACAATGAACTGGACGAATCAGAGAAGCATAAGGGATCTTTGTAGGATAATATGGGTTTATAGATTGTATGAACCATGGATAAGGCATCCAGTCTAGCTTTGAAGGCACAGTTGACAGATAAATTCCTTTGAAATTTCTCATATTTTGAAGATATATTCACCCTAGAATAACTTTAAATCAGCAGGAGAATTGGAAAATAGTGCACCAACCAAATATTCCAACCTTGGAAATAAGGGGGATAAATTACCAGTCTAGAGGAAGAATAAAATTTATATGTTAACCTCACTAGAGACTATTGTTATCATTGTAATGGAAGAAGTGAGAGATCAAATGTTTGTCCAATAAAGAGAGTTGTTGCTGTTGTGAAAGAAAGGGAATATGAGGAGGAAATAGAAGGATTTGCAATTGAGAACGATGAATATGTAGAGGTTGAGTTTTTAGAGGGAGAATCTGATGAACAGGTAATTTTTTTTTGCGGAGTTTTACTAGAATCCAAAGATGAAGGAAATTCAAGAATTTGTATAAACCTCATAGTTTTATCAAGAACAAAGTGTGTAATTTGATTGTGGATAATGTTAGCACGGGGAATAAGGTGTCGTAGAAATTGGTAAAATATTTGAAGTTATCCACAAAACCTCATGAGAATCCATACAATTTCGGTTGAGTAAGCAAGGGTTCCCAAGTTTGAGTAACACTAGCCTGTAGAGTTTGTATCTCCATGAGAAAGAATTACATAGAAGAAGTACTCTGTGATGTTCTTGATGTGGATCTTTGTCATATTTTACTTGATAAATCTTGGCAGTTTGATAATGATTTCACTCATTGAGGATAGAATAAAATGATTATGTTTACATGGGGCACACATCAAACTACTATGGCTCCTGTTTTGCACTTTGATAAGAATATAGGAGGAAAGAAGTCTAGTTTCTTGGACAAGAAGCTGAGTGAATAGGAGCTTGATGAGGTTGTTAAAGAAACCAAATGTTTGTATCTAGTGGTGATTAAAAGGTTGATAAGTGTTGTAAATGAAAAAAAATTCTAGAATAAATGCTAGGGATCCTAGAGGATTTCAAAGAGTTGATCGCAGATGAACTACCAAACAATTTGCCTCCTATGCAACATATTCAACATCAGATTGACCTAATTATGGGGTTTAGGTTATCAAACCTTCCTCACTATCGTATGATCCCTAAGGGGAATGATATTTTAAGGGCGCAATTAAGGATTTATTAAAGAAAGGATTCATTTGTGAGAGCATGAGTCCATATGCAGTATCAGTCCTTCTAGTCCCTAAGAAAGGAAATTAGTGGCAGCTGTGTGTTGACAACAAAACTATCAATAAGATAACTATCAATATCGTTTCCTAATTCCACGTTTGGATGACATGCTTGATGAGTTGGCAGGGTCTAAGGTGTTTCCGAATATAGATCTACGTAGTTGATACCATCAGATTAGAATAATACTTGGAGATGAATAAAAATAGATTTCAAGAGCAAAGATAGACTGCATTAGTGAAGTGTAATGGTTCCTTTGAGAGATATAAAACTTGTCTTGTAGGTAATAGTGCAAATCAACAATCTGGTATTGATTGTGGTGAAATGTTTAGCCCTGCTGTCAAACCATCCACTACTCACATGGTACTAAGTATTGCATTGATTTCTTATCAACTAGATGTCAAAAATAAAATTTTGCATGTAAATCATGATGAATCGTGTATATGCATCAACATTCTAGATTCCACAATCGACAACACCCTGAGCATGTGTGTATAGTCAAGAAGTCTCTCTATAGTCTCAAACAAGCACCTCATGTCTGGTACCAAAGATTCACTAACTATGTTGCCAAATTAGGTTTCTCTCACTACATTTCTGATCACATCATTATTACCACTTTTTTTTTATCGTCACGATACTGATATTGTTTATATTCTTCTATATGTCGATGACATCATGCTTACCACTTTTTCTGATGCTCTTATGTGAATCCATTATATCTGAACTTAGTTATGAATTTTCCATGAAGGATTTGAGTCCTCTTATTTTCTAGGATTATCTATCACTAAACATGAAAGTGGTCATTTTTATCTCAAAATAAACATGCAAAGAAAATTATAGAATGAGCAGGTAGGCCGTCTCGCAAGTCATCGCCTACACCAGTGGACACCAAGGCAAGTGGCTCTTCTTGGAATCCTTATCATGAACTATCAAAATATCAGTGTCTTTTTTGGTGCATTGTAATAAGATCTGATATTTCTTAAGTAATCAAAAAATTATGCCTATTAATGCATTACCTTAAAATGCAACATATGTCTGCTTTGAAGCGTATCATTTATTATATTCATGACACTCTTGATTTTAGCCTTTACTTATATCCTTACTCAGTCAACAAACTAGTATATTACATTGATGTAGACTGGGATGACTATGCAGAAACCAGTCGATCCACCTCTGACTACTATGTATATCTGGGTGATAATTTGATTTCGTGGCCTGCAAAACTACAACACGGTGTATCCCAGTCCAGTGTGGAAGCCGAGTATCATGGAGTATCTAATGTAATATCCGAATCTTGTTGGATCAAAAACTCTCTTAGAACTATATTGTCGAGTTACAACAACTACTTTAGTGTATTGTGATAATGTGAGTGCAGTTTATCTATCTTGTAACTCAGTTCAATATCAACACACCAAACACATCGAGATGAATATATATTTTAAGCGTGACAAGGTTGCTCGCATCCAAGTACGAGTTTTATGTGTTCCTTCACGTTATCAAATTGTTGACATATTTACCAAAGGACCTCCGGTGTAACTCATTGATGATTTTGTGATAGTCTCAACATTCAGCAACCTCTAGTTTCGACTACGGGAATGTATTAGACTATTATATGCATATATCTATGTTTAGAATAACAATGATTGTAATTGATTACTCATGAGTGTATAGAAAACTATTATGAAAACTTTCATTATATGAATGAAAATGACAAGACCTATTACTTCTATAATATAATTTATTTTGGGTGTAAAAATCCTCACAACTTTATTCTTTCGAAAAAACAACTCATTGAATTGAAGTATTTTAGTATTGTATAGTGTTGAGCCCAAAATGGGTTGAGCACGGATCATCTCCAGGTGAATGCCTTCGGCCAATCATTCAGCCCTTAATTAATGGCTTAAAAGTTTTGAAATAATATAATAAAAGTAAATATATTATTTTCAAAAAAAATAAATGATGTAGATTGTGTCAGTACCAAGAGCATGAGAGAAACGGGTGGAGAGAATCTAGATCCGAATATTTCATTATGGTTTAATTTTAAGTCTTTCGTGATAAGTCTCGAGAATCGTTTCAAAACCACTTGGCTAAAGATGCGCAGTGCCTTAATTCAAAGTCTTAATGATAAGGTATTGAGGAAAGTTTCAAAGCTTAACAAAAGGCACAAACAAATGCTACAAAATGCACTTTTGACCTAGTGCCTCTAGTAACAACAGAACAATATTTTATTGACGAAAACACAACATGATCCTAACTACTTAAAAAGGGATGCTATCATTTTCATGATTAGATAACTTTTACAATAAACATATTATACACAAATACATATGATATGACAAAGACCAATTCTATTTAATTTTAATTTTATTCAATACAATACATATATATATTTTTTAAGTAATGGTGAAGAAATAGAAAATTATTTGAACTCGCATTGATACATTTGATATCTCTACATAACTATTAATTGACGTGCTTGAACGAGACTTAATACATCACATTTTATTCATTCTTTATTTGCACATAAATTTTAGTTACTAATTAAAGAGGAATTGAGATAGCTTCTGGAAATGGTTTAAGAGCATCAGTTGAAATTGTCCCCATCTTGCAATCAAGTGACATAATTTTTGGACCAACAACATTGTTTCCTTTATCAATATTAGTTTTGATGATACGAAGCAGCACATTCTCAAGCTCTTCCCCATCTCTCCATTCATGTACATGTGCCTTTATGTCATTAGAATTTTTGGATACTAAATCACACAATGCAAAGTTGATTCTAGGCATCAAATAATCACTTTCTTTGAGCTTTAGACTAGGACAAAAGTCTCCACTTCCATCTCCTAAGTAGATAATTTTCTTATTTTTTCCTTCATCATCAAGTAAGCTTTGGAACCTCTCTATCACCAACCCCTGCATGTCATTAGAAGAGAGAAGTATGTGTTTAGAAATTAATTTTTAAACATTTTAATATTTTTAACATGCATGCAATTAAATTATATTAAGTAAATATTTATAGATTTATTTTAGAAATTTATATAAAAAAAGTGGTATTGTAATGTAATTTAAATGTATACATAGGGTTAGAAAAACACAGTCACTATATACAATTTTTATTTTAAAAAAGGTTTTAAATGGATGAGCTTTTTAATAATTAATATTGATAAAATTAATTATAATTTTTTCTAGCCCTACCTATCATGAAAAATGGTTTTGCCTTTTTGGTAGTCAAAGAAGTCCTTTGATTATGACATATATCATATATAAAAGAAAAGTATATAGCCTTATATGTAAAGACAAGACAATACTATTCAATTATCATCAAAATCAAATATTAAAATAATAGTAATTATTTATTTTAATATTTGAAAAAAAAACTTTAAAACAGAGTTTGATCTAAGAAAAAATTTTAAACCCAATAATTAGTAAAAAATAATTTGATCCTTAACAATAGTTAAAATAAGACAATTTGATCCCTAAATAAATTTATCTTTTAATAATTGCTAGTTTTATTCTTTTTCTTCTTAAAAATAGAAGTAACTAATTAAATATAGATCTATAAATAACTTATAAAAAAAATATAATAATAAGTAAATAAATTTGGAGGTAGAGTCATTGCCTTGCACATATTTGGTGGACAAAGGTTACATCCATGAGAAGATTTTAAATAATCATGGTAGGGACAAATTATGAGCCTCCCTTCTTCATTAACATAACTTGGGTTTGCAGTGATCTTTGAGAAACAATTCAACACTCCATGATGTTTCAAAATTGTTTCTATAAAGAAAATATTTGCATCACTCACAATCCTCAACTCACACCTGTATACAAATATTTCATCTTAATTAGACATTAGCATCTTCATTAAAGAATACAAAAATATATACTATAAAGTGGGTGAATATTATAATTAATTATATTTATACCCAAGAGAATAAGCAGCTTCAATGGCAGGTACAATGCGAGGATGAATAGGAGTTTTCTTAACAACTTCTATAATTTCTTCAATTGTTTTTCCTTGTGAATGAAGTTCATTCATCATTTTGTTCTATAAAAGTTATACAAGAATTATTTCATTAACTAGGAAAAATATGTTTAATGAGTTATAACATCATTGTGTTAGAAGAAAGAAAATTAAGGAAAGTAAAACAAACCATGAGAGGATTCCAAAGCGTGTTAGGAAGAAGCTGATAGAATTTTTCAGTTAAACCAAAGTGATCAAGAACCCAATTATCACTATCAATCTCAATTATTGTTGAGTCAAAGTCAAAAATCACTATGACACCAGCCATTATAAATGAACAAAAGATAATTTTGAGATAATTATGTATGTCTATGTGAAGGTGATACAAGGGCCAACGAAGGGTATTTATAGGCAAAGAAAGTACAAGCTTTGCACATTAGCAAATTATTTAGGACCTCCTTAAAAAAGTTAGAGCCTTTTTCTTTTTATAAAAGATAGTTAGGATCTTGGGATTCCAACGAATATACCAATGCTAATTGGATCAGTATATTATACTTTTATTTTGTATATGTGATATCCTTTATTAATATTAAAAAAAAAGTACAATATGTCAAAAATAATAATAGTAAAACATCCGCACTGATAAATTTATTTAATATATTAAAAAATATATTTGAATAAATATGTTAAATGAACTCTAATGGCAATAATTTAAATTATAAATAAATAATAATTATATAAATTTAATTGTATTAACTGATCATACAAATAGAAAAAAAATGACTCGTGAGACGGAGAAAGAAAAAAATTGACATTATGAATTAAAGAGTTAATCTCTCAAATAAAAAAAATTATTATTTAAAAAGATATTATACTGATAGTGATAAGTGAGATGAAAAATTAATTGTCTGCATGAGAAATGCTAAAAACACTCTCTTTTCAACGCTCTCTCAAACACCCACTCTCTTATTATTATTAGTTGAAACATGTGTGAGTCCTAACACTTTATGTGGGACCTATTTCCGAAGTGAGAGACTCACACATGTTTCAACCAATAAAAAAGTGAGTGTTTGAGAGAGTGTAGAAAAGAGAGTGTTGTTAGCACTCATCTGTCTACATTTTTATTGAGTATTATTTAATTTGATACAAAATATATTTAGACAAACATGTAAATTTGAAATGAGTTATTTTATTATAAAGTGCATAATAATCATAAACACTCAATTGTAATAGACAATCATATAAAAAGAAAAAGAAAAAAAGGGATCCGTTAGTTCGAGAAAGGAAAATAAGAAAGAAAATGTTAGACATTTGAGATTGAAGATTTAACTCAATTGTTATAGATAATCATGTAAAAAAGAAAAAGAAAAAAAGGGACCGTGAGTTCGAGAAAGGGAAAAAAAGAAAATTTTGACATTTGAAATTGAAGATTTTGCTTCTAAAATAAATGCAATTGTTCATTAAAATAAAATAAATATGTTTTGGTAATAATTAATGAGATAGAAAGTTAGTTGTTTGCACCGCTAATAAGTATTATCCAATTTGATACGATATAATATATATTTAGATATACATATAAATTTGAAATGAGTTAGTAAAGTTTAAAATGAAAGAACTTGTTAAGAAATTTCCCCTCGAGAATATTCTAGTTGGTCATAATATGAAGTCAAGATACCATTTTTTTGCTTTATCGATCAAGGAGTGGGGGAATAATCTCAAAAACACAAGTTCCTCTTCATCTTCAGATGCTCCGAGTGTACCAGCAAGCTCATAGAACTTAGTGAGATGAGTATATGGATCTTAATAGTCAAGTCTGACAAAAGGATTTACATAGATGAGTTGAAGCGATCCAATCCTTACCTTTACTTGTCTGGTATTGATTGGAGATAGGAAATATGAGCCAAACATCTTGGACTGTTATGGAACGATATTCCACCAATTTCATGATTGTTGTTGTTGTTGCTATTGATTACTGGTTCACCCTGAGGAAGATTTAAGTCAATCATACTTTCTAGTTTAGGAGATGTTTAAGAATTTGAAGTAAAAGTTCCCTCTTGTTGCTTCTTTTTCTTAGCTAGTTGTTTGCGTTTTCTGGTCTTGCTATTGCTTCTTTGAGCGATTCTCTTGATCTCTTGATCAAAAAGCATTTGATCTGCCGGTGTTTTACCTCACATAAACAATCAACAGCCTAACCAACACAAATGAGCAACAAGATGGGTATACACACACACAATATTAACAAATGTAAAATTGCTTAAAACAATAAAAACTGTTGCGATGCTTGTAATATCTAAACGTCAGTCCCCGACAACGACGCCATTTTGATGTTCAGTATTAAAAGTAAGTATTTTTTATACCTACCCATAGGAAATATTGTGATATTAATGTCTTTCAATAGTTAATATAATTTTAAACTGATTATATAGAGATATTTGTTAGACGCTGGCCTGAGGATCTAGAGGGGGGTGAATAGATCTCACAGAGTTTTTCGGAATTATTTCGAACTAAAGCGAAAGCGGTTCTGAATCGACTTGCGTCTATTCCGGACCGTTATTGCAAGGGTCGTATATGTGACAAAACCACAAGATAATTGAGATTAACGATGAAGTGATATGTTATCGAATCAATACGTTTCACAGCTGAAAATCAATTAACTTCTAAATTGACAAACTTTGGTTTGCAATGCAGTAATAATGGAATAAGCAAAAGGACAAACACTTGGTGATAATGTTCAAATTGATGATGATTCAAGATGTGAAAAGATTTTCTTATTTGAGGCCAAAAGTTTGAAAGCTTCAATTGCATCTCTATGTAATTCTTCAAAAGCAAGTTTTAGTTGAGAATGAGATACCTTATCTATGAGTTCAGGTTTAAGATGACTTACAGCTTTCTTTTTCTTGTGTTGATGAGCCATAAGGCATAAGTTTGCTGATTCTTCTTCATCGCTTGATGAGCTTTCACTAGATGAATCACTTTCCCATGCTATGTAGGCTCTTTTAGATTTGTTATGACCTTTGCTTTGGTTCTTCTCTTTTTCCTTCTTAAGATATGGACAATCCGGGTTGTAGTGACCGGCTTTCCCACAATTAAAGCAGGGGCCTTTGATTTTTCCTTTGTTGTTGTCATCTTGTTTGAACTTGTTTGATTGCTTTCTATAGTTGATCAAGCCTTTGTCAGAATGCTTTGCTCCATTTTTCTTTAGATATTTGTTGTATCTTCGCACAAACAGTCCCATTTCCTCATCATCGGAGTCTTCGTCATCACTTGTATCACTATCCTCTAGCTCTTGTCTTGAGGTCTTGGAGCTTGAAGCCTTTAGAGCTATTTACTTCTTCTCTACCTCTTTCTCCATGTTCTTTTCTTTCTTTGCCCTTTTCTCATGCATGTCAAGGCATTTAAGGTGTTGTTCATGTTCCTCTAGTTTACCAAAGAGAGTGGTAATGTCTAAGGTGTTTAGATCATTTGCTTCCTTTATTGCTGTAACCTTGGGTTGCCATTCCCTGTTCAAGCATCTTAAGATTTTGTTAGTAGCAACTGCATTGGAAACAGGTCTATCAAGAGAATTTAACCGATTTTTCAGGTGAACGAATCTCTTCTGCATGTTTTCGATGTATTCACCATCTTCCATGTGGAACAGTTCGAACTCTTGAGTTAACGTATTGATCCTAGCTAGTTTGACATCATCCGTTCCCTCGTGGGCAACTTGCAATGTGTCCCACATAGCTTTAGCGGATCTACAATGGGAAACGCGATAGTATTCATCAACTCCTAGAGCTGAGATTAGAATGTTTTTCGCTTTCCAATCGTATGCATATCTCTTTTCATCTTCAGCATCCCAAGTATTTTCTGGTTTTGGAACAACTGCACCAGCTGCATTTGTCATGGTCATCTGAAAAGGACCATTGACAATAGCTGTCCAGATGTTCCTATCAATTGCATTGATGTGGACACACATACAATCCTTCCAATAGCCATAGTTTTCACCGTTGAAAACTGGAGCTCTATTGTGAGCCCCTTTAGGTCCGGAAGCCATCTTTCCAATAAGTGTTTCACGTAGCACGGAATAAACCAGAGCTCTTGATGCCACTTGTTAGACGCTGGCCTGAGGATCTAGAGGGGGGGTGAATAGATCTCACAGAGTTTTTCGGAATTATTTCGAACTAAAGCGAAAGCGGTTCTGAATCGACTTGCGTCTATTCCGGACCGTTATTGCAAGGGTCGTATATGTGACAAAACCACAAGATAATTGAGATTAACGATGAAGTGATATGTTATCGAGTCAATACGTTTCACAGCTGAAAATCAATTAACTTCTAAATTGACAAACTTTGGTTTGCAATGCAGTAATAATGGAATAAGCAAAAAGACAAACACTTGGTGATAATGTTCAAATTGATGATGATTCAAGATGTGGTGAATTGTGATGTTTATGCAGAACCTTAATTCACAGTTTTAACACTTGAATCGTTAATCAATTTTGCAATTATGGCCAAATATGAACAGAACGTAAATGAAAAGATAAAAGCGACAAGAACACGATATTTGTTCAGGCAGTTCGTCGATCGTCCTCGCTACGACTACGTCTGCCCCCAATTCCAAATTGAAATTGGGAAATCTTCCATTAATGTTGAAAGCAGTTTATACAAAGAAGAAAACAAAGCGATAAACAATAAACCGAATTTGTCGATCCTTTGAATCTTCTTCCCCCTTAATCTTGAGCCAGATCAAGGTGATCCAAGAGCTTCACTTGATCCCTTTTCTGCAGTGTCTTGAATTGCCTTGAACCCTTGTTCTTCAATCTTCACACTCAGATGGATCCTCGATGAAACCTCTTGATAAAAACCCCCAAGAAACACCTATCTTGGAGGACAAAACCCTCGGATTTTATTCACCAAAAACCCCACAAATCTTCACCCACTAGGAATCTTCAATTCCGTTCCATGGACGTTATCGAACTCGATCACTAACCCTTAACGCAAGAATGATTATGTGTAATTGTGTTGGAGATGACGAAGAACGAAGATGAGAAGACTTTGTGTATCTTTCAGTCGTTGGTGTTCTATTGCAATAATTGAACCTTGGACAATATATATGAGAGCTTATTAGTTGGAGCAGAGAAAACCAGAAATTTTGGCAATTTTGATCAGATAGGTCGACCTCTTGTGGTGCTTAGGTCGACCTAACAGAGCTGCATATCCTTTTTGATCAGATAGGTCGACCTCTTGTGGTGCTTAGGTCGACCTAACAGAGCTGCATATCCTTTGGATGTCATTTGTTCCCAGTTAGGTCGACCTGTTAAAGAAGTAGGTCGACCAGAATCCACTTCAGATGCGTTTTGGGGACATTTCCTCAGATTAGGTCGACCTAGTTGTTGTGTAGGTCGACCTAGCAGAATGATATGTAAATTTCTTCATTTTAGGTCGACCTGTGTTGGGAGTAGGTCGACCTGACTGCTGTTTTTCTGAGTTCCTCTTATTTTGCTTGTGTTGAGTCGACCTGTATGCATAGTAGGTCGACCTGCTCTGTTATGAGTGACCAATGCTTGCTTTTCTTTGAGTTCTTCTGCTTGTACCTTGTTGCTTGTATGCTTGTTGAGTTTGCCATGAATCAAAAACATCTTTGAGTGTGATCTTGTATTCACAATATTTAATTGTGTAAGTAACAGAAAGTAAAACAGATAAATAATAAATAAAGTTTCAGAGATATAAGAATTTAATTGGATTGAATTTCATCCACCAATTGCGTAGTTTACTGATCAGTTATACAAAACCTAGATAATAATCATTACCATCACGTATCGCTCACAAACAATGTTTATGTCTAAACACCTGATGAGAGTTCAAATGTATTGTTTAATCGATAATTTTTCAACCTATTAAGCAATAAGGTAGCAATAAGAATTGATAATTTTCTATGAATGTTAAACCTAAATCTATATCTAGAATTTAGAATCTAACACATGGTTATCTTATATCAAGATTTGAACCGTATTTCTCAAATATCAATTCCAATCTATAAAGTTAAATAGTGAAACAAAGATAACATCAATATTAATTCATAAATAGATTACATATAACGCCATGATCAATAAACATACATACTTTTATGGTGAACTACATCCAATCCCAACAAGAAAAAGATTTAGCTAGTCATGGTAGCTTGGTACAAGTGAGAAGAATAAAGATGAATGAGCATCAATTATGATTTCCCCACAATTGATGCGTATCCAACTTCAATTCTTCAAGATCCACTATTTCCTATTGTTGTTGTGTTCCTCTCTTAAGTCAAAAGTTGAGTCCCTTTCTGTTTCTAACTGAAGCCTATTTATAGATTTTTGACCCCTTTCTGTTTTGAATCCCTTTATGATTTCTTCATCCCCTCTAACAAAAAACCTGAGAAAAACTCTTCTCCTCTCAATACTCTCCCTCAATTTATTCTCTACTTTTCTCATTATGCATTTTTCATCACATGGTTCAAAATTCAAGCAAACAAACAATTGATCAACCCCAAAAAAAATGAACTAATACTCACCTTCAACCTGCCAAAATGGATATGCACCATCGGTCAGTTGGGTGGGAGATTTGCAGCGTGGGTGATGCGGGATTCACGACTGAGATGGTGATGTGGCAAGTTTAGAAGCTCGTCGCTAGTGAACGGGGACGGCGCGGAGTTGGATTGGAGGGGTCGGTGGTGCGTATGGGCTTCTGGGAGGAGGATGTGGGAGGTGTTCTGGTCACGTGGAAGGGAGGGCTGCTCGATGCAGCAGTATGCTTGGTCGGCCAGACAATGCCGTGAGGCAGGTTGAGCTATTGTCGGCGACTGTACCGCGTCGTAAATGGTACATGGTGGTGAGAGGAATCGCGATTGGCATAGGTGCCATCGTCGTTGGAGTTTTCCATCTACTATTCGCATATTTTCCTCCTTCTTACGTTTTTTCTTTTTTCGATTCAAGTCTCTAAGCTTTGTTCTGTTTACTTCTTCTCTTCTTTTGGCTTTCCTTTCTTTTGTTTTTCGATGGTATTGTTTGGATAGTGCTTTTGATTTGCTGATGGATTTTCAATGGTTTTTGATCGTGCTATGAAAAATGTTGTTTTGATTTGTGGAGTGATTTTGATGTGGTTAATGTGTATCTCAAGAAAATATATACAATATGAACTTCCCATATGTGAATTTCGAACATGATTTAAAAACACACACCGAGCTATTGACATCTCAATAGTTCATTTATCTTAAGAGATGTTGACTTCTTTTAAAAAATTGGAATATAGAAAAAGATCCCAAGTATAAAAGGGATAAGATCAAAATTAACAGGTTAGATTTTCAAATTATGAAATTTAAATCATCTTATTTTTGACATTATTTATTCATTATAGATATTTTTAAAAATTAAATATTTTTATTTAGAAAATAGTCTTAGAGGTTATTGTCTATTTGTTTGAAATTAAAAAAAAAATTGTAAATGGAAAAGTGCAAGAAGGAATACATTTTTTCAATAAAAGAATGAAAGCGAATTAGAAAATATATGACATAATTAAAAGTCTATAAAATAAAATTCACTAAAAGATATGAAGGAACTAAAAATTAAAAAAGAAAAGAGAAGGAAATAAAACTACTAAAAATATTAAGAAAATGAAAAGAGAGAAAAAAAATATGAAAATGAAAAGTAGATAAAAACTGAGAAAAAGTTTCTTTTATCTATCGAATTTATTTAGTAAAATACTAAATTAAAAAGTATTCAATTATGTTCAAGTTATATAGTATTTGTTGGGACGATTCTATACAGTAAATTAAATATTTAATGGGTTAAATACGTTTTTAGTCCCTATAAATAAGCGACCATACAATTTTAGTCCTCCTAAAATTTTTCTTCAATAAATGGTCCTGGCAAACTTTTCTGTCCCCAATATTGGCCCCTTCCGTTAATTTCCACTAACGGAGGCTGACGTGATACGTCACATGGAAGACACTTGACAAAAATTTGAAAACGTTTGAAATTGGGGGGTTTTAGACCTCTTCTAAACTAACCCAGAAAAAAACAAAAAAATGATTCTAGATTTTTATCAAACACCTTGCAAGCAAAATATAACAACAATAAGGTACATTGAAGAAACACATCGAAGGAGTAACTCACATTTCAAGTAGGCATCAAAGAGATTCCCTGTCACTCCTTCAATAGTATCATCCACAGGAAGAATGTGAACTCTCTTCCCATATTTGACATCAGCACATTGATGCACAGAAATAACATCTCCAAGCCTAACCCTATGATTGTTCCTTACAACCCTGTTCATTCTTATTTTCGGTTCCTCGCATGTGTCATCAGCAAGTGCAATACAAATGATATCCTTCCTTTTCTTACCCTACAAACTAAAAGCAACAAAAGAAAATCCCGATAATTAATTAATAAACAATCCCCTAATCAAATATAATACCACTATAATGAAAATCCAAAGCAATTCACATAAACATTAACCAAAACACCATAAAGTTTAAACGAATATAATATCACAATAAGGAAATTCACAATAATTAACCGCAACACCATAAAGTTTTAACACAATATGTTTCATGGTTAAAACAGGTTTGTCAACAACCAAGTGATTAGGAGCTTTTTTGCCGTTCCAAAATGGCAGTGCTAAAATCCCTCTTTGTTCCCTTAATGAAAATTACAGATAAAGAAAAACATTTGTTCGTATCGGGCAGAACAGATGGTCAGTTATAGTAGGCTTGATCTTTGGTGATGGTTGAGAAAAAATGGGGTTGTACCTGCGAGGTACTCCGATGTCAAAGTAAGTAAGAGAATAACAAGGTACAACAGAAAGTATGAGATTTTGGGCAAAGTTTGGATTACCTTTCCCTCTAGAGGTAGAGGGCTATTTATAATGCTCTTGTTGGAGTGGAGTGGATCTCCTATCTTCTTGGGCCTAGGCGTGATTTCCGACCCAGAATATAGGGGGTTGTTTGACCAGGTCTTGAATAGTCGTGTACGGGATACTAGACGTTGTCCAGGACGAAGTTCCAGCGTACCCGGTTAACTCCCGGTCATGCTCGGTCAATGGGGAGACGTCTTCTCCATCAACTCTAGTGAGTTGGGACAACGCTTATTGGGTCGGTTAATGTCAAAGAGTGGATTGGGCCAATTGGAACAATTGAGATAGTCCAGAACAATGATTGAATTCATCCAAATTAGAACAAGAAAATAAGAGGAATTGAAACGAAAGGAGATTGAAACTTACGTGTCAGAGGATTCAGGTTGATTGGCCATGACAGAACGATCAGGTGGTTGAGTTTTGTTTCTAAATTTTTAGAGGAAAAAGAAGTTTATAGATTTGGGGTGTGCGGGTTTGGTTTCAGAATGTTTGGAAGATATGTTTAAAGTGGGTTTGCTTCTTTTCGTGTTATTGAAGAAAATAATAATGCATTTTCAATTGGTATGATATGGTACAGCTTTTGGCTTGCATAGTTTCTTCAATGTACCTTATTTTTGTCTTCTTTTGCTTGCAAGGTGTTTGAGAAAAGTCCATAATCATTTTTTTTTATTTTTTTCTTAGGTTAGTTTATAAGAGGTTTAAAACCCCTGCAATTTTAAACGTTTTTCAAATTTTTGTCAAGTTGTCTTCCACGTGGCCTGTTACGTCAGCCTCTGTTAGTGGAAACTAACGGGGGGACCAATATTGAGGACGTAAAAGTTTGCGAGGACTATTTACATAGAAAAAAATTAAAGAGACTAAAATTGCATAGTCACATATTTATAAGGACTAAAAATGTATTTAACCCATATTTAATTATGATGAAATTATATAAGTGATATAGGCAAATTTTATTCTGACAAATTAAATATTAAAAATTAATAAATTGTTTATGCCGACTCTAATAATTATAGCATACAAAAATTTGACTCATAGTGTGGACTTAACTCACACACACTACATGGGGACAATAGTGTCGGTGTTGGAGGATGTTAAAATAAAATAAAAACTTAAAATGTCATTTTCTAGTAGTGTTAGAGATCATATCATTAGTATGAATTTGATAGTTCAAATATATATATATATATATATATATATATATATATATATATATATATATATATATATATATATATATATATATATATATATATATATATATATATATATATATATATATATATATATATATATATATATATATAAAACGACTCAACTGAGAACACTTGGTTATTATGAAAAATGAGAACAATGAATCACGACCATTAAATTTTAATTTGTTAATTTTAATGAACTAGATTAGTGTTCTCACTTGAGTCGTCCATATATGATTTGTTCCTCTCATCTCTCATTATAAAATGTTCTCACTTGATATGCTCATATATATATATATATATATATATATATATATATATATATATATATATATATATATATATATATATATATATATATATATATATATATATATATATATGAGCATATCAAGTGAGAACATTTTATAATGAGAGATGAGAGGGACAAATATCAATCATTGGATTCATCAAGAAAGAGAAATTAATAGCTACATTAATGTATTAACATTCTCTCTCTTGATGAATCGAATGATTGATATTTATTCCTCTCATCTCTCATATATAAAATGCTCTCACTTGATATGCTCTCATATATATATATATATATATATATATATATATATATATATATATATATATATATATATATATATATATATATATATATATATATATGAGAATGACATTTTTATATGAGAACATGATAATGAATCTGAATCATTAGATTTTAAAATAAATTGTAGAGATTATTTGTCAATCTTTTCTCTCTCTCCTCCATTATTAAAATAGATGATCGAGGAGAGAGAAAAAACAATGACACATAATCTCCACTATTTATCTTAAAATCTAATGGTTCAAATTCATTCTCACATAACTTACCTATTCTCATAATATATATATATATGAGGAGGGATATATTTACTCCAAGAGTAAGTGTAGAAGACTTACTCTAAATCTTGACCATTGATTATCATTAATCTAACAGTTTTAATTGATCATTTAATCTAATTATTTTTGAAAATATTTTTGTATATAAAAAATTAATTAAAGCCGTTAGATTAATGATAATCAATGGTTAAGATTTGAAGTAAGTCTTCAACACTTACTCTTGGAGTAAATATCTCTCTCTCCATATATATATATATATATATATATATATATATATATATATATATATATATATATATATATATATATATATATATATATATATATATATATATATATATATATATATATAACATATCATATTGAAGATTAGTAAGTTATATGATAATCTAAGAATTTAAATTAATGGTTGTGATTAAAATATATTTAGTGATTTTTTCTTCTTAAATGCATCTGATTTTTTGGATTTTAGGCACATAATTTAGAGAAAGTTACGGTTTAATCTCAATCTTTCCTTTTAAATCTGATGATTCTTATTCATTATCCTTTTATGCACATAAGAGTATTTAAGTAATCAAGTAATGTTTACCTTTTTCAATTTCTCTTAAAATGTACATATGGAACAAGGTCTGATGGTGTGCTTTACTCTCACAGTACTAATTTCATGTTGAATTATTTTTTCAATATAAATTGGGATAGTAGTGTTGATGGATGTCTCTCCTTGAGAAACAATATGATTTCCTGGTTCAATAAGAAGCAAATGTGCTTCTTGGTGTAATGCTGAAGATGAATGTGGTGAAACAAGAAGAAGTTGCTTTCAACTAGTGTGGATGAAACAGATTGTTAAGGAATATAATGTCAAGCAGGATGTCATGACATTACATTATGAAGATTTAATTGAGATCAAATATTTCATTCAACATAGCTAGAACAAGAACTTTGATAGTCATAATCACCTCATTAGGAATCTTGTAGAAGGTGATATGATTACTCTAGAGCATGTGGACACTAAGGAACGACTTACTTTTATGTTCACTAAAGCCTTATATGCAAATCAAATTAAGAACATAAGAATTGGGATAGGAACTTGCACTATTAAGGAGTTGTAACAATTACAGGTATGGAGGAATGCAACAGATACTACAATCTTCCCGTAAGTTCTAGTGCATGATAAGCCTAAGCAAGTTGTTGTTGTTAAAGGATGAAACAAAATATCTCTACATGATCAAATGGTTGGCTTGAAGAGGACTCGTTCTAAGGTGGTGGTAAGGGAGTTGAGTGTCAACACTCCTAAAACATGTGACAACAGCAAAAAATCCAGAAGAATTTTTTACAGGGGTAAAAGGTGGAAGACCACCTGAAGATGATCAAGAAATTTGTGTGTTTCCACAAATGTATGTGTCAAGTTTTGGCTAAAAAGGGTGAGTAAAGTGTTATTATGTTAGCTTGAGCTTGGGAGCTTGTTTGTCTTGATGTCATGTCAAATGTCTTGACATTTTTATTGACATTGTGGTAGGACTGTACTATTTCTTAGGAAAAGTAGTTGTTGTTGTTTGCTATGTATGCAAGTATTTAGGGGGAGCATGACTGTTTGTCATGCTTGATCTGTGTTATGCTTAGGGGAATTATTTCTACTGCTAGTGTTGATGTGTGTGTGCATGATGTTAAACCAATTGTCCTGAAATCTTGCCTGAAGTGTTTTGTGAGGCTTATTTTTCTTTTGTTGCATGTGCCTCTGATGTGTGAACTTGGACAATTCATGTTTATTTGGATATTCCCTTGAGGTGGAGTATTGGTTATGTGTGACAAGGGAAACAATGATGCTAAGCTCTTTTGTTGTGTTGATTGTGATGTCAGATCACATGTCTTGACATCTGGTCTTTGGAAATTTCTAGAGTTTAAAGGAGTTGTGATATCTGGTGGTATAATTATTTTAATCATTCAATCATGCATGTCATATAATTATTTTAATCATTCAATCATGCATGTCATATAATTATTTTAAAAATAAAAGCGTGATTGGGATTATATGTCCCTCATTATTTGACAGGACAAAGTATTTCATATATATATATATATATATATCCAAAAATAATTAGATTAAATGATAAATTAAAACTGTTAGATTAATGAAAATTAATGGTCAAGATTTGGAGTAATTGTTCAACATTTACTCTTGGAGTAAATATCTCTCTCTCTTCTCTCTCTCTCTCTCTCTCTCTCTCTCTCTCTCTCTCTCTCTCTCTCTCTCTCTCTCTCTCTCTCTCTCTCTCTCCTCACTCTCTCTCTCTCTCTCTCTCTCTCTCTCTCTCCTCTCTCTCTCTCTCTCTCTCTCTCTCTCTCTCTCTCTCTCATCTCTCTCTCTCTCTCTCTCTCTCTCTCTCTCTCTCTCTCTCTCTCTCTCTCTCTCTCTCTCTATATATATATATATATATATATATATATATATATATATATATATATATATATATATATATATATATATATATATATATATATATATATATATATATATATATATATATATATATATATATATTATATATATATATATATATATATCATCACTTAACTAAGGTTTGTTCCTAACACTCTTTTTATACAAATCACTCTACTTTATGTAGGATCTATTTTAAAAATTATAAAATACAGCCGAATTTTGACCAATAAAATTTAAATGTTATACAAAATGTCAACGAAAGCGTACATGTTAGAAACATTGTTGAAAAATGATTTATTTTTTCTTTAAGATCTTCAATTTGACTATTAACTTAATTGAAGTTCAGCCTTCAAATTCAAAACAAAACACTACAAGTTACGGCATTGAAAAAAAGCTACATCCACATTTATTGTTACACCCACTAGTTCTTTGTCCTGAACATAACAAACTCTATATATATGCTTACTACATTCATGATCATTCCAATAACAAAAACCTATCTCACTCTCACATACATATTTCTCAATACTTCTCTCTTGTATCTTTCGCTGCAATGGCAACAAATTCTCTGAAGTTTACTTTGATGACTATCTTCATCTTTGCTTTGGCTCTCTCTCCCACTTTACCATGTGATGCTGCACGTGATCTTACTAGGCCACCTATATGTCCTGCTTGTGTGTGTTGCACTAAACCAACTGCAGGCTCTTGCTGCAAGTGTTGTGCTTCTCCTACTCCTCCATCTGTAAATGAGTGATCCATTAGGGTATCTCCATAATATGGATGCTACGTGGGTATATTATAACACCATATATAGTTATTAATTATATATCCATTAGGGTATTTACTTATTCGAATAAAACGAGTCTCTAAAGTCTCTTATATGTAATTTTATATGTGTAAGAATCATTATCATGATATTATCAAACAAGTATTATATCTAATAGTGATTTGTATCATCTCCAATAAAATGTTTCTACATTTCTCTCTCGCACGCTATTTTTTAATCTATCTTTTTATATCGAACTAAGTTACACCGAAAATAAAAAGAAGTTGCAAGATAACTGCTTCTCACTTTAAAGCCTGAGCTTGTCTTCCCCTATAAAAATACTCATTCACAAAACTCGCCAACTCTCTACTGACAATAAAAAAAACTCTTCTTTATCCACGTGAAATTGTGACGTGATTATCATGTGGCTAAAGAAAACCGTTGCGACGTGATAATCACGTCACTATTTTTTTAATTAATAAAATAATAAAAATAACGTTACATTTGTTGGCTGTCAAAATTTTAAAAAGAATAAAATTTGTGAAGCGGAAAACACGTCACTAATTTTTTTTTTAAAAACATATATTTTATTCATTCGGACACAAATTATGTCGCCATCGCTAAGTTATATCATTTTTTTGTTTTCCTAATATATGTGAAAGGTTCTTCAAGCATACTTTTGTCTTCCATAGATAAGAAATTAAATTGCACTCCTTTTAATTGTGGTCTTCTATATTAACATTCTTTAAACCAATGCTCAAAATGATGATTGACTTTCCCTTTAATCTCTCCAACTCGATCAATCCTCCCCCTTAAAGTATTAAGCGACATTTTTACCTTTCTTTTATATTTTCTTTTTATTGAATCATGAAAAAACTTGGAATTCTAATCCTCCTCCTTAATCCATTTACATCTTGATTTTTGTCTTAAGATGCTCTCTCTAGGCTGTATTTTTTTTCACACTTTACTGGATGCTAAAGCTCTATCTTCAATGCTTTTCATATCAACATCTCCTAATCCTTATGCTGCTAGTGTAACCAACTCATTTAGCTCCTTTGCAGCGACTTCAACCTCCAAATCCAAAATTCCAAAGACCTTTCTGTTCCATTCTCTCAGTAGTTTCACTTTGAGTAATTACAGCGTTTCTTGAACCACATATGATGATCTTGCCTCTATACCAATTGACTGCCAAAAATATTTGACAAACAAAATGAGGTATGGGTGTTCGAACCAACAGTTACAAAATTTAAATGACTTTGGACCTCAATTGATGTAATGTTTTTAATTCGAATTGCGTTAAAATCACCAACCACACACCACTCTCCTCCATTAGATTTTTCTTTTACATAACCAAGTTCTTTCCACAACAACCTCTTCAAACTCATAATGCAGGAAGAATAAATGTTAACTATATGAATCTCCAACTCGCTCCATATTGTGAAAAAATGACTTCATCATAAAAGGGGATGAGTTTTGATATTTAAAATTTGTGATTGATTTAATGGTTTTCATTATAATACTTGAAATTTTGTTAGTAATTTTCTTTTAAATAAGAGTTCATAGTATAGCAGAAATAAAACCAGTAAAATAAATAGCTTAATTTAAAGGGTTTAAGGATTAAAGAGATTGCACCCGAGGTTTGTCCAAGTTTGACAGAACGTTGGCCTAGTCATATCCCTAAGAAATCTTTTTGAGATTTGACTATAAAATTTGAGCTTTTATAGATTATGCCCATGAAGCTTAATACAATTTGATCTTGATATTTTTATAGGCTTATCTCCAACCAAAAATATTTTTTACCACATGTTAAGCTAACAACCTTAAGAGATTTTCAGGCTTATCTCAATAACCAAAACAGAACTTTTCTGAGGAAGTACTAGAAACCAAAACATAGATTTTATGACCAGTTTATCTAAAGAACTAAACTCAATCTCGCATGAGTATCACACACTCAAGAATTAAACAACCAGCACGATCACTTACAATTTCTTCATCACAAGTAAAGTTACACTCAAAAGCATTGAAGCAACTTTAAGTGATGATAACTGGTTTTCACACTATTTTTGTTAGTTCTCTTATTTTGTTATTTTATAATTTTTTGTCAAATTTACTTTTGTTTTATCATGTTTTATGCTTGGCTACGTGTTTCTAACATTTTCAGGCCTTAATAAGTGTCCCGGATGAAAGAGGAACTAAAAGGAGAAGAATAAATATTGAATAAAGAAAGAAAATGGTGGAAACTGACAGACTGTTAGGTGCACCGACAAGGAGATGGCGTTTAGCGTGGCTCCAAAAGATCTCTTCCAATATGCAATTGTAGATGCTCTTGCAACGGACGATAAGGAATTGTGAATTTACGGTTCAGATGTTCTCCGCAACGCCTACAGAGACTATCAACTCCACATATCCCCAAGGACGAGTAGTTGTTCCATTTGAATGCCTGGAGAGCGGAGCCTTCGTAATTCGTATGGCCACAAGCTACCCCTGTCGAGGCCTATCTTCTCGAAGAACTCTGAGTATATTATGTTGTAGGAACTGCCACCATCGATGAGGATCTGGGAGACATCAAACTGCCCTACCGTGGAGGTGATAACCAAGGAAATTTTTTTGTTGGGGACACCTCTGATCCTCTTAGAGTCTTGGAACCCCAACATGAGTCGATAAGGAATCTTTGTTGACGTGCTTGCATCCTTTTTGTAGACAGTCGTCATCTCGAGCGTGCCTCTATTGATGGCGGTGATGTACGGGCTCTTTACTTTGTTAGGTTGCTCGCTTTTGTCTTTGGTCTCGACATTTGAGGTTTGCTCAAAGCATTTCTCTAATGATGGCGGTGACATAAATAAGAGACAATCATACAAAGTCAGCCGATAATCAACATTAACCAGCTAAGATACTGAAGAAGCTATAAATAGTAAATACAACCAACTAATATACAAAGTTCAACTTACTATTTTCACTCGCATTGAATGGGAAATAACATTATTGCAAGAAAGTTTCATTTTCCATTTGAAAGTTTAAACAGGGCCGGCCCGATACATATCGAGGCCTAAGGCGAATTTTAAGTGAAATTTATTATAAAATTTTTAAATTAATTTTTTAAGAGAAAAAAGAAAATGCATTAACAAAAAATATAAAATTTTTAAATTAATTTTTACACTAACTAATGAGGAACATGCGTCACAATAAATCTCAATTTTATTTTTAAAATACCAAAATAACATGGAAAATGTAAAAGTTTTTATTAGTCGTATGTGTAAAATTGTTTTACACTCACATACAGTCCATTATTTTTAAACTCTTTTTCTAACTTTTAAAACTTTAAATTATTTATTAAATTCTTTTAATCGACTTTATTTAAGAGTTAAAAGGTAGTGCACTGACAGTGTAAAATAGTTTTACACTGTCATCCAATAGAAAATCATAAATGTGCCATGTCATTAAGTTTTTTTTAAATAAAAAAATGATTTAATTGGATACATGGGTGGTGATTGGTTGACAGTGTAAAAATATTTTACACTGTCAGTGCATCACCCCTTTTCTTTTTATTTAATATGTTTTTTATAGATAGTAAAAAAACTCCATTCAATATTTATTTATACGAGTTCATAATAAAACTAATTAATTTTAATGCAATAATGATTATTATTATCATTGATATTTATTATTATTATTATTATTATTATTATTATTATTATTAATAATGAGCGTTTATGACATAAAATGATAAAATAAAAATAATTAAATATTTTTACAGCTAAAAGTATATTTATATTATGTAAAAATATATATATTAAATTTACAAATAGTATTATTGTTATTAATAATATTTAAAAAAATATGTGTGTATTTATGTCGGTTTTGTGGCAGTTGTTATTACTATTCATTGCAGGATTTTTTATTGTTTCCCTTTCCAAATTAAATGCAATACTGAAATAATTTAAGCTATCAATGTAATACTAACCCAGTACTGATACTAATGCACATAAAGAAAAAATTAGAGGCCCAAGGCAGTGGCCTAGGTGGCCTACCCCTTGGGCCGGGCCTGAGTTTAAACACTTTTTTTGACTTATCACCACCGATATAGTCCGGTTCGAGGTCAGTTCTTGCATCAAGTGGGTCCAGCCCCCTTCTGATTGGAGTTACGGAAATCGAACCGTAATCTTTCGTACCGAGTCCAACACCAATCACCACTTAACCAACTAATGATCAATAAAGTTGAAACACTTTTAATGTCACAAAAATCATACAAAAACCCCTGATGCTATTAAACAATCCTATAGTATATATCAAATGTTAATATTTTTTATAGGAACTTGGATTTCTTTCATGTTTCAAGCAGTGGCGGAGCCACGTTTAAAGTTTAAACCAAGGGATGCAACTGCACCCCCTCAACTTTTAAATTCTACACGTAATTCTATATATAATCTATACTTTGCGCCCCCTGAAAAATATACTTTGCACCCATAAATTATCCAACAATCCAACCTTCTCTCTTAAGTTAAAACTGTCCAATCCTCTCTCTCCTTTGCACTATGAAAATCTGCAATCAATAGTTAAAGTAGTCATACTCTTTCTTTTTAATTAAGACCACCATTGTGCACAATTGACAATGGTAGTATGTAATAACTAATGAGTAATAAATAATTGTATTTTTGTTATTTAATCATTTCAATTTAAATTAAATTAAATCAATTACAATAATTGAAATGTACCAAAAATTTAAGTAGTTTACAATCAAATCAATAAATACATCGGACAGTAATTCTAGGAAGGAAAAATATATGTATTTAAATTACTAATAAATTGCATTTTGAATCCCTAAAATATTTCTTTAGCTTAAAATGCCCAAATCAGATTTATTTTACTTATTATAATTATAATTTTATTCTTTCTTATATATATATATATATATATATATATATATATATATATATATATATATATATATATATATATATATATATATATATATATATATATATATATATATATATATATATATATATATAATTTTAAAAATTAAATATTAAAAATATTTAATAAAATACAAAAATATGTTTTCAAAAAATATCTTGCACCCCCTAACTCGGGATCCTGGCTCCGCCACTGGTTTCAAGCAATCAATCAATTAATAAACACCATAAGACTAGCCAATAATCTCCCAGAAGCAACCTTAACAACACGAGACTCACCACTGCCCAACCTTATATTACTATTTACTCCAATCATCATTTTTATGCAAATACCGCCAAAACAAGTTTGCATCAATACGAAGACTCCTTTCCTGATCATAAGTTGTAATTCACCTTTTATTATTGCAAAATTAGTTTAATTTGCACGAGTCAACAGAAGCATATCATTAAGAAATACTATATAATAATTTTTATTGGCAAACATCATATCCATCTCCTCTCCTCTTTTCATTCATCTTTTATTAGTAAAAGTTTGAGTGAGTTGGGTCAAGACACTCGCTCCTTACACAGAATGTTTTAGTTTTCCAGTGTCCTCAAATTTTCCACATAATATCTTGGTTAAAAGCTACTCACCCATACTCATTAATTGCATTCCTCATTGGTTAATAATTATTCAAATTCTACAAGTCAGGTAAGCACAATATTAGACTGTGGCCTAATATTAGACTGTGGCCTTACCCTCTTATACCCAAAGCAGAGATTTTGTTCTGATATGACAGTTATTTCTAGCAAATGATCAATTGTATTGACTTCTCGCATAGGAAATCAAATAGATACTTGGACAGAGTGGACTAAGACTAACCATAAACTAAAAATGTGTCTTTAGATTGAAATGGTGTGAATAAAACTGCCAAAATTTGAAAAACAAGTGAACCATGCCGTTCTAGTTAAGTTCAAAATCCGCACAATACTAATTAGCATGAATTTTTTCAACCAAAGCCTGACCATGTAATAAAATGCAGACATATAGAACCAGTGATGCACAATACTAATTGCACTCAACAACGTAGAAACATCCACATCTGAAATAAAGCGAGTCATTCAACAAACAAAATGTTCAAGTTGAATCAAAGGGAGGCATACGACACACAAAACCACCAACGCATATCCTAAAATTCACAAACACCATCATTTATCCCTTACTAATTTCATTCTACCAGTAAATAAAATCCAGTTTGTTGTGACACATAAATACCACTGATCAAGGTCAATACTTTATGCCTACATAGACAAGTCAATGAATTAGACTTGAAATACCATCCCCCAATGATAATGATTTTATAGGAACTTGTATTTCTTTGAAAATATAGATTGACTCTCTCCAGAAGAGGAAAAATCTTGTAAGTCCTCTAAAAGCTAAGTTAAAAACAGAAAAGAAAAGTTGGAAAGGGAAGAGTTTCCATAGACCTGTAGAAATGCATGCACATGCTTCCTTCCCTTCTTATGCTTAACTCATCTTACATAAACACTAAAAAATCGTCCATGGCTTACCTAAAAGGTAAAATTTAATAGGCACATTAAATGTTCATATACGCAGAAAACACACCAATAGCCAACCAAGAAAATCAAACATTTTCTAGTTTCGAGCAATAAACTAACAATCAAAATATATTTTAGTTATAGATTTTCGAGTATTCATAAAATTAGCAACCGGATTACACCACACAATAAAATAAATAAAAAGTACTTTGATTACGTGAATTGGTCTCTCAAAGAAAAAGTATATGATATTACTTCTGGAAATTTCTTTTATGACAAACCATAACATTCTTCAAAAAGAACCACGACGAAACAATCATCATCAACCAAAAATAAGTTTACAATTTGTAGAGCTCCTTGTGCATGAAGATAACTTTATAAGCATTTGTTCCTTTTCAAGGCAGGTACTCAGGGTACTCTTCCTGACAGACATAGTCTCTAATACTTTGGAATGATGCATGATATATTTCACAAAGTTGAACTCGCATTCTCTCCCTGTGTACCCTTTAATGCTAAATGATTTAAGCTGTGACAAAAGACATTCTGGAGCAATGGTGGGATTGGGTGGAACCATTAAACATTCAGAACAAATTATTTTACCCGGAAAATTTGAAAATTTAAACCAAATCTCAAAATATTGAAGATTGGGAAAATGTGGGAGTATTTCTACTAACGACCTGCAGTCCCTCCTCTCCCGTGATGAGCTATGAAAAGAATCAAGTAACATGTGTGTCAAATTGTGAAACAAGGGAAGTGTTTTCCAAGTCATCCCATGTATCTGCGTGAGTTGCATACGATAGAACATTAGAAATGTATACTCTATATTCCATATCTTATGTGCATATTGATCAAAAAATTACTATATATTTGTACACTAAATCAAAAAAGAATGAAAATACAATAAAAATATAGTAAGAATACAAATTTCAATTATATCTTAAATTTCTAAAACACTTACTCAGGAGCATAATATTCATACCTGACTTATATGCAAAATCTTTGCCTTACAAACCAGAGTCATCAGATTATCCATATCATAATAAGTCCTTACTTTAACCAAATTAGGTAAAGCATTCAAGTTCTCCAAAACAAGTGATTCCTGATAGATATGAGATGTTGCATTCAATTCTTCTAGAATAGGGCAGCCATATAGAAACTTGACAAAATATTTAGGAGATGTGAAATCAACGCTATCAAGATGAAGAATTTTGAGACAAGGAAAATTCACTTGATCAAAATCCCACATTTTTATGTTGACCAACTTAATAATTTGAAGAGTCTTACAACTAAGAATGCGAGGAGGTAATTTGATATAACAATGTCTACCAAACATGTCAAAGTTAAGATTCTTGACTCCTCTTTGCATCACAAATTTAAGAATTCTATTCAATTCTCTTTGTTGGAAGCGACAAGAGGAGCCTAGTTTTAAGGTAAAGGATTGGATTGAAGTGTTTTTATCTCGCAAGGAGAACATGGTTGAATAAACAAACTTGCGAAACGTGGCAAAGTTATTGAATGCTTTGTCATCGAAGTTGAGAATAAGGACATACAGCCATACCAGTTTCCATCTCTTAGAGAGAATGCATGTGGTTGCAGCGAATTTGATTGGAAGGAAGGAGATAATGTGAGAGATGATTGAGTCCGGCAAGTCGCTGATTCTATTGACGGTTGGAATTGAACGGCCAGAAGCCATGATCTCTAACTGTGAATGGGGCAAGGAAGCAAGAGTAGAGGATTATCATCATTGCTGCAGCAATATATAGGATTATTAGAAAACCTAATTAGGGTTTGGGTAAGAGTTTTAGTAACGGCGGGCGTTGGAGTTTCAGAGGCCGAGCGAACTCGTTCCGGGTACAGGCGGCGTATCTGCACATTCGTTTTCGCGAACAAGAGAACGAGAGATGTCGTTCCATTCATGTTCTGTTTTTTTATTATTCTGCATCACTAATTTAAAGTACTCATGTAAGTTAAGCTTACATATGACAAAAATAAACAATATTAAATATTATGGACATACATAAATGTAATTTTTATTATTTAAACTTTTAAAGTACTAGTATAATTGTGACGTGAATTTAGTTAACTAACTATACTTAAAGTTTTATTTTTAAAATTTTTTTTTTTTAGCAAATTGGTATATGTTCATGCTTGGAAGGAAGTTTAAGAAAATTAAGTACCTGTTGTCACCGATTTGAAGGTTGTTCTTTGATTTGACTCAATAAAAAAAAAATACAATACTAAGAGATATTTTGACATCCAATTCCACAAATACGGTGAATAGTGACATATATTATTTTGACATTTATTTTATATTTTATTTTCTTTCTCCAAAACAACTCTGGCTAATAGGGTATAAAAATTTGGTTAATATAGTTTGTAGTTTGGTTAATAGATATCCTGACAATAAAAAGTAGTCTTGACTAGGAAATACAAGTTTGTTAATTGAGTGTTATAACTTGGTTAATACAATTCAAAGTTTGGTTAATGTATATTCTCACTTAAAAAGATAATCTTACGTGATAAATTAACTTTGATTAATACTATGTGTAAAATTGGTTAATATTGTTTATAAACTGGTTAATTAATTCTCAAACATAAAATTATTAAATAGTAAAATAAAGTTGGTTAATGAAGTATAAAAATTGGTTAATATATTTATAAATTAGTGTCGAATATGGTTAATAGCATATATTTTATTGGTTAATGAAATAGTGAAATTGGTTAATAAATTATAAATAAAATAGTTGGTTAATAACATACATTTTTATGGTTAATTCAATTGTGAAGTTGATTATGATACAATCATATATTTGTGTTATAAAATAAATTTTAAATTTTTTTTAAAAAAAAAAATTAAAATATTATTAACATTTTATTAAAAAATTGTGTTCACCGTATAATACGGTGAACAGTGTATACGGTGTAACAAATGGGGGTAGGAAATGGTGTTGTACCAATAATCCCCATATTAAATTAATAATAGTAAACTAATGATAATAAAATAATAGTAATAATAATAACTAAAAAAACAATGATAATAGCAATAATGAAAATGATAACTTGTACACTTGGGAGATAAAAGACACATAATTTTAACATTTCAATGAGGGAATTCAAATAATTTATATTACAGGGGGATAAAGCGAATTTCGTCTATATTACAGGGAGTATCGTATATTTAACCCTAATAATAATAACTAATAATAATAGTAATACAAAAATAATACAAAAACAATTACAGTAAAATAGAAAGAAAGTAACTAGTAAAAAAATGCACTAACAATGGGAAAGGCAAGATTCGAGTTTGAGCACTTGCATGCGTAAGTCCTTGAACACTTTTTTCGCTAATAAATGAGTTCATTCACATATTTGAAAGAAAATGTGACAAAAATCAATATGATAATAAAAAAGTGGTCAAATTTTAGGATATGACAAGTTTTTTCTCTTGCACTTCATGCTTTTCTAATTTACATAACAATGATCAGAAGAAATACATACGATTATGGTTAATTACATCCAGTCCCGACAAAAGAGATTTAGCTACACATCATCATAATAACTTGATTCACAAGAAAAGAAAAGAGATAAATATGCATCAAGGTTGATTAATCGACGATGGTTGCGTATTTAACTTTGATTCTCCTGTTTCTCCTTCAATTGTTGTATTTCTCCTTCAAAAAATGCGTCCAACCCTAAATTTCTCAATTGAAAAAGTACTTATAGCATGCTTGAACAATCATTCGCGCTCAACCCAGCTTTCCTGCACTCAACGCAACTACCAGACAAAGGACTTAACCTGCCCTAAATGGAACTCAGCACAAGAATTTGGCGCTCAATTCCCTCGAGCTGCCAACTCGTGCTCACCGCAAAACTCTCTGTTTTTCTACTTCCCTTTGCGCTTCAACTTGTGCTTAACCCAGACTTGCAAGCATGCTTTGATCCATAAGTGCATGGTTAAGCCATTTTTCTGTCTTTTGATGACCACAACTCTTCTTATACATATATACCTACAAAATGAGTTGGATTTAAGTAAACTAAACAATACTTACTTGATAACTTACTAAAGCTAGTATTTACATTAAAGTTGAGAATCAAGCTAATAAGTGCAACTTTTTCATGCAAAAACCCACCGTAATTTGGCCCTTATCAGCGAATTACCATATTTAAATTGAGAGCTAGATCCTTTTATATAAGTCTTAGACGATGATGAAAACATTCGGACCATCGCTGAAAGAGTCGTCACCGCCAATTTTCTCGATCGGCCTCGACATCGACCCATCTACCCCAAAATCACCGGAGCTAGGTCATAAAGAAAAAAAAACTTTAATATGACTTTAATTATTTTATTTTATATAAACATTCATAATTCTCCTTTCAGTTATTCATTAAAGCAATAAAATAAAAAATGTGAAAAATATAAAATACATGATTATTTCAAAAAAATTGATTAGAAGTTTTTTAAGAAAAGTTATACAAAGTGTATAAGAATGTGGATTTAAAAAAGGAAAGTTATTTTTTTGGCTACCCATTTGTTAATTATTTGGTTTATTTAAATATTTTATTTTACATTAACATTATAATTTGTATTCTAATAAAAATATAATAAATGTATAATTTCCTCTTATACATATGTAATTTTTTTTTATTTTTACTTCTTAAACAATATTTAAGTACACTTGTCATATTTTTATTGAAAAATATTATACACACATCTAAGAAATTATGGGTAAATTTTTTCCTTCCAATTATTCATTAAAAACTATAAAATAATACAAATATATAAAAGAGTGAAGTCCCATTTTAGTCCCTCACAAAAATTGTAGAGGTCAGATTAGTCCCTGAGAAAAAAAAAAGTCCCTATTAAATCCCTTACAAAATTTGACCGAGCCATGTTAATCCCTCAACTAACATTTTTTTAAAATCGGGTTTTTTCTTACTTTTTGAACCGTAACTAGACTGCTAATAAAGACTCATTTTAGTCCCTCACAAAAAAGGAAGAGTTCAATTTAGTCCCTAAGAAAAAAAGTCTATACTTAATCCCTTAAAAAATTTAATCAAGTCATGTTAGTCCATCTTTTAGTATTTTTTTCAACTCAATTTTTTTTAAATTGTGACTGGACTCCTATTTTACGACTGTTGAATTGAAATTATTTATGAAGGGATTGTAGATAAATCATTGCGATACCACGACGTTCTTTTTTTTATTTGGTTTATTATCAGGCTTATGGGTGGGTGACTATGGTTTTTGTTGTTATGTATTCTTGTGTATTAGGTGTCGTTATTGTTTTAGTTGTTAATGATCTTTTAGGAAGGTTTAGTTTTGTTACTAAGGTGATTTAGGATAATTTCTTTCTTTTGTAAATAATACACATGGTATGTTGGAAGAAAATTGGTTTATACCATATCACTTAGGTTTTGATGATAAGTATTTAATGAACAATTAGGTACACTAACATATATTCAAGTGTGCATGATCATTAGTCAAAGAATTTACCGGACTCTGACTTTGACTCTGACCATGTGCAAAGGAACTCAACCTCTGACCCGTACACAATTTCTGAAAGTAGGTCTATCTTGTCAAGTCTAGTCATAGTTTAAAAATACGAAAAAAATCGTTTGAAAAAAATATTAAAAGACGGACTAACATGACTTAGTTAAATTTTGTAAGGGATTAAATAGAGACTTTTTTTTCTCAGGGACTAATTTGGACTTTCCCTTTTTTGTGAGGGACTAAAATGGATCTTCACTGGCGGTCCAGTCACGGTTCAAAAGTAAAAAAAAATCGGTTTGAAAAAAATATTAGTAGAGGGACTAACATGGCTCGGTTAAATTTTGTAAGGGATTTAATAGGGACTTTTTATTTCTCAGGGACTAATATGACCTTTACAGTTTTTATGAGGGACTAAAATGGGACTTCACTCTATATAAAATATATGATTATTTAAAAAAGAAATTGATTATTATACACTGACAGTATAAATTATTTTGAGAATTTATTTATTGACCCCCCTATGGGGGTGACCCCCAACGAAATTCCCAACTTGCCCCTGCTTCGGAGATGTTTCTCCGAAGTATTTTTTTTTATAGATTTTTTCAGACTTCGGAAATGCATCTCCGAAATCTCCAAAAAATTGGTGTTTTCAGAGATGCATTTCCGAAATGCATGAAATTTCAAAAAATATGTTGGTTTTAACAGTCAGCTATTGTTTTGGAAGCACATTTCCGAAATAATGTGTTCATATACCATTTTCCCTCCTTCACTATTTCATCATTTTTCTCCAAAACAAACTCAAACCCTCTCCAAAACATCCATCAATATCAATCCATTTTTCGTCTCAAAATCAAGTTTCAAACCGTTGATCACGTTAAAGGGAGCATAGAAAGCTACAATTTGAGGTAAACATCTCTCATTTCATCCCCTATTTCACTACATTGTTGGTGATTTCTGTGATGAAAACTCCGTCAGTTTGGAAGTTCATTTCCGAAATAAGTCACCCAACAGATTTCGGAAATTTACTTCCGAAATAATGCCTGGCAGTATTAAAAAAACAATTTTGACCATTTTTGCTAATTTTTGCATATGTTAGGTATGGTGCATCCGGACAACATTGTCGTCGATGACGTAGTAGTTCCTGAAGATGTTAACGTTAATAACGATCCGATTAACGATGTTAAATCCATGATCGATGCGGTGGATGTACGACAACAATTTACAAATGATCGGAGCTTCGCTTGTCGTGAACAATTGCTTGATTGGGTTCGTAGTGAAGCTAGTAAATTTGAATTTGGCATTGTTATTTTAATGTTCGACAATGGAAATAGTGGACGGAAAGCTTTTTTCGTTTTGAGTTGCGAGAGGGGTGGAGGTATGTACCAACAAACCGGGTGTTAAAACACGAAGACACAGGAAGTGTGGGTGTCCGTTTAAGTTGCACGTGACTCGGAGGATTGATGATTTGTGGCGTTTAAGCGTCATTTATGGAATTCATAACCATGCCTTGGATGATATATGTTCATCAACATTACTACTCAAATATATTTGGTTATTATCGACTTGCTATCCAGGATTGTTGGAAGCAAGGGTTTTTGATTAGTGAGAGGATTGTTCTCATAATCAAGTTAGTAAATCTAAGAGGATTATTCTTAGTGGTTGAAATCTTGTTGTCCAGGATTGTTGGGAACAAGTGAGTCATTAAGGGAGGATTGTTCTCTTAAGGTACTTAGTGAAAATCCAAGAGGATTGTTCTTGGTGTTTGGTGTGTCTTGTGTAAGTCACAAACAATAGTAAAATCTCTTTCATGTTGAAAGGGGACTGGAGTACTCTCGGATTGTGAGGGGAACCAGTATACATCATTGTGTTCTTTACTTTTCCGTATTTACCGCTTTCACAAATCATAACCAGAAAAGAAAGTAACACATTTCTAAACTCTTGCACCAAACCAGAAAAATAAGAACAACAAGTATTCAAAAACCGATAAAATTTTAAAGTGAAGTCAAGACTCTTCATCTATTATGTTTTGATGAAGACAAAATGATAAACAAATGAATGGAAAAAGAATGGAAAAAGAATGGAAAAAGCTTCAAGTTTAATTGTAACATCAAGTGATCAAGATTCGTCATAATGAAAGCTAGCAACAAATATTTCAAGAATTCTACTTTGAAGACTAACATTGGTCTTAAATTATTGAGCAAGCATAAAATATCAAAAACTCTTAATCCTCGATCAAGGGAAAGCATTGATCAAGGGGGAGTTATCATTGTTAGGGGGAGTATAATCCATCAAGCTTTCAATGGTTTGTCATCATCAAAAAGGGGGAGAATATGAAGTCAAGACTCTCCATCTATTATGTTTTGATGAAGACAAAATGATAAACAAATGAATGGAAAAAAAATGGAAAAAGCTTCAAGTTTAATTGTAACATCAAGTGATCAAGATTCGTCATAATGAAAGCTAGCAACAAATATTTCAAGACTAACATTGGTCTTAAATTATTGAGGTACAAGCATGCAATTATATTGATAATTTTAGTGCTCAAATTATTGTCCAAAAAATCACTTGCATGCATTGTTCATTTGTGTTCAAAATTACTTTCAAATATATTTTTTTTTAATCATATTTGAACCATGTTAAATCACTTTTAAATATAATTTTTTATCATGTTTGAACCATGTTAAATCTCTTTCAAATATAATATATTTACTTGGATAAATCAATAGATGTTGTATAAAGTTGGTTCAAATATTTAGATAATTTTTTAAAATTTTCAATTTTTAAAACATGCAGAATCTGGTAAATTATGGCAGTTTTAGCCGTCATAACAGCACTGGAAACCGCCATAATTTACACCGGTCTGAAACAGTATTTTATTTAAATTTTGAAATTTGCTGCCAACTTTTTAAGTCAGGTAACCGTTGGAACCGACTTAAAAACTACTGTACAAATTTAATAAAAAACAGCAACTTTTTAACACATTTTCATGCACTCTTCATGAAACCTTTTCATTTTAAATTGACATTTTTTCATGATATTTTTTCATGACTTCACCATGGTTCATAAAGGTGTTATGCTCTTATAAATACATTAAATTTCAAATTACAATTCACCTCTTCCATTGCAATTTAACATCATATCTTTTTACTCAAATTTTCGAATAAGTGTTTTTGTTCTTAATATTTCATAAAGAATTTTCTACATGTATGTTCATAACCTTCTAGAAAATTCATATAATTCTCATAAACACTTGAGCACTATATTTTCATCATAAATTGCTTGTTTGGGAGAGAAGATCAATCCTAGTGATTGATGTATGTTCATCAACATTACTACTCAAATATATTTGGTTATTATCGACTTGCTATCCAGGATTGTTGGAAGCAAGGGTTTTTGATTAGTGAGGGGATTGTTCTCATAATCAGGTTAGTAAATCTAAGAGGATTGTTCTTAGTGGTTGAAATCTTGTTGTTCAGGATTGTTGGAAACAAGTGAGTAATTAAGGGAGGATTGTTCTCTTAATGTACTTAGTAAAAATCCAAGAGGATTGTTCTTGGTGTTTGGTGTGTCTTGTGTAAGTCACAAACAATAGTAAAATCTCTTTCATGTTGAAAGGGGACTGCAGTACTCTCGGATTGTGAGGGGAACCAGTATACATCATTGTGTTCTTTACTTTTCCGCATTTACCGCTTTCACAAATCATAACCAGAAAAGAAAGTAACACATTTCTAAATCTTGCACCAAACCAGAAAAATAAGAACAACAAGTATTCAAAAACCGATAAAATTTTAAAGTACCTAATTCACCCCCCCCCCCTCTTAGGCGCACTCTTGAACTTACACTTAGTTGATTGAGACAATAGATGTGTTATTATTTATTGTTGTAAATTCACAAAATGGATATACACTTTGCTAATTTCTTGTTCTAAATTCACAAAACGGATCTCTGTAAAAATAGGCATGCTTCAATACACTTTGCTAATGATTTCAAATTTTCATGTAACATATGCTTTTGGAAATCTGATACAACACGCATTCCTTGCCAATAGAAGTCATAAAAGTGGATGGAAATAATCCTTTTTGTACAGGTCAATTAACACAAAAAAAAATAGAAGAGAAATAATCGAGAAACCGACGAAAGCATTACATCGAACATTTTGTAACAATTACTCATACCTGCACACAACTTATCAAAGAGAAATAAAATACCTACAGAACATAATAATCAAAGAACATAGTTATCAAAGATAATTAAAAACAAACTTCCATAACAACTTACAATGGTCTTTTCCAAAATTTACTCTCTTTTTCATTTTCAATGAAGCAACACCTTTAGAGAAGGACATTAAAGTCAATATTTAATGAAATTAAAAGAAAATCAAACAAATACAAAAATAATGTTATTAAGTTAATAAAAAGTTACTGACATTAAACAATACTCTTCTCATTTTTTAGAGGAACACTTATTTTAGAGTTGACTTTACATAGGGATCTTTACACCCGACTTTATGAGAATAAAGATAACTTTGATAAAATTCACGATGCCCTTGTTCCATCTCTTACCGCTCACGCACCAGTTTCAAAGTAGATGTCTTTCCTTGGGATGAATCATCTTATAACAAGTGTGTATGATCGGGTGTGTACCGATCTGACGAGATTTGGATTCAGACATTTTTCTCACTTCATAGTCACCCACCTGTAGACCCGTACGGCCGCATCATTTGTATTGGGTATATAAGATCGTGCCACTTTGTACAAGTTTTTTTTTTAAACTAGGGTGTCCTATTCCGACTACGGCATGTCAGTGGACGACACATCATACAAAAGAGGAGGACACTTGGCTGGATCTTTTTTTTGAAAGGATGGTGAAGTTCGAAGAAATGATGAAGCAAGAGAGGGAAGCAAATAGGGAGAAGTCGAAGAATTTACCGGTTTTAGAATTAAACGGCGACAATTCGTTCGGTACATTTTAGGATGTCATCAAATATTTTTTGTATGTATTATCGTGAAGAATGTAAAACCAATACGATTCAATACATATATAGTATATCTATATTTAATGTAATCAACATTTATTCTTACCGATTTAATTGTTTTATATATTGATTAAGTTGTATTGATGTTGATTCTACCATAACAGAATTGTATCATTTAGGATTCTGTTTCTACGTTATTCGGAAATTCTTATTCAAAATTTTAAAGCATCAAAGCTTATTTCGAAAGTATATATCCGAAATATGCACTAATAGCAATATAAGATTTCTTGGGTCCATATTACTACAAAAAGTCTATAAATATGGTCTCTGTACATTTTCATTAACATCACAAGCCACAATCAGAAATGACTCAAACCTACCCTCACCTTGCTTTTGTCTACTTCAGCAGTGGTTACTCGATGCCACCTCAATTTAGGTTCTCGCACGACACACCTTTTGCCGAGCTGATTCCGACACTGAACTCTCTCTTGTAATATCCAAAAAATCAGAAGGTGATCAAGCTTGAGTATCGTTCACCTTCACTTGACGCCGAAGGAAAAGTAAAGTTCACCTCATTTGAGCTCAAGAACGACGACGATTTATAGGTTATATGGACAATTTTTCAACAATATTCTTCAAAGGGTCTAGTCGAGTTGGATGCGAAACTTGAAAGATCGGAAGAAGATGTTATCAAAATGTTGCCCCATCCTCAACTACCCATTTATAACAATATGTAACGTTAAATTTATGTTGAACTATCTATGTAATTTTGATTATTTATGATAAATTTATGCTTTGTTGCTTTGTTGATATGGATTCTGTCTCAGCCATATTTTCAAATATGCATATTCAGATTCACATTTTTTCTAAAAAAAATGTGATTTCGGAGATGCAAATGTGAAGTCGCATTTTTTTCAAAAAAAAAAAGTGACTTAGGAGATGCATATGTGAAATAACTTTTTTTCCAAAAAAAAAATATATATATATGACTTCGGAATTGTATATTCAAAGTTACTTTTTCTAAAAAATGTAACTTATTCAAAATATAAGAATATAAATATAAGAATATTTTAGAGTTTTCACCGAGGTCCTGAAAAATTATATGAATGCATAAAGTGATTCTATACTTTAGTGATTTGCTAATTATAATAAGGGTCATGCTAACATGTGCCCTTAGGACACATGTTAAGGATACTATAATTAGAAAAAGTTAGATATAATTAAATGCAATAAAGTCATATTTAAAGTTTCGATATATTGAATGTACGCATTTCAAAAAGAAATTTTTATAAATGTCTTATTAACTTGTGCCCCTGTGAGCCAATTAAATTAAATTGTGCATGTCAATCTTTCACCTTTTCCTTAGATAGAAGAAGAAAAGTCATAAAGGGAAATCGCAATCAATTATTTCTTTTTTAAAATTAATTATTATGACAATGAATGAAGTCTAGTCTTGATAGAAAAGAAAACTTTTTTCTTGTATTCGGTATCCATCAATTCTTGTTTTAAAATTTAATTGCTACATGTTTTACTCATGTTGTAGTTAGAAATAGAATGGCTTAGAAAATTAGTATATAATTTGGATTTATTACATTTCTTTTATTATTATTAAATTTTTTTTACTTAGTCTTTAAACAATTATTTTTGTAAATATTTGTATGATGTTCTATTTATCATCATATATGATAGATATCAAACTTATAAGTTTAAATATATAGAAGAAGATGAAAGGTGCCTATCAAATAAACCTATTATTTTATTAAAAAATATAATTTATTTATTAATTTAAAAATAAATAAATAAATAAATAAATAATATGAAATCTATAAAATGCTAATAGAGAAAATGGGTCATGCCCTGAAGTGTAAAATATTTTTATACTGTCAACCAATCAACATCATGTATTCAATTAAATTATTCTTTTATTTTAAAAAAATTTTAATGACATGACATATTGATTCTCTATTAGATGACGGTGTAAAACTATTTTACACTGTCAATGCACTACCTTTTAACTCATGCTAATAACGGTAATTTTGTTCGATTTTAACAACAGCACCAGGCCTCAAATTTTAGGGGCTCAATTTTTGTTTATAATTAGATAAAAATATTTAAAATAAATAAAAATATTAAAAACATAAAATTTAAATAAATTATTTATAATTTAAATAATATTTTAATTTTTTTAGTGTAATATACAATTGTATATTTAATGTGTTATTTTTAATTATTTTAAAATTAATTTTATTTTTGAAAAAATTTAGATTCATTTCTTAAATTAAAACAGGACCACATAATTGATTGGATCGCCCAGAATAATAATATTAGAACTATAAATTTTTAATTAATAATACTAATATTTAACATGAGTCAAGTCATGAAGTAATTCTCTTAAATTAAAAAATTGTAACTCAAATAAAAGTTAAAAGTTATTAAATTTTATTTATTTTAATATTAAAAAAATCTTAAATAAAAATCTAATATATCAAAAAAATTAATAAAAAAATCAATACATTAAAAAAAAGAGATTCGTTTATTTTAATTTAATTATAATTAATATATAATTATATTTTGATGTGTATTTTGATTTATTATAATTATATTTTTTAATTTAAATTTCATTTTTATATTATAACATCACCTTCGAATTAATTGGACCGACTATTCATCTAAACATAATTTATTTTTTTAAAATTATCATGACCTTTTTACATAATTATTTATATCTGACCAAAAATTTTGGAACCAGATAAATACTCGTATGAACGCACAAAAATTTCACTAGTTAAATAGACGAGGGTTAGACGTTATTTATCAAAGGAATCTAATTATTAAAGTAAGGACATCATAAAAGACTCGTATGAACGCACAAATGCTTTCTATCAGAGGTACTGTTGCATCTCCATTTATTTATCTTAGAATTTACACCCTTAAACAAGCATCATAACAACAAAATTGTTCTCGTGATTATGTTATCATCTAGAAAAAAATTGATAAACAAAATGATACTATAAATCTATAATAATAAAGAGGAGTATATGAGGTACTTCGATTCTTACACACTTTTCAACCGGTAAAATAAGAAAGTCACATGATAGGATTTATTACACCAAACCTTTTAAAATTTCGATTTAAAACTTAAATTCTATAGATTTTACGTTTTTAGCTCAATATTGCGTGTGAAATCGCAAGTAAAAATCTTTCTATGTAAAATCGTATTTCAGAATGATTTTAAGTGATTTAAATCTTTCTGAAATCGATGAAATTGTATAAAATCATGTAAAATCGTTGGATTTTACTCTTTAACCTGATTTTACTTTTCTTTTCTTTTTTTGTCAAAATTTATAAATTACATTGTATATTTTGACCTATAAAATTTTCTCTATGGATTTTTAATTTTATTCACATTCATATCTAGGTTATAATATTAAAGAATCTTTAACATTTGGAGATGGATTTAATCAAAGTCAAATATGAATGTTCTAATGAAGATAATGTTGTAGAAGGATTGAACTTTTGATTAAGTCAATGATGAAAATAAAAAGATTTATTTTTTTGAACTTGAAAAACTTATGAGACTATTATTTTTTTATAATATTTTGGATGTTACATTATATGATTTGGTGGACAATTTATATAATTTGATACAAGTTTGTGAATATTACACTTTATTATGAATGATATAGTATATTTTTGCTTTATAATTAAGTTAAAATTTTAAATAATTAATGCATTAATTTAAAATATTTTATATATATATATATATATATATATATATATATATATATATATATATATATATATATATATATATATATATAATATGAGATAAACTTTATGATTTTACGTTTCGATTTTACCTAGGTAAAACGAGTCAAGGTAAAAACTCGATTCTGACAACTTTGCTCCCAACAAAAACATCTACATGATTCTTGCTTAATAAGACTAATTAGGGGTGTTAAAATATATAATTAATTAAATTATATATTTGAACTAAATCGCTTAAATGATTAATGAGTTGAACAATTTAATTTAAATAATTCAAGTTTAGTTTAAAATTATTTTAGAATTAGTTTCCTTTCTATAAACTGGTTTCTCATCAAAAATAAAAAAAATCAATTGAGTAAAAAAATAACATTTTTTTTCAAAAGTTTAAAATAAAAACATTTTTTCTCAAAATAATAAAAATTAAAAAAAAAAAAATTTGATGGATCCAACTAAAAAATTGAAAGAATAAGAGAATATAAGATGAATTTGATGGATCTTTGATTTTGAATTTTTCTTTACCCACCTTCCTATGGGGGAAACCCCCAGCGAAATCCCAAAACTGCCCCTGCTTCGGAGATGCATATCCGAAGTTATTTTTTTTTGTTTTTTTTTTAGTTCGGAAATGAATCTCCGAAAACATCAAAAATTTGATGTTTTCGGAGATTCATTTCCGAACTAAAAAAAATTCAAAATCCGTGCATATTTTCGGAAGTTCATTTCCGAAACTGTTGCTGCATATACAAATTTCCCTCCTTCACTTTTTCATCATTTTTCTCCAAAAACTTATCAAAACCCTCTCTAAACCCTATCAATCTCTATCAATTTTTCGCCCTAAAAGCAAGTTTCAAACCGTTGATCACGTTAAAGGGGGCATAGAAAGCTACAATTTCAGGTAAACATCTCTCATTTCATCCCCTATTTCACTACATTGATTCAAGGAGCGCGAGCAAGGAGCGCGAGCAAAATAGAGAGCGTTCGAAGAACGTGCCTATTTTGGACTTAGGATCCACCGATTGGTTCGGTGAATTTTAGTTCGTTCCGGGTCGTTTTTTGTTTGTAACGATCATTTTTGGTATGTATTGTTGTTTATCATGTAAAATCGGACCGATTCAATACATATATAATATAAGTATGTTTTATGTCATCAATGTCTAATTTATGTCTATTTTGAATTCCTTTGGTATTGTTTACACAAAACACTAAGCAATCAACAAAATGCAAAATTTAAGTCTGTTTTCTGCATAATTCGGAAATGAACTTCCGAAATATACATGTCTGGAGCCTATTTTCGGAAGTTCATTTCCGAAATGTCCCCTGAGGCAGGATAAGGTTTGTTGGGCCATCAATGCTCCAATAAGTCTATAAATACCACACACTCTTCTTCATCCTCTTCACACCACAAAACACAAATGACACAAACCTACCCTCACCTAGCATTCGTCTACTTTGAAACCGGCTACCCGATGCCGTTCCAATTTCGCTTCTCGCGCGACACGCCGTTTGCGGAATTGATACCGTCGCTCAACACGCTTTTGCGCTATCCCGAGAATCGAAAGGTTGTCAAGCTCGAGTACCGCTCTCCATCGCTTAACGACGAGGGAGACATTAAGTTCACACCTTTTGAGATCAAGAACGACGAAGACTTAGCGGTTATGTGGACAACGTTCGACCGATTTTCTTCGAAAGGCCCGATCGAGTTGGACGCCAAACTTCAAAGATCGGCGGACGACGTTATCAAAATGTTGACTCATCCCCACCTACCCGTGTTCAACAATATGTAACTTTGATTTTCAGTAATATTATCGTTGTAATCTTCACCCGATTAAATAAAGCGAATCGTTGTTATTTTTCATTTTGCTTCTGTCCAGACATAACTTCGGAAGTGCATTTCCGAATTCCATCATGGGGGGTGCGCTCGGAGATGAACTTCCGAAACACCACATTTTCTGAAAATTTAACATTATTTCGGAGATGCATCTCCGAAATCAATTTTTTATATTAAAAAAAACACTTTTTCGGAAGTTCATTTCCGAAAACACCTTTTTTGCAAAAAAAAATACCGTTTCGGAAATGAACTTCCGAAACAAGGGGTAGTGTGGTAAATTCACTAGGGGTGGGCAAGAAGGTTAGGAGGTGGCTAAAGAAATTCTCTTGATTTTATTGGAGTTGAAGAAATTGAGACAAAGAGAATTAATGGAAGAAGATGATGAAGTTTGAAGACAAAAAATAAAAAGAGGAAGAACATTTGAGAAAAAATAGAGAGAAGGAAAGGGAGAACATGAAATATATAGAAAATTGAAAGTAATTGAGAATTAGAAAGGGAAATAGAAATGGATATATTATTTCGCCTTTAAAAAATATATGTAATATGTATAGACTTAAATACTAACAATTAATTAAATTTAAAATTGAAGGATTGGAAAAAAAATTAAAATTGAATTGAAATAATTGATTTTTATTTTATAATTTTTGATAAAAATCAAATAGTATCCAAATTTTAAAATAAAATACGAATAAATAATCAAATAATTTATAAATGAATATCACTTTAATTATATTCGAACTCTTAAAATAGATTTTGGTCTAGTTATGAATCTAATTCCTTAAATTTTTAATTTTACATAGAAACCATTATTAAAAACTTTTAATAATATGTCTTTTTTTTAGTTTTTATTGTTGAATGTGTAAAATAACTTTACACTATCAATGTATGAATATTATTCTCAATAAAATATTAATAAACATGTGAAAACCAATTATTTCAAATACACATTTGCTAAAGAGATTCGTAAATCTATAAAACTTTGTATTTAATTAAAAAATACAATTTATCATAAACAAATTCCAAACCACCGGAAATAAAATATTAATAAATATTTTTATAAATACATCAAATTAAACTAGTTTATTATAGCATAACAGGTAGAGCTTTAGGCAAAGCTTCATGACCAGAGAAGGATGGAGTCATCATCTTGAATTGACCACTTTCTTCCATTGAAATTTTGTTGATTAATTGATGCAAAATCCTTTCTTGTTCTTCCCAATCACTCCATTCATAAATTTGAGCTCTCACAAGAGAAGGATCTTTGCAAATCAAATCCCATATAGGAAAATTCTTCCTTGGCATCACAAAATCTTTTTCTTTTAGATTCAAGCTTGGACAATAATCTCCACTACCATCACCAAGATAGATAAATCTTTTATTCTCTTCGCATGAAAAAGAATCTTGGATTCTATTTATTATTAGACCCTGAAAATAATGTTAATTAAAATTTAATTAATTAATTAATTAATTAATATTATTTTTTAAGTTAATAGTTAATACCGTAATTTTAGTTAAAAGGCTCATAAAAAATAACAAAAAAATAATTACAACATAAATGTTAGATACAAACCTTGCACATGTTTGTAGGGCAGAGATTACATCTATGAGGAGGTTTGTTGATATCATGATATGGCAAAACTCTTAATCTTCCTTCTTCATCAACATAACCTGGATTAGTGTTAATCTCAGAGAAACATTCTCTAATTCCAAAGTTCTTTAGAATTGTCTCTATGAAAAATGTGTTTGCATCACTAACAATCCTAAGATCACACCCTAAAGCATGGGCTGCTTTAATGGTAGGGATCATTCTAGGGTGTATAGGAATTCTCTTCAAAACTTGAACAATGTCTTCAATTGTTTTTCCATTAGAATGAAGCTCCATCATCATCCTATCCTATAAATTAAAAAAAAAAAAAAAAATTAGAGTTAATTATTTATATAATATAAACATAATTATTATTGGATGAAATGAAAAGGTTACATACCATGAGATTGTTGAATGGCATGGTAGGAAAGAGTTGATTGAACAAATCATTGAAACCTAACTCATCAACAACCCAATTATCACTGTCACAATTGATTATGGTTTTATCAAAGTCGAAAACCACAACAATATTACTATTAGCCATACTGAAGACAAAGAGAATGAGAAAGATAAACAATAACAAAAGAAGAACAAATTTCTAGGAATTTGATTCTTAATAGGGATTTGAAACTGCTATGAAAATTGTTTTTTTTTTACTTGTGTTATAACTTGAGAATTGAAAGGGTATTTATAGTGAATAATTCTAGGCTTGAATGTGAAGGTTAGCCTTAAAAAAATAACAAAAAAAGATCAAATTAAATTACAACCGTTGGATGTGAGAAAGCTTAGGTTGATCACAAAACTGATGGCTGAGATGTCATAAAAAAAAGGAATATTCTTGAGGAACTAATTAGTGTAGTTGGCCACATATGAAATCCACTATATGTCTATATTGTCTACAAGAATATTCCACTTACATTCTAATTTCATATTTAAATTTAATCACTATACCATATTATTCATATAATCTCGCAACATCGAAATAGATTGAATTTACCAAAAAGGTTATTTTAAAATTTATTTATATACTGTTAAAATTTATTTCTATTATTAGGTGAAATATGTGGGTTCTTAGTAAACACGATTCTAAATTGATTTATAATGCAACAATTTTAAAACATCGAAAAAGAACTTTGCCAACTATGTATTTTTATATAACACGAATCATTTACTACTATATGTATCTAACAAAACAAATTGCTAACAAAAACTTTATTTTAGCCTTTCTCCATTTATTGATATCTAATCAAAATAGAGAAAAATATTTTTTTATCATAAAAAGTTATCTTTTTTTTTTTCTTTCCATCATTTATATTTTTATCTTTTAATATTAGTTTATCATATTTATTCTTGTGAGATATTGGATCGAACTCTAGTATTGTCGAAGGGTAGCTTCTTGGTTCGACAGTCCGACAGAGTTAAGCATGAAGTCGAAGGGTTGCTCACATGCTGGTGTCGAAGTGTGCATGCTGTAGTCGAAGATGCTAGGGTTGTTAGCATGTTAAATTAGGTTTTAGTGTTTAAACCCTAATTTGTTAAGTTAGCTTGTTTATTAAGTTGGCTTGTGTAATGGGCCTTGCTGAAAAAGCCCATTAGTTAGTATGTTAGGTTTTATTATAAATAACATACTAGTCTCTCATCATTGCTAAGCTGCAAATCCTAATTTAGGGTGAGAGAGGTTATTTGTTATTCTTGTAAACTTGTAATCTTGTTTTAAGAGAAAGTAAAAGAATAGCAGTTATAACCAATTATTGTGTTCCTCTTCTTCCGTGTCCTTTATTCATCCCTTATTTTATACTTTGTTCGTGGCATTGAATTCACAACAAATTGGTGCGGTGAGCGTGGAGAAGATGCCTTCAACAAAGTATGAGATTGAAAAGTTCACCGGAGTGAATGATTTCGGTCTGTGGCGCTTGAAGATGAAAGCCCTACTGGTTCAGCAGGGTTGTTTGGAAGCGTTGAAGGGAGAGGCAGCCATGAATGCTGAATTGACGGCAGCGGAGAAGACGAATATGATCGAGAAAGCACACAGCGCAATTTTGTTGAGCCTTGGTGATAAGGTTCTCCGGCAGGTATCAAAGGAGACGACGACATCAGGGTTATGGGTGAAACTTGAAAGTTTGTACATGACCAAATCGCTGGTAAATCGACTCTACCTGAAGCAAGCTTTGTATTCATTCAAGATGATTGAAGACAAAGTATTGGCTGAGCAGTTGGATATGTTCAACAAGCTGATTCTTGATCTTGAAAATATTGATGTGAAAATCGATGATGAAGATCAAGCGCTGTTACTATTGTGTTCTTTGCCTCGATCACATGCTCACTTCAAAGAAACTCTCTTGTATGGAAGAGAGTCCCTGACGTTTGAAGAAGTTCAATCAGCCTTGTACTCTAAGGACTTGAATGAACGAAAGGAGCATAAACCTTCGACTGTTGGCGAAGGTTTGGCCGTTAAAGGAAAACTCTTACGAAAGGATGGTAAGTTCGACAAGAAGAAAGGCAAAAGCCAGTCGAAGACTTACAGTGGCGAAGCATCTGGCATTCGATGTTACCATTGTAAGAAGGAGGGTCACACAAGAAAGGTGAGCCCTGAACGCTTGAAATATCATGGAGGTAAGGATAATGGCAACGCTGCCATTGTTCAAGATGATTTCGAATCATCTGATGTTCTTGTGGTTTCAAGCAGTGACTCTAAGAAGGAGTGAATTATGGATTCAGGTTGCACTTGGCACATGACTCCAAACAAAGACTTGTTCGAGGAATTATGTGATCAAGATGGTGGATCAGTATTGCTGGGAAACAACAAGGCTTGCAAGATTGCAGGTGTTGGATCTGTGAGATTCAAGCTCCATGATGAGTCAATAAGGTTGTTGACTGAAGTCAGGTATGTTCCTGATTTGAAGAGAAATTTGCTTTCTCTTGGTGAATTCGACAAGAAAGGATATGTTTTCCAAGGAGAGAAAAGTATCCTAAGAGTCACGAAGGGTTCGAAGGAAGTCTTGAGAGGCGTGAAGAAACAAGGCTTGTATACCCTTGAGGCTGAAGTTGTAAGTGGTTCGACAAATGTTGTATCCACGAAACCTTTGTCGAAGACAGAAATCTGGCACATGAGATTGGGCCATGTCAGTGAAAGGGGTCTGGTCGAATTAGGGAAACAAAATCTGCTTGGTGGAGACAAAATCGAAAAGCTGAAGTTTTGTGAACCCTGTGTACTTGGAAAAACTTGCAGAGTGAAGTTCAACAAAGGCAAACAAAGAACACATGGATCCCTTGATTACATCCATGCTGATCTTTGGGGGCCTGCAAGGTGTCCATCACATTCAGGAGCAATGTATTTTCTATCCATAGTAGATGATTATTCCAGAAAATTATGGGTATTCATCCAGAAGACTAAGGATGAAACTTTTGAGAATTTCAAAAGTTGGAAGACTCTGGTTGAAAATCAGACTGGCAGAAAGGTCAAGAGGTTGAGAACCGACAATGGCCTTGAATTTTGCAATGAGGCATTCGACAGTTTTTGTGCTGTCTCTGGTATTGCAAGGCATAGAACTACTGCAGGTACTCCACAGCAAAATGGTTTGGCTGAAAGGTTTAATCGAACTATTTTGGAGAGAGTCAGATGCATGTTGACTAGTGCGGGGTTAACAAAGGTGTTCTGGGCTGAGGCTGTTTCGACAGCAACATATCTGATAAACAGATGTCCTTCGACAGCGTTAGATATGAAGACACCTGAAGAAGTTTGGTCGGGACATCCACCAGATCTTGACAAACTGAGAGTATTTGGCTGCGTAGCCTATGCTCACATTAGGCAAGACAAGGTCGAACCTAGAGCTCTGAAATGCATGTTCATGGGATACCCAGAAGGAGTCAAAGCTTATAGGCTATGGTGCCTAGAGCCAGGTCACAGGAGGTGTATCACCAGTCGAGATGTAGTTTTCAATGAAGCTGAAATGGCTTTTAAGAAAACTGATGATGTTGGTCGAAGTACAGAAACATCTGACGAAGAGCTGGAACAGGTAGAGATTCTTGTTGAGGTGGAGCATGTTGATGCTGAATTGCATATCCCAGATGAAGTCGAAGAAGAAGCAGAAGATGCTGAAGTTGAGGAAACTGACGATGACTACCTATTATCGAGAGATAGGTCGAGAAGAGTCATCAAGCCACCTCAGAGACTTGGATATGCAGATCTTATAGCTTATGCCTTAATCTCTGCAAGTGAGGTTCTAGACGAAGAACCTAGAGACTATAAGGAAGTTATGAGGAGTCGAAATAAGACTGAATGGCTGAAGGCCATGGATGATGAGATAAAATCTCTTCATGATAATCATACCTGGGAACTGATCACACTACGCCAAAATTGGCTTTTAACAGCACACCTTTTAACAGCACACCTGCTGGGGCAAGGTTAGTCAGCTGTAAATGGATTTTCAAAGTTAAGGAAGGAATTGAAGGAGTGACGTCGAAAAGATACAAGGCAAGGTTAGTTGCAAGGGGTTTCACTCAGAAAGAAGGTGTCGACTTCAATGATGTGTTTTCTCCTGTTGTGAAGCATAGGTCCATTCGAATGTTGCTTGCCATGGTGGCACAGTTCGATCTTGAATTGGAACAGATGGATGTGAAGACTGCGTTCTTGTATGGTGATTTAGATGAAACGATCCTGATGAGGCAACCTGAAGGGTATGTCGAAAAAGGGAAGGAAGATTATGTGTGCAAGTTAAAGAGATCTTTGTATGGGCTGAAACAATCTCCTCGACAGTGGAATATGAGATTCGACAAGTTCATGGCACGCATAAGTTTCATTAGAAGTCAGTTCGACCACTGCGTTTACTTCAGATTTCGATCTGGTAATTCATTTGTTATTTTGTTGCTTTATGTGGATGATATTCTCATAGAAAGCAACAATGTTGAAGATGTGACGAGGGTGAAGGCTGAACTCAATAAGGAGTTCGATATGAAGGATCTGGGAGCTGCTTCCAGGATTCTTGGAATTGACATTCGAAGAGATAGAAAGAAGTCGAAGTTATGCTTATCTCAAAAGGCATATCTACGGAAGATTCTTGAAAAGTTTGGTATGTCGAATTCGAAGCCAGTTGTGACTCCAACAAACCCTCAATTCAAGCTGAGTATTGATTAGTGTCCCAGTACTGATGTCGAAAGAGCCTATATGAATAGCATCCCATATGCTAATATAGTTGGTTCTTTGATGTATGCTATGGTCTGTACTAGACCCGACATAGCTTACGCAGTCAGTCTTGTAAGCAGGTACATGGCGAATCCTGGAAAGGCTCACTGGCAAGCATTGAAGTGGATTTTAAGGTACATAAATGGGTCTCTGAATAGAGTCCTAATTTATGGTGGAGCCTTGGGTGAAGATAGTAAAGCAGTAATAGAAAGATATGTCGACTCTGATTATACAGGTTGTATGGATTCTAGAAAGTCTATTTCTGGATATGTTTTCACTATGTTTGGCACAGCAATTAGTTGGGAAGCAACTCTTCAGAAGGTTGTTGCTCTATCAACCACTGAAGCGGAATATATTGCTCTCACTGAAGCTGTGAAAGAAGCATTGTTGCTTGAAGGTTTTGCGAAGGAGCTGAAACTTCAAGATCGAGGTATCACTGTTAAATGTGATAGTCAAAGTGCAATACACCTGTCAAAGAATTCAGCCTATCATGAGCGAACTAAGCACATTGATGTGAGGCTGCATTTCGTCAGAGGAGTAATCGAGCGTGGAGAAGTCCAAGTGCTGAAGGTTTCGACTGAAGACAATGCTGCTGATATGATCACCAAGACATTGCCGAGTTGCAAGTTTTTCCACTGTATGCAGTTGATAAAGCTGCGTGAAGAAAGCTAGTCTGTTCCTTGACGTTGTAGAGTTAGGTCCAAGGTGGAGATTTGTGAGATATTGGATCGAACTCTAGTATTGTCGAAGGGTAGCTTCTTGGTTCGACAGTCCGACAGAGTTAAGCATGAAGTCGAAGGGTTGCTCACATGCTGGTGTCGAAGTGTGCATGCTGTAGTCGAAGATGGGTCGAGCATGCAGATGTCGAAGATGCTAGGGTTGTTAGCATGTTAAATTAGGTTTTAGTGTTTAAACCCTAATTTGTTAAGTTAGCTTGTTTATTAAGTTGGCTTGTGTAATGGGCCTTGCTGAAAAAGCCCATTAGTTAGTATGTTAGGTTTTATTATAAATAACATACTAGTCTCTCATCATTGCTAAGCTGCAAATCCTAATTTAGGGTGAGAGAGGTTATTTGTTATTCTTGTAAACTTGTAATCTTGTTTTAAGAGAAAGTAAAAGAATAGCAGTTATAACCAATTATTGTGTTCCTCTTCTTCCGTGTCCTTTATTCATCCCTTATTTTATACTTTGTTCGTGGCATTGAATTCACAACAAATTGGTGCGGTGAGCGTGGAGAAGATGCCTTCAACAAAGTATGAGATTGAAAAGTTCACCGGAGTGAATGATTTCGGTCTGTGGCGCTTGAAGATGAAAGCCCTACTGGTTCAGCAGGGTTGTTTGGAAGCGTTGAAGGGAGAGGCAGCCATGAATGCTGAATTGACGGCAACGGAGAAGACGAATATGATCGAGAAAGCACACAGCGCAATTTTGTTGAGCCTTGGTGATAAGGTTCTCCGGCAGGTATCAAAGGAGACGACGACATCAGGGTTATGGGTGAAACTTGAAAGTTTGTACATGACCAAATCGCTGGTAAATCGACTCTACCTGAAGCAAGCTTTGTATTCATTCAAGATGATTGAAGACAAAGTATTGGTTGAGCAGTTGGATATGTTCAACAAGCTGATTCTTGATCTTGAAAATATTGATGTGAAAATCGATGATGAAGATCAAGCGCTGTTACTATTGTGTTCTTTGCCTCGATCACATGCTCACTTCAAAGAAACTCTCTTGTATGGAAGAGAGTCCCTGACGTTTGAAGAAGTTCAATCAGCCTTGTACTCTAAGGACTTGAATGAACGAAAGGAGCATAAACCTTCGACTGTTGGCGAAGGTTTGGCCGTTAAAGGAAAACTCTTACGAAAGGATGGTAAGTTCGACAAGAAGAAAGGCAAAAGCCAGTCGAAGACTTACAGTGGCGAAGCATCTGGCATTCGATGCTACCATTGTAAGAAGGAGGGTCACACAAGAAAGGTGAGCCCTGAACGCTTGAAATATCATGGAGGTAAGGATAATGGCAACGCTGCCATTGTTCAAGATGATTTCGAATCATCTGATGTTCTTGTGGTTTCAAGCAGTGACTCTAAGAAGGAGTGAATTATGGATTCAGGTTGCACTTGGCACATGACTCCAAACAAAGACTTGTTCGAGGAATTATGTGATCAAGATGGTGGATCAGTATTGCTGGGAAACAACAAGGCTTGCAAGATTGCAGGTGTTGGATCTGTGAGATTCAAGCTCCATGATGAGTCAATAAGGTTGTTGACTGAAGTCAGGTATGTTCCTGATTTGAAGAGAAATTTGCTTTCTCTTGGTGAATTCGACAAGAAAGGATATGTTTTCCAAGGAGAGAAAAGTATCCTAAGAGTCACGAAGGGTTCGAAGGAAGTCTTGAGAGGCGTGAAGAAACAAGGCTTGTATACCCTTGAGGCTGAAGTTGTAAGTGGTTCGACAAATGTTGTATCCACGAAACCTTTGTCGAAGACAGAAATCTGGCACATGAGATTGGGCCATGTCAGTGAAAGGGGTCTGGTCGAATTAGGGAAACAAAATCTGCTTGGTGGAGACAAAATCGAAAAGCTGAAGTTTTGTGAACCCTGTGTACTTGGAAAAACTTGCAGAGTGAAGTTCAACAAAGGCAAACAAAGAACACATGGATCCCTTGATTACATCCATGCTGATCTTTGGGGGCCTGCAAGGTGTCCATCACATTCAGGAGCAATGTATTTTCTATCCATAGTAGATGATTATTCCAGAAAATTATGGGTATTCATCCAGAAGACTAAGGATGAAACTTTTGAGAATTTCAAAAGTTGGAAGACTCTGGTTGAAAATCAGACTGGCAGAAAGGTCAAGAGGTTGAGAACCGACAATGGCCTTGAATTTTGCAATGAGGCATTCGACAGTTTTTGTGCTGTCTCTGGTATTGCAAGGCATAGAACTACTGCAGGTACTCCACAGCAAAATGGTTTGGCTGAAAGGTTTAATCGAACTATTTTGGAGAGAGTCAGATGCATGTTGACTAGTGCGGGGTTAACAAAGGTGTTCTGGGCTGAGGCTGTTTCGACAGCAACATATCTGATAAACAGATGTCCTTCGACAGCGTTAGATATGAAGACACCTGAAGAAGTTTGGTCGGGACATCCACCAGATCTTGACAAACTGAGAGTATTTGGCTGCGTAGCCTATGCTCACATTAGGCAAGACAAGGTCGAACCTAGAGCTCTGAAATGCATGTTCATGGGATACCCAGAAGGAGTCAAAGCTTATAGGCTATGGTGCCTAGAGCCAGGTCACAGGAGGTGTATCACCAGTCGAGATGTAGTTTTCAATGAAGCTGAAATGGCTTTTAAGAAAACTGATGATGTTGGTCGAAGTACAGAAACATCTGACGAAGAGCTGGAACAGGTAGAGATTCTTGTTGAGGTGGAGCATGTTGATGCTGAATTGCATATCCCAGATGAAGTCGAAGAAGAAGCAGAAGATGCTGAAGTTGAGGAAACTGACGATGACTACCTATTATCGAGAGATAGGTCGAGAAGAGTCATCAAGCCACCTCAGAGACTTGGATATGCAGATCTTATAGCTTATGCCTTAATCTCTGCAAGTGAGGTTCTAGACGAAGAACCTAGAGACTATAAGGAAGTTATGAGGAGTCGAAATAAGACTGAATGGCTGAAGGCCATGGATGATGAGATAAAATCTCTTCATGATAATCATACCTGGGAACTGATCACACTACGCCAAAATTGGCTTTTAACAGCACACCTTTTAACAGCACACCTGCTTGGGCAAGGTTAGTCAGCTGTAAATGGATTTTCAAAGTTAAGGAAGGAATTGAAGGAGTGACTTCGAAAAGATACAAGGCAAGGTTAGTTGCAAGGGGTTTCACTCAGAAAGAAGGTGTCGACTTCAATGATGTGTTTTCTCCTGTTGTGAAGCATAGGTCCATTCGAATGTTGCTTGCCATGGTGGCACAGTTCGATCTTGAATTGGAACAGATGGATGTGAAGACTGCGTTCTTGTATGGTGATTTAGATGAAACGATCCTGATGAGGCAACCTGAAGGGTATGTCGAAAAAGGGAAGGAAGATTATGTGTGCAAGTTAAAGAGATCTTTGTATGGGCTGAAACAATCTCCTCGACAGTGGAATAGGAGATTCGACAAGTTCATGGCACGCATAAGTTTCATTAGAAGTCAGTTCGACCACTGCGTTTACTTCAGATTTCGATCTGGTAATTCATTTGTTATTTTGTTGCTTTATGTGGATGATATTCTCATAGAAAGCAACAATGTTGAAGATGTGACGAGGGTGAAGGCTGAACTCAATAAGGAGTTCGATATGAAGGATCTGGGAGCTGCTTCCAGGATTCTTGGAATTGACATTCGAAGAGATAGAAAGAAGTCGAAGTTATGCTTATCTCAAAAGGCATATCTACGGAAGATTCTTGAAAAGTTTGGTATGTCGAATTCGAAGCCAGTTGTGACTCCAACAAACCCTCAATTCAAGCTGAGTATTGATTAGTGTCCCAGTACTGATGTCGAAAGAGCCTATATGAATAGCATCCCATATGCTAATATAGTTGGTTCTTTGATGTATGCTATGGTCTGTACTAGACCCGACATAGCTTACGCAGTCAGTCTTGTAAGCAGGTACATGGCGAATCTTGGAAAGGCTCACTGGCAAGCATTGAAGTGGATTTTAAGGTACATAAATGGGTCTCTGAATAGAGTCCTAATTTATGGTGGAGCCTTGGGTGAAGATAGTAAAGCAGTAATAGAAGGATATGTCGACTCTGATTATACAGGTTGTATGGATTCTAGAAAGTCTATTTCTGGATATGTATTCACTATGTTTGGCACAGCAATTAGTTGGGAAGCAACTCTTCAGAAGGTTGTTGCTCTATCAACCACTGAAGCGGAATATATTGCTCTCACTGAAGCTGTGAAAGAAGCATTGTTGCTTGAAGGTTTTGCGAAGGAGCTGAAACTTCAAGATCGAGGTATCACTGTTAAATGTGATAGTCAAAGTGCAATACACCTGTCAAAGAATTCAGCCTATCATGAGCGAACTAAGCACATTGATGTGAGGCTGCATTTCGTCAGAGGAGTAATCGAGCGTGGAGAAGTCCAAGTGCTGAAGGTTTCGACTGAAGACAATGCTGCTGATATGATCACCAAGACATTGCCGAGTTGCAAGTTTTTCCATTGTATGCAGTTGTTAAAGCTGCGTGAAGAAAGCTAGTCTGTTCCTTGACGTTGTAGAGTTAGGTCCAAGGTGGAGATTTGTGAGATATTGGATCGAACTCTAGTATTGTCGAAGGGTAGCTTCTTGGTTCGACAGTCCGACAGAGTTAAGCATGAAGTCGAAGGGTTGCTCACATGCTGGTGTCGAAGTGTGCATGCTGTAGTCGAAGATGGGTCGAGCATGCAGATGTCGAAGATGCTAGGGTTGTTAGCATGTTAAATTAGGTTTTAGTGTTTAAACCCTAATTTGTTAAGTTAGCTTGTTTATTAAGTTGGCTTGTGTAATGGGCCTTGCTGAAAAAGCCCATTAGTTAGTATGTTAGGTTTTATTATAAATAGCATACTAGTCTCTCATCATTGCTAAGCTGCAAATCCTAATTTAGGGTGAGAGAGGTTATTTGTTATTCTTGTAAACTTGTAATCTTGTTTTAAGAGAAAGTAAAAGAATAGCAGTTATAACCAATTCTTGTGTTCTTATTCTCTTCCCTAATTCCCTATTATACTTTGTTATTGGTATCGTTTTTCACAACAATTTTCTATTTCTATTTTTCTCATTCTTAATTTTTTTTTAAAAAGAATATATAAAAATAAAGTAATTTTACACTGTTGTATAATGATAAACCAATAATTTACCATGTTATTTCATTTAGTTTGGGTACGTCCTAAAAAGAAAATATAAAAGAACGTTTTATCCTAAGCAAATTTTTAAACAGGTTTTGGAAGTTCTTTTAAAAGCAGGTTTCATATCAAATAGGTTTAGGTCGATCCTGAAAACAATTAAAGTTAGCTACACGGGACCGGATAATGTCGCCAAAAGTCGAAGCTACTGAATGTGAACAAGATAAATAGTATCACCTAAGACCGACGCTACATGGTTATATCTAGAAAGTTAGTGTCGCATCAGGCCGATGTTATATAATGAATACAACAATATAGTGTCGCCACAGACCAACTCTATATATAGTAACTAGTGAGTGACGCTCTAAGCTGACACTAATTAAATATATACAACACAATAGTGTCAATTCAGGTCAACGCTAACGCTAAACATGTTTGTACTCTAGCGTCAGCTTTTGTGTATTAGCGTCTCTTTAACGTTTCAGTGGGTCGATGGTAATATTAGTTGTGCCTGAACTCTAAGCTTTTCTTCTAGCTTTGTGGTGTTCGCCTCGACCTCGACGCTAGGACGACGCTAACACCCGTTAGCGTCGATTTTGCCTTTTAATGAGGGTTTTTGGCCGACACTAAAACGTAATTATCTTGTATTTAGTAATGATCATCATGTCCTAGAAGATGTGGAGGAAGATATTAATAGCATAGACGTGCCTCCAAACAAGAAAAGTAATGAGATTGTTACTAGAAACAAGGTGTTAGAACAAGATTTGTTCTGATCAATTATCTTAGTTTTGATGATAACAATAATATGAATTTTGCTTAAGATAATATGGTACTCTAATCCAATGCAATTTCCCTTTCAGGAAATATATATAAAGAGTACGCATAATTCAGCGCTCAGAAGCTTTGTCTCAAAGGGTTCAGCATGCAACATCAGAACATGGTCTGGCAAGACATCAGAAGATGGTCGAAGCAGAATCAGAACATGGGTCTATGGAAGCATCAGAAGAACATGAGATCAGAAGCACTGAAGCTCAGAAGATGGTATCACGCTCAGAAGCACTTCACGGTCAGAAGATCAGAAGATGCTATGCACCAAGCTGTTTGACTCTGATGATATTCAAACGTTGTATTCACAAACATCAGATCAGAAGAAAGTACAAGTGGCAAGCTACGCTGACTGACAAAAGGAACGTTAAAAGCTATTAAAGGCTACGTCAGTAGACACAGCGTGAACAAGGCTCGAGGTAGTTGACAAAAGCGTATAACATTAAATGCGATGCTGTACGGAACACGCAAAGCATTAAATGCATTCAACGGTCATCTTCTCCAACGCCTATAAATATGAAGTTCTGATGAGAAGCAAGGTTAACGATCCTGAACATAAACAACGCATATTAACTTGCTGAAACGCTGTTCAAATCAAAACTCAGAATCTTCATCTTCATCAAAGCTCACTACATTGCTTTTGTAATATATTAGTGAGATTAAGCTTAATCGTTAAGAGAAATATCACAGTTGTGATTATCGCTTTTAAGAAGCATTTGTAATACTCTTAGAATTACATTAAGTTGTAAGGAACTAGAGTGATCGTGTTGATCAGAATACTCTAGGAAGTCTTAGGAGTGAACTAAGCAGATTGTAACTAGAGTGATCGTGTTGATCAGTAGACTCTAGAAAAGTCTTAGAGGGTATCTAAGCAGTTGTTCCTGGAGTGATCAGTGTGTGATCAGAAGACTCTGGAAGACTTAGTTGCGGACTAACTGGAAAACCATTGTAATCCGTGCGATTAGTGGATTAAATCCTCAGTTGAGGTAAATCATCTCTGCGGGGGTGGACTGGAGTAGTTTAGTTAACAACGAACCAGGATAAAAATAACTGTGCAATTTATTTTTATCTGTCAAGTTTTTAAAGCTACACTTATTCAAACCCCCCCTTTCTAAGTGTTTTTCTATCCTTCACAAGGCACAACTTGTAGCACAAGACTATGCTCAAATCAATGAGGTTGACTTTGATGAAGATTCTACTCCTATTGTTCTTCTTAAAGCCGTCATAATGTTGGTAAGTCTGGCAATGAGCCTTATGTTCACACTTTATAAGATGGATGTGAAAAGTGAATTCCTTAATATGTACTTGAATGTGGAATTCAATCAAGATGTTAGTAATTATGTCACTGACTATGATGGTATCATTAAGAAGAATAAGTATGTGGAATTTGATGAAGATGATGCCATTCCTTTTGGAAGCGTAATAAAGAGAACCGTTAAGAATATAACAAAGTCTCTAGACAAGGCTACTCAAGAAAAGGATAAAGAAGTGGTGGATGTGGATGAAGAGATCGAAACTGAGAAAAAAACATGTTGTTATTGTGATGAAAGTATAGATAGGTTTGTTATTGATATATTAAAAGAGAATAAGTTTCTAAAGATAAAGCTTATACAATCAAGTGACTCTGAGACAGATGCTGAAGAAGATGTCTAGGACATTGTGTCCATCATAAGTAGAAAGGTCAGTGGAAAGAGAATTCATGTAAATATTTCTACTACCCACAAGGATAATTAAAAAAAATGTTCAGAAATGGAAATATGCTTTTCAAAGAAGGATTTTAGTTGAGAGAAAGTTAGGTAAAAAATCTCTTGATTGCAAAGAAATCATGGAAGTTGTTGGATTAACGAAGACAGATATTAATATTGGTCCTTGCTATGAAAAACTAGTTGAGGAGTTTATTATGAACATCTATTCTGATTGCAATGTTGAAATAAGTAATGAGTATAGAAAAAGGTGTATGATAAAGGAAAATGTGTGAATTTTCCCCTTTCCATCATCAATAACTATTTGAGCAGAAACAAGTATGCAGAGTCAGACAAGATTCCCTCTATTGACAATATTACTAAAGAGATTGATTATAAGATAATTGTATTTAAAGATGGTAATGAAGATATCAACCAGAATGTGCCAGACTATCTGTATGACATGTTGGTGACTGAGTTTCCAACTTATATGAAGGATGGGAAAGTTGTCATTGTCAATTCGGAAGTGAATGATGTGGGGAATAATGTGAATGACAATATTGATGATGTTGTTAATGATTCTGTCAGTGCTGATAAGGGTTCTACCCTTAAGAATAATGAAGTTCATGATGGGCCTGCTCCTGTCAATGAAGGTGTAACTAAAGATGGTAGTCTTAGTATAAGGTCTAACAAGAAGTCAAAGAGAAAGGTGGAAAATAGAAATTTTGTGTTGAAGGATAAAATGACTCCTTCCAAGAATGTCCATACTCCTACCAAGGCAAAGAATACTCCCAAGAAGAAGAATAAACATGTGATTGTTAGTAAGAAATCAGCTAGGAAGAAAAGGAAGGTTGCTCATCATGGGAAAATGGCTCTTGAAAATGAAAATTATGTTAAAGCACTAAATTATAATGAAATTATGGAGCTTCTTAGTGATGCTCCTTTATTAAAGACAATGATGAATGATGGATCTGGTCATCCTAAGTTGATAAAGGAATTAATGGTTAAGAATGATGGTAATTCTCCTGGGGTGCTGAATTTGAGTTACATACTGGATGTTGGGAAATATGTCTTAGACATTGGGATACATATAGGGTTTTTGATAAAGAAATGTTTGATATTTTTCACCTTAACTTGTTTTTGCTGCTACTGCAAGTTTATGGGGAAGAAGATGATATGATGATTTTCAAGAAAGGATGTGGCTTCCAACTGGTGTTTGTAAGAAGTCGTGTGTTGTTGTTATCTCATCATGTCTATTTGCAGGATTTGTTGTTTGATGGTGGTCCTATGTCCTTTGTCTCTTTTGAGGCAAAGATGGTAAGAAAGAGAAAAGGGAACACTTATTGATAATGTTTGTCTCTTGTGCACTAGTTCTGGTGCAATATTGAAGAAATATTTAATTTGTGCTTTTCCTAAAAAATAGCCAATGGGAGATTTTGTTCCTTTTATTGGTTTATTTTTACAGGAAAAATGAAAAGCAAGATGTCTGTAACATGTTGTGGGACATCTTGGTGCACAGACTGCTAGTATTGAATTTGGTTAGAAAATCTCTATTGATTATGAATTAACCAGAAGATGTCTTTTGGATGCAGTTTGTTAATCCAAATCAATTTGGAAAAGGTTTGGATTTATTTTAATTAGGAAGATTTGGTTCTCTATTATGAGTTGTTTGGTAGTATTCGTTGAAGAAAATATTTAACTGGATATGCTTTGAAGAAAGATTTGGTTCTCTATTATGAGTTGTTTGGTAGTATTCCTCTAAATTTTTTTCCTTTTCATACCTTTGCCAAATTGAGGGGAAAAAAGGGGAGTAATATGGTGTGTGCATACATGTCTGATATGAGTGATTGTCCAACATCTCATAGTGTAGTAGTGTGCTCTGACTGACTACTGACTGATTGTGTGTGAATTGTATGGGAGCATTGTGTTTGATCTGCTATGATTTAGCAACCACATTTCATGATTTTGGATTGTGTGCTTCTTTTGTTGCTGCTGATTTCTATATTTGTTCTAAATGTTTATGGTTTACTTTTGATGCTCAATTTGTGTTATTTTTTAATATTTACCAATGCACATCTTGTAAGTTCTGCAAGTTTTGCATTATACAAAACAACATGGAATGTACAAGATGTTTTGGTGAAGAAAGGACACATGTGAGAGACAATGTTCCAGCATGTGCAACATGTAGCCTTTGTTAGCAGTCCGTGGTTATTGTTATTCTGAGAGAAAATTCTAGTTGGGTTTCTATCAGATTTGTTGTTATCCTTTAGTAATGTGTTACTTAGATTTTTTTGGCATACTGAATAAGATCAAATCAAATTATTGGGAGATTTAAATTTGATTTAAAACAAATCAAATCTTGTTGTTTTAGGCTTTTGAAAATCAAATCAAAATATAATCCTCTACAAATCTGGACGTGGTCAAATCTTATGGTCATTAGAGAAAAGCCCATAAATAGCATTACTATTTAAGGAGACTCAAACCTAATGTTTGAAGTGTGCGCAAGCATTGAAGATCATTATGTTAGGATTTCTATTTTGAGTATTTGTTTGTGTTATTATTTATGCACTTTTTTAAGCATTAAAGTTTCATATCTAAAGGCTTAGAGTTTTGTTTGTTAGTTGAGTTGCATGTCTTAGGGTCCTAGGGGGAGATTGTTTCATGTCCCTAACACATGCAAGAGGAGCACCCTCAATACGGTTATTTTGTTGCTTGTCTGATCGTTTTAGTTTATTATTGTTTATTGAATCTCCCTCATGATTGCACATCTTTTGAACTAAGTTTAAAAATAATTCTTAATTCGTTTTAGCATGTATAAATCAATGATTATGTTCAAACTTGATTAAGATTCTTTTAATCAATTTCATGAGTTGGTGGAATAAAAACTATATGTGTTTTTTATTCAAGTTAGGTGCAAAGAAATATCTCAAAGTACTATCGAAAACATGAGAAATTGAGATCTTAAGTGTTTGATTCAAACCAATCAAATTAAACACACATTCCAATTCAAATCAAATGCAACAGGTGTGAAACAAAGCTTTTCAGACAATTTGATTCGAATCATATTATGTACATGATTCGAATCAAGCAAATTACTAGTCAACTCTACTTAATTTGATTTGAATCACACTTTGCATATGATTTGAATCACCTAGTTTTTAAACACTTTTATAAAGGGCATGTTGCAGTTGATTCAAATTACACTGTATACATGATTAGAATCACGAGGTATTTGATTCGAACCATGCTTTATACTTGATTCAAATAAAACCAAAAATGGGTAAAAAAACTGGATTTCTTTTATTCCATTGACTTGTTCACTTTACTCAAACTTTTACCATTCATTTTTGTGCTTAATCTCAAACATATATAAAATATTTTGTCAACATTTTTTATGTGTGGAATTTCAAAATCAATTTTTATTTTTTGTGAAATCAACTCTCTTGAAAAAGTTCAAAATCATTGCATTTAAATTTCTTTCATCTACAACCTCAGTTTTGTTTTCAGATCTTGATAATGAGAAATATGTGATTGATCGGGGAGACGTTGTCTTGAAACTAACTGTTATTGAATATTGGGTAGAGATTTTAAGGTTGTTGCAATATTGGTGAGTTGTCATTGATGCTGACAAATTCCATTGTCAAAAGAAGGACGTTTTTCTCTCTAGATTTCCTTAGCAGTGATTGTTTGGAAGGCTACGGATAAGGAAAAGTTCTTCTCGGATCTTAAAACAATTCACACTCAAGGAATCAATATGATCAAAGGGTTGATTTCTACATACGAAAGCTTGAAGCAGAATTAATGATATTAGAAGATTCTTGAAGCGGTGATCGAGTAAAGATTACACAGAAGAGTTTGACATAAAACTGCATACAAGTCATGATCCATAATTGAATTTTTATTTTCTTCAGCTTTATTATGGACTAGTGATTGTACAAACTCTTGGAATATTTGTCAAAATATAATGAAGCTATGTAGGTCCCAATGGAAAACCATTGAATAATGCACGTAAATTCCCGCGAGGACGACAGAGTCGAAGCAATATAAATCCTAGTGTCATCTCTCTACCTTTACTCTTACATTTAAATTTCGTACTATATTGCATGCCTAGGATTTCGATTCATAGAATAGTTTACATTTTATTGCATTGATAGCGATTTATTGCTTAAGATTAGGTTTTATTTGAATTAGGACATAGACGAGCTTTCATGGTGATTAAAATCTTTAAAATCTTTTGAGATTATAATTTGCAAATTGAATCATTGTATAATCACTTCTTGTGAATTGTACGATCAGTATCAGTTGAATACCTTGTATATCATCATTAATTCAATTTGTGATTTTTATACATTGATTAAGTGTTTATATGATTTAAATTCAATTCAAGTATAATTTGCTCTATTTCGCTTTAAAATATTTATGTGCGCAACTCTTATAACCTCCGATATTTCATTCTTGAAAAATCTATTGATATTTTATATTTGTTTTAAAAGTCTATTCATCCTCTCTAGACTGTTTTCTTACACTATATTCTCACCAAACAATTAGCATCACGAGTTGATCTTTTGATTAAGTCTAATTGACTCCAAAAGTTTTGAGTATATGGCAGATGATGACGACCCAAAGGGAATGTATAATAGAGCGTCGATTTTCAAAGGTAAAAATTATACTTATTAGAAATCAATCATGAAAGTACACTTACTATCAGTTGACAAAAATATTTGGTGTGCCATCACCCAGGGACCTTTTATTCCCACGAGTGATGATGGAGTTGTTAAACACCCAAAGGATTGGAATGATGATGAAACCAAAAAGACCTCATATGATTTGAAAGCTAGAAATATACTTATTTCCGCTTTAAAAGATATAGTATTTGATGTTATACACTACTATAAATATCACTTCTAACGTCAGACGCAAATTGCATTTTACCTCGGCAAAAGAATCGAGGTAACGAAGGGCATCATAAAAAGTAATGACTTAACAGCTCGATTTTTAAAATATCGAGGTAAAGGTTTATTATGGCATGGGTTCGAACCCCAGTTTCTGCACTTTTACTATTTACAAAAACTAGCGCCTTTTTTAATCTTGTTTAACATAAAAACCGAGGGGTCATTAGTTTTTTTTAATCAAACTCGTTATAGTGTTTACAAAGAATATTACATTAATTGTCCATGAAGATTATATGTTGTTCAATCTTCAATTCCTTGATATTTTGGGCACAATCAAATACGGGGAACTTCTTTTCTCAAAACAAAACAAAAGGGTTTGTTAAAGAATATTCTCTATGGATCTTGCATGAATTTGTTTCTGGTGGAAAAAATGGGTAAGATAATTAATATCAATAATCAAAAATATTTTTTGGTATAAATAAAAATTTAATAGAACAAACCTTGAACCCTGTTGATTTTCTGCTCTTGCAATCCATCGAAGAGAACTTTTCCAAGTTTCCTTATGTTTCAAGCACTTCATATGTTTTCATTTAGATTTCCAATATCGTAAGAGAACTTATATAATGGACGTCTATTAGGTTTCACACGGATCACTAATGGTGGATTCTTAAGCGTTGATAACCTTTATGTGGACGACAAAGATTTGTTTAAGGCCGTTGAATGAAAATAGTGAAAGAAACACTTAACTATTATCTCGGTTTTTAACCATTGAATAGTGCCAAATTTTTAAAAGGGTTAGGCCATACTGAAAAAAGAGCGTATAATTGGCCATAGGCCAAACTCAGGCCTTGTAAGTTTATCGTAGGCCAGACTCAGATCTTATAAAGCCTAGTCTATTTCCACCCCTACTTGCAATTAGGGGTGGAAATAGGCTAGGCTAGGCTAGGCTTTAGAAGGCCTGAGCCTGGCCTACGATAAACTTAAAAGGCCTAAGCCTGGCCTAAGGCCTATCATAGGCTCAGTTTTTTGGCCTGGCCTGGCCTTTTTAAAAGCCTGGCCTGGCCTAAAAGCCTATTTAAAAAGCCTGTATCTCATTAAAGTTTTTAATTAATCTATATAACTTAAGAAGTCTTGTAGGTCGGCCTATATATACATATATAAGTGAACCTATTTAGCATTTGTTATATATATATATATATATATATATATATATATATATATATATATATATATATATATATATATATATATATATATATATATATATATATATATATGGTAGCCTATTTAGCTTTTTTTTTTCTAATTTATATGCATACATGAACCAACTTATTTAACATATCTCTAATATATATGAAAATATAGGCCGGCCTATAAGGCTTCATAGGCTTTTTTAATAGCCTAAGCCTGGCCTATTAAATAAAATAGGCTTTTAAAAAAGCCTAAGCCTGACCTCTTTATTAAATAGGCCTGGCCTGGCCTAGGCCTATGTAGGCTGGGCCGTAGGCCCCTGTAGGCCGGCCTGGCCTATTCCCACCCCTACTTGCAATGCATCTTCAAAGCCCCTCTATTGAACCCAAAATTTCCACACTCTCTACACTTATTATACACTCCCTTTGTCCCAAAATAATTATCACGTTTAAAAAAAAATTATCCCAAAATACTTGTCACTTTAGATTACCAATGCAATTTTATATTTAATCTTTCAATTGTATCCTCTAATAAATAATCTTAATTTATTATTTTCTAACTTAACATTAACGTTAATTTGAATACACCAATATTTAATCAGGATAATTTGGTAAAGTCATTATTCTCTCTTTCATTTATTACTATTTCTTAATCTGTGTGAAATGTTCAAATGCGACAAATAATATGGAATGGAGATAGTATATAACACCAACCTTTTCGCATTCTCTGCACTTATTATTCATATATAACCAACTATAGTAGGATTGTTCTTTTTAAGAAACTCAATATATTATCAAACATAAATATAAATTAGAATGAAAACGAAATATTCATGTAGACAGTAGAATTCAATATAACATTTTTTCTCTCATTCGTAATCACAATCATCCCATGAATTCAATTAAAAAAATTAAAAAATTAAAAAAAAAATTATTAGTTGTTCCTAAGAATATGAATTTAAGGTGATTTTCATGCAAGAATTTCTCCGGGCTAACTACACTATAATTAATTCCCGACAAATATTTTTTTTTCCAGACATCTCATCCCTCCGTTTTGTGATCAACCTAAACTTCCTCACATCCAACCGTTGTAATTTAATTTGATTAAGATCAAAACCATGAATTATAATATTCCATTGGCATTGGAATCAAAACCTCTGTTGTTTTTTGAGTTAACCTTCACATTGACGCCTAATATTATTAACTATAAATAAACATCCTTTAAAAGAACAATTTTTATAGCAGTTTCAAATAACTATTAAGAATCAAATTCTTGGGAATTTGTTCTTTTTTTTTTGCTATCGTTTATCTTTTTCATTCTCTTTGTCAACATTATGAATAATAGTAATATTGTTGTGGTTTTCGACTTTGACAAAACCATAATCGATTGTGATAGTGATGATTGGGTTGTTGATGAATTAGGTTTCTCTAATTTATTCAATCAACTCTTTCCTGCCATGCCATTGAACAATCTCATGGTAACCTTTTTCATTTCATCCAATATTATGTTCATATTACATAAATAATTAATTCTTAATTTTTATTTATTTGTTTTTTGAATTATAGGATAAGATGATGATGGAGCTTCATTCTAATGGAAAAACAATTGAAGACATTGTTGAAGTTTTGAAGAGAATTCCTATAAACCCTAGAATGATTCCTACCATTAAAGCAGCCCATGCTTTAGGATGTGATCTTAGGATTGTTAGTGATGCAAACACATTTTTCATAGAGACAATTCTCAAGAACTTTGGAATTAGAGAATGTTTTTCTGAGATTAACACTAATCCAGGTTATGTTGATGAAGAAGGAACATTAAGAGTTTTGCCATATCATGATCTCAACAAACTTCCTCATAGATGTAACCTCTGCCCTACAAACATGTGCAAGGTTTGTATCTAATTATTTTATTTTTGTTTTTACGAGCCTTTTAACTAAAATTAGGGTATTAACTATTAAGTTAAATAATATTATAAATTAATTAAATTTAATTAACATTATTTTCAGGGTCTAATCATAAATAGAATCCAAGATTCTTTTTCATGTGAAGAGAATAAAAGGTTTATCTATCTTGGTGATGGTAGGGGAGATTATTGTCCAAGCTTGAATCTTAAAGAAAAAGACTTTGTGATGCCAAGGAAGAATTTTCCTGTATGGGATTTGATTTGCAAAGATCCTTCTCTTGTGAAAGCTCAAATTTATGAATGGAGTGATTGGGAAGAACAAGAAAGGATATTGCATCAATTAATCAACAAAATTTCAATGGAAGAAACTTCTCAATTCATTTCTAATGAATTCAAGATCTCTCCACATGAGGCTTTACCTAAAGTTTTATCTCTTATGCTATGACAAGCTAGTTTAGTTTGATGTATTTACAAAGTATTTTCATTTTTTGTACTTGTGTTACTTTTGAATTGACCTTTCTTATAGTTTGGAATTTGTTTAAGACAAATTTAATTTTGTAATCAAGTACAAACTTTTTAGATGTTCTCAAAGTTCTATAGATTTATGAATCTCTAGTGTTTCTTTTAAGTTGGTATATGGATGAGCATGCTTCTCTGTTCAAAACTACAAATGATTTCAACATGATAAAACGTAAAAGAGAATATAATTCATGTTTACTATTTCTGTGTGCCTAAATTCAAAAGCTTTTGTGGTTGTGGCCATACAAACCTTACTTTATTGTTCAATCGTTTTTTTAGTCACTATTTCTAATATCATATTTTTTCTAGTTATAGATAAGTGTTACTATTTATTAATTTATGTCAACCATTCATCTTTAATGGAGTTAGTTTTGTTACAAGTTTTTTACTTTTGACTCGTTTATTTAGGTAAACTTAAAACGTAAAATCATAAAGTTTATTTCATATTTAAATAATATATATATATATATATATATATATATATATATATATATATATATATATATATATATATATATATATATATATATATATATATATATATATATATATATATATATATATATATATATATATATATATATATATATATATGGCAAAATGGGCTGCGGTCGGTTCACGCACCCACCAGAAGTTGGCGGGGTGCGTTGGAATTTTGGGCCCGCCGCCCCGCCAAAATCCGTCACCCGCCAAAACCTGCCTCGCCTATTCGTTCAGCCCGCCTCGCCTTACACTCGCAATTTTTTAGTTAATCCTAGTAATTCTAATTCTTGATGGTTTTATTTTATACATTTATTTGCAAATATATGTATTATTTTTTTAAGTAAAAATTGTTAAAAAGATGCTTTTATAAAAAATTATTTTAAAAATAGTGAAAATCTATTTTAGTCCCTCACAAAAACTGCAGAGGTCAGATTAGTCCATGAGAAAAAAAATCTCTATTAAATCTCTTACAAAATTAACCGAGCCATGTTAGTCTCTCTCATAATAATTTTTTCAAATCAGTTTTTTTCTTACTTTTGAACCGTCACTTGATTGTCAGTGAAGACTCATTTTAGCCCCTCGCAAAAAATGGAGAGTCCAAATTAGTTCCTGAGAAAAAAATTCTTATTTAATCCCTTACAAAATTTAACTAAGTAATGTTAGTCCCTCTTTTAATATTTTTTTCAAACGATTTTTTCCAAATTTTAAACCATGACTGGACTCTTATTTTACGACTGTTGATTTGAAATTATTTGTGAAGAGATTGTAGATAAATCATCCTGATACCACGATGTTCTTTTTTTTTTTGAGTTTATTATCAAGCTTATGGGTGAGTGACTACGATTTTTCTTGTTATGTATTCTTTTGTATTAGGTGTTGTTATTGTTTTAGTTGTTAATGATCTTTTAGGAAGGTTTAGTTCTTATACTAAGGTGATTAAGGTTAATTTCTTATTTTTGTAAATAATACTTGTGGCAAAAATAATACAGATGATATGTTGGAAGAAAATTAATTTATATCATATTCCTTAGGTTTTGATGATAACAAATTATTTAATGAACAATTAGGTATACTAACATATGTTCAAGTGTGCAGGATCATTAGTCAAAACGTTTATCGAACTCTGACTCTAATTGGAACATATGAAGAGAAGCTTGTGACTCGGATTATGAAAGATCAGAATATGATGACTCAAAGTCTGAATGATAAGATTTTGATGCCTCACAACTAGGTAACTCGGCTTCTGGTGGAAACTCAGACTCTAAAGACCATGAGCAAGGGAACTTAACCTCTGACTCTTACTCAACTTCTGAAAGCATGTCTATTCTGTCAAGTCCAGTCACGGTTTAAAAATAGAAAAAAATCATTTGAAAAAAATATTAAAAGACAGACTAACATGTCTCGGTTAAATTTTGTAAGGGATTAAATTGAGACTTTTTTTAGGGACTAATTTGGACTCTCTCCTTTTTGTGAGAAACTAAAATGAGTCTTCATTGGCAGTTCAGTCACAGTTCAAAAATAAGAAAAAAAACAGTTTGAAAAAAATATTAGTAGAGGAACTAACATGGCTCGGTTAAATTTTGTAAGGGATTTAATTTTTTTTTTTTTCTCTGGGACTAATTTGACCTCTACACTTTTTGTAAGGGACTAAAATAAACTTTCACTCTTTTAAAGAAATAAGTGAAAAATTTAATTAAAAGGTAAAAAAAGTCTATTAATCTATTAAAAAAGAAAAAAATATTATAAATAAAAAATAGGCGTCCGCCATCAAGGCGGGGAGCAGGCGTGATTTTTATTTCCATTTTACTTGGCGGGCTTGCCCGTCCCGCTCGTTTTTTGGCAAGCTAGAGACGGGACGGGCGACCCGTTTTGCCATCCTATATATATATATATATATATATATATATATATATATATATATATATATATATATATATATATATATATATATATATATATATATATATATTTATTTTCATGTGACATACCTAGGGGTGCCTCTCACTAGCAAGAAATTTACTATTAATCATTACTTGCCTCTTATTGACAGGATAATGGCTAGGATTCGGCACTGCACTTCAAGGCTCTTGAGCTATGTTGGTAGAGTCTTGTTGGTTAAGAGCGTGAATTTAGCAATCACGCACTATTAGATGCAATGTATGCTTATCCCTCAATTTATGCTAAAGAAGATTGAAGTTATGAGCAGGCCATTCATTTGGACTGGTAGGCATCAGTCTAGCAGGAAAAGCACTGTGACTTGAAATACTATATGCAGTCCTAAAAGACAGGGAGGTTTAAACATATTCAATTTGGTTATCTGGAATAAGGTGACTATGATGAAATGTTTTTGGAAATTGTGCCAGAAGTAAGATAATGTGTGGGTTAAATGGGTGCACATGCACTACTTGAAAGGCATGAATGTCGTGGAAGCTGTGGTAGGAATGAATAGCTCATGGGTAATGAAAAATATCATGAATCTTAGAGAGCAGATCAATCATGTCTAGCCTGTTTGGGATACTTTTCTTAGCAATAGAAAGTTCTGTATGAAGACCCTCTATGATCCCCTAATTGATGACTGATAGATTATATAATAATCTTAATTATTTGTAATTAGTCTTTACTACTGATATTAACATCAGGTAGACGGGGTATTAAATCCCACGTCTTAATAAGAGAATTAAATTCATCATCCATAGCCAATTTCTAATTCGGGTCACAAAGGGCAACAAGGAGGTTACGGGGAAGTGGTGCTTTTGTAACTGTGGTATTATAAGTTTGGTTTGGTTTGTATCTAGGATTGGGCTTATGAATACCATGTTGGTTGCGAGTTACTGGACCATGAATAGGAGAAGGACGGGGTTGAATTTGTGTGGGTTATGGCATCGGTCCAACATGTGGGCTAGGCAATGTGGGCAGACTTGGTGAAGGTTGAGTCATAGGAATCGGTGTGGGAGAGTGTGGAGTAGTTGGTTGCGCCGTGGGAGATATTGGAGTAGTTGGGTGGTTTTTTTGTGCGTGATACAAAAGGTTTTATGATTTTGTTTCTATCATTGGTTTCACTAATTGTAAATTAAATAATTCTTTGTTCATTTCTCATAATGGGACTGATATGGCCTACCTATTGTTATATATTGATGATATTATCTTGACTGCTTCTACTAATGATCTTCGAAAATATTTAATGGCTAGCCTTAGCTATGAGTTTGCTATGAAGGACTTAGGCCATTTGAATGATTATTTGGGCATAAGTGTGACTCAACACAAAAGAGGATTGTTTCTGTTACAACGAAAATATGCAGAGGAAATAATCGATCTTGCTGGTATGATCTCCTGCAAATCAACTCAAACCCTTGTTGACACTAAACAGGTGCTCTATAATATCTCACATTTACGAAACCAGACATGTCTTATGTTGTTCAACAGATTTGCCCACATATGCATGACCCCTGGGATGAGCATATGAATGCTCTGAAGCGTATAAAACAATATATTCAAGGCACTATTCTTTTTGGTTTACATCTTTTTCCTTCCTCAATAGATGATTTTGTCTCCTATACTGATGCCGATTGGGGAGGATGTCCAGATACTAGACGATCCACGTTAGGGTATTGTGTTTATTTTGGTTATGATCTAATCTCATGGTCGTCAAAATGTCAGGCTACTTTATCTCGCTCTAGTGCAGAGGCCAAGTATCGGGGAGTGACTAATTTTGTTTCTGAATCCTGTTGGATTCTTAATTTGCTATTAGAACTACATTGTTCGGTTCGTAAAGCGACATTGGTCTATTGCGACAATGTGAGTGGCATTTATCTGTCAGGCAATCTCATTCAACACTAACGCACAAAGCATATTGAAATGGATATTCACTTTGTTTGAGAAAAAGTGGCGCATGGAGAGGTTCGGGTTTGTCAAGTTCCTTCTCGTTATCAAATAGTCGATATCTTCACTAAGGGGTTGCCTCTTATCTTGTTGGAAGATTTCTGTAACAGTCTCAGTGTTCGTGACCCTCCCGTTCTGACTACATGGGTGTGATAGATTATAGAATAATCTTAATTATTTGTAGTTAGTTATTACTAGTGATTATTGTATATTAATTTATATTGATATAGGTTGACTAGTATATTAATGTACATTAATATAGGTTGATGAGGTGCCTAATTTGGGGCATTGTATTTTTGTATATATTGGTTTATCATTGAATGAATAAGGCATGGAATCAAATTCCTTTAATGACACTAACCGCTTGCATTGGAGATTTCTGTTTAAAGGCAATAATGTGAGGCCTATAGCTATCCATACCTCATGGCTTATTTGTCATGGCAAGCTGGGAACTACGGATAGGATTAAACGGTTAGACATGATTGCTAGATTTGAATTCTAACTTTAGTGCTTGTTTGATCACTATGTCGCCTGACCCTTATAATATTATCTCAGTGTTGCTTTCTTTAACATTTGAGGCACCATCAAATGACAACGCCCATTATGGGGAGCCTCTTCGTCCACTAGCGAGATGAATTTTCCCAACAAAATTCGCTAGATCTTGGGACTTTATGCTTTATCTTGAAACATATTGGATCTCATACTCTGAGTTCTCCCGCCTAAAATATTATTCTTCCTGCCAAGCCTGGCTTTTTAAGGACCTGTCGGGCATGGTAGTTGGTTTTTATGAGAACCTTATGGCCTTGAAAATAGGGCTGAAACTTCCTCTCAGTGACGACGACCATAGCTAGTTTCTTCACGATGGTGAGAAACCCTATTAAGTGGTGTTTTTGGCTATGGATAAAGCAAGCTCACATGAGGTGCGAAGATCTATAATCTTAAGTATTTCGTATGTATATAAGTAGTCCTTCCTCATGCTAGGAACGAGGTATTTATAGAGGTTCGTTGTCCTGGAGTTAGGGTTTCTTGAGAATGATAATCGCCTACTTAGTCATAGTAGTGGACTGTTGAATCCCTACTTCCTAGGAAGACGCAATTTAGTCTGTTGACTTTGAATTCTCTCTGATCAAGATGTATATTTTTCCATGATTCCCACGATAAGGCGAGTAAAAGGCGTTAAAGGCGAGGTTACCATCAATTGTAGACGACGGGTCTTTACAAATATAATATTATTTGTGTATTGGAAAAGTACAATCAATTTGATCATTTCAAATGTCTCCTTTTCTGGAAATGAAACTAAAACCTCAAACTACAATTCCACCAGAGACTTCATCACTCTTAAAATTTTCATGGTTAAATCTCATTCTCCTAAAAATACAATCATAAAATAAGTCATTTGGTAATATCCAATTACTAATTGGCTAAAATGCAACATAAATAACATACCTTTAGGGGTCCATAGATAAGCTTCTTTCGACGATGTTTTCATAAACTTTAATGGACCTTCCTTAGGTTACTTTGATGCGAAGAATATTAGTATCGTTAGTTCCATGGTTTTGTGTTGGAATTAATTTTACTAAAACATGGTTCTTAGCTAATCTTAAACAAGATGTTGAAACATCTTGATCTACTGTCATAACAGGTTCAATTGTTATATATTTTGATAGATGTTCTGCCAGATGTTATGACATTCTATACCAGAACATCCTGATAGTTCAGACTAGTGTTTAATCCTTGAAGATTTGATTCAAAAATATGAGATTCAAGAAGATTCAAATACTTATTATAGACACAGCCAATCAAGGAGTTTTTAGGACAAATGCAGATTTGATTTAGTTTCAGAAAAAGGATCATTGAGACTTTTTTAGGAAACTAATATTTGATTTGATTTGATTTGTTCTATTTTCGGTGAAGATCTTGTAGCTGATTCAAAAAGGAAAAGATTGGATTCTATTCAAAAGTCCAAGCCCATACTACAAGAGTCTATAAATAAGGACTTGCTAAACCTAGTTTTGCAGGCGAATAAAAGGGAAATCGTGGGTGCGATAGGGGTTAGTGTATTGAGGGGAGTTCAAGTCCTTTAGGTGTTTTTGTTCTTTGTGTCACTCATGTATCTTCTGATACATTGAGGTGAAAGTGTGTTCTCACTCTTAAAGCTTTTAAACAAGAGAGTTGAGTATTATTATTGATTGAAGTTTTTAAGTAAGATGAAATATTGTTCTTAGTTAAGGTTTTTGACTAAGTATTGTTTATTTGAAAGTGTAATCTTTCTATTTGGTTCCTCTGGTCACTAAGTGTGTATTGTGTTTATCACTATGGTGATTTGGAGTGAGATGTCGGTCTCTCATATCTAGATGTTGATTTCTAGGTAGAAGTTGTATTAGGTAGTGATTAGGAGAAAAGTTGTAAACTATCACTACTAGAAAATTCGCTTTTAGTGACCGAATTAGAGACCGAAAAAGCATAAAAATCGGTCACTAAAATGTTTAGAGACCGATTTAGCGACCATTACTTTTCGGTTGAAAAAGTGCTAGTCGCTAAGCTTTTGCGACGAATTTAGTGACCGAAATTTAGAGACCGAATTTGTGACCGAATTCAGTGTGCTTTTTCATAAAATAAAATTAAAAATTGTGATACCTAGGAATTGAACTTGTGACCTCCGTGTATTTTAATATTAACTTGCCACTACAACACTTAACAACTATTGTTATATTTTATATTTTAACATATATACATATAGTTTTTTATATATTATATGTTAAAAGAATAAAAATATGAAAATTTTAGTAAAAATTTAAAATTTGAAAGAGAATTAAAATATTTAAAAAAATGGAAAGAAAATAGTAAAATAATAAAGAGGATTAAAAATAGAAAAAGAAAACAAAAAAATATTAGTGACCGAAATTCCGGTCTCTAATTTATATATAAAAATTAAATTGTATATAAAATTATTTTTCATGACCGATTTAGTGACCACTTAAAATTGGCTCATGAATATTAAATTTTGGTGGCTAATTCGGTCACAAAATATTGGTCTCTAAATCGGTGACTGATTTATTTTAGTGACCGATTTAGTGACCTCTTAAAATTTGCTCATGAATATAAAATTTTGGTGGCTAATTCGGCCACTACAGTGACCAAAATTTTTCAGTCACTAAATCGGTCACTAAAAGCGAATTTTTTAGTAGTGTATGACTGTTTAGGCTTTGAACTAGTACTGCTAATAGTGAATTTCTTTCCTAGCTTGGTAGTGAGGGAGTTGTTGCACTGAACTGAGTTAACAATTAATTGTATTATTTATCATTCTCCATTTAGTTTCAGTTTTGATAATTATATTGTCAGTCAGCAGATGTTATAACATATATTTTGACATTATGTGTTGTTAGGACATCTATTTTACAAGTTCCAGAATTTCAAATATCACTTTGGCACTATATGCTGAGCTCATTTGAGCAATAAAACTAATTCAAATTGCACATATTAGAGGATCAAATAGTAGTTGGCTCGAAGCCTATTATAAATTAGTCACAATAGCTTTGAAAAACCATAATATAGTTATTTGATAGCTTAGAACAGATGACTAAAGTGCATAGCTGACTAGAAACATAATTTCTTATCTTATAATTACAGAGAAGGAAATTAGCATGCAGATAAATTGATTTAAATAGAATTGATTATCTGACTTTATTTGGTGAGATGAATGACATGTTTGTTTTAGCTTAAAAAATTAGTTTTTTCTTTGTATTTTTAAAAATGATTTTTATAAAAATATTTTTCAAAATATGAAGAAAAGAAATTAAAACACTAACTTTGACATTATATAATATAAACATACATTATTGAAGATCAAAACATAATAAAAATTACAATATTTTAAAAAAGTTATATTTTAAAAATAATTTTGATAAAAAATTTATTTGAAATAGCTTTAAAATTAAGTGATTTTTCAAATTTTAATATTAAAAAAATAAAATAAAATACCTAAAATAATTATTTAAGAATAACTATTCAAATAAAAATTTCAATTGAAGTTTTTGTTAAATTTTTTTAACTATATAACAATATAAACATTATTTTTAAAAAAAGTCAAAACAAATGACCCAAAATTTCTATTTTTGTAAAAGATGATTAAATTATGAATAAATTAGGTTTACTTTATTCTCCCTTTTCCAATTTTGCTAATTCATTGATGTTCAACCTTTTTTTAATCTTTTCATTTTTTAATATATAGAAATAAAAATGTAGTGTTATTTTTTTTAACAAAGAAGTATAATATATATTATATTATAGGCTAAATTACAGTTTTGGTCCTCCTGTTTTGACATTTTCACGATTTTGGCCCCCCTATTTTCTTTTTAAACAGTTTTGATCCCCCATCCCAATTTTGAATCAACTGTTCATGTACGGTCATGTACTGTTCATGTACGGTCATGTACTGTTCATGTACGGTTATGTACTGATCATGTACGGATCATGCACTGTTTATGAACAAAATTGGGACGGGGGACTAAAACTTTTTAAAAAGAAAATAGGGGGACCAAAATCGTAAAAATGTCAAAACAGGGGGACTAAAACTGTAATTTAGCCTATATTATATATGAGGAGGAATATATATATATATATATATATATATATATATATATATATATATATATATATATATATATATATATAATATAATATAATATATATTATATTTTTCTTTGTTAAAAAAAATAACACTACATTTTTATTAATTCTAAATTGTATTTTAACTATTTGATTCCTTAATTCCAGTCTTCTTTCAAGAATAAAAAAAAAAAATTAAACACAAAGACATCCATCCATGTCATTTCCCACAAAGACCTTTTTTTTCCATGAGAACAAATACTTTAATTAATAAACTTCAACCTTCATAAAAATTATTCTTAATAATCTCACTAAGCTCTACCGCAAAGTCATTACCGTCCAGACAAAATCACAGTCCAATCAAACATCGTCATTCACCTCCTTACGTAACAAACAGATGAGAATATCACAAACAAGGATAATTATATATTTTATTATCTACTTAAAAATAAAATAAAAATAAAAAAACAAGACAGAGACCAATTGTTAAGCGGAGAGAACTCAAAACAGAAGTGTGTGTGTACGTATCTCTTGTTTTATTTTTTGTTTTGTCATCTCCAACATCAAAGTTTACTGAAATTCCAATTTTACCCTTTTAGAGAGAGAAAATACTACAAGAGATTAGAGAAAATTGTAGGAGAGAGAATTTTTTTTGTTCTTTTTTGTGCTCCAATGGTTCAACTGGGAACACAAAGAGAAGAAAAAAGAAATTTTATGTCTTTCTTCGACGAGTCTGTCTGAATCTATGATCTTGTGAAAACCCATAAAGCAATCTTTGATGCAGTTATAGGATTGGTAGATTCACTCGTGTATTCGGTGACCGTTGATTTCGTTTGAAAATGAACGGTGGCGATGACGTTGTCGCAGCTCCGGCGGGTCCACCGTCTCCTTTGGAGTGGAAATTCTCTCAGGTGTTTGGTGAACGTACGGCGGGTGAAGAGGTTCAGGAAGGTAATTTGTTGGTGTTGGTGGGTTGGGGAAAGGGATGTGTTTTTTTTTGTGTCAGTTTGTTGGATCCAATTTGTGTTTTGGGATTAGGGTTTGATTCGATCTGTTACGGTTATGGATCGTATTTTTGTGTGACTATGTTGTTTTGTTGAGTAATGTTTGTTTTGGATTTTTGTTCATTGCTATTATCGGTGTTTGGTTTTGGTTTGGGGAAAGTAGTGGGTTTGTTTGACCGAGTGTTTTTTCTGTTGAATGTTTTTTTTTTGCATTGTGAATTTAGTGGATTGGTTTTTCTGACTGAAACTGAGTTGTTGTGACTTGGTTGGTGTTTTCGGGTTTGATTGATGTTTCTTTTGTTAAGAATAGGCTTCTTTAATTTGTTAACTAATTTGTAAGTTTGTTTAAGTATGATTTGTTGGATCTTAAATTCTTAATGTCGTGTTGTGTAGTTTGATTTGATGAGTAGTGTTGAAGTTTGACTGCTGGGTCTGTTGTTATCTGTGCCATTTGACAATGGAAAAACATAAGGTTTTGGCAGAGTTTGCTGGGTTGGAATGAAAAGTATTTAGCTGGTAGTTATAGAGTGGGTGTGTGGCAATTCTCTGCCAAAAAAGAAAACATCATTTTTCGGCCAAAACAAACCAACATGTTATTGGTTGGTCCTAGTGGTAAGGGACTCGAGCACCTCGAGTATGAAGGAAAACTTGGTTTGGAAGAGGAGATCTCGCCTTGTGTGGCGACCAAGTTTCCTGACAGAGATTAGTCACTGCCAAATAGCGGTGAATAATACTTTGTACCTAAAACATGGTTATCAAAAAAGGGAAGGAAAAGTGGAAATATCAGTAGATTCATGGTATGTTTGGATTCGCGTCCAACTTCTTTTTTGCACGTTTCAAGGCTATGCCACTGAAAATTGAGAAGCAACAAAACCTAGTTTTTGCGTTAACGTGAGAATTCAACGTGCTTTTGACCATTGCAATGTGTATCCAAACATGCTATAAGTGATAGAGACCGATATGTTGTGTGCTATATGAAGGTATTGTTTACAATATGGGACTAAGTGCTTTCAAGAAGAGGTGGTTGGAGTGAGATTGACGGGTCAATACCATGATAGTTGCAATAGTCATTGAAAATTTGAAATAGTTTTGTTGCAGGATAATGTGAAACTTTCCTAATTATTTGCCCAAATGTGTTTCTACAGTGGACATAATTTCTGCTATCGAATTTGACAAGTCTGGCGATCATCTTGCTACTGGTGATCGTGGTGGTCGAGTGGTTCTCTTTGAGAGGACGGATACAAAAGATGTAAGCCGGATTTATGCTTAGGCAATCTTTGTTTTAGTAGAAAGAACCTAAACTTATGTTTTGACAGATTTCATGTTTTGCCCGTAGTATTGTATTATGTATGTTTATATGTATGCTGAAACATGCAGCATGGTGAATCTAGAAGGGATTCAGAAAGGATGGATTATTCGATCAGCAGGCATCCTGAATTCCGTTACAAAACAGAGTTTCAGAGTCACGAGCCCGAGGTAATAATCATATTCCCGGCAACGTTCCCCCAACATCATTTGTCTTAGAATATCCAACATATATAATGTGTGATAATTGTTTCAGTTTGACTACCTTAAGAGTTTGGAGATAGAAGAGAAAATCAACAAAATCAGATGGTGCCAAATAGCTAATGGCGCCCTTTTCCTTCTCTCGACAAATGATAAAACCATCAAATTTTGGAAGGTATGAAATAAATGCTGATTTGTAGCATTCTTAGTGCTGTCTCTTATCAATGCATTGTTCACAAGGTTGCACTTTTGTGGAATCAGATAACTTTGCATGTAGAGAGAGTGGTTTTTGAGGGTGAATGCTCGGGTAGGCTGTTTGTTTTCAAGTGTTTAATACGGCGACTTCCTTTCGGAATATCAAAACCTTTCAAGGGCCTTAGCCAACAAATCTGTTGCTGTTTTCCTTCAACTTCTAAACATTTATCATGTTATGTGGCATCTTAATAGTTAAGTGCATTGGGATACGGAGAGAAACATATATGAAAGGAAATGCTATGAAATCACACCGCGGGAAATTCATCTTGAATAAATGTTACATAGTTAGCATATTGAATGTTTGCTTATGCATCTATAAATAATGAATATGGCTGCATTCCACTTTGTTTTTTTTCTTTCATATGAATAATATCATCTATAGGTCTTCTAGATCACCTTTTCTTATCTTTCCTTATCTGAGGGTTGAACAGGTTCAAGAAAAGAAGGTCAAGAAAATTGCTGAGATGAATGTTGACCCTTCTTTGAAAACAATGGGAAATGGCAGTATTGCTAGTTCAAGTAATTTAAGTAATCCTAAGCCAAGCCTTGAAAATGGAGGATATCCTGATTCAGATAGATCATTCAACTATCTTAGCTCTGACTTCTCATTTCCTCCGGGAGGCATACCGTCACTAAGATTACCCGTGGTAGTTGTATTCATCCCTTCCACTTGTAATTATTTTTTCTGATACTTGTTCACTGAGGATAAATTTCCTTTGGCATAAGATACTATAAACAACCAATGAATTAATGTATAAAAATGAAAGTGTTAGTTTAACAGTTCTTACCTTTTCTTCTTTAAAACTGAATACAGTTATGTTGTTTTGTTTCGTATCACTTTAAAGTTAAAATAACCGGGAAGATAAAAGATTGAACTCTCTGGGCTTGGTCAAAGTTTTTAAACAGCCGCTATAGCGGTACTATAAGGGTATAGCGTAGAGGAATTGGGGAAACCGCTATTGTTCCACAATACTCTATTCAGTACACAATATCTATAGTGGTTCAATAACACCACTGCGTAACGGAATTTTAACAATCTGCTATTTTTCATTCATGAAGAAAATGAAAGTAGAATAAGAAATAAAAAGATTGATATTAGAGTTTGATTTCATATTTTGATTATTCCGTTCCTTTTTATAAAAAGATAAATATTAGAGTCTAATCCTGATGCTTTAGAAGAGAAGAAACTATATAAAGTGGTTCAAGTACTTTCATTTCCAAACTATATCTAATGCATGTTTAGGATTTTGGCAGTACTAACTCATTTTGTAAAAAAAGCAGGTAAGTAGTCATGAAACAAGCTTGGTGGCTCGATGCCGTAGAGTTTATGCCCATGCACACGATTATCATATCAATTCTATTTCAAATAACAGGTATTTAGCTTTCTTAGTCCACATGGTATTTTGCTATTGTCTAGTAAGTTTTGGTTGAAATTGAATACGCCGAGGATTCATATTCTAATTTTAAGGCTATTTAAGGTGAATCTTGCTTTGGTAATTTTATTTCCTTTACTGCGGCGGGTGCTCCTAAAATGGATGCATAGTTGTTTTCTTTCTGGAATCTGGAGCATTACTTGATGACTATATGCGTTTTTGTACCTTATTTTTTACTTTCTTACGTAGTTTTATAGATACTGATCAAATTCTGATGGTGTTATGTTGCTGAAACCTTTTAGTGATGGCGAAACTTTCATATCAGCTGATGATTTGAGAATAAATCTTTGGAACCTGGAAATAAGCAGTCAAAGTTTTAATATCGTTGATGTAAAACCTGCAAACATGGAGGATCTGACAGGTAAGCTTGATGATTTTTTTAAATCTGTGCTATAAACATATCTCTGTTGGTAGAACACTAACTATTTAGTTCATATTATTATAGTTGTTACAAGTTGTCGTTGACTGACAAGTGAGTGCTCAATGCCGACCCTGACCTTCTGATATGCCAACCCAACCTAAACTGATAGCCTGATGATCAAAAAAAAAAAATACTTGGTTGGTACTGCATTAAGATTCGCGTAGAACCAATACAGGCCAATGTTATATGTTCATGATTTTTTTTTCTAAACTCCGATACCCAATTTTTCAGTATCAGTATAAATTTGTCACTCTATGGTAATTGAAAGAACTTCACTTTGTCTTTTAATTATTTAGCCGTTAACATCCCAACAAGGTAGATAATTATTGTGCGGTATGCTTAACTATCACATGCTCTATACTTTTTGACCGAGCGTGTTTCGTTGCGGAATGTATATTAGTAAGATGCGAGATCTTACAATCTCACGATCTAGCCCGCACGTTTGACTATCATGTGTGCTACTCCAAGAATAGGATTTACAAACAATAGGATGGAGTTTTAAGGCTGGATTGTCAACCTGTTAAGTGCTGCGGGCTTTCACGAGTCTTGGCGCAAAGTGAAGAAAGAATCATGTTTTTCGATTGTTGCCAACTTGTTCTTGTTTTATATAGTCTTGGCTGAGCCATGACCCTATATATTGTTATTGTAGAGGTTATAACATCAGCAGAATTCCACCCTACACATTGTAATACATTGGCATATAGCAGTTCAAAGGGTTCAATCCGTCTAATTGACTTGCGGCAGTCAGCGTTATGTGATTCTCATGCCAAACTGTAAGTACTTCTTCTTTAGTTCTTTTTATGTTCTTCACTGTTAATCTTGTTGATTCCTAACCAATAAATAAGTATCGTGCTCCTCCCATACAGCTTACATTAGAACTGAAAAGATGACTTCGATGCGGACCATTAAATTGTTGCTTATCTTAAAAGAAGATTTTTTTATGAAGCCTATGCATGCCATTTATGCACTTTCATATTCTTTCTAGACTCTAATAGGCAATGCCCTTTGATGCAGGTTCGAGGAACAGGAGGCTCCAGGATCCAGATCATTTTTCACCGAGATCATTGCTTCTATATCTGACATAAAATTTGGGAAGGATGGAAGATACATACTCAGTCGTGATTACATGACTTTAAAGGTTTGGAAGTTTTACGATATATAAATTAACGCTTCTGTTAAAGCTTTCACAATATTCGGACTTCAGAAGTAGACCCCCTTATTTTTGTCAATCAAATTCCTTCAACTTTCAAACAGCATCCCATTAGTCAATTTTTGCTAAAAAGATTAATACTATCTGAATTGTGAATATTGATTTAGCTTTTATGTTCCTTTGAATTTCATCTCATTTTTACTCTTCTTGACTTGTTTATCAGTTATGGGACATTAATATGGATTCAGGTCCTGTTGCTACTTACCAGGTTCATGAGTATCTAAGACCTAAGGTTAGGTTCCTGTGGTTGCATAAGGGATGATTAACCTTAAATTTATTTCTGCTGCTTTATTGTGTTATAATAACTAACTATGTTTTGGTTTGGACTTGCCAGCTTTGTGATTTATATGAAAACGATTCGATTTTTGATAAGTTCGAGTGCTGTCTGAGCGGCGATGGACTACGAGTAGCAACTGGTTCTTACAGGTCTGTGATACAAACTTAATCCATGGTTCAATTGTCTCTGGAATTGTTTATCACCCTGCATGTTACTATTTTGTTTCATTTGTGTTGCCAGCAATTTATTCCGAGTATTCGGCTGTTCTCCTGGAAGTACCGAGGCTACAACTTTGGAAGCCAGTAAAAATCCAATGAGGTAAGTTTATTAGAGCTCCGACTTCAAGAATATAGTTTTCACTTTCAGTTAACATTGTGGGATCTAAATTAACTTTGCACGTTTTATCAGAAGACAAGTTCCGACTCCTTCAAGGCCGTCTAGATCACTTGGAAATAGTCTAACACGAGTTGTAAGACGGGGTGAGTTTTCTTTCGTTTTCTCTTATCGCATCATATTTTTTTGTTTCTTCTACAGATAATCACAAGTTTATGTTTCTATACAGGAGCAGAAAACCCCGGTGTTGATGCAAACGGGAATTCGTTTGATTTCACAACAAAGCTGTTGCACTTAGCATGGCATCCATCTGAAAATTCAATTGCCTGTGCTGCAGCAAATAGCTTGTACATGTACTATGCATAAAGAGAGAGGGAGAGAGACGATTGAAGATTATATCATACATGCGCGTTTTGCTTGTGGAAACGGCTTCTTTTCCATTCCTACCAACCACACTAAGTTGGAGGCTATTACATTAACTCTCACTCACACTACAGGTGCCCTTCAGAGCTTTTAGACAAGATCCAGAAGTGGCTGTTTCCCAATTCTGGGGTAGGAGAAAAAGAACTTTTTTTTTCCTTTTTGTTTCGCGGTTCACCACCTCCTTTTCGACGCTAATATTCTTTCTCCTATTTCTGTATCTTCTTCTGAAAGAGGAGGAGGTGCAGTCAATGTTTCAAAAATTGTGTTTTGGCTTGCAAGTGAAGATGAAAAACTGTGATTGTAGCTCTCCTACAACAGATACTAAAGAATGTTCAATATCTGCCACTAGGGAAGTTTATTTGGAAAATGTAGTTTTTGTTTTTTTGTTGTTTCTAGGACAGATATTTGGAGCAGTTAAAACCAAAACCTCTAGTACGTCATTTTTTCATTGATTATTTTTGTGTTGGAATTCTATCTGACATGTTTCAAAGTCTTATTTTGTTGTACCCTTTAATCTGTGTAAAAGGTAATAAGTTTAGGTTGCTATATTGTCTATGCTTCCTTTCATTCTGGTGAGATATGCCACCAAATTTGCTGGTTCTCCATAGTAGTATGTAGTTAGGGTATGATTGGTTGAAAAAGCACAAGTGAGAAGTGAGAGTTTTGTTGTGACATTGTAGGATTAACATGTTTGTCTCTGCTTTCCTTGCTTCAGAATGTGGCCTATCAAGCTCACATGTAACTAGTGCCATGGCTAAATGTTCTGCCTCATCAATGGATCAAGCAGCATTTGACTAACTGATTATGTCATGTCTTTAATTTTACATAAATAAGACATTTTTTGAGGACCTTTGATTATTTCAGAATTTGGATTACATCCATGTGTTAATAACGAGAATTTAAGAACAAGTTTGCCACACTAATTGCAAAGAAAATGTTTGGACTGATGATTATGAGACAGTTCAATTTTCAAATCAATCTCTTACTCCCTCTTTTCCTAAAGCTAATAAATGTTTCATATACACAACCCCTTTTCAATATCACAATGTACTGATGAAATCATGAAATGACTAATGTCGAATGGTTGTAATAGAGAGAAGTCCAATATGTTATATTGGCAACTTGTTAAAAAGTATCACTATAATTCATTCCAAAAATTTTATAGTTGATCACTAGGGAGCCTTCATTCGATCAATTTTCCGTCTTTCACCATATAAAGCCAACAACTATTAACTAAATACTTTTTGGGGGGATACTATAATACTTCCCATTTGATATCTATATATCCGAGAATCAATAAATTCTACTTCACATTGTTTACAAAATTTTGTTTGGTCTTTTTTATCTCCGATTACTCGATAATTTCCTCAAGCACAAATCCCACTTTTTATAGGCCCGAAAATTCTTTCACAAAATAATCCATCTTTTTCAGGCTTATTGGTTTTATAATGAAGAGTATAGGGTTTTGTTACCTCCCCAACAGTTTCTCCATTAGGTAGGATTTTTTTTGCCCAAACACTTATTTGTTCAGGAGAAACTGATCCAATTCGAAGGTGTTGATGTTTATACTGATCAATCATAAAATAAAATTTCCGATTCAATCCAATTAAACTTCCTTTCTTTGAATCTGTAAGTCTTCTCTAGATACAAGGAAATGATTCAGTTCCAAAGCCAAAGGTCGTAGTTTTCGAACGAGTAATCGAAAAGATTCTGTAGCATCCACAGGTTTCGGTATTGTTCCTCCAATAATTGTAGTTCCAAGTACTTCTTGACGAGCTTTAATATGATCAGATTTATAAGTCAGCATCTCTTGTAAAATATGAGCAACACTGAATCCCTCGAGGGCCCAAACCTCCATTTCGCCTACCCGTTGTCCTATTAGTTTGGCCCTTCCTTTAAGGGATTGCTGTGTAACAAGTGCATAAGGTCCACTAGAACATCCGTGTATTTTATCATCAAATTGATGAATTAATTTCAAGATATAAGGCTTTCCTATTATAACGGACTGTTCAAAAGGATTCCCTGTTCTTCCATCAAATAATCTGCTCTTTCCCGGATACTCAGGTTCAAATATCCATGGATTCGATGTTTGTTTACTCGCCTCATATAATTCAGAAAACACAAGTTTTCTAGAAGCCTCGGTATTCAAGAATAAAAACATAAGGCATAGAAGACTAGCATGTATAATGCAACTGGGAATATAATGATAACACAAATCAATATAAAGCATAAATATATTATGTTTTGGGTCAATACCTATATAAAAAGAAATGAGAAGATCCAACTCAAGTTTTTGGATCGGATCTACGGATGGAGATGTCGTCGGATGAGAGTCTACAATGTGTGATTTTATGTGCTGAACATGTATAACAAAGTTTTGATGAATGCAAAAAAAAAAAATCAAAGAAAATATCACACACATCATCAAATAAAGAAGAAAGTCTGAACCAAATAAAAAAAACAAGAAGTTTCTGGTGATTTGTGCAAACGAATCAAATGCTAAAGAGCATCATCAAGAAACGATGTAATTTACTAAAACTTCGCTTGTGATGATATGCTTTATTATTTTTTCTATAGAATAAAAAATGTAATATGAAATTTGTCACTCTCAAAGTACAATACTAAAGTCATAAGACAAGCACGCATACACACTTCATATGCTTTCAAAGTTTCTTCAAAATCACATAGGTTTCGACAAAACTCTTTAAAAACATAGTATAACACATACTTCATGTGCTTTCAAAGTTTCTTCAAAATCACCTAGGTTTCGACAATACTCTTTAAAAACAAAGTATAATTGAGTGCGATGATTACATAAATGATTATATAGAAAAACTCACACGCTAATCAATTATGGCATCTGTATAATTAATAATGGGGTGAACTCGCTTAATAATCAATTAGGGAATTTTTATAATCAATTATGTTTTTTATTATAAAAAAAATTAGTAAGTGATAATCAATTATGATCGTAGCATAATTGATTATGATGCGTATCCAACTCTAAAAATGTTTCCTTTCTTGACTAAATATTTTACTATTCAAAGAGAAAACGTGTTCATTTAAAAACACGAGAATTCTGAACATTATCGTTTCCTATACTCTTTCTTACTTGCTCCAAAATTTTCTTATACATTTAAAATATTATTTTAGAGTTGAGAGAGTAAACATTTAGTAGAGTTTGTCATGTGTAACTACGACTTTATCCTCCATATTTGTAATTGTAAAGCAAGAGATAATTATTCTCTTGAACTCTAATAAGCTATAAAAGTTGCTAGCTTAACTTGAGATAAAAGTTTGGTGTAAAAATGTTGTGGGCTGATCTCATGTTAAAAGCTTTGTGATAGTTGAAGTCTCAAGGTTTTGGGTCGAACCAGAATATAATTCGGTGTTTTTTCTTTGATCTCTCAACTTTTTTTCTTCTTAATTCTTATTTACTTGTCTTTCTTTTCTTCCTGTACATTTCTTCTTAAAATCAATTTAAAAACTAATTTAATTTTTCAACTCTTTCAAAGCTTTTTATATCACAATTTATCTCTCTATTGTATTTGAAGTTGCTTGGGTAACACAATAGTCCCATGGACATGAACATGTGTTGGAACAGGCGCAATTAAGGGTTGGCATCAAAACTAAAATGTAAAATAGTGGCAGTAAAGTCGAGCAAGGTTCAAGAGAAACATATTGTCCAACAGTTCGTTAACGGCTTGTAGTACAAGGTTAGTCTGCAACAATTGAAAATCGGGTAAGACTTCTTGTTATGTCACTAAAGGTGAAATTTGAGGTCTACTCGAAGGCAATTGAACAAATTCAGCTACTTGAGGCGTTTGGACTATATCTAGATACAACAGAATCAAAACTGTTGAATTTGCGACGCTTTGCTAAAGAGGTGGAAATAGAGGTGGTTGATTGACTGCTTGAGCTGAAGCATCGATGATGGCTTCTCGAGCAGCAATTGAACGAGTAGCTTTGGATCCAACCATCACTTGAAAATGTACAAATTAGAGATTCAGAAATTCAAGAAATCGAGGTTGAGATAGAGTTTGATTGGATCAAACGCGACGAATCCTCGTGTTTAATTCAGATTGCTCCTAGTTCAGTGACATGAGAAAGTTACAAACTGATGAATTACAAAGCGATCATGAAATTGTGGAAAACGCAGAAATCACAAGTTGATTCCCAATGACGGCGCCACAATTCTGTTCCGAAACCACAAATAGAGCGAGGATCGAAAGTGATGGTGGATCTGAGCTTTCGGCTCGTTGGAGAGGGGGCTGACCTGCAAGGTTAGCACTATAATGCTCAAGTCAGTAGTGAGGAAGAAAAACGAGATGAAATTGTGTTTAAAACTTGTTACTTGAATTTGGCGTATTCTTTATATATAATAGAGAGGAAATAACAAACTCGTTATTTGTTAGGAGTGAATTGCGGAGAGTCATTGGATGTATTTGTTGTTGAGACATTTGTTATCGTAATGATGATAATTTTTATATGCTAAGAAGATTTTAAATAAAATACTATTTTCTCATAGTGGTCGGTCGGGGTCGATATAACCGGCGCAAATTAACTAAAAATAACAATAATATATATATATATATATATATATATATATATATATATATATATATATATATATATATATATATATATATATATATATATATATATATATATATATATATATATATATATATATATATATATATATATATATATATATATATATATATATATATATATATATATTATGGAAACATATTTCTTTTATTTGTTTTGCTTGTATATTTATTTTCTAATCCTATTTTGATACGTGATGTAAGTTATAAACAAATGTTGTTTAACTATTTTTATGTTAGATGCGTTATTTACTAGTGAATTACAAATGACTCATTGTATTTTTGAATGAGTCCGCACTCGTGTCACATATGGGTGTCCATATAACATAAACATAGATGAATGATGGGGATAGAAAGAGAAACAAAAACAAAATGTGGTTTTGAACGAGTGTTATACTAACATTTAAGTATAGAAATATATTGTTGGTTTATTTAGTAATTTTGGATTTAAATTCAGTAAGACTTTTTCTTAACACAATCCATCCATGTAACTTGTATCTAACTACCATTCTGACTGGGCAAAACAAACCAGCGTTACAAACGTTAATTCAAGTCTAGCACATCGAGTAGAGACAAGATTCACCCGTTTCCTGTAAATTGCATTAATCAAAATTCAGGTACTGAAATCAAATCTCCTGTTTCATCATTCTTAATGTTCATACTCTTTTTCTCACGTAATTTACTACATTCTTTCATTCCTACCTTCTTTATGTCTAACAAATGAGGATCCATCTCTTAATAAATTGTAATTTATATAATAAAAATCCATAAGTTTCATCCAAATTTGTTATGTATAGAATAAAATACGCATCAATTTAAATATTATAATCTGATCTGAAATGGATCTAGATAGCTGGCCGGAGTTGATATTGGACGGTCTAGGACCGCGGTTGAGCTCTCCAAGAGATGATAACACCGCAATTTGTTATGGGTTTGCCTTTCAGTTATGTATTTTTTGTTATAAAAAATATATCACCCAAAATATATTGAATTATTGAGCTTTTTTATTTTGTGTACAATGAAGGCCAAGAGATTTGTGTATGAAAAAACATCAAATTATGAAACTTTTATAAAAAAAATCAATGAGTATTTCACCTTTGTTAATATATCTTGATACTTTTGTATAGAAAAAAAACTCAATGGCATCAAAGATTCCTCAAATGCAATCAAAGGTAGCTCAAGCATCAGCAGCAGTGTCAAGCCATGGAAGTTCATATTACAAGCTGTTAATGGAGCAGAACAAACACTATATCCAAGAACCACCTACGGTTGAGAAGTGTCAATCATTGGCCAAACAATTGTTCTATACTCGACTCGCCAGGTACGATGTATATGAATTAAATCCTTATTGTTTATATTATGATTACATGTTTTTCTTTCAAGTGTTGAACTTGATGTTTGTGTTTTTGTAGTATTCCTCATCGTTACAATGTATTAAAGAAGGAATTGGAGTATGCTATGAAGAACAAGCAGGATCTGAACGTGGAGAATGCTGGATATGCTGCTTTGTTTGGACTTGAGTGTTTTGCATGGTTTTGTGGGGGTGAGATTGTAGGAAGAGGATTCACTATCACTGGCTACTATGTTTAATTGTTGAAATTTTGCATGTTTAGATCATAAGATCTTTTTGATTCACTTTAATTTTGATGTCATGAAATGACATAGTAATTGTTTGTGACATGGATAAGCTTTATATATGGTGAAGATTCATATTGCTTTTTAAATCATGAATTATTGTACTTTGCTTTTCAATTCTTTACATGCAATCACTGCATTTTTCTTCAACATCCATCAATTTCAATTTAAGCAAACAATCTCACAGAAAACCCAAATTTCTAGTTTCTTTGATTCTTCCATTTTTTTGTTTTCCCTACGACAACCCCAACAATTGATCCAGAGCAGAACATCACATCGTTGTATTATGTTGATTCCAGGGACGTGCCCAAGTTCGTTACTCTTTCCCCGCAACTCGGACAGTGACAACTATCTTGCATGGACACTTTCAATGCGAAAAGCTTTAGGCACTAAAAACAAGTTTTGAATTCGTTGATGGTACGAAACCAATATCAGACATTAAATATAATATTACAATGTAAAGGTTTAATAAACAACAAGATTGTTTGGATATATTAAACTAACAAAACTTAAACTTATCAACAAAATCACTATCAATTCTAAGAAAACAATCAACTTAAACATGCAGGTGCACAATGAATAAAGATGATGATAAAGAGAATAACGGCGCAAAGATTAATGAGAGAGAATAAAGTTGTTGATCCTACTTGCGTTGTTAATAAATGATAGTTACTACAAGACTATTTATACAAAAGAAAATTGTCACCTAAGCCCTAACAGACTAAACTTAGTGAACAAGTTTAGGGTACAAACAGTACAATACTAAGAAATACTAAAGTACCCTTACTACTAAACAGCTAAGTTAATGGGACCCAGAAGGTAACATCTTCTGGTCAACACTATCTTCTGAGTAACCATCAGAAGATCAGCCCACATCAGAACTTCTGATGTTCAACTTCTGAATATTGAATTACTCTTCAATACCATATATTCAGCTCGCTAAAATCTACAACACCAACTCCATCCCTCAAACGGATAAGGTGTTCAGTCTTGACATTCTTCATCAGAACATCTGCAAGTTTCTTCTGATTGCTACAGTGTGCAACTTCTGATACTCCATTTAGAAATGCAGATTTCTCCTTGAAAACCCATCTGACGCTGATGGTTTTCTTCTCCTTTGGAAGCTTAGTTAACTTCCAAGTCTTGTTTCCTTCTAAAGCCTCAAGTTCTTCTTTTATGGCATTCAGCCAGCCTTTCTTTTCGAGTGATTCTTCAATACCCAATAGTTCAGAATCTCCTTCTGATTCTGGAACCATATCTCCTTCTAGATTTTCTTCGGAAGTTTGATTACCACCAGAAGTTCCACCTTTGTTAACTTCTGGGTCTTGTTCAAAACCACCACCTTTAGAAGTTGGATCGCCTTCAGAAGTTCCAACTTCATAATCTTTTCTTTCAGAATCAAGACCACCGTCAGAAGCTGGACTACCTTCAGAAGCTCCGCCTTCAGAAGTTCCATTTTCAACGTCATGATTAACACCAGAAACACGGTCATCTCTAGAAGCTTGTCCTCCAGAACCTATGTCTTCAGAGTTTTCCCTTCCAGAAGCATGACCACCACCAGATTCTTGATCATCATCAAAATCTGGATCAGAATCAGATTCACCATCTGACTCATCTTCAGAGTCTCCAGAAGATTCTTCATCTTCTGACTCTAACTCTTCTTCAGAACTTTCAAGTTCCGACTCATCTTCAGAAGCAGAATCTTCTTCTGATTCTGACTCATCTTCTGATTCTGACTCATCTTCTGATTCTCCTTCAGACTCAGAATCACCTTCGGATTCTGACTTGTCTTCAGCTTTAGAGTCATCTTCTAACTCTGACTTATTTTCAGAAGAAACCTCAGATTCTGACTCTTCTTCAGAATCTTCAAAGTCATCTTCTGATTCTGAATCATATAAAAACACTCCTTCAGAATATTCAGAGTTATCTTCTTCCCCTTCAGAATCAGAAAACGACAAACTCACAGGTTCCTCATCAGATTCATAAGCCATTAATAGCACAGGTTCATCATCAGAATCTCCTCTAGCTATTTTTGCTTCTTCTTTGTTTGACCAACAATCTTTAGCAAAGTGGTCAAACCTATTACAACAGTAACACTGAACCACTCTCTTGTCATACTTCTCCTTTCCCTTCTGATGTTTCTCCTCATCAGAATAGAAGACTTCTGACTTCTGCAACCTACCATGTTTTTTCAGCTTCTGGTCCTTCTTGATAAAAGAAGCCTTCAGAGCTTGCTCAACTTCCCTCTCAGAAGTTCTTTCAGTCAGACGCAACTCCTGTGCTTCTAAACTGCTTTGCAACTCTTCTATTCTCATGGTTTCCAGATCTTTAGAATGTTCAATAGATACAACAATATAATCAAATTGAGGAGTAAGAGACCTCAATATCTTCTCTATGAGTACTCGTTCAGAAAGGGTTTCTCCACAAGCCTTCATCTCATTAGTGATCACAATCACTCTAGAGATATACTCAGAAACTTTCTCATTGTTCTTCATGTTGAGATTCTCATATTGCATTCTCATGGATTGAAGCTTCACCTTCTTCACTAATACGTCACGACCGTAACACCTGACCAGTATATCCCACGCCTCCTTTGACGTCATAGAATCAACAATCTTCTCAAACACATTCACATCCACACACTGATAGATGAAGAACAACGCCTTTTGATCTCTCTTCTTCGTCTCTCTCTGCGCTTCTCTTTGTTCTTCTGTTGCATCCGCTGCAACCGAAACATATCCTCCAGTGACAAGATCTAGAACATCTTGAGCACCAAATAATACACGCATTTGAATCATCCATCTATTCCAGTTTTTACCATCAAGAACTGGAAGTTTGGTATTCAAGTTGCTTCCACTCATCTTTAAACTTGTGCAGACAAAAACAGATTTCACTCACAACTTTGTTTCCCGGAAACAAAATCAATCACACAGTCACACAAACTCGCGTTCACTCGTGTTTCCCTGTGTTTGGAACCGGAGCTCTAGATACCAATTGTTGGTGCACAATGAATAAAAATGATGACAAAGAGAATAACGATGCAAATATTAATGAGAGAGAATAAAGTTGTTGATCCTACTTGTGTTGTTAATAAATGATAGCTACTACAAGGCTATTTATACAAAAGAAAATTGCCACCTAAGCCCTAACAGACTAAACTTAGTGAACAAGTTTAGTGTACAAACAGTACAATACTTAGAAATACTAAAGTACCCTTACTACTAAACAGCTAAGCTAATGGGACCCAGAAGGTAACATCTTCTGGTCAACACTATCTTCTGAGTAACCATCAGGAGATCAGCCCACATCAGAACTTCTGAATATTGAATTACTCTTCAATAGCAATTATAATCAAAATGTAAATAAAGAGAGAGAAAGATAGTAGTCTGGATGTATAGTGGTTTAACAATTCATCCTCCCCATGTATATTTTACTCTCCAATGATTGTCCATTAAAAGTTTGTTATTCTTCCATTATTATTTTAACAAAATTACACAAAATTGTTTTGTACAATCACAATTCAAATAATGCTGAAAATAAAGATCTTTGATCAGAATCCTCTTTGACTTGTATACAACATCTAACACTAAATTCTTGCGTAATATTTATTCGGCCGCGGCTTAAATATTTTAGCTCCAAGAATGTTGTTCTAAGTCACTGTTCTGCACTGATCTTTACTCGACCCTACAGGTATTTTGAGTCTTGGACTGTCTGAAGATGAAAAAAACTCCAACTTTGTCTGTAGGCTTCCACATAGCTCTACCAAAGTAATCCCAAAGAGAAGAAACTCCTTTTTTTCTGCAGAATTTGTCGATCCCAACCACAATCACACACACAAATGCAAACTCCTGAAATATTAAAAAAATCTCCACAAAAACATTAATCACAACAACGATCCTCCTCACAGATCTCACACAAGAAGAGAGAGCTTAATCCAAACGATAGTGGATGATATAAGAGGTTAAAGATGAAGAGATTTCGTTTGTAAAATTGAAAACAAAATTCAAAACCTTTTTTAAAAGTTGAGAGAAAATGTGTGTTGTGAGTTCTAAATCATAAAGTTGATGTGTATGTTATGCACATTGTGAAAGGGATTCGAGAGAAAGATTTATATATGTGTTGAAAAGCTAACACGAAAATAAGAGAAAATGCTATTTGATTTGAGTCACAGGCAATGAGTACGAGTCGAGTCAAGAGAGTAGATGATTTGAATTAAGATCTAATAACCAAGAAAAAGTGTTCCCATGATTCGAATCAAGCTTTTTATGATTCGAGTTATGTGATTTGAGTCAACAAAATCTCTAATTTGAATCATATCCACATAACCAAAACCCAAAATCATTTATATGTGTATGATTCGAGTTAAGCATATATGTGATTCCAGAAGATGGACTGATCAAGACTTAAGGGTGTTAATTCAAAGTGTTTCTTTTGCTTAGCCCCTGTATTTTGGGCATGCTTTGTTTTCATATGACTAAATATGTATTGGCCTTGTTTCCAATAATTGAGAGTGATGCATTAGTATCTTGATCAACATTTGCACTATTGGTTGAGGTTTGTCTACTCCTGATCTAATGTATGTATGTACTAACATACTATATTCTGTGATGACTGACCAATATTTTTGAGGAATATCTTTGTCAAATTATGGCCAAAAGGGAGAGTAACAGTGTGTAAAGGGTATTTGTTTTGACTACTAACAACTGATTGTGAGGAGCTGATATCTGCAGATCTCTAATGTGTTTAGTACTGCTTGTTCTGATTTTCTAGTATTTTATGGAATGCGCACATGCTAAAACATCTGGCCTGACATATGGCTCATATCTGTGTGTGTTGATTTTATTATGTGTTAGTAGTTGCTTCTGATCTTTGACTATCTCTGATGTGTTTAGTACTCATTGGTACTAACTTTTTTGGTTTTCTGGTATTCTTTGGAATGCACACATGCTGAAAAATCCGACCAGACATTTGGCCCAGATTTGTTTGTGCTAATCTGACTATGTGTTAGTAGTAGCTTCTAATCTTTGACTACTGAATACTAACTGTGTGTTTATGCATTGACTAAGTCACTTGAATGATTGCATGGATGACTTTTTTTGGAGCTAGAATTGTGTAGCATTCTCATGTATGTGTAACTACCTCATGACTTATGTGGGTGTAACTACCTCATGACCTCTGACATGCAAAGTCATGTGTGAGTAACTACCTCATGATTTTTGTCCATGATACAAATATTTTGTTGCTATTCTGACTTATGTTATTGTTGATGTGTTGCTCTGATGGATATTCTTCTATTGCTGCTGATGGTTGTTCTGAGTATGAGATCTCTAATACTCAGTTATGATTTCTTCTTGAAGAGTTGTTTTGTCAAAATTTACCAAAGGGGAAGATTAATGTTCCTTTTAGATTGGTTGAATTATGCAAAACAACATGGAGTTTGTTTAAGCTAGTTCTGATGCAGAAGGGACACGTGTGGAACCCGGTGTTCCAACATGTGTGCTGCAACATCTGGTCTCTTACAAAAGACAAATGTTATTGCAATTTTGGTTCTGACTTATTCTATCCAAGATTCACTCTACAAAGAAGATCCATAGATTCATGATGAATAGTTAATTTGGATGTTCTGGTGCAACATATGGAACTCAATGTTCCAGCATGTGCAGTACAACACTTGGCCTTATCAGCAGGTCATATGGATGTTGTTTGGGGTACAATTTATCATTATTATTTAATTAGATTTGTTGTAGTTAATTTAGAAATGTTTGTTTGATTTTTTTGACAGTTGGAGATGTTCAAATTAATTTAAGTGGAGATTAAAATTTGAATTTGAAATATAACAAATCATATCTAATTGTTGAAGACATTTATGGAGAAGATCATTGTCCAACAAAATCAGCTATTTTCATATTTAGGGGGAGATCTAAATAGAAAGTCACTAGGATTAAGAAGAGGCATTGAACATCATAGAGTTTGATGTTCTTATAAGACTAATTGTACTAATTCAAAGTAGTGAATTTCCTTTATTGGGTAGAGTGTCGTCTAAACGTTGGTGTTTTTTGCACCGAACTAGGTTCACAATATCTGGCGTTATTCATCGTTTTTACATTGATTATGTGTTGTTGTCCATCTGTGTATTAAATCTGGTTTAACTTGATGGACTGGATGTTCCAACATCTGTCCCCTCAAGAATAAAATTTCAGTAGTGTATACCACCCTTCGACCAGAAACCACCATGGATCCTAGATGTGGAGTCGAGTATTTTATAATTAATCAAACATTTTATGTAATAGGAGGACCGTAAAGATAATTGATGGATACTCCACAAATTATGTTGAGGGACATGGGTAACTTAAATGAAATTTTCACACCATGCGTAACACGATAAATGTCTAAGGGCTTAATATTGAATTGAATAAGGGTGACACAGTCTATGCCTTATGTTCAATATAGACATGAGGGAAAAAAGAGTAAGTATACACATAAATATATCACATAAAGATTTTTTGTCATATCAAATGGTATTTTTGTGATTTGGGTTGTGGTGATGTGTTCTAGATATCGCTCACTATTTATCATATTAAAAGTGTAATTTGATATAATTGTCCACGTCGCGAGAACCTATAAGGTCACACACAAGCACAAACTGATGGGATAAAATAAATTAAGTGAAGCTTATTCGATTGTGTGAACTTGCAATGCACTAGTGTTAAATAAAGAAACACGGGACATTGTAGGGTATAATGTACTTAAGTGCAATATAGGACACCGTAAAGTATAGTGTACTTAAGTCAAATAAGAAACATTGTAAGGTATGATGTACTTAAGTAAAACACATAACATTGTAAGATATGATGGTCTTAAGTGAAATACAATACATCATAAGGTACAATGTGCTTAATGGGCTTGTTCAAGTTGTAGTCCACACAATTGGTTCTATAAATATAACACTTCTACAGAAGTATTTGATATTTAACCAAATTCGGCTTGTAAAACCCTACCATACCTCTCTCTCTCTCTCTCTCTCTCTCTCTCTCTCTCTCTCTCTCTCTCTCTCTCTCTCTCTCTCTCTCTCTCTCTCTCTCTCTCTCTCTCTCTCTCTCTCTCTCTCTCTCTCTCCATAATAGATAGAAATGAGATTGAATATACTTTGTTCGTGTGGACTAAGTATAGGTGTTGTTATTTATTCAACGTTCATGATTGTTCTTGACTATGCATCAACGGTTAATCTCCACAAGATGTAACCATTATATCATTTAGCATGTTCATCCGTATGATTTATAGAGAACACACATGTACACATTCAAGATCTCCACTTTGCATTAAAACTAAATTGGATAAACATATAATCTAGAAAGCTCCAACTGACTAAATCACACGCTCTTTCAAAATCTATCTTAAAGTGAGACTTTTATTTATTTATTAGCTAGATCCAAGAGTTCTGGTAGTTTTCAAGTTGTTTAAAGTGGAGTTTGAAGTTGCATCCGATGATTTATTTATTTTTTTTAAAATTCTAGACTTTATGCAATAGGTTAAAACCGTTGTCTAAAGTGAATGACAAATAAAATAAAACCGTTGCCTAATAAGTGTTTCGATATGAAACTTCAATCCTCACTTTAATCAACTTTAAAACTATCAAACACTTTAATTAAGTGTTTTAGTATGCAATTTAAATATTTTGACTATCGGAACTCTTTTTTCAAGTATATTAAAAATTAATTTTTTTTTACCAAATTACTTTAAAAAATGTTCCAATTTATATATTGTTGAGTGTTCCGGTAGCTTTACCGAAATGTGAAAAAAAGTGAAATTTTTTAAAATATAAATTCTATATAAAATATATTTTAGTCTAAATGTTTTTAATATAGAGAGGTATGAATATAATTGAAGTAAAATTTTCAAAGTTATGCTACGCCACTATATATCATTAGTCATGCGAAATTATTAAAAGTGGCAAATGTAAAAAGAAAATTAAAAAATGTATATCTAATCTAATTAGCATAGCCTCTACAAATTTAAAATATAAAAGTTGTTCGTCTATATCTATCGTGTGGATCTCAAACTTGACTTTTTTCTTTTTTTAATAACAAAAATTTATTGAAAATCTACATATACAATTAAAATTGTATAGAAATATACGGACAATAAAGAGTGTTGTTATCTTTTTCAATTTTATAATTATTTAAAATTTTACAAATTGATTTCTTTAAATTTTAAATCGATTTTTGTTCATCATTCATCAATTAGTTTAATTTCATAAAATAATTCAACAAATTTTAGAAATAAATAAAACTTAATCTATATAAACACATAAAACAAAACAAAAATTAATCGAATAGTTTAAATTAGTTTTTTTTTTTTTTTTGAAAATTAGTTATATCTATTATTTTAAATTTTAACAATCGTGCCTTGTTTTACTTTAGCCAGCACATTGGCAAAGCCACATCTGAGCTGTACTAGACTACTAGTACTTATCTATGTGTCATTTTCTTAATTAAGCTAATAAGCCAACACATATATTTATTCCAATAAATAATGGTTCCATCACAACGTGGTCCATAAAAAAATATTAATTAATTAACTTCTTAAATTAAAGTATGAAATATTTATATCATTCATTCCAATTTTCAAGGAGTATATCATAACGCGACGGAGCTAGGCGGTTAATTAACAAACATGGGGTGGTTAACGAACCGTTGGACCGGCGTCGCGGCGGCGATATGGATCCAATCGAGCTGCGGTGCATCGTACACCTTCAGCATCTACTCTCCGATCCTCAAATCAACACAAGGCTACGATCAATCAACTCTCGACACTGTTTCCGTCTTCAAAGACATCGGCGCCAACTTCGGCGTTCTCGCCGGTCTCCTTTACTCCGCCGTGACGCCTTACGGTGAACGATCGCTGACATCTAAGTCGAATTGGAGTTCACTCGGCGGTCCTTGGATTGTTGTGGCTGCCGGTGCTGTTCAGTGTTTTGTGGGCTTTTTCTTCATTTGGGCTTCGGTTGTGGGATTGATCAATCAGCCTCCTGTTCCTCTTATGTGCTTTTTCGCTTGGCTTTCTGCTAATGGTCAAACGTTCTTGAATACTACCAATGTTGTTACTGGCTTGCGTAATTTTCCTCAATATGGTGGCACCATCATTGGTATCATGAAGGTAACAATTTCAAATAATATAGATATTTAAAAAAGACGCGGTCGCTTAAAGTCTTTTGCGATTTTAGTCGGTACAGGGGTCGCAACATTGATTGCAGTCGTCGCGGTCTGACTTAACTGTAATTTGTTCTTTAATATAAAAACGGTGGTAACAATATTAATACGTTGAAAATTGAAGTGAATTTCATCCTAATTATTTTTCAGGGTTTTCTTGGGCTAAGTGGAGCTATCCTGATTCAACTGTATCATGCATTTTTTGATGGTGAACCAGCCACCTTTCTTTTGATGATAGCTTGCTTACCTGCAATCATTTCTCTGTTGTTTATGTTTCTGTTGAGGATCTATGAATTGCAAGATTATAATTACAAAAAGCATTTGGATGGTTTCTCCGTGGTCACTGTTATTATTGTTGTGTATCTTATGTTCATAATAGTTCTGCAGAATTTCGTGAGCTTGCCATATTGGGCACGGGTTTTTACGTTTGTTGTGCTTATGGTTCTACTAGCATCGCCGTTTGGCATTGCTGTGAAAGCTCAGAGAGAGGACTCGAAGATATTTTCACAAAGTCAATCCATTGAGACTGCTGCCCCTGCAATAGAATACCAAGAGCTGCCTAGAGAGGAGGTGCAAGAACAGGATACTTCGGGTGATAAGTTGCCCCTTGATGTAGAGATGAACATATTACAAGCTTTGTGTACCGTTGAGTTTTGGATGTTGTTTGTGACCATGATAGCCGGTTTGGGTTCTGGGCTTACGATGATAAATAATATGAGTCAAATAGGAGAATCTTTTGGGTATAGTACTATTGAAATTAGCAATATGGTGTCATTATGGAGTATGTGGAATTTTCTCGGCCGCTTTGGTGGCGGCCATGTATCGGATTATATAATGCACAAAAGAGGATGGCCGCGGCCCCTGTTGTTGGCTGTAACTCTGGGGATTACAATTCTTGGTCATTTAATCATAGCTTCTGGTTTCCCTGGAAATTTTTATTTGGGTCCTGTCCTGGTGGGAATTTGCTATGGCACAAATTGGTCCTTAATGCCAACAATCACTTCTGAGATATTTGGAGTGAAGCACATGGGTACCATTTTCAACGCTATTGCTGCAGCTAGTCCACTTGGGTCTTATATACTTTCTGTGAGAGTTGTTGGATATATATATGACAAGGAAGCAAGTGAAGATAACTCATGCTTCGGCATCCACTGTTTCATGTTGTCATTTCTGATCCTGGCCGGTGTGTCTTTTCTAGCATTTTTGGTCAGTCTGGCATTGTATTTCCGGACCCGAAGGTTCTATAAGCTAGTTGTTATTAGAAAATTAAAATATTATGCGAGATGACGAAGTTTTTTTTTTTTGCTTGCATTTTATCATAAGGTTGTCTATAAAGCTGATGAGTTATGAAATTTACCTGTTCTTTAGGGTCAGTTTAAGAAAGATATGTATTCTATTATTCTTTGAGTTATCATTTGCCAGTTGCCACGGCTATCTATGACTGTGATTATAGATTTTCACTTCTTAGATAGCATCATTGTACTGTGGACATACCTCTCTGTACTTTAATCAATACTATTACAATAAATATAGAATCACTGTTGATGGACTATCGGGTATAATTGTCTGAATTTCTTACCTTTTAATTGAAGTAGAAGGTATAATTTCATTTGCAAACCTGGAGCATGCATTATTTGTGTCTTTCATATTTTTTTAATTTTGACATTCTTTGAAAGCCATTTCTTTTGTATTTGGTTAATGTAGATTTGATTTTTTTTTTCCCTGTGTGTTTTAATGTTTGGTTTTTTGGATGACTGTTTTACTTTGTACAAATGAATGTGCATAAACATCATACTAAAATTTCAAGTACAATGTGATCCTGACATACTAAAATTCAAACATGGATACACAGTACACCTTTACGTGTGCACTTCACAAAAGAATATAGAGGAGCTTGCACATATTTAATTAGTTCAGGAACAGAACATATTGCGATACTGATCATATGTGCATTCACAGCAGAAAGGGGAGCTGAGAAACTTTTATGTATGCCTTATTTATGCCGGAGAGATCTGCAGGACCAAGGATATTTTGGTCTTCAACCTGAAGCTGCAGGTAATTTAGCTTTTAATTCTTACACCGTTACACGCATGACTATGTATATAATTTGCCATGTGATAACCTTCCATATTTTTTATTTCTTTGGAATTTCACAATAAGATACCATTTTTCTGACGGGTCCTTTCGGTTTCTTTTCCACGGCTGCAACTTCTTAGATCATTGCCTATATCTTACATCGGCCAACTTACTTTGCAAGACAAGTAACATGCTTGTTCACTATTGACCAAGAAGATCATTGTAAGTCTTTTCCGTGCATGTCTTGATTCATGTTCATATTTGTTGACCTGAATAAATAGCTCAAAAGATTAAGGTATCTCTTTTACTTCAAGAAATTGTTTAAAGGGGATTCTTGCTACTAACTCATTCAGGTGCAACCTCGTTTATTGTCGTTTAGACATTGTTATATTGGTGTGAGAACTCATTTTAGTTAACAGTGTGTCTAGAGTTCAAAACTCCATCCAAATTAGAAATTTCTCCCATTTGTGTGTATTGTACTTCAATAATCGTGTCTGTTTTTTCTTTTAGCTGCTTTTTTGAAAACCGGTTATCTTGTGTAAATTTGTTGCTGATTACATTTCTTGTGTATACATCCATGATGAAGGAGTTTTTTCTAATTTATATTTTTCTTTGGAGGTGTTGTGAGGGGTTCTGGAAAGATTGCATGTTTCTAAGCTTCTTGCTTATGAGGCTCTTCCCATCTATCAGGTAATTGGATCAGTGTTCACATATAAAAATATCTTCGAGTCTGGTGGTATCTGTATATATATTTTTATTCTAATCAGAATGAAAACCTGTCTTCATAGTTTCATGACATGTTTAATATTCATCATTAATAAGAGTGGTAATAATTAAAAGTACCAATTTATAGCATAAATGTTAGGATTGAAATCCTTGATATAACTTGGCCTTAATAAAAAAATTTCTCTGATTCAAGATGATATTTGGTTGACAATGATGTTATTTTTGAGTTGGATGCAAAAAATGTAGTTGATGGTTTTAACAAAACCCCTCTCCTATCTGTTTTATTTTAGTTTTATCATTAAAGATTGTATTTCTAGCATGTGTATTGTACAAACTGTTGGTTGAGTTTTTCAGGAGGCAAATTAATGTAGTAGGACATGAGTTAGTTAGGATGGTTACATCCATAGCTAGTCCTCAATCATTCAAGATGTTGCCTATTAATGTGCAAAAGCAAAATATCCAGCAGTAGTTACGTGTTTAAAACCATAATCAAATTCAAATTTATTTTAAATATTCGAATATAATTAAATGGTTATCGATAGATTTATTTATATATGGTTGGTTATTCATACATATATAATTTTTAGATCAGCTTGTAATTTGAGTGTTATTCCCCGTAAAATGAGTGAATCCGGATGCTTAACACAATGTCAGTTGTTCTGAGTTTAATTGTATTGCTTCTTCTATTAAACAGTTACTACTTTTTATTCTCAACTTTGAGGTGAAATTTGTTAAACGTCAAACAAATATGGTTGTACATTTGTTAGCGAAGGCGATCGATTCTTGGTCTAGACAAAATATTGTTAATGTTATTCTTCCTTGTATGTTGAACTTTTATTTTATTGATTAGTCAATTTTGCTCTTGTCAAACAAAAAAACACAAACCTCATATACTCTCTCAATAATAATTTCACAATTTTTAAAATAATTTTTTTATTCAAAAATTAAAAATAATAATAAAAACGATTTTTTAATTTGAAAACTAAAAACAATTAAGTTTTTATCTTAAAAAAATATTTTTGTATTTTTTTCTTACCGAAAATAAAATAAAAATCAGTTTTTAAATTTCATAAACTTTCTTAAAAAAATAATTTTTCCTATAAATAAAAAAAGGAAAACAAAAAATAAGTTAGCATTATTTTACACATGCGAGTTAAAAACTCACGTTACTTGCTTGAAACTATATTTTTTTAATAAATTAAAAATTAAAACGAAAAAAGAAATAGCATTATTTTAGACATGTATTGTGAACCATGAACATGTTTTATGAATCATGAACATCCTCTTAAAAATTAAAAAAAATTGGATTCGGATAAATTTTGATTTTAAAACCATAACTAAATTTAGAATGGGTTATAAAACCAGTTTTTTTTTTAAAAAAAAAGTGATTTTTAGCTTTTATATCCAATTAAATATGTAACTTATATTTATAAATGGTTTGGCTTTAAAAAAATCAAACCATGCACGCCCCTATTTATTTGTATTTTTAAAGCGTTTTATAATGATTATATTTGGTTGAAATTAATTTACTTTTTAATCCTTAAAATATTATAACACTCATGCTAAATTAAATAAAAACAATGTGATATTAAAAAATAAATTGGCAATTCACAAACATAGATAATCTAACACAAAATATTTAATATTTGAAATATTTTAAAATATATTAAATCATAAATAAAATATTTATAAATTTCGTACAATAATAATATCAATAATAATATGTGAATTATTTTATCATTTTGATGATCCATCTAATCCATAAAATATTTATAAAATTAGATTATAGATAATATATATAGCTGATATACTATAATTACATATAAATATATAATACAACACATAACTTATAAAACAATTAAGTTCTTAAAAATAAAATAATAAATAAAAATGAATACAATAAAACATGTGAAAAAATAAAGAAAGTAAAGTTAGCATATTAATAAAAAATAATAAAGAAAAAATAATAGAGTTGTCGTAAAAAATGGAGGAATTCTAATAAGGCGACAAAAATTAACGTATAGTATATATCAAAAATAATTTAGAATTTTAATTAAAAAGTGAGGATAATTTTGTCAATATAACAAAAATAAATTTTATCATAACTCCTCTCCCTCCCCTCCTCTCCCCTCCAAATCCCTCCAATTTGGAGGAAACACAAAATTGCTCCAGAAGGGAATCTGATTACCTCCAATCCCCTCCCCTCCCCTCATAAAAAATTGAACCAAACATAATTAACTTTAAATATTCCCTCCCTTCCCCTTCCCTCCCCTCCCCTCCAAAACCCCTCAACCAAACGCACCCTAAAAGAAGGGATGACAAGAATGCAATGATAAAAAATTGTGTTGCTATTTTCTAGAATTAAACCATTCAATTTATATCAGTTTGGTTCTATAATTGTCAAAATTAGTTGCATTTGAAAAAATATGTGAATTCTAACTTATTGAAAAGCAAAGTAGTTTGCCATTCATTTTTTAGTTCACATATGAGATCAACTGCAACTTTAGATTGGTGCATTCTAAATTTCTAATATACGTGGATCTTTTGAAGTTTTATCAATAAGAGAAACGTCATTATATTTGTTGATGAGTACACTAGAATCAATTGACTATACATAGTAAAACTCAATAGTGAAGCACTAGAAATATTCAAGAGGTTTAAGATTCTGACGGATAATAAGAGACTAATAAAGATTTTGAGAACTGATATTGTAGGCAGTGGCGGTTTTAGCATACGGCAACCTCGGGCAGTTGCCCAGGCTCTACATCAAACTAGTGCTATATATTTTGCAGCTTATCCATCTACTTTTAATTTGTTCTCATTCTACACTACCTACACACTAATATTAAAAATTTAGCATTCACTATTTTTTATTCTAACTCCTTAGCCCGAATGATAAATAGCATCATCAATTAATCAAGTTAAAGCGCAAACCAATTGTCACCTTTTCATAGGTTAACATAAACCACATAAAATTCTAGCAGGTTGTTTAATAAGAAATACTAATATTTTATAGGTTTTTTTAACGAATGTCCTCGAGACACTCTTTAAGATACTAAATAAAAAAAATATTTTTTACAAAAATCGATATTTCAATTTCTAATGTATTAAATACACGTATTTTAAAAAAACTTACCACTTTAATCACTTAAAGAGTACCCTAAAAATATTGATTAACATTTCCCATATTTTATTTATAATATAGTAATTATTTTATGAAAGTAACATAAGTTTGATAAAATAGAAAAATTAGAAAATTCTATGTTCTTGATTTTACTTTCTCATTTCCTCTTCGACTAAAATTTTAGCTAGTCGTCAAATTTAATTTTCATTTTCTCATTTCTTCTTGGACTAAAATTTTAGCCAATCATCAAGTTTATTAATAGTTCCCACATATTAATATTATTATAGTTTTTGATGGTATGTTATATCGAGTAGGAGATATTCAAGTCATTTGATGATATTGTTCGAACATTTAACATAAAGAAGTTTTAGAAAGGACATTTGTCTCGTAATTTTATTTAACCCGCTATTGTAAAATTATGTTTATCTCTTTTATTTTAAATTATATTTTTGTTGAAAAAATGACGAGTCTCTTTTATTTTGATTGATGACTATTTATATATAATTACAATGTAAATTTACGGTCTTTAAATTTTTGCCCAGGCTTTATAATTTATCTGGCTCCGCCACTGATTGTAGGTGGACATATCTAAAAATAATTTGAAGTTTTTTATGGAAGTAAAGGAAAAGAAAAAGGCATATAAATTTGTATAACTACCAAATAACAAAAAGACAATTGATTTTAAGTGGATTTTTAAAGTCAAGTTAAATCTAAGTGGTAATGTCTCAAAGCATAAGGCAAGACTGGCTATTAGATGCTTCCAAAGAAGGTATGAGTTTGACTATTAGGAAGTATTAGCATGAAACTATTAGATTTATGGCACCTCTAACTAGTAATAGAAGTTAGACATTTACATAAATTATAAGGTTAAATATGTTTGTGTTTTTAATAAATATCTCAAATTTTGCAACACTGATTATAACACACAAATTCATCAATCGCAACCAATCATGCTTCTTTTTAAATATATTTAAGATAATGTGTTTCTCTAAAGATTGTTTTCTCCTAAGTTATTGTTAATAGGGTGAGAAAATCTTGGCGTTGTTGAAAGCTGCAAAGGTTGATGTTGAAGCTTATTGGCCAAATTTATTTGCCAAGCTCGCTGAGAAGAAAAATCTTGATGATTTGATTTTAAATGCTGCCGGAGGTGGGACTCCTGCTTCTGTATCAGCTCCGGTTACTGCTCTAGTCGAGGAAAACAAGGTAGGTTTTTTTGGTGAACACGTTGTTGTTGAACTTAGTCTTGTAGATGTTGGTTATCTAATTGACGTGTTTGGTTGTGCTTGCAGGAAGAACCAAAGGAAGAAAGTGATGATGACATGAGATTCAACTTGTTTGATTATGAGCACTTGTATGATCTTGTTCAATTTTTGTAATGGTCAGGTGTAGAACTAATTAGGTTTTCATTTTGTTTTGATTGCATTATTAGGTAAAGATTTTGTTGTGCTATTAACTTGAGACTTTGAGTTAGTATCAATTTTTCCTAAGAATTAAAAATTGACAAGTGGTTTGTTCTATGTTCATGTGTGCCTCTTGCTTTAGATTGTGCTAATATGTTAATGTTTTTAGCTTAATTTTTACCATGACGCAATAATCAATTTATCCTATTTTAGTTGGACAAATAGTTAACCGTGCCCGATTCACCTCTCTTGTGCAGAAAGTCACACAGTTCATTTGCAGATATATTATTTTGATCTTTTATCATCATTGACATTAACTTTCTTCCAACTAGTTTAATTATATACTTTAGCCATGAAAACATTTTAAATTTCATTGGGGTTTTTTAATCGGATTTAGGCTTAGACTATAAAGGGTATCTAGATAATGATGTGAATTTTAGTTTTATGTTCCAATCCAAGCATATTTCTCATATAGCCAATTTCTCAACTAGGAAAATGTTCGATGTTCTGTCTCCAGATCAAATTCCATAATTAAGCTTTAATGTTTTTCATAAATGAACTTTTTGATATTGGACCGAATGTTGAAATGGAGTTTGTTAACTTGAACTGGTGGAATAAATCAGGTTACTGAACTCACAAAACCAAACTGTTGAAAACATTGCACGGGTCTTTTTTCCTTCCCTTGTGTAAATCACTTTATCTCTAGTTTTTTTATGCATTTTATGTGTTATGGAAAAACAACTTCATAGGTTTAGGAGAAGATTTCTCACTGAGTTAGCTCTTATGTTTCAAGTTTATCAAGCTTATAATTTTCAAGATTTTTTATTTCATCTTCCATTGAGGGGTGTAGTTGTTACAACTTCAAGTTCAGTAATTAAGTTTTTTTTTATCATCTAAGACTAAATCAGAACTAAAGAACCTATGTAACTGATTTTAAATCCAATTCAAAACTTGAGTTAAAAATAAATCTAGTTTAAAACACTATAATGACTCTACTCCTAAATCTTCAACCATTTCGGTTCAGAAAGACAACATGTTTCAATTAGGTTCAAGTTGAACATCAACCAATTTGGTTTAGTTCGAACTAAAAGGAATGATGATCTATAATTCTAAAGCAAAATAATAAACTGTCCAAGATCACGTATAATCCCAAGTTTAAACTCCTTGAAAATCCTTCTTTGACTGTGTCCACTAATCCACCAGTCGAGGCAACAATAGGTGTCAATCTTGCTTCTTTTGAAATATAAATTTCCCTCTATTGTTTTGGTAGCATTTTAATTATTATATAATATTTAGGTCAGTTGCCATTGATGAATTTGTGTGTTGTAATTGTTGTTGCAAAACTTGCTCGCAAGGTGTTCCATAAATGTTCAGAACCAATATCTTCCTTCTTTTCTCTGGGATTGTTTATATGGGTTTTAAACCTCTTGTAATTTCAAGCGTTTTCAAAATTTTGCCAAGCTGCCCTCCTGTAGTTGATGGCAGAGACCAAAATTATAGATGAAAAATTTAATAAGGATTATTTATTGAAGGAAAATTTTAGAGGGACTAAAAGTAAATTTTGGGATATTTATAAGGACCACAAACATATTTAATCCTAAATTATATGCCAAACATGCATTTCTTAATGGAGTGTTAAAATAAATTATATTTGTTACCCAAACACCCAAATTTGAAAAAATAGAAAAGAGAAACTAATATACAAACTACATAAATTTTTGTATAATCATATGAAAACTTTTGTGGCATGGAATAAGAGGATAAACCTGCTTTTATTCATCTTAAGTTTCAGACATGTATACGGAGTATGAAGTGTTGTGTGTGATGAGATACATTTTGGTGTAATTACAAGCAAGAGTTTACTTGATAGTTTTATTGAATATTTTCTTAGAGTTGTAATAGATCTTGATTTGTCTATTAAAAATAAAAACATGCTTGCTTGTGTGGATGTTCTGGTGTACGAGCGGGTATAAGGGAGTGTTATGAAGGTCCTAAAATTTGGCCTAATTCATCCAGACAAAATCGGCTTGTAAGGTGAGGGATTCCACTCTATATAAACTCTCTCAATGCTCTATCTCCAACCAATATGGGACTTTATGATATTCCTAACACACCCCTTACGCCTCAACACTCCTTTTGGGCTTAATGCGTGAATAATAACGGTGGGCAGCCCATGATCTGATCGATCGGTTTTGATACCAGCTTATAGTTTGGCCAAACTCATTCATACAAAACCAACTTGTAAGGTGAGGGGTGTCACTCTATATAAACTCTCTCAATGCCATGTCTCCAACCAATGTGATATTTTAGGATCTTACTAACAGGAAACATGCTTGTGTGGATTTGACTGGAGTTTCCCACTTGTCGAATTGAGAGCTGATGGCTTTACTGTGGGACAAACAACTCCCAAAGCTGCTTTAAGTAAAGTGGTCAAACATGAGAAAATGTTTTTTTAACAATCAACATGGTTTTATATCATTTGCATTTGACACTTTTGGTTTCCTAGCACTATAAGCAGATGATCTTTTACAGAGAGTTCAAAGACTTAAGAATATCAATATTGTATCTCCTAGGTCTATGAATTTAGTTTTTAAGAGGATTAATTTTTCCTTTCAAAAAGGAATAATGACACAACTTATTGCCTATTTGCCTTTTACTTTTGTATAAACTTCACAATTAATTATAATTAAGTCATATTTGTTTTGTCACAAAAACAATTGAATTAAAAAATATTTTGTTTTATGATTAATAATGAATATGAGAACATGTCACTCTTTTTTGTTTTTCTTGTCATTGCATAGTCATAGTTTTTTCTCTTATATATTAAATGTTAAAGTGGATCCATATAAGATGTTCATTTGGGAGAAGTCTAAACATTTGGTAAGTAAATATTATTCTTGATAAAAAGGACGATTTGGGTGAAAGGAAAGAGACTAGTGGATTACATTGAAGTTATTATTGATGGTTATGTTAATAATGTAATTGTACATTAAAAATGTGTATGCTTTAAGTGTATTATAATATTCCTCTTTTAAGATTTAAGAATTTTAATACCTTAAAAACTGTCGTTGATGAAGAGAATGTTATTGTTTATATCTTACAAAAGAGAATACATGTGTGCTCTAATATTGAAAAAAATTAGGTTAACAAATGTTATTGATAAGGACCTAGAAGTAAATTGTGGTTCATATGAGAAATTGAGTTTATGTGCTAAATTTTTTCTAAAAACACTTAATAAGGTCTTTTGGAACAAACTCATTTGATCCATTTATCACAACAAAAAAATACAGAGAAAATGACACCCATGTGTCTAATAATTCAATCGACACTTTGTAGTTAGCTCACAAGGATAATATTATTAATAAACTCTCTCATATTATCTACTAGAATGTTAAAGAAGTAATAACTTCTTACAAATATATAGCTAAGAGTGACAAATAGTTTTGACCTGTTGAACATGCTTGTTTTGTTCCCTTTTTTTTTGTGCGGGACAAAATTTTAGACCAATACTTTTTTATATGGCTGCCCTGCCCCATGTAACACCCCATTTCTACCCGGCAAATATTATAAAAAATAGAGTATAAAATTTCCAACAAAACATGGGATGCTACACTTTCAACTTAAAAACAACGACAATCAATCACATATAAATCAGATACATAACACATAATTTCGGATGAACCGATAACAACCTGTTTAGTCTTTAAAATTATACCAAATTTCATTACTACGCCGCAGATTCATAAATTCAACGGAAAGTACCAAAACATCTTGTCCAACTTAAAACAACTTTAAAACAACTTTAAAACAACAAGTCTTTAATGAAAACAACTTTAAAATTCAGCAACATAATAAAAACCAACAATGACGAAAACACGCGTCCATCCTCCGGAGTGTTACGTATCAGAGCGACCAACACTTGACTCGAGCTAATGAAGGCAGACAACCTTCATTCTGGATTACCTGCACGTTACCAACATAGGGGTAACATTCAAACATAATGGGTGAGATATCGAACCATATAATTGAGTTTATGATAAATAATATAATAAATTTAGATCATATAAAACCACCGATTCACATCATTATATCCAACAAGCAATTCAAGTCACAACACTTCACATAAATTCACACTTATGCATTATAAAATGCGACACTAACTAGCACATGCATGTGGTACCAACAGGGCTTTAGCGCTCATCGCTAAATTTCTAATTAATAGAGGCATCAACAAGGCATAAGCCTTCATCACAGTTTATCAGTCCAGGCCGTCGCAGAGTATGCAAATGTATGTGACTCAATAAATGCGGCATTACCTACTCAACAACAACAAATCTCATCGCAAGGCATATGCCTATATAACTGTTATTACCAATAAATATAGGTAATTCATCATCACAATAATTCCTGCAACTTCGCATTATCAACAAAATAATAACATTACATCTTCAATTATATATCACAAAGAAAATAGCAGCATAATAAAGTATTAATCCCATAATTTTCTGTAGTTCACTGACTGATCTTCTTGCTAATTTTCTACTGTTGTTTTACTTTTACTAGCCTTCTTTATGGTAGTTTCAACAATTATACTGCTAATCTCTAATATTTTTATATATATTCTTACTACTGTTAATTATACACCGACTCTGCTATTTCTAAAACTCTGCTAATCTAGCTTATGTCACTGTATCAATTTCCTGTGACATGTTCAGCTAATTATCTTGTGGTACTGTTACTAATTTTTATTGGGAGTCATGTGAGAATTATACTAATTATATGTTACATGGCCCCCCACCTCCTCACTAGGAGCCACCGCCCCCTTACCTTGACCATGGGAGCACACACTCCATTCAACTCTTCCACCTAATGGGGATAGGCTCCCCCTCCTAACACACATGGGGATGACCTCCCCCTTCACACACACAGGGAGCGATCGCTCCCTTCTTATATTTTTTTCTTTTCATTTTTCTGCTACTTACAGAATCATACTATTCCCAGTTTTTTCTTCGATTACCATTTTTAAAATCCAATCAACATAACAACAAAATTACAACAACATAGAAATTATGCTCAATCAACACAAAATAATTTTTCAACAGCAACTGTTATACCCCAAAATTTGCCCGCATCTTTTTCAAAAAAGAAGGCAACAGATTTCTGTCTAAAAATTGGGAGTTTCATATAATCTTGGATTTTATTTCACAGATATCCTGATTTTTATGAATACTCGGTTTTTAGAATTTTTCTTATACGGTATTTTGGTTCGCTGTTGAATTTATTCTTACCCAAACGCTAATTACTGTTTATCATTTCACACGCGCTGTTTATTTGAGATTTATTTGCAGATAAATAGTACTGACGCAATTGGTACAGAATTAAATTTTTGCAGGCGCAGAGTCCGGGATTCAGACTGTACTGGTAACAAGTAAATTATTATTAGTTTTGTTTCCCACTAATTTTTACACTATATTCTATTATTTTCAAAATCTTTTCCTTTCTTTTCAAATCTCTTTCTTTCAAAATCAAATCCTAACTTTATTCTACACATCTCTCTTTTTCAAACCCTACCATACACTTTCTTTCAAATCCTACTACCACTCAAATTTTCCTTTTTTGTACGGAATCACTTCATTCCTCAACGTCTCTATCCTTCTTTTCACTCTATAAATACCTCTCATTTTTTCCATAAATTCTCACATCAAATTTCAACTCATCTCTCAAATTTATTTTCTCTTCTTCCCCGGCAAAAATGGCGAAGTGGATGGATACGTGTTTTCTTATGGTCATCACTGTCTTGGTGGTGATCATGTCCTTTTTCTGTCTGCACAGTCCTGAAAAATGCGGACCTGGGTTGTTTACACTCCCGATCATCTATATGTTATTATTTATAGCATGGGTTTTTAATTGTCATTTTTAAAGTTTGTCGTATCTTTTGCTTTCAAATAATGTACTGTTTATTTGTCGTACTGTTCATTATATTATGTAATATTTGTACTGTCAGTATTAAATGTCGTACTATTTGTCGTGTTGTAGTTTAATTATCCAGATAATATCTTGTGTGTTTTCTGCCAGTTAAATATTTATTTTTCTGTGCCTTAAATATTTTTCAAGGTTATTATCGGTAATTTCGTTCGCGTACGGTGTATTTTAATTATTTATTATGTCTGTGTTTTTCTAACAACTCATGTAAATAAATTTTCACCATTAACACAACAAAAAACAAAATAAAAAATTAACTTTAACTGTTGAATTTTCACTTTAACTGTTACGTTAATGCCCGAACAACCAGTTGACAGTCAAACCCGCTGACAGTGCAATTCTCCGTGTTTTGTACCATCAATCAAATCAATCTTTTTGCATTTCAAAGTTCCAAGATTTTTGTTCTAGAAGTCTTCTGAACATCACATGATCAACAGAGACTCAGCACTGCACAAAAATTAGGTACGCTTAACTGTCTCCTACACAAACAGTCCCTAACTAGGGTTTTTGTTTTTTTCAGGAGAACAAGTTTTTTGAGACCTCAAATGGATTTCATGGACCTCCATATATCTCAAAGTACCACCATACAAATTTTCAGACTTCAATTCGCTCAGACGCACAGTCAGCAGTTCAAACAGTCAACAGACGACCAGTTTGACCGAAAAGTCAACAGACAGTCAAAAATGAAATTTTTTGTCAACATCCATATTTTGTCAAAAGATTCATCATTTGATCATTGGTTGATCATAATTCATCAAGGAAAGATCAAAAATCAACAAAACCCTAAGTTTCAAAATTAGGGTTTTCTCCTAAAAAGTCAACTGAACTTTGACTGACCATAACTCTCTCCTCATTCATTCAAAAAATTCCAACCAAATCTTGTTTTGAAGGAAATTCAATTATCTTTCAAATGCAATTGATCCCATGGTCATTGGATTCACCATTTGAAAAATATGAGCTTAGACATTACAGGTCATTTTCAAAGTCAACAAAAAGTGGTTTTTTGTCAAAGGCCATAACATCAATATAACTTCTCCAAATGAAAAAAAGTTTCCAAAGTAGCTTGTAGAGGATATCTTGAGGTTTCTAAAAAGTACAAGAACTCCTTCATATGATAAAAATTGAGGGATTTATGCCTTGTTGAAGTTGGCTATATTTTGGGAAAATGCATGAAACCAACATTGATCAAAAGTGTTTTTTTTCCAAAAGGGGCCAAGTTTTCATGATCTAAACATGCTTCTAACAATGTTAAGGGCCTCCCACGACCAACCTAAGGCCCATAGCATTTTTATTTCTTTTTTGGTTTAATTTTATTACATTTAAAGTTAAATTGAAAAAGAAATGATGAAGGATAATGGTGCAATGCTTGATTCTTAAGCTAAGGCCACCAAGAATGATTCAACTCTGCAGCAAGAGAGGTACAAAGCAGGCCTAGGGCAAGAGGTTGAAGAAAAATCAAGCCATGGTCAAGAATTCAAACTTTTTTATATTAAAGAATTCAAAAGTTCAACAAAGATCATCAATGCTTCTTAGCTTAGTTTTGAAGCACTTCATTGCTTATAAATGAAGTAGGATACTTCAGTAATAGACACACACAATTACAGAATCAAATCTATGCTTGAAACATACTTGTATCATGCTTGAAATATTGTAAGAAATTTAAAATTCGAATTTTAAGTTTCAGTCCAATTCAAGTCCAAATATCTATTCCAAAACATTCCTCAAGTATCATTGAACATTTCCAAATCATTTCCAAGCTTGGAGGCATTCAGAATCGTACCTCAGAGCTCACGGTTTGTACTAAGTAAAACCAACCTCGAATCCATACTTCCATGCGTTTTAAATAATTTTTGATTATATATTCATGTTTAGATTAACCTGATGAACGTTTCTGGATAGTTAATTAAGATTTGGTCACGTATTCAAGAAGATGCCATAGCTAGGGTTTTCCAAATCCTTTTAGGGTTTTTCCCTACAACTAAAGGCATGGTTGAATTCGTGAGATTCAAACGAATCCATGGGTACCCTCGCGAAATATTTTTGTGTTGTTTTGCTTGCATTCGTATTGACAGGGTTATAGCAACGAACGGGAACCGTCACTAAAGGTAGTTGCAGACCTAAAACGACGGTCTGGAGGTTGAAGATGACCACGCGTCGCTCCCTCATTCGCTTGTTTGCGCGCGCGTTGGGTTTGAAACAAATGGATCCAGTGCGTTAAGACGTACGTGTTATCATGCTCCCTCTCATTCCTGGCCATCTGATCTCATTAATTCCCCCATCCAACGTGTCTGAATGCTCATCCTTACCATGGACCTTCTTATTAACCACACCTGATCATTAATTATATATTTTCTATTTTATTTTATTTACTTTGCAAAATTAATTTAAAATAGTTTAAAAAATCAAAAAAATGTAATAAAAATATTTTAAGGTTTATAAGATAATCTATTATTTTTTGACATAAAAATATTTTATTTTTCTTGATAATTAAAATATTTTGTTTAATTAATTAGTATATATTTATATATTTGCTTTTAATTATTTCAACCAATCAAAAAAATCAGACAAAATTGTTCTTTTTATTAAATTAGGTTATATATATTATAGACTAATTTTGTACATATTTAGAATATTTTTCTCTTTAAGTTTTAAATATTTGTATAATTATTTGCATAATTATATGTTAATTAACTTAATAATTTCAAAAACATCTTCAAAAAATCCAAAAAATTAGTTTTTATTTTAAAATTAATTTATAAGCAATATGAACATATTTTAGACTTAATTTTTTAGGTTTAAATTTTACTTCTACCTTTTTCTCATTTTAATTAAATTAATTATGCATTAATTCTAATTAAAATCAACCATACAAAAATTCCAAAAATACTTCATTTTATCTTATTGCAATTTAACTTCCTAGATAAAGTGTATAGGTTGTCAAAATCATGTAAATAGCGTAGTTTACATTTCTCGCACAATCGATGTAATAGCGTAGATTTATTTTCCGCATTTTACATTCCCGCACTTTAAATTCTGTACATATAAAACTGCGTGTATGTCAAAGATAATAACTGAAGCGTTAGGTCACTAACTTCAAAGACAAAAAATATCTGAATCAAAACACAATCACACTTGCACCTCTTAGGGTAATCCCTCTGTTACTCTTTTCAAAATCAAGTTCTACTGTTTCAAATACAAATTCAAACTTTTGTTTACATCCGGTCAAAGGAGAATTTTCTAAAAGAAATAGGAAAGGACCTTATAAACTTAGGGTAGATCTCCTAATTGCTTGTTCAAATCAAAATAACAAATGTCTCATATATCATTGTTTTTCAAAATAAAACTTTCAAAAAAGACAATACTTGGTATATATCCAAACAAGGATCATTACGAAGTTAAAGCTCTTTTTTTCAAAACATCTTTCGAAAGATAAAATATTTTGTATACATCCGCACAAGGATCATTACAAAGTCAATTCACAAAAAATGAATTTTAAAACCACATACAAGCATTTCAAGGCAAGACAAAATGATTCAAACAAGTGAGCTAAGCAATTAAGAGCCCATGGATAACCATGGATACAAAGGGTGCTAACACCTTCCCTTTGTATAACTTACCCCCTTACCCAAAATCTCTTAAAGGTCTTTTTCTGTTTCTTTTATAAACCTTTCCTTAAATTGGATAAAATAAAAGTCGGTGGCGACTCTCTGATTTTCAAAACTCAAAAGCGAAAGAAGAGTCAGTTCGTATCTCTCACACGAGGTATATAAAAAATCGAGGGCATGACAGCAACTCATTGACAATAAATAATTTTCAACATTCAACCACAACAATCAAACACAAACAGAAACGATTTCATAAATCCAATCCCACATACTACTCATCATATACCCTATTATAGAATCAAAACCCCACCATTACCTTGGATTGAAGGTTGCACTATAATTCGTTTGTTAAGTGTTGGGCAGGACGTTTTCTTTAGGTGGCGTTTGAGGCGAAAGCATTGGCGTACCGCGGGGAAGTTCTTACCATTCGCGAAACAATAAAGGCGTCGAGCTAACGACGTAAAACAAGCGCTTGTTGGGAGGCACCCCAACGGTTTTATTTTTCTGTTTTTCTGTAAATGAGTAGTGTAGGTGTTAAGTGGTGGCGCACTGGAAATTCTGTGTTTTCTAGACTAGTTCTGTTTTTCTGGTGTAGCGCACGTTGCGCGCTGTGTTGCTTTTGGCCAGTGACCTCTTTTTAACCGGTCACTCGACCCGTTTTTTTTCCACTTACACCAAGGCCTTATAGTTTAGTATTTTATAGTTTTATTTGTAATTCTTTTGTTCGTGTTTAGATTCAAATTTTGGCCCGTTCGCTTGTGGTTGCATTTGGTAATTCTCCAATTTTGATTGTTTCAACATGCCGGTTGTGCGATAATGATTGGCCGAATTTGTACATAGGAAGGTACTCGTTTATCGCTTTCTATAGCATAACATGTTTAGGAGACTTTTCATTTGTACAATTTTCATATTAGTCATTCTTTTTGCATAACTTGCTCATGACTTGAATCACAATTAGATTTCCCTTTTTACCATAAATGTGAGGTGGCTTTCCATTGTATATATGCGAGTGAACGATATTTCTTGTTTTAACTGGATATTATTATGTTTAATCTTTCGTTTGTATTGATTTTGTGAATGCACGAAAGTGATCAAGGCACTTGTTTGATTTTGAGCACAACTACCATTAGCCAAATATCAATTTACCTTGTGAGTGTGTGACCATTCGTAACCCCGTTGAGCCTTTTTGTCATTGTCCATTTTGTTTTTGAACTTGAGACATAGTTCACATTTGTGATGGATTTTGATTATCATTTTTCTTGAACCCTTAACTATGATGTTTAGTTGTATTTTTACCTTGCCTTAGAAAGTAGGGAGTATTCACTTTATGTTATGGTTGAATTTAAGTTGGGGAGAGGATGTTTACTTGCTTATGTTGTGGTTGATGTGAGGTTGAGAAAAGAAAAAGAAAAAAATGTGAGAAAGAAAGAAAAGAAAAAGAAAGAAAAAAAAAAGAAAAAGTTTGAAAGAGAAAATAACAAAAAAAAAAGAGTTGAATAAGATTTGTGTTAATAAGTATTGTGTTTGGTGTGAAACTTGTGTTGAAGAGAAAAGTTGGATTGAAATTCTTTTGTTTGAAACTTTGTGGAAGTAATTACCCCCTTAGGTTTAGGCAAGTTTTTGTTTCGATTAGCTTTAGGACTTATCACTTGTTTGTTAACCGAGCCACATTACAACCTTTAAAGCCCTTGTGATTCGTGCCATTGCATTTTCAATACTATTTTTGGATGAATGCATAATTTTGTCTTTTGTTTGCAAGTTTGTCGGGTGTGTGTCAAGTCCTCACCTTTCGGTGTTTTTCATCTACTGATGAATTTTTGCTAGGCGGGATTCTTGATTGAGCTTGTTATGTTTTAGAATGTTTTGTATGATTTTTGTACTTAGGATTCATTTCGTTTTCATGTTGTCGTTGTAGGATTGTGGTAAGTTTTTACTTTGTTCGTACGTTTTTGTTTAAACCGTACAATTGTTTTGTTTTTCCAAATCTTGTTGATTCTTGATTCTTTGGATTTTTACTTTTGCGATTTGAGTGTTTGGCCCTGTTTGAGGACAAACAGATTCTAGCTGGGGAGAGTTTGATACGTGCCAAAATGTAGTTATTTTGTGTATGTAAATAGTGGCACTTATCGATACATTTTGTTAATACCGTTTGAATAATTCCCCGTTTGTGTGTAAATTCATATACTTTGAGTTTTATTACGTTTTCGTGTAAATATGTACCGTTTGATAGTTTTGTTGTATTTCTGTAGGTTTTTCTGCGTTGTCGGAGCCTCGAGGAATAAAGTGTTGAAGACACGGCTGCGGATGCATTTTTTGAAGAATAATTCTGCTGTTCTGGTGTAGCTCGCGTCGCGCGCAGGAGGCCGCGTCGCGCGCTGAAGGATAAAAAGAAATAAATCTGGCAGAAGATAGCTCGCGTCGCGCGCTATGTAGCTCGCTTCGCGCGCTAGGGCGGTTTAGTGTTTTAAGTAAGAGAGCTTGCGTCGCGCGCTCCAGCTTGCGTCGCGCGCTCTGCGTTTTTCTGTTTTTGTATATATAGTTTAGAACAGATTTTATAGGGTTTTTATCACCCATTTCCCCCTTGGAGTGGCTCTGGTCCATGTTTGGTAGTTTAGAGGTTTAGGAAACACCATTGGATGCTACATCATGTGGATTGATCTTGGACTTGTATCGATTTCATTGTGACGGTGAGATTTTTCCGGTTCATCTGCTTTCTTCCCTATGTTTCATTTCAACGGTGGGTTTGTATGTATATTTCTACTCTTATTGTATGTATATTTGTCGATCTTGGGATCGTTTAAATATTCACTTTATAAATCATCATTGTTGTTGTTCTTGATCTTTTTGCTTAAATGCTCTGGATTTGTGTTGTCTCAGAAATGGACACCGTAGATCTTGATTAGGAATGATAACTGTTAGTTTCTAGGTTTCAGAAATGGATTTAGGGCTAACGAGCGTAATGGGTATCGAATTTAATGCCTCCGTGTTGTTTGTGTCAGTTGAGAGATCGCTGATGTGAATAGTACGGTTGAGCTTCCGTCGGTGTTTCAGACATGGACACTGACGTGGCGTCTCGATTGATGCTTGGTGATTTTGATGCGTATTGTGAGTATGTTGCGATAAGATCGTCCGATTTAAGTATTAGACGGGTAGAATGAAATGCAATTCCATAACTAATTCTCTTAGACTATTAAGAATGTTTATTTGCTTTTATTTACTTTTCCCGCATTTACCTTCCGCACCCAATCATGAAACTTAGAACGCGAGATAGTCGAATGGCAATTCTTCTCACCAATCTCTGTGGACACGATAACTTCTCGGATAAATATTTCCAAAACTTTTGTTGCTTGCCGCTTTACCGCTCCAACAATGATTCTGCCATTGCCTCTATTTCCAGTAGCGCTTTACCAACTCCCTTTCCTTTCTGATTTGAGTTACTTCCTTTAATCATCAGTTCCTTACCGCTTTCTCTGTTCGTATTTGTACCTTCCCCTTTCTCCATTTGATCTTTTACCTGTAGTTGCTCCACTTCTCCTTCCTCTATATCCTTGCTTCTTCCTCTTTCCTCGCATCTACTGTGACTAGAAGAGACATTGGATAGGTTTTTACTGCATGAGCTAGATGTGGAATCCTTCCTCTTCGCTTCTTCCTGAATTCTCGGCAGAGGTGATGCACGCAGCCATGCTCCAAATGCTAGATCTTGTTCTTCGTTTTCTTCAAATCCTTCATCACTTAAATCTCCCACCGTTTCACAGTCCTTTATCTGGTGTCCTAGCTTTCCACACACAAAACAAAATGTGGGTAAGCGCTCGTATTTGAAGTGAACGCGTAGATTTTTCTCCTTGAGTTTCACCACAGTTCCTCTCTTAAGCGATTTCTTTAGATCAATGGTGACTTTTATCCTTAGAAATATTCCGTTCCGATGAGCCTCTTTTGTGTCAAGTTCCTCAAACTCGCCCAGAATACCTCCTAGTTTCTTCGCCATCGCCTCGGATCTAAGCATTAGCGGTAGTTCATAAATACGGACCCAGAAAGTACCGTAATGCATATTAAGATCTGGATGTTGTTCTTCACCTGTAATCCTGCTGAGCACCAACAAGTTTCTATCAAAACTCCAAGGGCCGTTCTTCAGTATATTCTCTAGATCCCTTCTCGTTGCGAAACGAAAGAGGAAAAGATTTTTGTTCAGTTCCTGCACTTCGATTGGGTTTTTCAGCTTCCAAGCCCCCACCATTGTATTTGTAAACGCTTTTGAGTTGAAGCTGTTGTCTGTCCATAGCCTCCCCGCTAAGGTCCGTTGGAAGATTTCTCCTTCACACACTTCTTCAACCTCAGCCGTTATTCCTTCTTCCTCCTCCTTTGAGAAACTTACTGATTTCCATTTATCCATGGTAGCGAGACCACAAACCAAATCTTAATCTCAGATTCGCCACCAAAACTGGTAGCAGACAAGATTCTTGAAGAGCTCCAAGAACCGAGAAGACCACCGTCGGTGGTGAGAGACCAGTGAAACTGGGGAAGGCGCTCAAAAGAGAGAGATAAACTCTTAAACCCTAAAGGATAAGAGAGGAGAGGACACAATAAGTTCTAGAGAGAAGTTGGAGAGTCTCTCTCTAAAACACGTGGGTCGACTGGTTAAACTTTTTTATCAAATAGTGTAATCCTCTTTTTATTATGATTAACTAATATGATGAGAATATTATTATTCTGTTATTCTTATTGGGCTTCATTTTACACCTTCCCACTATTACTAATTCTAACCACAAAACCCATATAAATAACATATTATTATCTCTAATACTATTTCTACAACTTAATCAACTAAATAATCAACTAAAAGTTATTATCATTTTTGTCCCCTGCCATATAGGCGACTTTTGGTTTACCCCCATAAATTTTGCTACGCATGGGACTTGAACCCACTCCCCCCACTCAAATGCTAGAGCCTTGACCACTACACTATGACAATTGCTTTGTTAATATTACACATAATACTTATATGTAGTAAACATGTCAATATATTGAATTAATTTGCCATGTAGTTTAAATACATTTGGATGATTAATATTTTAATTATTTTAATAATTAAGAATTATTTAATTTATTTTAATTAATTTCCGGTTTTAAGTGATTTTTTATTGTAATATATACTATTAAAATGTGTTTTGATGTACAATTATTTTTAAAATGATATATAAAAATAAATTAAGATAAATTTTGAAATAAAATGAAACAATAAACTATAGTATATATTTTGAAATAATATGAAAAATTAATTCTAGTTTATTTATCCAAATTATACTATATATTATAAACTAATTTCAGTTTATTATTATATGCTATATATTATAAAAAGCACTTAAAACAAAATATTAAAACTAGAAATTAATTAAAATAAATCTAATAGTTGTTAATATTAAAATAATTAAAATATTAATTTTTCAAATGTATTTAAAACATTAATTTCTAAATATTTTTAAAGAGAATATGTGAAATACTATGTTATTGACAATGTTTACTACATATAAATATCATGGGAAATATTAAAAAATCAATTGTTATAGTGTAGTGGTAAAGACTTAAGCATTTGAGTGGAGGGGGGTGCTTAATAATAGTTTCAGTTTATTTATTAGAATAAAATTATATATTTAAGAGAATAATTTATAATTTAAGTTTATATTAGTTTCGATTTTATATATAGTTTAATGATTTAAATTAACATATTTAAATTATTTCAATTAGTTTCAGTTTATTTTATATATATTATTTCTGTTTAATTATTTTATATTTTATATATAATTAATTTCAGTTTATTATAAAATTAAAGTAAAATTTATAATTAAGTGATAACTAAGTGAGAATAATATGTGCATTGTGGTAAGTGTATTGTTTGTAAGGAGTTAAAGGGAACGAGTTCAAGTCTAACTTGTGACAAAGTTTTTTATAATTACACGTAAGCATATTTGAATTTAAAAAATAAAAAAATAAAAGAATTACACAATCAGCATGCCACATAACCATTTGCCGACGAGGTCTAAAACGACAGAATCTTCATTTTTACAATTTTTTTTACAGGGGGTAAACCAAAAGTCGTCTAAAACGACATAATCTTCATTTTTACAAAAACTTTTTTTACAGGGGATAAACCAAAAGTCGCCTATATGACAGGGGACAAAAATGATAGGGGGTAAACCAAAAGTCGTCTAAAACGACATAATCTTCATTTTTACAAAAACTTTTTTTACAGGGGATAAACCAAAAGTCGCCTATATGACAGGGGACAAAAATGATAGTAACCCATCAACTAATTAATTTAAACAATTCAGTCAACTAACAATCACACAACTTAAATCGATATTTCACAATATTATGGATAAAAGTTGATCAATATAGCCGATCCACCTAATGAAATAAAGCATAATTGTTGTTGTTGTTTATTTGATATAGTTTATGTTCCTCTATACTTTTCTTTTTTTATAAATTAATTTTTGCAAAAATTATTAATGATATTATAATATTTGTTATTTAATTTGTTTTTTATAAGCATTTTGTTTTTTTAATAAGTAATTTTGCCTGGCAGAATTATAATTATTTATCTATAGTCTATTTTTATTTTATTATAGAAATATATTTTCATTTTTTGTTTAGAAATCCATACCGATTTTATCTAGACAATTATTTTTGTCAATAATAAATTATAATCTGTATCTGCTGTTAAAAATTTCTAATTATTTTTACATTTGGAGTGTGAGCTAATTAAATTTATTGTATACAAATATAAATTCACTCATATATTATAAAATATTTTTAATTATATTTTTTACTATAAATTAGTTTTGGGCCTCTATTACGCTTAATGGGCTATAAACATTTCAACCCAACATCTTCAGTCTAACTACAAAAGCGAATTAGGGTTTTAGATCCATTTTTCTCTCTACATATATTGCTCTGCGGCTTTCTCTTCTTCTCAAATCCAAATCTCATTTCTCAACAACAGGTAAAGGTTCTGTTATGTTTTTGTAGTGTATGTGTTATTAGGGTTTTATTTGGTTACCGATTCGGTGTTGATTTTGATCTGTGTTGCAGGTTTGCACGTAGAAGAAGAAGATGGCAACAGTACCGGGACCTCTTGTTTGGGAGATCGTGAAGAGGAACAACTCTTTCTTGGTTAAGGAGTTCGGTAACAACACTCAGAGTGTTCAGTTTAGCAGAGAGCCAAACAATCTCTACAACCTCAACTCCTACAAGTACTCTGGTTAGTAGAAAATAGCTTCTTTTTAATGTTAAATGTGATGTTATTTGTATTCTGTGAAATTAGTATTAAGATTTTGATTTTGATATTGTGAATATTTAGTTGTGTGATGTGTTTGTGATTCTGTTGATTTCTGTACATGGATCTGAGTTTTGTGTATGGCTGAATTTGATAGGTTTGGCAAACAAGAAAACTGTTACTATTCAGCCAGCTGGCAAAGATCAGTCTGTGTTGTTGGCCACCACCAAGCCAAGGAAGCAGAACAAGCCTTCTGCTTTGCTTCACAAATCTGTGATGAAGAAGGAGTTCAGGAGGATGGCAAAGGCTGTTCAAAACCAGGTAATTTGTGATGAACTTTAGTGGGACATATTAATTTGTCATTTTATGGAATGATTTTACAATTGTGCTGTTCATTATTGTGTTTCACATTATTGTTGTGTTAGCTGTCTGTATATTGCTCGTAACTTGATGCTAATTATCCATTACATTTTTCCACTATCTTCGAAAGCTAGCCTATCTTCTATTAATTACACTATTCTCACCAAATCCTGCCCTGCAAGTTATATGTTTAAGAATTGCGATTATTTTGGCTCTGTATGAGTGAGTTTTTAGCAGTGATGAGCCGTTTAACATGTAAGAAGAATCCCTATGTGGGTTTCTTCAATGAAATCTTTTTGTTACGCTTGGCTTCTGAGCTAGTATCTCTTACTTTTGTCATTTTTACTATATTCCCCATAATGCCTCGATGTTAGTCTTTGTTCATCATCATGCAAGAAGAATCCGTAGGTGTGTGCTGTCAAAGAAATTGTTTTGTAGTTTGCCTTCTGAGCTTTGATCGTTCAGAAATTGTTGCCTCTCATTTTTTTATCAGTTGATCTTTTCTTCCTGATTGCTATCCTTTTAATCAAGTTAAACTTCTGCCAGTAATAGTGAGTGTTTCCCCAGCAGTGATGAGCCGTTAACATATAAGAAGAATCCCTATGTGGGTTTTTTCCATGAAATTTACTTGTTACGCTTGGCTTCTGAGCTTTCATTGATAATTATGACTAAACTTTTTGACTCCTAACCTAGTTATTCAAAAGATTTTGTTTTTATGAATTTCAGCCTGAATCTGTTAAATACTCCCTCTGGTCCTATTTATAAGAAAAACTTTACTTTTTAGATTCATTGAAAAGACAATGTATTTGACCCATATATTGTCTTGATACATTAGTTACTCAATGTATCTAAAAAGCAAATTTCTTCTTATAAATAGGACCAGAGGGAGTATATATTTTTTTCATTCTGGGAAGCTGGCCTCTTATCTGTGTTAAATTATTTTGTTCCTAATTGCACATTGCAAATAATATGCTGTATCAATTTGATATTCAAGTGTTACTGGGTGTTCCTCAGCAGTGATGAGCCGTTAACATATAAGTAGAATCCCTATGTGGGTTTCTCCAATGAAATTTACTTGTTACGCTTGGCTTCTGAGCTTTAATCATCATAGTAAGTTTTGAATGCAACCTTTTGATATTTTCATAATTTATGTTTCTTGAGGAGAGCTGGCCTGTCTAAGTTAACTATTTTCTAAGTTAACTATTTTCTAAGTTAACTATTTTCTAAGTTAACTATTTTCTAAGTTAACTATTTTCTAAGTGTTGCTTTGTATATTTTCCTTTGAAACATGGCTGAATGTTCCCCCCAATCAGTGATGAGCTGTTTAACACGTAAGAAGAATCCCTTTGTGGGGTTCTTCAATGAAATTTGCTTGTTACGCTTGGCTTCTGAGACTTGGTCATCCAACTGTTCTTCTCCTCTCCTTGATCCCTTTGTTGCATCCAAATGTTCTTCTGTTTTGATCTCTTTCTAGTTTAAGTTTGTTGAGGAGAGCAAACCTTTATAGGTCAACTATTCTCTTCATATATTATTTTGCATATTTTCCGTGTAAACTGAATTCTTTTGAACTACTTCTAATATGGCTGAATGTTCCCCATCTGTGATGAACTCTTTAACACGTAAGAAGAATCCCTTTGTGGGGTTCTTCTATGAAATTTGCTTGTTACGCTTGGCTTCTTAGATCTGGTCCTTCAAAAGTTCTTCTCCTTGATCTCTAACTTTATGTTCTTTACATTTTATCTAACTACTATCCCCCTAATACTAGGCTATAATGTATGTGATTTATCAGCTTAATTTTGCATCTTGTTTATGATTACATATTTATGTCTCACCTTTACCTAATATCATTCTTAAGCTTAATTGACTTAATTTAGGATGCTAACTTTCTGGGTTGCTCTTGATGTGATACAGGTGGCAGATAACTACTACAGACCTGATCTCAAGAAGGCTGCTCTTGCAAGGTTGAGTGTTGTTAACAGAAGCCTCAAAGTTGCAAAGTCTGGTGCAAAGAAGAGGAACAGACATGCTTAATTGAATTAGATTGAGAAGAGTTTAATTGCATGCTACATTTTCATGAATTGTGTCCACCTTTTTGTAGTTTTTTCTATTCTAGAACTGGTTTGGGAGTTTTGGATTTCTGTCTGGTACATTAATTTTATTGTCTTTTTAAATATAAGACCAATACCATATTATTACTGTTTTTAATTTGTTTTTTTAATTTGTTTTAATTTTATCTGGGTATTTCTCTTCAGTTGTCAAGAAGTGATTTTATGTCTACTCAAAAAGTTTGCAGGATTTTAAAGTTGCTACTTTTGCAAAAATATAATAGTTTTTCAAATAAGCTACTCGTTGATTTTAAAACAAGATGATGGTTGTTATCATTACATAGGTTCATTGAAGGAGATAATATGTTGAAGTGAATGATAAAGACAAATCTAGTGTTGCAGATGTATATAAAATGTATAAACGGTTCGAGAAAAATAATTGAGTGAAATAATCGACTCTTCTTTCTATTACATGGAATCTAGGTCAGGGTCTTTCTTTTGGAGAAATCACTTCCTAACATAATCTCCAATGTGATTTCTCTTTTTCACACCTCTCCACATCTTAAGTAAACCATCTCTTTTTCACACCACTCTCCACATCTTAAGCACACCATCTGGACCATTATACGTGAGCTCTGTCGAGTAGAGATACCCTGGCGCCAATGCACAATTTTTTGAAGGAATGCGCCACTCTAGGTGGTGCCAATGTGCAAGCCAAATTTAGGGTTTTCCTTTTGTGGCGCCTATGTACATATTTTGTATATAGGAGACATATGGGATGACTACTATGTGTTAGGGTATCTTCCATAAATATACTCCCAATCCCCCTTCAATTTCTACATCTTTTCTCCACCGTTTTCTCACATTCTTTGATTTTTCTTGTCATGGCGGATTTGCCGATTTTTAAGAGAGATGGTCACGTGTTTTACTTAGCTGTGAAACCTTCGATTAAAATGAAATTTTGGAACATTCATTCAATGGACCATCTGAAGAGATCGTTGTTGCACTGGTTAGACGTGGAGTACGAAGCTGGTGAAAGCATTAGACGAATTTAGAGGCAGAGAACGAGGACATCAATCATCACGGGAAAAACCGAACGTTGGTGGGTTGAAGTTAAGAACGACGCTGATGTCATGATTATGACGCATGAGACATACGACATCGTTTTGATGATTGTGATAGCGTGAAACTGCAGTTGTTTTAATGTAGTTAACTTACGTCAGAGTTTGTTGTTAAGCATTGTTTGTTTCGTTGTTGTTGTTTAAAGTTGTTTATGTTGTTGTTTATGCGTTGTTTGTGTTGTTGTTGTTTGATTCTTGTTTGTGTCTGCTCAGTTGTAACACCAATATGTTTCACGAATAAAGAAAGTCTAGTTGATTGCATAAAGATAGTACAAATACATGACATACAATTATTGGTTGGTGGAGGTTGATTCACGATTAGGACAATTATTTTTATCGTGCCCGACTTGACGACAAATGCTACACTTTCTTACCATTTTTTCATGATCATCAATTTCGGTTCTGATATGCGTGTTATTGGGTCGACCCTTTTTCTTTCGCCACATGTTGTCATTATGCCAAACTACCCCCCTCATACGTAGGCCAATAATCCTCCTTTGCCAGCACTGGAAATGCATTATAGTATACTCCAAGCAAGGTGTCAGTCTTGTAAATGGGAGATAAGAGTGCTAAGACATCTCCGTGCGCATATGAACATGCTGCTATGACATGGGAGCAAGGCATGCAAAAGCTTGAAACTTTCCACAGTCGCACCACCCTTCTTCCAGCAGAACCCCGTACTCTTGTCTCGACATACCCTCATTATGATCAATTGTTTCTTTGACACTGAAGGTGTGGTTGAATCGGTCGAAAGCTGTAACATGATGGCTGTTGGCTTTGGCTGATTGTTCTTTCATAAATTTCATGCAAATTTCGCTCAACAGTTGTCCCGATTCTGAAACTGCACTCCACCGTTCACCTCTTCTTGCGAAAAGGGAAGCCATCCTAAAGTAGGTTGATCTCACCAAGGAAGTAATTGAAAGGTGTTTTATGCCCTTAAAAACACCGTTCATTGACTCCACAAAATTTGTAGTCATGTTCCGCAATCGTTGCCCGTTGTCGTAAGCCCTAGTCCATTTCTCTTTGTCTAGATTATCTATCTATCTGCCTGCATCCGAATTTGACAATACGATTTCACATTGATAATGATGGAACGTTGGTTGAGTTAATGCATACCTAGCCCCTGCAAACGACGGCAACTTCAGGTTCCCTTCTTTATTTGTTTTAGGTTTTGTGGTACTGGGTTATATTACAGCAAGAACCCGGGGGGGGGGGGGGAGAATTTTGTTGTATCGACAACTTTTGGATCACCAACGGCCTCAAGATGTATTACCACTAAATTTTTTATGAATCATATATATATTACCAACCATGTTCCAAATAATATATTGTATTCTTTTTATTGGAGACCATACATGGATCTCAAACATGAGTCGAACCCCGATGACCAAGAAGTCTGGTCTGCGACAACACCTATCATAAGGTTCAACATTGTGAAGATGCACCAAGCTGACCGTGTGAAACTTCAATTTGGCATGCGTCAAGAGATCCCGACTCCCCTAACTGATTTGGGCAACTGGCATATGAAAAGAGTGAATCACCAATGGGATGTCCAAGATTGAAAATCATTCACACCCGAATATTGTCAGATGTGGAAGGAACGTTGCTGCCATGTTCTCCGGTTCCCCGTTGCCCCATTCCTATTGTATCCATCTGAAGAATATATAAATTGGTATAGATCGGTCACAACCCCTGAAATGTATGTGTCTGACCCGTACTACTTGCACGACCCTCGACAACAGCAATACAACCAACAAAGCCAACAAAGTCAACAATGTCAACCAAGCCAACCAAGCCAACCAAGCCAAAATAGCTCATACCAAACTTAGTACCAACTCCATCAGACCTCCGAACACCAAAACCAATACCCTTACCAGGCAGAGTATCAAAATCCCTACCAACAACAACCCTACAAACAACAACCTTACCAACAACAATCATATGGCTTCACCCAACAACGCCCTGAGGCGGGCCCCTCCACATCCCATCTTAGCTCGACTTGAGCCCAGATGAGGAATACGACCCAAGCCACCCAATAATCACACAAGAATACCTTTACCGTAGCTCCCAATAACAACAATATGGCTACACCACACCCCAATCAACGATGCCTTTTTACCATGTCAATTCAAGTTCCAGTTGCTACTAACCATATATGGCTACCCCACCAGTACCACCACCACCATGACAAAACTTTGAGGGCATGGGGAACCGACTCTTTGACACTAGGATCCAAGAGTACATGGACAACAAGAGCATGGAGGGGCTAATCCAAAGCCCACCTACCCAAACACAACAAGAACCTCAAAGGGGGTAGGGGTCGACAACATGTTACATGAAATCGGGTAGCGCCTAGGTGCGGAACTGACGGTCGTTGCGGTGACAATAAACATTAGAATATTTGTAATATTTTTAAAAAAAAGTTGTAATGCACCTTTTATGATAAATATATATTTCCGTATTTATAATTATTTATTAAATATTTAATATAAATAACATAATTAAAAAATTTTAAAAAACTAAAATAAAACACGGAAGTGGGCATTGGCGCCACCCACATTGCAGCCCATTTTGGGCTTGCACATTAGCGTCGTGGGGGGGTGGCGCATTCCTTCAAAAAATTGTGCATTGACGCCATGAGGGTGGCTCCTATGTGTGGGGCACCCCCAAATCTGGTCACCCAGATAAATTTTTTTAAAATGTATTTTTTTTGTATTTTTTTTAAAGTTGGTTATTTCAATTTTTTCTTCTTCTTTGGTCTCCGCGCAGAAATTTGATGAGGTTTGGGGGATACCTCATAAACCAATTCAAACGGAATGGAATCAATGGAAACATTTTATGCATACAAGAGTGTACTTCAACACCTTTATTTTCAAGCCCTGATTTGTAGACACTGTTAAATTGATACCCTAATAATTTGTTTGCCTAGTTTTTGATTCATTATGATAATTTGTTGTAACAACTTCAAAATCACTAAATCGGTACAAATTGTAAATTTTCTCCATATGAGGTATGAACGTCAATGATGGATAGCTAAAGCTACAATAATGAACAACTTCTTATAAGCTTATTTTTCAAAATATATTTCCTCTTCTAAGGCCTTGCTGAAAAAGCAATGGATCTCCCGTATTGAATCATATCTCTCTTTTTGAAAATTGGGAAGTGGAAAAAGAGGGGTTGTAGTAAATTTTTATTTTACCAAATTAAATGTTTCTTTTGCTTTCTCCCCAACTTAAAATTTCCATTCTTTGTTAAATTAGTTAGAGGTCTAGCCAACTTACCCTAGTCTTTGATAAAATTACAATATTATCGTGTAAGTCCTATGAAACCTTTTACTCCCTTGACATTCTTAGATTGGGGGTATTGTAGGAACCTCTCTATCTTGGCTCGATCCATTGCCACTCATTCCCTAAAATTAATATGTTGAAGATACTCCACATTTGTTTTAAAAAGATCAGTTTTTTTGTTCGCCACCAACCGTTGTTGCTACAAAATAATTAGTACAATAACTAAACGAGTAACGTGATCTTCTTAATTTGGACAAGGATGTAGGCAAAAAATACCAGCACACATTCCTTTAGGAAACTTCTAAAAATATCATCCATAGTAGTTAGAAAGGTTGAATGCTCATCTATTAGCTAAAAAGGCATTGCAAGGTATTCATAATAACTTTCATGAGTATGACATCCAGTCTTATGGATATATCATCTCTTCACCTTTACATGATGGTATCTTGAGTTTATGTTTAATTTAGGAAAAATATTGTGCGTTAGAATTTATCTAAGAGCTTATCAATTACCATAAAAGGAAAATTGTTTAGAATGTTTACCTTATTTAATTCATAATAGTCGACGCACATCCGTCACATTTCGCCTTTCTTCTTTACAAGTATCATCAGACTAGAAAACACATTTTTTTGGCTTATCACCATCGGTATAGTCCGGTTCGGTGGAGCAGCTCTGACATCAAGCGGGTCAAGCCCCCTCCCAATCGCAGTTGCGGGGATCGAACCATGGTCCTCCCTACCAAGTCCAGCGCCAACAAGGAGAATCACTCCTGATTTCAATGTATCATTAACTTGCATTTTAGTTTTATTTTTGTTATGTTCTAGGTATCTATATGGGAAGAAATTAACATTCCTTTCTAATTACTTGAGATGAATACCATCTTTTCCCTTCCTTTTTTTAATAAAATATGATTGAAGAACAATAACCTCTATTTGTAAAATTATGATGATAAAAATATAATTAAGAACAATTGATAGTCTAATAATGTATTTGTTTCCATGTGTACATTAATTTGCAATAATTTACAAGAAATAAAGTCATGATTGTTTGTAATAGAAATGCTTATTCGTACCAGAGTCAACAAGTATGACTATCTAAATCTCAAGTCTAAATGATTATCTGCATCAATGCAAAGTAAATGATCATATGGACCAAAGCCAACAGGTTGAACTTAATGATCATCTATACTATGTTAGAAGAAATGATTTTCTACATCAATGCAAAGTAAATGATCATATGCACCAAACTCAACAAGTTGAACTTAATGATCATCTATACTATGTTATAAGAAATGATTATATGCCCTAATGAAAGGGGTTGGTCATTTGTGCCTGAAGTCATCCATATGTATCAGGCTAACACAATCATCTATACCTCAAGGAAAAATGATTATTTATGCTCAAACATACATGATTATTTGTATTCAACATAAGTGAGATCTTGTGCCCAGAAGAAGTGATCACCCGTGCTCAAATAACAAAGACCTAATATGTTGTGTAACCATAAAGAATATTCTCAATGACAACTATGTATGTAAAAGGAATAAAATAATATGGATAAGTACAAATAATGCATGGATAAGTCTTCGTGCATGTGATACAATTCAACGACTTCATTCACAATCACCAAATAATTGAAAAAATTAATTGACATGGCAATTTAGAATGTAAGTCCTATATAAATGTTAACTTAAAATATTGAAGGTTGCACTTTACCATGACATAGAACGGTACTATTATTGTGTCAATAATATATTTTAAATTTTTTTAAACTTTGCAAAACATTGTCATGTTAGAAAATAATAAAACACAAAAATTACAAGTGCTTGTTTATTCATTCTTCTTTTAGACAAAAATTAAGACAATTGTATCTAAGTTGTAAGAGACAAGGAAGTCCTCTAGTGTGAAGCAAGGAAATCTTTTAGTGCGATATATACAAGTCTCTATAGGTTGTAAGGCAATGAAATCCTCTAGTATGATGTAAGAAAATCTAAGACTAGGTTTTTTGTAATCAGGTACGATTATAATTGAAATCTCTTAAGTGTAGTGAGACTTAATTAGCTTATAGTTCAACAAATTGAACCAATATAACGTTAGTGCGCCATCTCTTCCATATTATATCTACTTTTAATTCCAATACTACTTTGGAATTAAGAATACATAAACAAGTTTTAAAACTAAGACAACTAAAATTCTACTTTGTTGTGTTTTTCTCACCTTTAGTTTGTATCAGAGCGCTGATCGCACTGAATCGCACTATGTTTTTGGCTCGACTATCACATGTTTTCCTTAGTTTTTATCATTGTTTTCTTGTATTATGCCCTTGTTTTCTTTGTTTTTAGGTTCCATTCCCTTTTAGAGGCGTGTGCGAAGAAACGAAGCAAAACAGACGAAAAAACAGAAGAAATGAAGTAATTTGCACGCGATATGTTGTCCGACTGTTTTGGCCATAACTCCTAAACCGTAGGTCGGAATGACCCCCCGTTCGAAGCGTTGGAAAGAAAACGAAAAGATCTACAACCATGGAAAATATGAAGGCCTCGGGCGCGGTGCTTCTCAACTGATCCTCAAACCCCTACGATCCCACGATCTTCTCAAATTCCAAAGGCTGCGGGCGCCCCCCCCACCGCGGGCGCGGTGTTCACGTTTTGTTTCCCGCTCAAGAGATGTTGAAGGGCACTCCTGTATTTACACACCTCCAGAATTCTCTATAAATAGCAAGTTCATTTCATTTTCGTTTTCCATCCAAGCTTAGTGCAATCTAAGCCATATACTTCACCATTTGAAAGTCATAATCCTCCACCTCGGAGGATTATGACAATTGTTCTTGTATCAATTTTGGATCATCTACATTCCCGCATCTTGTATCATATTTGAAGTCTCCTCCTGAAGCATGTTCTTTCTAATTTAAATGCTCTTACCATAGTCTACATGTTTTATAGACTTTAAATGCTCTTACCATAGTCTACATGTTTTATAGACTCTAAATGCTCTTACCATAGTCTACACGTTTTATAGACTCACATTTATTACTATGTCTGGCTAATTTAAAAAGGTTAGGATGTAAGGATCGTAGTGACGATCGTGTTCCAAATGTCATGCTAGTGAAAACACTTTGGGGATGTTTTGCTTTTAACTTAAGTCAACTATGTTTAATTGTTTATTGGGTAAGATCGAAAGCCGTCCATACTTATGATATGACTTACTTAGTATTTAACCAAACAAAAAGGGTGAAAACAGTTTGATTGGTTAAATACGAATCTTTAAACGATTTTGAAACTCTTTTTGAACGCGTTTGTAGGTTTGAAATCTGACTCTTGGCCAAAAGCCAAGAGTCTCTTTAATTTAATCTTTCCAAGTCAAAATTACTTTTCTACTAAGTCAAAACTATTAATTTCTTAAAAATAGGTTTGCATCTTTAACGCGGAAGGCACCCTTTATATGTGACAATAAAGGAATTTAATTTAAAGAGTAAACTCGGTTCTTAGTAGTCAAAAGCTACAAGTTCCCATTAAATTGATTCTTTGCTACAAATAGAAAATACTGCCCCATAAGTAATTCCATCTATGCATGACTGAACCATTGTCTAATTTACGTGAATTACATTCGAACCTGTTGCTTTATCTGCTATTTATTTTATCTATTTACTTTCTTGCACTGCACTCACATCAAATATTCTTGTTCACCTTAGATAAACACCTTAACAATAGAATTGATAGATTGATGATTGGTCTCTGTGGTTCGATAATCTTATATATTATTTCGATAGGCTGTGCACTTGCAGTTCTATATTTAGGCTATACGTAACAGACCCATCAAGCGTCAATTTCTTATTTAAACATTTAAATGGGTAAACATAAAAGTTCCTTAAAGAAAAACACGACTACCATGGATCATGAATCTACTCCCGTTTCTTTTTAAAATTTCATTAAACATTAATTTTTTTCCTAACCATGTGTATTCAATAGAGATACTGGACAATTTTCCTGATGGAAGGATAAGGTATATAGTTTATTCATGTCCCAAGATGAAGTTCTTGGGACATAGTTGAAGATGGTCTAGGTATATGGGAAGACATTACATTCCTTTCTAATTACTTGAGATGAATACCATCTTTTCCCTTCCTTTTTTTAATAAAATATGATTGAAGAACAATAACCTCTATTTGTAAAATTATGATGATAAAAATATAATTAAGAACAATTGATAGTCTAATAATGTATTTGTTTCCATGTGTACATTAATTTGCAATAATTTATAAGAAATAAAGTCATGATTGTTTGTAATAGAAATGCTTATTCGTACCAGAGTCAACAAGTATGACTATCTAGATCTCAAGTCTAAATGATTATCTGCATCAATGCAAAGTAAATGATCATATGGACCAAAGCCAATAGGTTGAACTTAATGATCATCTATACCATGGTTGTCAAGATCTAGAGTAAGATCGTGAGATCGTGAGATTTTACGAGTTGCAGCAAGGTTTCCGCGGCGGATCGCAGCTTGGATCGTAGGAGAAGGCGGAGCGGCGGGAGCGCAGTGGAAGATCGTGAAAGCGTGAGATCCTAGATCTATTTCGAACCGTTTTTTTAGCTTGGACCAATTCGACCCAGTTTGACCCGACCCGGTTTAACTTAAATTCCAGCCGTTTTTCAGCCGTATTGAGTTAATAGCCAAAAACGATTCCTCTCTCCAAAGCTATTTTTTTGGAACGTTAGGGTTATCAGTTATGGAAAATATCAACCCATTAATTGATTTAATCATTCCTTTTATTCCTTCTTCAATTCTTTCTATATATTGCTTTCATTCCTTATTCATCTCTCATCAATCTCACGTTTAATTCGCTTCTCTATTCGGTTTCTTCCTTTTTTTTTTTCCATGTCTTCCATTCCAGTTCAAGCTTCCTCGTCTGTACCACCAAAACCTCAAAAAAATGCTTCTGGAAGCAGAACTGACATTGCTTGGAAACATGGTGTATCTGTGGATGGAGGAACCAGAAAAATCAAATGTAACTACTGTTCAAAGGTAGTTATCGGAGGAGTGTACCGACTGAAGCATCATTTGGCTGGTACACAACTAAATGTTGAGGCATGTAAGTCTGTACCTGATGATGTTAGAGTCCAAATGTGGGAGATTTTAAAATCTTCGCAACGTAAAAAGGCAGTAGAGGATGAAGATGAAGTAGTAACCGGAAAGAGGCCAGTGGAGGATGATGGTAATGCTACGCCGGCAAAACTTTTCAAGAAGAAGGGAGGGAGTACTCAATCCACCATCAACTCCATCTTCAAAAAGAATTTGAGAGAAGAAGCATGTGATGAAATTGCTTCATTCTTCTACAACAATGCCATAGCTTTTAATGCGGCAAAATGTGAAGAATTTCAAAAAATGTTTGAGTTAGTTTCAAGACATGGTCTTGGATTCAAGGCACCTTCATATCATGAAATTAGAACAAAGTACTTGAACTCTAAAATGGAGGAGACAAAGAAAATCATTGAAGAACACAAGCTTGCTTGGGAGAAAACCGGATGCACTATTATGAGTGATGGGTGGATAGACAAAAGAAGAAGAACAATTCTAAATTTCTTAGTTAACAGCCCTAAAGGTACGGTTTTTTTAAAGTCTATTGATGCTTCACACATTACAAAAACCGCAGATGCAATTTTTAAGATGATCGATGACATTGTGGAAGATGTGGGAGAAAAGAATGTTGTACAGATTGTCACCGATAATGCTGCCAACTACAAAGCAGCAGGCACAATGTTAATGGAAAAGAGAAAGAAACTCTACTGGACACCGTGTGCGGCCCATTGCATTGATCTCATGTTAGAGGATTTTGAGAAAAAAATTTCAGTTCACAGTGAAACAATTTCAAAAGGTAAAAAAATCACTCAATTCATTTATTCAAAGCCTTCCCTTATTTCTTTGTTACAAATTCATACTAAAGGAAAGGATTTGGTGAGACCCGCGGTTACTCGATTTGCGACATCTTATTTAACTTTGGGGTGTCTCATGGAGAATAAAGGAGGTTTGATAAGGATGTTCACATCTTATGAGTGGACGGTAACCAAGTTTGCAAAAACAAGTGAAGGAAAGCAAGTTGAAGAAGTGGTTATGGATAAAGAGTTTTGGAAAGATATTGTTATCTGTTGTAAGGGTGCTTATCCACTAATCAAAGTACTCCGTTTAGTGGATTCTGATGAAATGCCGGCAATGGGATTAATTTATGAGGCAATGGACCAAGCTAAAGAGAAAATTCAAGCTAGCTTCAATGGTGTTCAAAGAAGGTAATAATTTATTCTCTAATTCTCTTCAAATCTGACACTGTTTGTTCAAAGAAGCTCACTGTTTTTAACCAATTTCGCTCTGATTTAAATTCTGTTCCAATTCTGTTATACAATTTTATTCCAATTCTGTTCCAATTTTTTTCTAATATATTATCCAATTTAGCTCACTTTTAAATTATGTTTAAATTATGTTCCAATTCCGTTCCAATTCTAATCCAATTCTGTTATCCATTCTGTTCCAATTCTGTTATCCAGCCTCTAATATTTTTTATTATCATTATTATCTAGTTACAAGCCTCTCTGGGATATAATTGATGAAAGGTGGGATAAGCAAATGCACAGACCTTTGCATGCTGCGGGTTACTATCTCAATCCAATTCTGCATTATAGCTCTAGTTTTAAAGCTGACTATGAAGTGAAACGAGGGTTATATGATTGTATGGAAAGGATGATTGGAGATGTAGAAGAAATAAGTAAGATTGATACTCAATTGGAAGATTTCAAGGGAAAGGCAAAATTTTTTGGTAGTCCAATAGCATTGGCGGCGCTTAAAAATAAAACTCCGGCACAATGGTGGGAGTCATATGGTAATGAGCATCCCGAGCTTCAAAGATTTGCGATTCGTGTCCTTAGCTTGACTTGTAGCTCATCGGGATGCGAGAGAAATTGGAGTGCCTTTGAGATGGTTCATACAAAGAGAAGGAATCGTTTGAAACAAAAAACAATGAATGACGTTGTATTTATAATGACGAATTCAAAATTAGCTAAGAAGAAGAAAACAAGGAAGGTGGTAGATTATAGCATTGATGATATTGCGTCGGATGAAGAGTGGATCATTGTGGATAATGATCAAGGCGCGTTGGATGATGATATTTTAGATTTCACAATTGAAGAAGGGGATTTGGAAGTTGCCAACCAAAATGATGTAGAGAATGAAATTGCCAATCAAGGTGATTTGGAGGTAAACAACCTTGAAGATGAAGATGATGGAGGAAATGAAGATGAAGATCATGGAGGACTTGATCAGAATTTCTTGAATGATTTGTTAAATTAGTTTGTGTTTTGAATTTTGGATTTAATTTAAATGTTATGTTTGTTTGGAATTATGAATTATGTTAAATTAGTTTATGTTATCTTTTGAATTTTGAAATTATATTAATGATTATTATTTTCTAGTTATTTTTATAATTTTGTTGATTTTGTGGGATCTTACGATCCGATTCACGATCTTACGATCCACGCTTTTTTCATGCCCCAACGATCTTGAGTGAAATCCCGATTTTGACAACCATGATCTATACTATGTTAGAAGAAATGATTATCTACATCAATGCAAAGTAAATGATCATATGCACCAAACTCAACAAGTTGAACTTAATGATCATCTATACTATGTTATAAGAAATGATTATATGCCCTAATGAAAGGGGTTGATCATTTGTGCCTGAAGTCATCCATATGTATCAGGCTAACACAATCATCTATACCTCAAGGAAAAAATGATTATTTATGCTCAGACATACATGATCATTTGTATTCAACACAAGTGAGATCTTGTGTCCAGAAGAAGTGATCATCCTTGCTCAAATAACAAAGACCTAATATGTTGTGTAACCATAAAGAATATTCTCAATGACAATTATATATGTACAAAGAATAAAATAATATCGATAAGTACAAATAATGCATGAATAAGTCTTTGTGCATGTGATATAATTCAACGACTTCATTCACAATCACCAAATAATTGAAAAAATTAATTGACATGGCAATTTAGAATGTAAGTCCTATATAAATGTTAACTTAAAATATTGAAGGTTGCACTCTACCATGACATAGAACCGTACTATTATTGTGTCACTAATATATATATATATATATATATATATATATATATATATATATATATATATATATATATATATATATATATATATATATATATATATATATATATATATATATATATATATATTTTTTAAACTTTGCAAAACATTGTCATGTTAGAAAATAATGAAATACAAAAACACAAGTGCTTGTTTATTCATTCTTCTTTTAGACAAAAATTATTACAATTGTATCTAAGTTGTAAGAGGCAAGGAAGTCCTCTAGTGTGAAGCAAGGAAGCCTTTTAATGTGATACAAATAAGTCTCCATAGGTTGTAAGGCAATCAAATACTCTAGTATGATTTAAGGAAATCTAAGACTAGATTGTCTGTAATCAGGTATGATTATAGTTGAAATCTCTTAAGTATAGTGAGACTTAATTAGCTTCTAGTTAACTTGTTGAACCAATATAACATTAGCGCGCCGTTCTCTTCCATATCATATCTACTTTTAGTTGTAGTACTACTTTGGGATTAAGAATACCGAAACAAGTTTTAAAACTAAGACAATTAAAACTTTAATTTGTCGTGTTTTTCTCACCTTCAGTTTGTATCAGAGCACCAATTTCTTATTTAAACACTTAAATGAGTAAACATAAAAGTTCCTTAGAGAAAAACACGACTGCCATGGATCATGAATCTACCTCTGTTTCTTTTTAAAATTTCATTAAACATTCAGTTCTTTCCTAACCACTTGTATTCAATATAGATATTGGAAAATTTTCCTGGTGGAAGGATAAGGTATATAGTTTCTTCATGTCCCAAGATGAAGTTCTTTGGGACATAGTTGAAGATGGTCTAGGTATATAGTTTCTTTCAATGAGCAAGGAATTGCTACAGATAGAAAATGATTATCACCCAAGATTAAGAAGAAATAAAAACTTCATCATAAAGTAAGAAACATCATGGTGACATTATCTCTTTCAAGGAGTTTCTCAAAATTCCGGATCCATCTACTGCTAAGAGCATCTATTATTCTTTAGTCAACATCTACGAAGAAGACCAACAAATCAAAGAAGCCAAATCTAGACTTTTTATTCATTAGCAAGAGTTATTGAGATGAAGAAATATAATAATATTGGAACCATGTTTTCAAGGTTTCAAACTTTTGACTTAATGTTTTGGATTAAAGTTACACTACAACAAATCATGTGATGGAGATTCTCAAAAATTTTTCTACCAAATGAAGACCCATGAGATTTAGGTAAATGCAAATGGATCTCTTAAATAAGGTAAAATTAATTTCCCTAAAGTCACATGGTAAAGTTGTTAAAGCCAAATTACTCCAAGATCAGAAAATTGACACATATGACGAGGCCTAAAATGATGAGCACGTTAAGTTTTTGCAAACGTATTCGACACTTTGTCTGAAAAAGAATCACATGTTGCTAGTTTTTATCTGTTTATAATGATTTATTGTATAAACGTAGGGGAAAAAGAATCACATTTGAATCTTCTTTCAGACGATTATGATTGTATAAAATCTTTATGTTATATTGAATGTTCAATCAATAACATTCAATGTAAATCTCGTGTGTAAATTAAATTAGGTTAATTGACGCAATGCTCATTTAAGCATCTTTTATGAAATCATGATGTCACACTTTTGCTTGCAAAACTCCTATTTTTAAGAAATCTATAATATAAGAAAATTAATGGCTCTGGAAAACATAATTTTAACCTTTCTTCTTTACCCTCCACCTCATTGATTTGGGGGCAAAATGTGTCCAAAATTTACTTTTTGTAACCAAATTGTACTATTGGTTACACCTTAAATGTCTTTACTGATAATTGTTACAAATTGCAAGCATATTTGATTTTAATAGTTAGAGTGGGACAAAATGTTAGAACTAAAAGTACAAAATAGTATATCAAAAGCCATATATCTTTTTGATATAATAGATATTTGAAAAAGTAAGTTGTCAAAGTACATAAAAAAGCATACAAGGTGCATCTCTTTTATTGAGATTTGAACTTTTTTTAAAAATTTGCATTTTTGAAAACAGATCTATACCGCCCTTCCATTTGTCCATCGGGTTATTCAGCTTTAGAACTCTTTTGTCCACCGGATTACCGTTCTCGTCCCAATAATCACCTAAATGGGTATGTCCCTTCATGAACCACTTCCTGTACCATCTGATTCTATCACTTCCGAGTTGGTCTTCCTATTTCTTTTCTCTTTCTTCGTTTATACTCTCTCCTTCAATCACCACTTTCTCTCTGCAAACACCACAACCTCTCCAAAATGCTTCAACTGTTCTTCACCTCTACAGCTTTGGTCCTTTGTTCCTTCTTCGGCTTTCAACTTCAAATATGACAAGATCTTTTAAGGTGGTGAAAGACATTAATGACACAAAGTAGCTATGGAAAATAGTTGTGAGATTCCATCACAAATGGACCGTTGTTTCCAAGAATACGGAACATTTTGAGATGTTATTGTGTGATAAAGAAGTAAGTAACATTTCTTGCTCTGGTTTTTGTTGCTTTTGTGAAAAAAGTATCGTTTCTGAGTTTATGGTTTCTGGTTTTTGCTAATGGAAATGTGAAATATTTTTGGGAATAGAAATGTTTTTGATTTTGTTTTCTATTGTGAATTAAGTTTCCTTTCTGAGTTTATCAGTTTATGAGTTTTATTGTGAAATTAGTTTCGTTTCTGAGTTTTATCCTTTTATTATTTTGATATTTATTTATGTTTTTGTTTCCGAGTTTATGGATTTAGAGGAAGAGATCTAACTCAAAGAAAAAGATCCAACTCAAAGAAAAAGATCCAACTCAAAGAAAAAGATCCAACTCAAAACAAGTAAAATAATATAGACTTGGTAGGATTTTGTTGTTTTGGTTTATGAGTTTGCAGAAAAGAAAAATAACTTATAGTTGGTAGTATCAGGTTTATGAGTTTACAGGCAACTTCAAGTTGTCTTCTTTTTTTCATTTCATGGGTTTATTATAGGAATTGTGTTAACACCTTGATGGGTTTGTCTTGCTTTTGTCAAATATGCAGTAACCTAACAAGTTTGTTATGCTTTCATTTCACTAACCTAATAAATGCAAATTTGCAAATTTGCAGGCAAATATGGACATGATTTAGCATATGGTGATGTTCGGGTTCAAGGGTCAGTGTTGAAACTCAGTTTTGCTTGCAATGTATTCATTTCGTGGCCTGCTATGTTGGATGTGTTGGATAGTTTCTCTGTTTCTAGGTAGTAAGTCAACAACTCCGGCAGAAGTTAACCAATTCACTACTGTTTCAAGAGCAGGTTGTGCCATTCATTCAAGAAAAGAATAAAAGTTCTTGTAGGAAGCTTCGTAACCAAACGTCAAAGCTGCTTCAGGTCAGGGACTGAGACAGTCGTCATGTTAGTGCTTCACATTGTTGTAAGTGTAACTTTATTGAGGAATTTTGGAGAATACGAATGTCTCAGCCTATCATTTGTTCAATTTTGGTTTTTTTGATAATGTGGATTTGGTTGGAAAACCATAAGTCTTTTATGCCTTAGCGTAACAACTATGACTGCTTTTGGCTCAATTACCAATATTGCGAATGACCTAAAGACTTACAAAATATTCAACTCATAACGTTGAATCTTAAGCAACATCTACTGCCTCGCCAGCTTGCATATTGGAAAAGTTGTTGTATGCAGTGGTAATTTGTATATAATTGTATTGTTTTATATATAGAGAGGAATGCAGTATCCATATTTCTGGTGCATATCCATATCATAATCTGCACTAACACCTTTGAATCATGGTAATGCAAGGAAATCTTCATGTTGAATGCTAAATTCACGGTTTTGTTTTTCATTCGCAACATGAACTGTATAAAGGCGTTAACAAACTTGCTCAGGTTGGTTTCTTTTTCTTAATTTTTGTTTTTAGTTCATGCATGTTAGACGAATTATGATAGACAATGATCGAATTTGAATGGACCACAGAAATTATTTTGATATATATTCTTCTCTCTTTCATTGATACACGTGTACTGTTCGATGACTTTGTGATGCAGGTTCGGTCGAAATTGTTGTTGTGGTAGAATGGATGTTCGGTTTGCTTGGATATGTATGAATTTTGATCAGGTGCTTGGATGTAAATGGATTAGGTACAAATCATGAAGTGTACAATGCATTTTGGCCAAGTTTTGAATCAATTTTGGCTTGCTTTTGGACTGGTTTATGGGCATGTGTTTGGACACATTTTGAACATGATTTTTGTGAGTTTTATGAATAAATTCAAGAACTTTTTTGGTGCATCATGAAACAAGCAAAATGGCATTAGTTTTGGATCAATCTTAGAGCTATTTTGGATGATATCAATATGTCGCCATTTTAACAGATTGATTGATAGTAGCATATGGATTAAATTATCTAATAACCAAATTGAACATCATATGTATTTGTTAAATTGGTATGTCGAGATCGGTAATATTTCTGCGTTTACCTTTCCAGCTAGCTATTAACTTTAATCATCTCTTACTCTTATATGAAGTCAAAGTGTTTGTTAATTTGCCAATTTCGTATGATTGCAGACACAGAACAATTTTATACCGAAGTTCAGGAAATTATACTTACTAGCTACAATTTGGTATTTCCTGTCATGTTCGTAACTTATATATTATGTTTTTACTAAATTGATTTTCTGTCATGCATTTAACTTAAGTGAAAAGGCATTTAACAGGTTTTTCATTTTGTAAATGTAGGGTCAATTATTCATTGGTGTACCAATAGAAGTTTATTGCATGTACATCAACCAAAGGTGAATGTAGGTGAATGTAAGGTCCATACAATTTTAATAAACGGGTTTCAACTTTAGTGTCGTATCGATGTTTGTGTTGCAGTGTTTGTACAGCTTATAATGTGTTTCTGATATAAATTATAGAGCAGTTTTCGACGTGTGTTCGGAATACAACGACGTCGGTGGTGGGACAAGCTATTGTGTTTGGATGCATATTCTGTCCATTTTTTATATCTGTTGGAAGGAAGAATAATATATTCTCTCATTTGGTGTGTTTGGAGCTGTGAGAATGTTATATTACATTGTTGTATTACAAGAGGAGAAAGAAATGTCCTATAAATGCTTTGTGTGATACAATGAATACACATAAAAACACAGGAAATTTTAATGAAGAACTTGGGTTTTTATGTTATCTTTGTTGGAACATCAGTGTTCTGTTTGCTATAGACTTTGTAAATTTATGGTAGTAGTAGTGTAGTACACAATTATTTTGTTCACAGGAAGATATATATAATATATTAATTGGAAGGGTTCACTTTCCATGAAGATGCTGACCATAATTATAGGATATTTGAAAAGTGTAATAATAGAAAGGAATTGTGTGCTCTTATAAAAGACAATAGAGCTTCCAAACTTATTAGGAGCTCCTCTTAAAAGAGTAAGAAATATAGATAACGTGAAAGAAGAAAGTTATGTGAAAATAAATATGAAGTTTTTTTTATGGAAAGTGAATATCTATTCTTTTAATTGATTTCAAATATTACTACAGTTTAGATTGTTTCGATTAAGTGATAGTAGAAAAATACATCTTCAATGTGTAAATGTGGGTAGGTGAACATCTTTTAATATATGAGTTGTTTTTAAATTATGAATGTTTCTAATTTTTTAATTTTTAAATTATTTTTAATTTTAAGATACAAAAGCTAAAATATATATTATTGATGTAAAACAATTTTGGTCTTATTTTAAACATAGTTTTTTTTTTAAATTAATAATTTATTTTGGTAAAACAACTTAGTTTACTTATTTACATTTTTATTACATTTAAAAAACAAAAGCGTGCGTACCATACCAATACTCGTGCGAATGCACGAGTAACACACCTGTACCGTATCAATGCACTGGTAACCATATCAACCATATCAGTGCGTATCCTTGGGTTATTACATTATTAGTGTAATTACAGAAAATAAATATAATATATGAACCCAAACACGAGAAAAATCAACTTTTCATAAATTATTTATGTTCCTAATATTTTAAAAAAAAATTATTTTTAATTAAAAAAACAATATTGAAGTAAGATAATAAGTAGAAAATTAAAATTTATATTATTGATGTACAATAATTTTGCTTTTATTTTAAAAATGTGTTTTTTTAATAATAAACTATTTTAATAAAACTAACCGGTGACATATCCGCAATCGACACCAGAACTCGTATGAGTGCACGGGTAACACATCAACACCGTGTGAAAGCACGGGTAACAGGTCAAAATTCGTGTGAACGCACGGGTAACACACAGTACCGTGTAAACGCATAACCGAGCCAAAATATGTGTGAACGCACGAGTCATAGACGAGTACCGTGTAAACGCATGAGTTAGTAGGTCAAAATCCGTATGAACGCACAGGTAATTACATTTTTTTTGTACAAGTGAAGAAAATAAAATAAAATATATTTAAATTAATGTATGAATTCAAACACGATAAAAATGTGTTGTTTTTAATTATTTATGTATCTAATATTTTTATTTTGAAATTTTTAGTAAAACTATTTTGTTTTTTTATTTACACTTTTATCATATTTTGAAAACAAAAACGGGCGTACCACACCAGTACCCGTGCGAATGCACGAGCAACACATCAATACCATGTGAACGCACAGTAAGCAGTATTGAGAAATACATTCATTTCTATCTATTTTGCACAATTATTATTATTATTTTTAAATTAGTCTTTAAATTTGTTTTTAACAACGTCTGTTCTTACAAATTATGTGTTTTTCTCAATTGTTGTTATAAATTATGTGTTTAATAGTTCTTCTTAATAATATTTAAAAAAAAATTTACAATTATCTTGCAGTCTATTTTTTCTTCTTATTTCCAATAATATTTTGATATTTTTTAATTTGTTTGAATTCTCATGACAAACTTATGACATATCAGCGGCCCACACCAGAACTCTTCCGGATGCAAGGGCTTCTATTTTTGAATTTTTTTCACTTTACTATTTTTGTTTAAACAAATAAAACATTTGTATTTCAATTTCATATGATAACACTTTTCGATTTTTTTCACTTTAGATTATATGTATCTGATAAGCACAGTCCAACCCACACCAAAACCCGTGCGGACGCACGGGTTTCCCACTAGTTGTTGAGTCAAAAAAGAAAAGAAAATGATTTTAAAAATGGTTTTAGGGAAAAAGTCCATTCAACCCCTCCCTTCTAGACCATTATACACATACCCATATGTTTCTGACACAAATCACCTAATTGCCCGAGAGAGAAGGTTTTGTTAAGTTTAATTATGAGTTGCTGAATGAGAGAAGCAAAACTAAGTGTGATTATGATATCATGAACATAAACTAATAAGTAGACAACTCACTTGTTTTGAGACAAAGTAAATAATCAAGGGTCATATTTTCTAGCCTTAAAACTAAATGAAGAAGAGAATCCTGAATTTTTTCGAACCATTGTCCTTGTTTGATGCCATAAAGGACTTTGATAAATTTGCAAACAAGAGCTTCATGACCAATCCAAAACCCATATGGTTATTGACATCTAGTTTTTGGACGGTCTATTTGTATGAAATGGCAAGAGTGAGAATCAACCTGATGGTTATAGGTTTCGCCATATGAGAAAAGTTCTATTTAAATTATAACCCTGTAATTGATAAAGTTGTTTGGCCCCTAACTTAAATTTGAATTTGTTGACACTGTCATACGTGTTTTCTTTAACTCTAAAAACCCATTTACAACTAATGACTTTCCTATATGTTGGGAGAGTAACCACAATGCCAATATTATTTTGTTGCACAAAATCATATTTAGCTTGTATAACTGCCTTCCATTGAAATTCTAAGAGAGCTTGTTTGTCTTTCTTGGGTTCAGTGTGAGTAAGTAGAAGTTTATGTTCAAGTCTAGGTTGAATGAAACCATATTTAGCTCTAGTTTACTTTCATATTTACTTTCACTTAAAGCAATGACTTGTGCATAATATGAAGATAATCCTTTTAAACTCACATCAACATGATGACTTACAAGAACGAGATCTCCAATTGATACCAAAGCATCCACAATTTTGTGTATTTGAAAGCGATAAACTTTTAGCCTCACATTTTCAAACTTGTTTGCAAAAAGTTCAAAACGAATATGACGTTTCTGAAAATAGGTGAACAATCAATCCCCTAGCTCATGAGCATGAGACATACCAAGAACTCAATACAATAATAGACTTGATAACATGAACTATAACCACAATAGGAGCATCTGACCACGAGGTCTCCACGAGAGATATGCATGTTTCAATTCCCGTCATTCAGGAATTTTATCTGAATTCTTGGACATACAATGAATTCAAATCAATGATATTGTGTGCATATAAAGCTATACTTGTTGACTCTATATATGAATGTTGTATTGGGTGAGTTTTTTTTAGAGATTTTGAAAGATACAGATAAGAAGTCAACTGCTACGACATGGAACCACCATTTTGTGACGGATGTGGAATGATCAAACTATCTTGCTGATTCCATACTAGACTAAAGAAAATAATAATGCAGACTTTGATTTACAATTATGTTAATTGTTTTTCATACTTTTTAAAACGATTACAATGGTGCACTTGTAGTCTAGATAAAAAAACTTATTATAACAAATTGTAACTACCAGATTCCGATAACGGCCAATTATCGAATAACTAAGGAGTTTTCTTGTTCAGTCCAAATCATTTAAGGCTTAAACCAATTATCAACTATGGAGTTTTCTCGTTCAGTCCAAATCATTTAAGGCTTAAAAATATTTTAACCTTTTGTGTCCGTGATAAACTTTATTCAAATTGCAAGTAAAAACTTCACTCAAATTAAGTTTCTATTTTTTTTTTTAGGAACTACTTCACTCAGGACTATGATTTAAAATTCCTTTTTTTCTAGTCCGTAAAACATGAGTGTAAAATGCATATATTTCTTATATCTAAAAATATGATTAAATAAACGAAGCACAAAACAAAAAAGGTATCGAGTAATTTTTAAAAAGCTCATACTTGCACTGTTTAGAAGAATTGTTGGCAATTATTATGGTGGGGAAGGTTTGAGTGAAAATGTGGGATGCATTCGTGGCGTCGAACATGTTCGTGGCGTAGAACATGTTTTTGAGAGGAACGTTTCATTTTTCAAATAGCTTGAGACTGAGACAAAATTACCTGAATAGACAAATTGTTTTATAAGACTCACTAGGGTAAACAAACTTCCAAACTCTGAAGTTTTCACCGGACAGGGTCCAGTTACAATCTTATACCATCCAATTCTTTTGAGTATGGATCCTCTGCCCATATCCAATTCTTTTAAAGTTAACTTCAATTTTTTTTGTGAATAAAGAAGAGTTGGTGAGATCTCACTGCAGAAAAATGTCACGCAGAGAATCTATTCCCAAACTTCCAGACTCTGAAAACACTGACAATACTTAAAATTTACTTGCAACAAAATCTTTATTCCGGGGCGACATTTGTAGAGTATGAGTATGAGCCACTTACAATTTACTCGCAACAAAATCTTTATTCCGGGGGGCAACATCTGTAGGGTATGAGTATGAGCCAACTTCCTACGTACCTGGCTTCCGTAACATACTGCATAACAAACCAGGCAGGAGGAAATGGAAGCTAGATGCTGAACTAGAAACAAATTGACTAACGGGCTAGTGTTTACGGTTCTATCCAAAATTCTTCTGATACCAGCTTTGTTTTTTCAACAACTCTAGACCAATTAGAACACTTGCCCAATGGCATTGTTTCTACTAATGATAAAATTCAATAATTTACACAAAATACAGAGACTCGGCACAAGCAAAAAACATTACCATCAAGCCCATTTCTTAAACTCCCCAAATAGTGTTCAGAACTGTATGAAGCTTTCCTCAGAGCAAACACTTCGATATCCAAAAGACAGATACTTCGATATCCAAAAGACAGATACTATTTACTCTATCAGATGGTAATCAACTCTATCAGATGGTAATCAAGGGTGCCATTGATGCAGCCTTATATACCTGTGCATTGAAGGTGATACATTTCCATCCTTCCAGTTATAAGCCCAATTCTACACCCCTTAGCGCTCTAAATAGATGTTTCACATAGACTCAACAATCAAGTTACTTAATAGTGAAGCCTATCAGAACTTCCTAATTTGTTGGATATGTAAGTACAAGTATTTTCCTGGATTTTAAACTCAAACCAAGTCTCTTTATAAACCAAAGGAATTCAACTTCTATGTTTATGATCATTGTAGTTAAGGCTATTACGGAAATAACACCAAATTAGATTGTTGGGAAAATCATAGCAAGGAGATCATCGAGCACCATTGAAACACACATAGAATGGTCTCAACTACGGTAACAATGGATATAACCCACAAAGAATAAATGCACTGTACCCAAAATCCAAATCGCCATTACATAAAGAATGAAAACACTTGACAAACATTCCAATGTATTGATCAGCAATATAACTGTATCAATTTTGACCCCAAAATTCTAAGAATCTTTGCCACCTTCGCAGCAACATTAACAGGGAACAGGCTGTAATGTGAAACTCCTCTACTCCTCAAGGAAAGATCAAAAAAATGGTCACCCTCAATTAGGGTTTGTTTCCAATTAAAATCATTACATTAAGTTAGTCACCGACATAAGGTTCACAACTATGTACCCTAACCAATATACACATTCTAATTTCATAGAATTAGCCAACTTCAAACTTTCTCCCTCATCATGAGTTAATAAATATATTCCAATATACAACAAAAGGAAACTACATGCATTGTCTCGCTAAGTTAACTCAAACTCAATTGATGGCTATACAAGGACATCAATCGCATGGACGCGGGTTTGAACCCGCACCATCCCACTTAATCACCTTTAAAAGGTGGAATTCGAGTCACTAGGCTACTTGCCCAAAAAAACTACAAGCATTCAATAGAGACAAACACTAAACATAAGGATGAAAACAAACAATCAAATATAAACATATGATCATCGTGAACACACAAACATAACAATTTCGCTTAATGTTAAAGCTAAACATCCAAATTCATATACACAACCCACTTCTTAAAAGCATAAAACAGCAACGTAATAACAATACTATATAACCAGAGTGTATCATCATTCTCCAATGAGAAAACAAGACGAACATTAACCTCTAGCTTTAAGCTCCGCAAGCCGCCTCGACAAATCATCCTCATCAACCTTCTCAGCATCCTTCTCCTTAAGCGGAACAGCATGAGCAGCTGGCTGAGGAAGCCCAACCGACACCTCAAGTCCATAATCATCAGCAACCTGTTGCATCAAACTGTTAACCTCACCTTCCGGCGTCGAAAGCGAGGTGGATCCAGCCATAGCACTCTCCATAAACTCCGCCTGCACCTCCATGTTCACAAACTGTTTCTCGAACTGATCCATCGTCTCCGACATCTTCTGCAAATTACCGGTAGCGAGAGAAGACTCCAACGATTTCACGATGTTTCCCATCGATTTGCTGATCGTCGACATCTTCGCCTGCGTATCGAGACGAGCGCTGACGGCGTCCAGTCGGGAGGATAATCGGAGGTAGTTCATCTGCTCCGTTCGTTTCCTGATCGCGTTTTCCGCGTAGATCCGTGCGCCGTCCATGTTTCCTTTTTCGATTGCTTTCTTTACTTTGAGTTTCTCTGATTTCTCTTCCTTCTCGCACTTTCTTGCTTGGCGTTGAAGCGATTTCGAGGTGAATTTCAATTCCATGATTTGATTCAGAAGCTTTTCGGTGTTCCCCATGGTGGATTATGAAACTAGGGTTTTGATTTTTCTTCGGATAGAATTTGGGAATTTTGTTTCGAATAGAAATAGCGATGAAAAGAGAGAATAGGAATTTTGAAGAGCGTTGTTGTGATCTTTATCACTCGAGGGTTGGAGGGTTTCGTTGTAATTTCATTATTTGAAGTTATTGGGCTCTTTCCATGAACCATCCTCGAGCCGTTCTCTCCAAGGCCCAAAAAGCGCGAGCTGAGATTTAGAACAAATAGGATTATTTAGGATCGGTTAGGGCCAGTTTGTTTAAGCTTTAAAAAAATGGATTTTTTCTTTGTATTTTTGAAAATAGATTTTCTATAACCGTTTTTTAAAATATTATAAGTTTTTTTATATTCGTTTTTTCTAAAATGAAACACTTGATTTGACATCCTATAACATAAACATACATAATTGAAGACCAAAATTTAGTCAAAATCATAATATTTTCAAAAAGTTGTATTTCAAAAATGATTTTTATGAAAATATATTTGAAATAGCTTCAAAATTAAGTGATTTTTTAAAATTTTGATATCCAAATTTTTTCCCCATAAATAGATGAAATACCTAAAATCACATTTTAAGAATAACTATTCAAACAAAATTTTTATTTGAAGCTTTTATAAAAAGTTTCTTTGTAAAATTTTTTTTCACAAAATTTGGTAACACTATAAAAATTATTTTTAAAAAAAGCCAGAACAAACGGGCCCTAATTTCAGCTTTGAAAAATGATTTTTATATTTATTTTTGAAAATAGATTTTACAAAATATTTTTTAAAATATTACAAGTTTTTTTATATTAATTTTTTTAAATTAAAATATTACTTTTGAGATTCTATAACATAAATAAATATTATTGAAGACCAAATTATAATCAAAATCGCAATTTTCAAAAAATACTATTTTAAAAATGATTTTCATGAAAATCTATTTGAAATAGCTTCAAATTTAATTGATTTTTTAAAAGTTTGATATCCAAAAACGTTTCAATAAAAAGATGAAATATTTAAAATAATATTTTAAGAATGACTATTCAAATTAAATTTTCATTTGAAACTTTTATGAAAAATTTCTTTATAATATTTTTTACACAAAATTATGTAACACTATAAAAATCATTTTAAAAAAAACCTAAAGAAACGGGCCCTTGATTTGGAGAATTTCTCATTGCACCTTATACCTTCCCTTAGGTCTAGGGCGAAATGTGAAAAATGTTTCATATTTTTTAAAATATATCTCCGAACACATCATTTCTTCATTTTTGTCAAAATTTAGTTCCGAGATGCATCTCCAAATTTTTCTGAGGTGAATTAAGAGATGTATCTCCAAGAATACATAAGAAATTTCCAATCTACAGTTAGAAACACACTGGTACACGATAATATATGATACTCCATCCATTCCTTTTTAAGTGTCACTTTTTTACTTTTTACACATACTAAGGAAACTATTCATTGTTCCAAGGGTCCTCTTTGCAATTGAAGCTGCTTTTGATAATGGTTGAAACACCTTTTGAATTAAATATGATTCTAAACTCACTACTCTAGCTTTTACAACTCCTTACATGGTTCCTGGAACCTTAAGAAATAGACGAGATATATCTCTTACTAGAACTCTTAATGTGAACTTTATGATAACTCATATGTATATAGAAGGAAATTATTATGCATACAAGCTAGTAAATTTAGGTCTTTTTGCATAACTTTGTCTGGTAGTCTGATTTGTCTCTTGTTATTAGGGATGACTTCACTATAAATAAGTTTGGTTTCTCTAACTTCCGCATTTGCTAACACGAGGGTTTTTGGTTTGACGCTTTCTCTTTATAATTTTGCCTTTTTTTTCTTCTTTCTATATATTTTAGTTTTAATTATTTTTATATAGAAAATTTCAGTTAATGATCATTATAATTCTACCATTAGGTCCATAGCTCAGTGGAAGAGTATTTGGTGGCAGATTAAGAGATCGTCAGTTTAAATTCAATTGAGCCCTTTTTGATAAATAATTTATATTAAAAATTACTTAAATGTAATTAATAATTTTTAAAGAAGATATCCTTTTAAAGTTATTTTTTACTAACACAAATAACAACTTATAAATGGCTAATTGTTTCTAAACAAGTCATTTTTATGTAGAATTGATTTTTTTTTTTTTAAAGATTTTATCTACATATCACTGCAAGTTGTCAAATCAATTAACTAAACATTATAAACCTTGAAAATGAATAAAACTCTTTTCAATATTTTTCCTTTTAAATAATATTAATTTAGGTTTTATGAATGAACTATAAGTAGGAGACAAACATAGTATACCAGAAATCCTATTAAAACATTATGAACATGAATTGAAAAATACGAATGTTTAATCAAAGACTCGAAATATGAGGTTCTATGCAGGATTTGCAACACCTTTCATAACTGTGAGCAATTTAGTATCTAAACATTAGAATTTTCATAGGAAACAGCAAGATATGTCCTTTGGGGTGACATATGGTATAAATTCAACCAATTTAATTGACCTCTAGCCAAAACTTGAGGTACATATATGAAATATGTAAAACATGTGGAAGCAGATATATGCAAAACATCAAATGCACATTAATAAGCACACCTACTAAGAAACCACCAATATAAGACATAAAAAACAAATTAACTATCACAACCATGTACCAACACCATACCAAACATCTCTGCAATAACTCCAAATATAACTAACAATAAAAAAAGAATCATACCTAAACCTACACTTAAATAAGCCATAACTCTTATTCAAATCAACAAAATCATTAATAGGTTCAAACACAAACATAATACTAGTTAAATTTCACAAAGTAGTGAAGTAAAATCAAGATCCAGACTAATACGATATCTACAAGATGCCATACTGAAAAGAGACATGTTGACCATCACAATATACTTATTTAAAAAGAAGTTACATTTTTAAAAATCATTAATTTCTATTACAAAAACTATCTACTTTAATGACCAACAAAATGCCATCATTGGGTCCATAGCTCAGTGGTAGAGCATTTGACTGCAGATCAAGAGGTCACCGGTTCGAACCTGGTTGGGCCCTTTTTGTTAAACAAATTATATATTAAAAAACATAAGATGAATTTTCCCTAGGAAGACATCGGGTAAAATAAAGTAGGAGGTGGAGACTCGTTATATCATACTTTGAAAGATCCATTAACATATGTCCATTAACACATTAGTATCAAAGAGCTTCAGGTACATATATAAAATATGTAAGACATGTGAAAAAAGATATATGTAAAACATAAAGTTTACAATGATAAGCAAATCCACTAAGAAACCACCAATACAAGTTATATAAAACAAATCATAACTATCACCACCATGTACCAACACCATAACAAACATCCATGTATAGCTCCAAAAACAACTAATACTAAAAAAAACAATTATACCTAAACCTACCCTTAAATAACTCATAACTCTTCTTCAAAGAAACAAAATCATTAATAGGTTCAAAAGCAAACATAACACTAGCCAAATTCCATAAAGTATTAATGTAAAATTAAGATCCAACCTAATATGATATCTACAAGGTGCCATACCGAAACAAGGCGTGTTGACCATCAACATATACTTATTTATAAAGAGGCATCCAGACAAAGGTTATAACATCGCAAAATCTAAGATGTATTTGCCCTAGAAAGACACCTTGTAAAATAAACTAGGTGGTGAAGACTCGTCATAACGTACTTTGAATGATCCTTTAACACATGTCATTTCACACAATTAGTATCCAAACACTATAAATTTTAGAGGAAACTTCAAGATATGTCCTTTCGTGTGATATAGTATAATGCATTCAACCAATTTAATCGACCTCTAGTTAGAGCTTGAGGTACATATATGGAATATGAAAAATGTGATAAAGAAGATACATGCAAAACATTAAATTCACAAAAGAAAAAAAAAAGAAGAAGAAAACCCACTAAGAAACCCCCAATACAAATTACATATATCACTACCATGTACCAACGACATACCAAACATCCATGTAATAACCTAAAAAATAACTAATGCTAAAAAAACATACCTAAACCTACTCCTAAATAACTCATAACTATTCTTCAAAGCAACTAAATTATTAATAGGTTCAAACACAAATATACCATTAGCCAAATTCCACAAAGTAGTGATGTAAAATTAAGATCAATCCTAATACGAGATCCACCAGGAGCTATACCGAAAAGAGATATGTTGACCATCATAATATACTTATTTATAAAGAAGTTAAATTTTTAAAAATTATTAATTTCTATTACAAAAACCATCTACTTCAATGACCAATGGAATGTCATCCTTGGGCCCATAGATCAATGGTATAACATTATAGTGCATATCAAGAGGTCAGTGTTTCGAACCTGGTTGGCCATTTTTGTTAAACAAGTTATATTAAAAACAACTTAAATTTAGTTATTTATAAAGAAATTAGTTACCCTTTTAGAACTAATTAATTGTTATTAAATAAAGTAACTACTTATAGGTTACTACCAACAAAAGGTCAGAGTTCTGCCAAATATGATCATCAAGGATACTGACGTCACTCTCCCGATGTCAAAATGATGATGTCAACTCGCTAGTGAAACAATCCACACGATGGTTTTAGCATCGCAAAGTAAAAGATGAATTTGCCTTAGGAAGACACCGGGTCAAATAAACTAGGAGGTGCAGACTCGTCATATCATACTTTGAATGATCCTTTACCATATGTCCTTTCGCACATTAGTATCCAAACACTAGAAATTCTAGAGGCAACTGCAAGATATGTCCTTTGGTGTGACATATAGTAATGCATTCAATCAATTTAATCGAACTCTAGCAAGAGCTTAAGGTGCATATATGAATTATGTAAAATATGTGCAAGAAGATATATGCCAAACATCAAATTCACAATAATAAACACACCCACTAAGAAACCACCATTATAAGTCATAAAAAATAAACTGTAACTATCACACCATGTACCAAAACCATACCAAACGTCTCTGCAATAACTCCAAACATAACTCCTACTAAAAAAACAATCATACCTGAACCTACTCTTAAAAAACTCATAACTCTTCTTCTAAGCAACAAAATCATTAATACTTTCAAACACAAACATAACACTAGCCTAATTCCACAAATTAGTGATGTTAAATTAAGATTCATCCTAATAAGATATCTACCAGGTGCCATACCAAAAAGAGGTATTTTGACCATCAAAATATATTTATTTATAAAGAAGTTACATTTTTAAAAATAATTAATTTCTGTAACAAAAACCAACTGCTTCAATAACCAATGGAATGCCATCATTGGGTCGATATATTATTGGTAAAGCATTTGACTATAGATCAAGAGATAATTGGTTCAAACCCAGTTGGGCCCTTTTTATCGAACATATTATATTAATAAAAAACTTAAATGTAATTATCTCTAAATAAGTTAGTTACCCTTTTAGAACTAATTAATTTTTATTAAATAAAGTAACTACTTATAAGTTACTTTCGGCAAAAGGTTTGTGTTCCGACGAATAAGATCATCAAGGATACTGACGTCACTCTCCCAATGTCAAAAAAGATGATGTCAACCCGTGATAAAAATTATCCACAAGAAGGTTATAGCATCGCAAAATCTAAGATGGATTTTCCCTAGGAAGACACCAGGTCAAATAAATTAGGAGGTGCAGACTCGCCATATCGTACTTTGAATGATCCTTTAACATATGTCATTTCACACATTAATATCCAAACACTAGAAATTCCAGAGGCAACTACAATATGTCCTTTGGTGTGATGGTGTCATACCCCAATTTTTGACCCTAAGATCATACATCACTTGCATTCAATCATTACCAAATGCAAAAAGACCAAATTGCCACTACTCTTGACCCTAAGATAAACATAAGCTAATTTTTGACCCTAAGATAAACATAAGCTAATTACCAAATTCAAAAAGACCAAATTGCCACTACTCTTGCTCCAATTCTATAAATAGAGGTCTCTACTCTCTCATTTCTCAAGCTTTGAGAGCCAAAAAACCCCTTGCAATTTCTCTCCTCATCCTTACCAAATTCACCAAAGCTCTTTTTCTTTCATAAAGTTTGTGAGTCACATCTTGAACCTCACAAACTTTGAGCTAAACCACCATCCATTTCACTCTTTTTTCTTCAATTGTTGAGAGATCAAGATTTGTGTTGGTGATTTTTGAAGTAGATCTAAGTTTTGTTCAAGATTTGGTAATTTTCTCCGTCCTTATTCATCCATCATAATGTGATTCTTTTGTGCTTGTATGTGATGCATCTTTGATGCTATATTGGTCCTATTTGATGGTGAATTGATGGAAAATTCGTGCTCCAATTGATATGTGATCATAAGGTGTTTGTATGTTTGCTTAAGTCAAGTTTTATGCTTCCTAATGCTGATTTTTTGAAAACTGCACAGAGGAAATCGATTTACTCCTTAGGGAAATCGATTTCCATTCCGTTTCTGCGCCAGATTTGAAAACCTGCACTAAGGAAATCGATTTCCTCCTTAGGCAAATCGATTTCCCCTGGACAGAATGTGTTTTTTGCCTTTTTTATGCTTGTTTTGGCTTCCTTCTTTCTCCACTTCATTAATATCATTGGATCTAGGATGTTGATAGGTTTGAAATGACCTAATCCATAATATTAGATGAATGATATTAATGATAGTGTGAGTTGATTGTCTTTTATGCATTTTATTCTTCTTCCTCTACTTCATTAATATCATTGGATCTAGGATGTTGATAGGTTTGAAAGGACCAAATCCATAATATTAGATGAATGATATTAATGATAGTGTGAGTTGATTTTACTTTATGCATTTTATCTTCTTCTTCTCCTTTTTTTCTTTTGATCGATGAAAGTCTTAATACTTTGAGAATTCTTATGGATTCTTAGTAAAGACTAGATCGTTACCTATTTTCTTTTCGTGCGGTATTGCTTTCGGAGAATGATCTACATATCATGTCTCTCGCATGCATTAGCACATAAAGTTTTGACCGGCCTCGTTGTAGGGTGATTTCTATATAAATCACTTGGCGATCTGCTTAACATAGCTGTCATACCCCAAAATTTGCCCACACATTTCCTCCTATTCAAATTCAAATCAATACACAAAGCTCCTAGACACATTCTTCTACACAAAGCTCTAAAACTAGGGTTTGGCTTATTCAAAGGAAAATCAGTGAATCAAGAGCTCCAGGGCACCTCATATGGTTTATGATGTTTCAGACTATCTCTATGACAAAGTTCAAACTCTAATTCAAAACATTTCCATCTCAAGCATGTTCATGACCCATTACAAGACCCATGAAGCCATTCTTTTGTTTTGTGTCATTATTATTTTATTTCTATTTTTGAATTTATTTATTTAAATTCTTAAATAAAAGTAAACAAATAATAAAATAAAAGATACAATATTGGTTTATTTTATGGTCAAACCCCGAGTAAATATTTGAGTTTACTATAGAGAAATTTGTAAGGAAGGGTTGGCACAAGTTATGCTATCTTAAAAAAAAAAAAAGAAGAAAAAAATATTAAAGGTTTGAGTAAATGGGCCTAATTGATGGGGTGTGAAGAGCAAGCCCATTTATGCATAATTTTGATCTTGGTTCTATTTATTTTGATTTTTATTTAAAATAAATCAAAATAAATCAAGTAAATAATCAAACATGGAGGTAATGCACGTAGATTTGTTTTCATGATTAATAGTCAATCAAGAATCAGACTTAAAGCTAATTGAAGCGTGATTGGTAACATCATTGGGTTCAAAATGGCAAATTATAAATCTCTTCCAAATAAAATCTCCAATGATTTCTATCACAAGGATTCATTCAGGTTTCCTAACCTAAGTGTTCTATTATAAAGGTGCAAGGATTCCAGACTGAGAGGTTTTTGTTTTTTTCGGCTGCCCCAGGACCCTAGTCGAAGCGCAAAAGTTTGTAGAATTAGAGAAGGAAGCGGCGTATCGGAGAAGACGATCCCAGCCTTCTTGAGGATCCAACAAAGACGCTCGCGGCACATTCTGAATTGAATACGCGCATCATAGCTATCTCAGTCGGCCATCATCATCGCCCTCACGTTTTACGGTTTGCATAATATATTTAAACTTTCATCTTGACCATAGGTGCATTATAAACATATTCTGAACATATATTCGTGATCATGTTGACCTATAAAATGTTTCTGAACTCTTTGATTTGAGTTTAAAACCATGAACAGCGAAACACCATTGATAGGTTTCTCGAGGTTCCAATTCAGGACTTCTTCTTGGAAGCGAAATTAGCCGTAAATAAGGGCATTATTCTATTCGGTAGGATATTTCCCATTGATTTATGGTCTTGGTTGGAGTTTATTTGCATTATTATGAATTTGATCGATGCAGGGCTATAGTGACATGGAAGAACAACCGTAGGTAGAAATATTTGTTTCTGCAGAAAACCAATGGGGAAGACGAAGGACCCCTGGGCGCCTCTTTGTTTTAATATTTTTTCTGGTTAAATTGCTTTTTATATAATTTACTGCGCGCGGAATGATAACACTATAGCGATCCAGTGCAAATGGTAAAGCAAAACGTCTGATGACCGGCCACGCAGGGTTCGATACCCTGCTATTGCATTATAATTTTTTGAATTAGCAAAAACATGATCCCACGCGCGCACTCCCAGGAGACATACGTTGCTCCATCTCATCCTGGCCATCAGATGCGTGTCCAGTCAGATCTAATGCTCCCTCATGCTGATGGCACATCATACACACTCAGCAGCATCCCTCACCTGATCCAAGCTAAGAGTTTCTAAATTTCTCTTATTTTAATTATATAATTTGGTTTTTTATTTTTGTTTCGATTATTTGTTTTAAAAACATTTTAAACAATTTTCTTTTTACATAAAACTTAATTCCTTCTTTCTAAAAACATAAATAATAAAAATATATTTATTTGTTTTAATTGTATTTTAATTGTTTTTTTTTAGTTAATTTTTTAAATTATTTAGTTGATTATTAATTTTATCCATTGATTAAAAATACACGCTAGGGTTAGATATTTAATCAAAACTTCATTTTCTCCGATTCAATTAGTTAGGTTGAAAAACCAATAACTAATTAAATCGATTTTATATTCTATTAAGTATAACCATGGTTAACTTGTGCCCTAATCAGGGTTTACAAGAAATAACCCTACACTGAGTATTTTTGTTTTGTGTCTTCTTTTCAGGGTTGACTCTTTAAATACACTCCGACTACGCGCCACTTCAAATACGAAGCTAAGTATTCGACTCTTTTATCTTTAAAGTCTATTTTGTTTCCTTTTGATTTTAGTGTTTACCTTTTATATTTTTTGAACTATGCATACATTCACTCCTTCTTCTGCCCTTGCCTTGCCATTTTCAGGATTGACCCCGAGGTTTCCTCCGACCGCCAACCATCTCAGATCAAAATCAAAAGCTAAGTGCTTATTCTTTTATTTATTTATTTTAATTTCTTTATTTTTTAGGTTTAGCTTTGTTTGCCTCCGAACCGATAATGCACTCATTATATTTTGCCTTCTTAATTTTTTTCCCCTCCTTTTCAAGGTTTGTCAATTGCCAAAGCGTCGAGTATCGGTAACCCTAACCCTAACCTCAATTATATTATTACTTGTTTCAAACCCATTTATTTTATCCCGCTGGTTTCAATTCCCCTCTCCTCCGCTGGTTACAATTTCCCTTCCCCGTTATTACTGTTTATATTAAACTGCGTGGTTAGTAATTTTAGGGAGTGTAACTCTGAACTGAATTAGAATCACCTAATTATAAGATAATATAATTGAATATGATCACGTGATTGGTGCACACACGCACGCTTTTGGGTAAACCTCTCTGTTGCCTGTTGCCTGTTGCCTTGTTGTCTTGTGTTTCTTTGCAGAATAGCCAGTCCCTCGAATACGAGGATTTCTCAGCCATGTTGCCTCGATTAAAGATCATGGTCCCTAATGATGCTGCCTTCGATACACATGATCTCGACCCTCGAAAGTTGCCTTCGAAAAGGCTGAGGTATCCTCTGGCTGCCTACGAAAAAGGCTATTCTGATCCTTCCCTTAGACTACCTGCCTCTCTATGGCATGGGTCAGTCTTGTGGCGAACGATAACACGATGACCCTTCAACCTCCAAACGAAAGGCTTCTTGCCCCCTTATGGCAAGGATAGACCCTTTCACCCTGAAAGGCTAAAAGAACCTCATTTTCAAAACTTTAAGGTAATTGCCCCTAATTGCTTTGCCTTGCTCTAAACCTTTGTTATATTCTTTCTCATAATTCTTCAAAAGGGCTACGCTCATTTACGAGCTAAAGTCCCTATTCTTTTCTTCTACTTTTTCTGAAAAAACAAAGAGCAAAGCAATTAAGATCCCATGGAAAACCATGGATGCAAAGGGTGCCTTACACCTTCCCTTTGCATAATTACCCCCCGAACTCAGTTTTTTTTATTTAAAAGGTTTTTCTTGTTCTTTTAGCCTTTCCTAAAATTGGATAAAATAAAAGTCGGTGGCGACTCTTGCTTACTGCACATTTCGATATAAAAGTCAGTTCACCGTATTACAATAGCGCAATATTTCGTGTCCCGAATAAAAAAGATCAAATATGGAAGAGAATTGTATGCGGTTGATTTAAGACTTATGGAGGTTTATCGTGTAGTCGCTATGATTTTGTCAAGCTTCTGATAAATTTCCATTGAATTTAAATCCGAGAACATCCTTCACTCACCATCGATCTTCATTACTAACTTTGATAACATACTTGACAAGTTTCAAGATGGTTATCTTTAACATCTAACAACTAACTTTAATTTCCGCAATTTATTATACCGCTCTTTATATTTCTCGCTTTATTGCTTTATTTTATCATTTCATCATATTTACATTCCGCTATTTTTCCTTTGTCCATTTGGACGTTTATATTCCGCTATTTTTTCTTTGTCCATTTGGACGCTATGTTTATGTTTCCGCTATTTTCTTTTTGTCCACTTGGACCATACTTTACTTTTATGCCAAAACACTAATAAACAACAAAAATCTAAAAAACACTTAAGGCTCTCTTTTGGACTATTGGTTACTATCCCGAGCATTTTGGAGATTCAGACTTATGGACTTAGTGCCTCTGGACCCCTATTATGTTGTTACTATGCTGTTATTCTGTCTGTCTGGCATTGGATTGTTGTCTGTTTGTGTATGCAGGTATTTCCTTGAAAGTCCTTGATGGTTAATTCCAAGGCATTGAGATAAGGATTTTACCCAAAAACAGCCGTTACTCTGCCCGATTTTCGTCAGAATTTTAATGTGCTTAATGCAAAGTGGTGCTAAGATAATAAGTTCATCTGGATCCCCAAGTGGTAATATGTTGGTATTAATAGTCCGAAGGATGGGAAATCTACCTTGACTCACAATGTCAAGTGTTGGCTTCTTCTTCGGTTAGACCGTTTCTTTCCTTAGCTTTTATTTTGCGCAATAGGATAGCCTCTTCATCTCCTCTCAATCTTAAATTTTCAAAATCTTCTCCCTTTTTCAAAAACCTTCTTATGTTTGCAATCTTTTCGAAACCTTTTCTTTAAAAATATCTTTGCCCTTAGTGGCTTTTCTTCAAAAAGTTTAGACACTGTTAATTGTCGGAACGAGTGGTTATACCCCACGATTTTGAAATTGATTGATATAATGAGATCTTTTCCGCGTGAGAGAGCTAGTGGCATACTCGTTGATTTTATCCGAGTTGGAGCCCTTCTTTCATTTGCGATGCAAATAACTCGTTTGTTCTCATGCTCAAGATCAATGGCTGAGTATTTCTCTCCGACGACGATAAAGTGTTTATTCGTTTTAAAATGTTTTCCCTTTAAGCGGAACTACATTAGCTCTGACTTCTCCATTGCACCGAGGAGGTATGTAGGCCCAAGGCTTAATGCTTTGCCGAGCTTATTTTAAAAATAAAACAAACCCCCCTTTTTTTTAGCACACACGACACAAATTTTCAAAAAGGTTCCTGTGGAGTACCACAGATATGAGGGGTGCTTTTAACCTTCCCCTTGTATAAACAACACCCGTACCTAAGATCTCTTCTTTTTGTTTTAAAAACAAACTTTGGGTTTTATTCGTTCTTTTCCCTTTTTCTTTGGAAACAATAAAGCGCGGTGGCGACTTTCACTGAAATATTGAGTCGAGTCAATCCTATGGCTTCGATCTCAGATTTTCCCCGCAACAGAAAAATGGCGACTTCACTGGGGAAACAGTTTTAAGTGTGTTAAGCCTATTTTTGTTTATCTGTGTGTTTTGTATTTGTATATATTATTTTGTGCTTTGTTTGTTTTTTTTTCTTTTTTTTTTCTTTTTGGTGCTCGATGGTTCCTCTGTGATGAGATAAAGTTCTAAACCGGACTTTGGTGAGTAACTTGAGATAGGAGGTGGTATGACCAATAGTTGCATGTCAGGAGCAATCCTTAACATGAGCATCATATGGTGGAACCCCAATCGGTGGAGACCTCATGGAAGGTAGTAGATGTTGTTACGAACCATTGTAAGAACGCTATTACTTTCAATAGTGAGTGTCCGTAGAAGCTGAATGGCCTAGAACCTTTTAACCCATCTAAGCCTTTTTTAGGATGTAGCGCAGAAACAAGGTCAAGTACCAATTTGAGCTTGTTGTCATGCGATGCTACGCTCAGACGAGGTCTTTTTAGGCATATTATTGGCGCTCATGAGCAATTGTGCGTGCCGGTAATATCCGATAGAAGATTGAAAACTCTGGGAACCGTTGTAGAACCCGATCGGCAGGTACAAAATTCCCTAGATCATACCTTTTGGGATAATTGGACCCATGGCTCCATGCTCGTGATGTCGAACCTTTGAACTATGATCTTATGTGACCTTGCGTGCTCTTGGTTGTGGTTGATGCATAAACCATGCATTCATGCATCCATGAAAACTCTTTTTCTTTTGATTTTCAAGGAACTTAGAGGTCTTTCCTTGTAAACATCATAAGTTTCATCAAACTCAGTGGATCTTGGGTGTTGATGGGGTGAAAACTCTAATCCACCAAAATGGATGATTGATTTTGATGATAACTTATTCGAAGCTTTAGTCCAATGTTGAGTGTTTACAAGTTAATATCTTAAGTTCCTTGAAACTCAAAAATAAAAAATAAAAAAACAAATCATCTGCATTGCATGCATCATTCTACATTGGTCCTGCTTTCTAAAGAAGTTTTTCTAGAGCCTTATTTCCTTTCTCCTGGTAGCATCGGTGCAACACTTGTGCTAAGAATAAATGGAAAGCATTAAGAAAGAGATTCGTGAACTCCGTGAAGAGGTGATTACTCTGAAGGCTGGTATGGAGCATCTGACTGCTCTGGTTGAGACTCTAGTTACTTCCCAAGTCAATCCTCCTATGACGGAAGAAAGGATGCAAAGGTCTTTCTTGAAACTCTGAACTCATCCTTTCCTAAGGGGATAGTAGTCCGTACACCTACTGACTTCCATGGAAAGGTGGATATGAAAGCACTTCTAGAAAAAGATGTCCGAAGGGAATGTTTGCTTGAAGAAGGTAACTCAGCTGGTAGTGTGAAGAATTTGGTAATGACTTTTCAAAGAAGAGAATCAGGGGAGGAAACAATCATCATCAACATCAGCATGTTTCCTATGTCATTCCTGTATCTAATTCAGTTCATGCAGTTCCAGATTATCAGCAGAGTACTCGTCAATGAGCTCCTCCGCTGAACGAGCAAAATCAATCTCAAAAGGGGAATTTTGATCCCATCCCCATGACTTACACAGAATTGTACCCTGCTTTGATTTGTAAGAATTTGGTTCAGATAAGGTCACCGCCTCCTGTTCCTGAGAAACTCCCTTGGTGGTACAAAGCTGATGTCACTTGTGCTTTTCATCAGGATGCTCCTGGACACAGTTTAGAAGATTGTTGGGCTCTAAAGGTTGAAGTTCAAAGATTGACTCGTGCTGGTATTTTGTCTTTCCGAGACATTGGCCCTAATGTTCAAAGCAATCCCTTGCCAAAGCATGAATGAATCACTATTGATGGTAGCCTGAAGCTTGAAAGATGTTTCCTTCAGCATAAACCCAGATGGAGAGAGTTTTTCTCAGTTTTTAGTATTCTTATTTATTTCCATTTGTAATATTTCTTGTTTTTCAATGCATTGTTTGCATGTAGAAACTTGTTTATTTTTGAATGTTAATGCTAATACAATGATAATGTTTGTCTTTAAGTAATTCATTCGTTTCACTCATGTTTATTTGTTTTTATGCATTATGATACCAATTGCTTTTGCCAAACTCTTGCTTATGCAAAGATTGAAGGGAGGATGATGATCTGAAAACGCAAAGTTTTTGGTTGTATGCTTTTGAATAAAACCCTGTTGATGATGTACAGGCATTGTTTCAAATTCCCAAACACCAGAGATATAAGGAAGATAATCCCTTGATAACCCCTTTGAGCCTTGAAGTAGGAGTTTCTTTTTTAAACGAAAAAACCCTAATTTTTAACCTGGGGCAGGGTAGTGTTCAGTTGATTTGACCAAGTGTTCAGATTTCAAAAAAAAGGATTGCGCATCCAAAGGTCGAATACGTCATATCCACATCAAAGGTTGGATCATGGGAAACCACAATGGTTATTCCCCGCGCATCAAAAGGCTGGAAAGTATGAAACCACAATGGTTATCCTCCATCCGCCAAGGAGTGAAGCAGTCACAATCCTCTCAACAAGTCAAGACAAAGTCAATATCACACGATTTGTTCAAATAAAAAAAAACAGAGAAAAAAAAAGAAGCTCGCTAAGTCAGAAACTTGGAAATAAATGACTTAGGCAAAAGTTAGAGCATCCCGCTGGACGACCAATTCAAAAGAATCAGTCCAGGCAAAAGTTAGGGAAAATAAATAAAATAAAATAAAAGTGAAAAGTGAAAAGAAAGGACTACAAAGCAAAAGGTCCTCAACAGTGAACAAATCTGTGTGAATACAAAAATGAAGACAAAAGGGTGACTGTTACTCCAAGAAAGTTTCATTGGATCTTTAATGGCACAAAATCCTTTTGAGAGATGAATACTCATGTTGAGTTGACTGAAGATAGGACTGGAGAACATCACGAAGTCGGGGTGGGCTAAATAAACTTTGAGCCTAAAAATCTTTTTTTTCTGAAAACCGTGAACCAGGCCACGTTACAACCCTCAAAAGTCCTAATTGAAGCAGGGTTTATTTCGAAAGCATACTTAAACAAGAAAGCATTCCTGACTCCTATTGGTTATGCTGAAAACTTGTGCTGGTATCATATAAATAAAATAAAAATCAATGTCATCTCTTAACTAGTGACTCATTCACAAGGTTTTGCGACATCTTTTTGAAACTTCAAGACTTACATAATTGTTGCATTTTCATTATCATTCTCAGAATAAACATTTTTCTGCTTGTAAACATTTGTTTGACATCCAGGAAGTTTACATCTGATCATCAGTAGAAAACTAAAACATTGCCAGGGGCATGTTGTTTTCCGAGTATAATGCTTTTGCAAGTTTGATTACCATCATGGGGCAAAGCTCGATGACTTTGTCGAGTAAAAGAATGTGCCAAGTTTAGTCAATCTGGGGAAGCTACGTCGAGATTTGACAAATCTCTCCAAGAATCTGTTGATTTGGGGCAGATTATTCCAAGTCTTCATGACGCCAAGGATCTCTATGAACCTTTTTGAGGTATTTTCCTTTCATAGACCATGTAGTCTGGGGCAAGTTGTGAATCAGAAGTTACCTTGATCACCTCATTAGCTTGAAGTACAAAGGTTGTTGCCATGATTAGTCCAGAGTATGTCACTCTCTACCAAGAAGTTTTGAGATAACGGTTGACTGTTGGGTTTTCTTTCTCACCTTGTGTTGAGTTTTGAACTAAAATCCCCCGCATGTTAACTTGTTTGCTTTGATGTTAACTTCTTATTTCCTCTGCAAGTTCGGAATGATGATTTTCTCCAAAGAAATTTTTTCTGATTCCCCATAATAGAGCTTGATGTGTTGTTCAATCTTTTTGATAAGAAGAAGATGATCTGTAAATTCCTCGCAGAGATTGATAATCCCCATTGAGTTTGTTCCTCGTGGAAGAATTTTGCTTTGGTGTTCCTCCTCAGCTCATTTGTCAGGATGGAATTAATCCCTAGTTGAGTTTATTCCTCAAGGGGCAAAGCTTTGTTTAACCGTTTCTATCCAGTTTGTTCTTGGAGTTGAACTTTGGTCTCTTACAATACTATTTTGAACCTTTCTAGGCTGGGAAACCTAGATTGAGAAGGCATTTATTTTGCACCTCTTGAGGATTCTGCTTTCCTCAACAATGGAAAATTCATTTGTGACTGGTGTTCTAATTAGATATTGAAAGGCTTATTTCCCCGCAGTGTTGTCATTGCACTCCGTTAGAATATGTACTTGAAAGCAAGGGGCAGGTTCTGTCCTCAGCATGGTTTGTTGACAACAAATGCAAGCCTCTTTATTTGAGCAAGTTTGTGTGTCTTCATGTACCAATCTTATCTTTAAAGCAAGTGATAGTATCTCAGGCTTTATGAACTTCTTGATTCCAAATGGAAGAAGCTCAGCAAATGGTAAGTCGCTTCAATATAAGTGACAGTTTGCATCCAAATGGAAGAAGCTCAGCAAATGGTAAGTCTCTTCAATATAAGTGACAGTTTGCATCCAAATGGAAGAAGCCCAACAAATGGTAAGTCCCTTCATCAGAAGTGACAATTCGCATCCAGTTCCTTTTCTCAAGTCATGTCTTTGATTAAAAAAGAAGTTGATCCCTATTCTTAGCGGCAGCTTATTGTTCTCAGCAATTTATCGTCAACCATTGAGGCGGTAATTTAATTTTCTTCTACCTTCAACTATTGAGTTGGTAGTTTATCGTCAACCATTGAGGCGGTAATTCAATTTTCTTCTACCTTCAACTATTGAGTTGGTAGTTTATCGTCAACCATTGAGACGGTAAATCAATTTTCTTCTACTTTCAACTATTGAGTTGGTAGTTTATCGTCAACCATTGAGGCGGTAATTCAATTTCCTTCTACCTTCAACTATTGAGTTAGTAGTCTATCGTCAACCATTGAGGCGGTAATTCAATTTGCTTCTACCTTCAACTATTGAGTTGGTAGTTTATCGTCAACCATTGAGGCGGTAATTCAATTTTCTTCTACCTTCAACTATTGAGTTGGTAGTTTATCTTCGACCATTGAGGCGGTAATTCAATTTGCTTCTACCTTCAACTATTGAGTTGGTAGCTTATCGTCAACTATTGAGGCGGTGATTCGATTTTCTTCTACCTTCGACCATTGAGTTGGTAGCTTATCGTCAACTATTGAGGCGGTGATTCGATTTTCTTCTACCTTGAACTATTGAGTTGGTAGCTTATCATCAACTATTGAGACGGTGATTCGATTTTCTTCTACCTTCAACTATTGAGTAAGAGGATGGTCCACGAATCAAAATCTTATCGTCAGTGGTACGGCGGTACATCTCTTCATATCATCAGTGGTACGATGGTGTGTTTTCTGTTAACAGAAGATTGGCATTCTGATTCAGGATGCATATTTTCTCATCCCCAGTGAAAGAGGATGCCCCCTTTTCTCACCCCTGGTGAAAGGTGATGCTTTAACCTCTCTGGTGCAAAAATTTTTCCCCAGGGAAGTTTCTTTTCCCACCAAAGTTTCGTCTCTCCAACAAAGTCTTGCCTTCCCCAGTGGAGTCCTGCCCACAAGACATTTGTTTTCCCCAGTGGAATTCCTTTTTCTCCCCGGTGTTGCCGTGTTTTATCCTCATCATATGCATTCATTAAACATTGCATAGCATCTTAGGTTCAAAAATTGTGTTTTATATATTTAAGTCTCTTCGATTTCGTCAAAACGAAGATTTCCAATCATCGTATCTCCAAATTGAAGAAACTTAAATAGGGGCATCTGTCATACCCCAATTTTTGACCCTAAGATCATACATCACTTGCATTCAATCATTAATCAAGAGCACCATTGTGAAGCTCTATCCTTGATATTGTGATCGTCTCTGAGGGGAATCATCAAGCACTTTTAGCTTTTTATTTGTTTATACTAACCAAAATCCAAAAATATGCATTTTGTCTCTTTTGTTTATATTTTACAGGTAAAAGATCGGGCAAAAATCAAAACAGTGCAAGGAAGCAAATTTTTGAAAATTTGAAGAAGGAAATCGATTTACCTAAGAAGGAAATCGATTTCCCTGGGGCGAAAATTCAAAAAAAAATAGGAGGGAAGCTTGACATCATTTTGGCACCTTTTTCTTTGATCATTTTTGTTATTTTACCAATTTTCCACCTCATCAAAATTAATTCCCTTCATTTTACCATTTAAATACCATTTTTACCATTTAAATGCCACTTAAATACCAATTAAACATAAGCTAATTACCAAATGCAAAAAGACCAAATTGCCACTACTCTTGCTCCAATTCTATAAATAGAGGTCTCTACTCTCTCATTTCTCAAGCTTTGAGAGCCAAAAAACCCCTTGCAATTTCTCTCCTCATCCTTACCAAATTCACCAAAGCTCTTTTTCTTTCATAAAGTTTGTGAGTCACATCTTGAACCTCACAAACTTTGAGCTAAACCACCATCCATTTCACTCTTTTTTCTTCAATTGTTGAGAGATCAAGATTTGTGTTGGTGATTCTTGAAGTAGATCTAAGTTTTGTTCAAGATTTGGTAATTTTCTTCATCCTTATTCATCCATCATAATGTGATTCTTTTGTGCTTGTATGTGATGCATCTTTGATTCTATATTGGTCCTATTTGATGGTGAATTGATGGAAAATTCGTGCTCCAATTGATATGTGATCATAAGGTGATTGTATGTTTGCTTAAGTCAAGTTTTATGCTTCCTAATGCTGATTTTTTGAAAACTGCACAGAGGAAATCGATTTACTCCTTAGGGAAATCGATTTCCATTCCGTTTCTGTGCCAGATTTGAAAACCTGCACTAAGGAAATCGATTTCCTCCTTAGGCAAATCGATTTCCCCTGGACAGAATGTGTTTTTTGCCTTTTTTATGCTTGTTTTGGCTTCCTTCTTTCTCCACTTCATTAATATCATTGGATCTAGGATGTTGATAGGTTTGAAATGACCTAATCCATAATATTAGATGATTGATATTAATGATAGTGTGAGTTGATTGTCTTTTATGCATTTTATTCTTCTTCCTCTACTTCATTAATATCATTGGATCTAGGATGTTGATAGGTTTGAAAGGACCAAATCCATAATATTAGATGAATGATATTAATGATAGTGTGAGTTGATTTTACTTTATGCATTTTATCTTCTTCTTCTCCTTTTTTTTCTTTTGATCGATGAAAGTCTTAATACTTTGAGAATTCTTATGGATTCTTAGTAAAGACTAGATCGTTACCTATTTTCTTTTCGTGCGGTATTGCTTTCGGAGAATGATCTACATATCATGTCTCTTGCATGCATTAGCACATAAAGTTTTGACCGGCCTCGTTGTAGGGTGATTTCTATATAAATCACTTGGCGATCTGCTTAACATAGCGCAATATTTCGTGTCCCGAATAAAAAAGATCACATATGGAAGAGAATTGTATGCGGTTGATTTAAGACTTATGGAGTTTTATCGTGTAGTCGCTATGATTTTGTCAAGCTTCTGATAAATTTCCATTGAATTTAAATCCGAGAACATCCTTCACTCACCATCGATCTTCATTACTAACTTTGATAACTTACTTGACAAGTTTCAAGATGGTTATCTTTAACATCTAACAACTAACTTTAATTTCCGCAATTTATTATACCGCTCTTTATATTTCTCGCTTTATTGCTTTATTTTATCATTTCATCATATTTACATTCCGCTATTTTTCCTTTGTCCATTTGGACGTTTATATTCCACTATTTTTTCTTTGTCCATTTGGACGCTATGTTTATGTTTCCGCTATTTTCTTTTTGTCCACTTGGACCATACTTTACTTTTATGCCAAAACACTAATAAACAACAAAAATCTAAAAAACACTTAAGGCTCTCTTTTGGACTATTGGTTACTATCCCGAGCATTTTGGAGATTCGGACTTATGGACTTAGTGCCTCTGGACCCCTATTATGTTGTTACTATGCTGTTATTCTGTCTGTCTGACATTGGATTGTTGTCTGTTTGTGTATGCAGGTATTTCCTTGAAAGTCCTTGATGGTTAATTCCAAGGCATTGAGATAAGGATTTTACCCGAAAACAGCCGTTACTCTGCCCGATTTTCGTCAGAATTTTAATGTGCTTAATGCAAAGTGGTACTAAGATAATAAGTTCATCTGGATCCCCAAGTGGTAATATGTTGGTATTAATAGTCCGAAGGATGGGAAATCTACCTTGACTCACAATGTCAAGTGTTGGCTTCTTCTTCGGTTAGACCGTTTCTTTCCTTAGCTTTTATTTTGCGCAATAGGATAGCCTCTTCATCTCCTCTCATTCTTAAATTTTCAAAATCTTCCCCCTTTTTCAAAAACCTTCTTATGTTTGCAATCTTTTCGAAACCTTTTCTTTAAAAATATCTTTGCCCTTAGTGGCTTTTCTTCAAAAAGTTTAGACACTGTTAATTGTCGGAACGAGTGGTTATACCCCACGATTTTGAAATTGATTGATATAATGAGATATTTTCCGCGTGAGAGAGCTAGTGGCATACTCGTTGATTTTATCCGAGTTGGAGCCCTTATTTCATTTGCGATGCAAAGAACTCGTTTGTTCTCATGCTCAAGATCAATGGCTGAGTATTTCTCTCCGACGACGATAAAGTGTTTATTCGTTTTAAAATGTTTTCCCTTTAAGCGGAACTACATTAGCTCTGACTTCTCCATTGCACCGAGGAGGTATGTAGGCCCAAGGCTTAATGCTTTGCCGAGCTTATTTTAAAAATAAAACAAACCCCCTTTTTTTTAGCACACACGACACAGATTTTCAAAAAGGTTCCTGTGGAGTACCACAGATATGAGGGGTGCTTAAAACCTTCCCCTTGTATAAACAACACTCGTACCTAAGATCTCTTCTTTTTGTTTTAAAAACAAAATTTGGGTTTTATTCGTTCTTTTCCCTTTTCCTTTGGAAACAATAAAGCGCGGTGGCGACTTTCACTGAAATATTGAGTCGAGTCAATCCTATGGTTTCGATCTCAGATTTTCCCCGCTACAGATGGTAATGCATTCAACCAATTTAATCGACCTCTAGCCAGAGCTTGAGGTACATATATGGAATATGTAAGACATGAGCAAGAAGATATATGCAAAACATAAAATTCACAAAAAATGAAAACCCACTAAGAAACCGCAAATACAAAACATATTTATCACCACCATGTACCAACGCCATACCAAACATCCCTACAATAACTCGAAAAATAACTAATACTAAAAAAACAATCATACCTAAACCTTATCCTAAATAACTCATATCTCTTCTTCAAATCAACTAAATCATTAATAGGTTCGAACACAAATATACCACTAGCCAAATTCCACAAAGTAGTGATGTAAAATTAAGATCTATCCTAATACGAGATCCACTAGGAGCTATACCAAAAAGAGGCATGTTAACCATCATAATATACTTATTTATTAAGAAGTTACATTTTTAAAAATCATTAATTTCTATTACAAAAACTATCTACTTCAATGACCAATGGAATTCCATCCTTGGGTCCATAAATTAGTGGAAGAGCATTAGAGTGCATATAAAGAGGTCACTATTTTGAACCAGGTTAGGCCCGTTTTGTTAAACAAATTATATTAACAAATAACTTAAATGTAGTTATTTCTAAAGAAGTTAGTTACCCTTTTAGAACTAATTGATTTTTATTAAATAAAATAACTACTTATAGGTTACTACTGACAAAAGGTAGGTGTTCCGTCGAATATGATCATCAAGGATACTGACATCACTCTCCCGATTTCATAATGATGATGTCAACCTGTTAGAGAAATAATCCACACGATGGTTCTAGCATCGCAAAGTATAAGATGGATTTACCCTTGGAAGACACTGGGTCAAATAAACTTGGAGGTGGATACCTGTCATATCGTACTTTGAATGATCCTTTAACATATTTCCTTTCTCACATTAGTATCCAAACATTAGAAATTCCAGAGACAACGGCAAGCTATGTCATTTGGTATGATATATGGTAATGCATTCAACAGATTTAATCAACCTCTACCCAAAGCTTGTTGTACTTGCATGAAATATGTAAAACATGTACAAGAAGATACACGCAAAACATAAATTCACAATAATAAGCAATCCCACTAAGAAACCAACAATATAAGTCATAGAAAACAAATCATAACTATTACCACCATGTACCAACACCATACCAAACATCCTTGCATTAGCTTAAAAAATAACTAATACTAAAAAAAAATCATACCTAAACCCACTCTTAAATAAGTCATAACTCTTCTTCAAATCAACAAAATCATTAATAGGTTCAAACACAAACATAACACTAGCCAATTTCTACAAAGTAGTGATGTAAAATTAAGATCTAGCATAATACTATATCTACAAGGTGCCATATCGAAAAGAGGCATGTTGACCATCACAATATACTTATTTATAAAGAAGTTACATTTTTAAAAATCATTAAATTATATTACAAAAACCATATACTTCAATGACCAACAAAATTCCACCATTGGGTCCATAGCTCAGTGGTAGAGCATTTGACTGCAGATCAAGAGGTCACCGATTCGAACCCGGTTGGGCCCTTTTTGTTAAGCAAATTATATTATTTTACTCACAAAAAGGTTTTAGCATCAGAAAGTCTAAGATGGATTTGCCCTAGGAAGACATCGGGTACAATAAATTAAGAGGTACAGACATGTCATATCATACTTTGAATGATCCTTTAACATATGTCCATTCACACATTAGTATCCAAATACTAGAAATTTAAGAGGCAACTACTAGATATGTCCTTTGGTGATATATGGTAATGCATTCAACCAATTTTATCAACCTCTAGCCAGTGCTTAAGGTACATATATAAAATATGTAAAACTTGTGCAAGAAGATTTATACAAAACACAAAGTTTACAATAATAAGCAAACCCACTAAGAAATCACCAATACAAGTCATATAAAACAAATCATAACTATCACCACCATGTACCAACACCATACCAAACATCCATGTTATTGCTCCAAAAATAATCATACATAAACCTACCCTTAAATAACCCATAACTCTTCTTCAAAAAAAACAAAATCATTAATAGGTTCAAAAGCAAACATAACACTAGCCAAATTCCCCAAAGTAGTGATGTAAAATTAAGATCCATCCTAATATGATATCTACATGGTGCCATATCGAAAAGAAGCATGTTGACCATCAAATGCATTTATTTATAAAGAAGTTATATTTTAAAAAAAACCAAATACTTCACTGACCAATAGAATTATGACATCATTGGGTTAATAGCTTAGTGGTAGAGCTTTTGACTGCAGAAGAGGTCATCAGTTCAAACTCGGTTAGGCCCTTTAAGTTAAACAAATTATATTTAAAAAATTGAAATTTAATTATTTTTAAAGAAGTTAGTTACCCTTTTAGAACCAATTAATTTTTATTAAATAAAATAACTACTTATAGGTTACCACCGAAAAAGGTCGGTGTTCTTTGAATATGATCATCAATGATACATACGTCACTCCCCCGATGTCAAAGCGATGATGTTAACCCGTTATAGAAATTATCCACACGAAGGTTATAACATCGCAAAATCTAGGATGGATTTGCTCAGGGACACCATGTCAGATAAACTAGGAGGCACAAACTCTTCATATCGTACTTTGAATAATCCTTTAACATATGTCCTTTAAAACATTAGTATCCAAACACTAGAAGTTCTATAGGCAACTGATATGTCCTTTGATGTGAATATGGTAATGCCTCCAACCAATTTAATGGACCTCTATCCAGAACTCGAGGTACATATATGAAATAGGTAAAACATGAGCTAGAAGATATAAACAAAACATATAGTTCACAATAATAAGCAAACCTACTAAGAAACTGCAATATAAATTCTATCTATCACCACCATGTACCAACACCATACCAAACATCTTTGCAATAACTTCAAATCTACTTAATATAAATCTAAGGTTTTATGATGACAATCCTAGACAATACTCTATCCTTAATGTTGATGTGGCATTATATTAGGATTTTTATTTTTTTTTACAAAAACTTTTCATCTTATAAACATACTTCGTAGTAATAATAATATAACTTCCACATTATATTAGAATTTTCATTTTTTGTTAAAAAACTCTTCATCTTATAAAGATACTTCGTAGTAATAATAATATAGCTTTCAGAAATATTTTTTCATTAATTTTTTAGTTCTATATAATATAAATGAACAAAATGTCTATATAAAATTTTAGCTTAAAAAAAGTCTCTATTAAATAATTCTTCTACAATATGATTGGAATTCTCACATTTTTAAATTCTATTATTTTAATTTTCAATTATTTTGCTATAAAATCTTTATTTCTCCTATTAACAGCTCTACTTTTAATATTTATGGATAGTAAACATAGTGAAACGTTAAAAAAAATATTATATTCAAATATTATATTCTTTTATTACAAAAATAACAATTTAAATATGTAATTGATGAAATAAATATAATAATAGTTAAATATTACACACACACATATATATATATATATATATATATATATATATATATATATATATATATATATATATATATATATATATATATATATATATATATATATATATATAATTTTAGAATATATTACAAGAATAGTTTTTTTTAATTTCATGTATAAATTATTAAAATTTTAAAAATAATATATATAATTTTAGAATATATTTTTAATACAATTTCGACCTAATTAATTAAATATCCCTACGAATATATAAAAAAAGTTGATCTCTTCTCCCGATTGAAAAAATAATTGTTTTTAATATAAATTAAAATTTTATGTTTAGGTAATACATAATAATAATAATAATAATAATAATAATAATAATAATAATAATAATAATAATAATAATTATAATAATAATAAACTAAAAGAATATAATTATACATTAAAAATTTCTAATAAATTTTAGAATTAATATTTAAAAACACTCACAAAAATAATATAATTTCAATTTTTTTCTATAATTTGTTATTTCTTTTATTTTATTCAATAACATCCAATTTATTGAAATTTATAAATAGAATTAAATATTGTGTTATAATTCATACTTTACTACTTAGAAAAAAATTAATTAAAAAATTGGTAAAAATTATATTTTTATAATTGTTTTATATATATTAGTAATTTATGTTTAGATAAAGAATAAATTAAAAGAATATAGTCATAAAATATAAAATTTCTAATAAATTTTAGACTTAAAATTTAAAAAAACTCATAAAAAAATTTAATTCCAATTGATTATTATTATTTCTATTTGTTTTACTTTATGTCTATTCTATATCATCCAATTTATTGAAATATATGAAAACATTTAATTATTGTATTATATTTCATACTTTATTAATACTACAAAAAAATAGTGAAGAAAAAAATTATAAAAATATTAGAATTTTTTTTATAATTGTTAATATTTTTATGTAAGATTGTAAGAATAGGTTGGTGGGATTTCAATTGTTGGATACGATACTCATTGTTGCAGCGAAATTTGATCACAACCAAGCTCTTGATGTAAAATGTTAGAAGATACAAAATCAATTAAGGTGAATCAATGGAAAATTAGGTTTATTTGGAGAAGATGAAGTTTAGAGAATTGAGGAGAGAGAGAGAGAGAGAGAGAGAGAGAGAGAGAGAGAGAGAGAGAGAGAGATAGAGAGAGAGAGAGAGTAGAAATTAGCATTAACCACAATAGGGAGCAATGAACCCCTTATATATATCAAGTTACAAAATAATTGGGAAGCTAAAAGTAATTAAAAACAGAAAAACAAAAACTGCAACTAACATTGGTAACCAGTTACTCTATATGTGGTTTTTATGGAGGTCTTTCAATTTCTGGATAAAAAAGAAGCTGATCTACTGGTACACTCCCACGCATAAATCAGAGCTGAAACACTAACCAAAAAGTGAGGCAAGCCTAGATAATATTAATAATAAGTATACTCAAAACACACAGAAACTATTGTTATGCTTATAATATCTTAACGCCAATCCCCGGCAACGGCGCCATTTTGTTAGAAAGTATAGGATAAATATTTCTAGTATTGTCTCCTCAGGGATTGATGCGATATTATCGGTGTTCTACAACTTAGTGTATTTTGAGTTAAGATTCTGGTTGTTTTTAGTGTCATGAAAGATAAATAGCATGAAAAGAAATTAAAGACAATAACTTAGGGTTTAAAAACGGTTTGGTAAAACTGTGTCAAGATTAGTTTTCATTAGCTTGCTTTTGTATATACTCTCATGATCATGTATATGAACATATCAATGATTAATACAATCACGTATCCTCTCGATACCGTTTATCTCTAAAACAGTATCGTGATTGTTATTATATTAACCGTTAGATGATCTCTCATGCCGACAATTGACATAATAACCTTTAAAGTTTGATACAAGTGATTATCAACTCACAAATCTATCTCTAGAGTTTGATTATTGATAGATGAATACCCTTTAGGTCAAGATTTGAAACATATCTCTCAATAGTGTATCAAAACAACATATAAACATGAACACAAAGATATTCACCTTATATTAATCACCAACAAGGTTCATATACAAAAAATCAAGCTAAATACATACTATACAAGCTAACTACCTCTAATCTTGACACATGAGAAGTTTAGCTATCCATAGCTTCAACAACAAACATCAACACAAGATCTCCTAGCATAGAAATCAAAAGATGATGAAGAAAAATGCTTGAGAAATCTTGAATGATTATGAGTTTTTCTCTCTTCTTCTCTTGCCCTAGAGTGTGTGGTTGGTAAGAATGAAAAACAAGATAAGATCCCCCCTCAAAATATCTCTAAGTGCCTAAAAGTAGCCACTTGAAAAAGTACCTCCGCTTAGCGCACAGACGGCCGCTAAGCGGAGCACCCAAAATATCTGCTTCCACGCTGGAGGCCGCTAAGCGGGCTGAGGCCGCTAAGCGGACCTTGCTGAAAACAATTTTTCCTTTCGCCTCTGGAAAGCGCGCTTACACGCCGTTGAGCGGCCCTTGCTGCACACAACTTCTTCCTTTGGCCTCCAAACTTGCTCCAAAATGCCTCTTTACCTCCTAATACTTCCCACAATGCATAAAACCTACAAAAACATAAGAAAAGCTTATAAATACTATATTTATTACTAAACTCGATTTTATTTATTTACACGATTACGAACCGTAATTACATTGAAAAGAATTGAGAAAAGTTATCAAAATACCACAAAAGTTATCAACAATTATCCATATTTTGGATTCTAACAGGCATTCGGATGAAACTGGGACGGAGTCAAAGCAAGACCGGCCAGCAGAGAGATTTGGAAGCTAGAGAAAGGCAGGCGAAACCCGAGCTCCCTGAAAACATACTCGTACATGGCGAAGCTATCCCCATGGAAGTGAGAACAGATCCGCTCGTCGGCCATCGGGCACACCACCTGAAAGTTCAACTCGTCGCTTGGCCCCCGGTCCTCGACCTCTCGAAAAGCTCTGACCAATGATTCAGTATATCGGGACACCTCGAGCTTAGGTTCCTCGGCCACCCAATCAAGATCAACCTCGCAATCATACTCGAAGAGCGGGGTCAAAGGGACGTCTTCGTCAACCTCGAAAGGACCTTCCTGTTCGTCATCCTCCTCTATCACGGGGAGATGTGAGCTCTCAATCTCCGCCTCCTCAACTTCCGAGCTTCTCGCAGTCGTATCTTTAGAGGTGTCCCACGAACTGGATCCGAAGCTGGACCCTGAACCAGATTCACCTGCATGCAGAAGGAAAAAATGAATTCGATCGATCATCAAATCCACCCTTCCACCGCAACACAAGTGAAAGGGTGGAACGGCGAGCAGTGAAGCCCCCGACCAAACCCCCTTCGAGGATGTTCGTGGTCACCGGCCGAGGACTCACCCCAATAAAACTTGGCATAAACTAAACAAACATAAACACCCGGGCCCCACGCGACAGGCTCGTCAAGATCCTTGAACATACCGACCATGTTAGTGAATAAACTGATGAGCAACATGGATACGCCGACCCAATCTATGAGTTTGACGGGCCAAATTACGAGGTTGCCGGGCGTTAACAAGAAAAATCAACTACACTATTAACCGCCCCCGGGCATCGCTTGAATAACCCGAGGAGACGGTTATGGCGTTTTAGTTTTCCTGCCGACTTAGATGGTAAAAACAGCGGAAACGCGCCTCAAAATCCTCTGTAAAGCAAAAGAAAGACATTTGGAATCAAGAGACAAACTTCAAACGCACCTGATCCTGACATGATTTCAACAGATTTGAACGCGGTTCTTCAAAGGGGCGTTGATGAGTGTTGGGATCTGGAAATGCGATCTAAGACACCGAGCACGTGAGCGGGGAATAAAAAACCCCAAATGAGAAAGTTTGACCCTTTTTATAGAGAAAATGCCCGGAATGCGAAACGTCACGTCGGCTGACACAGCTTTCCCTAGGCGCCGCCATCTACCCCTAGGCAATCATTACTCCATGCCACGTCAGCGAGTGTTGTTCACGCGCGCTCTCCCGCCTTCCACCACGAACGGCTCTGCCCGAACGCCACCAACAGACGAGGACCAACAGCACGTTAGCCGGGCTGCAGTAGAACTCGAAGCTCCTTCCTCGAAACTCTGACTTGGGGGGCTCCTGTTCTGGACTGGGCCAAGACTCGGCCCAATCTAGTTTCGGCCCACTTATTCTTGGGGGCCCAAACTATTCCATAGCTCCCGAAGGGCAAAGAATGCTCGTCCATACTTCGCTCGGCACAATGCTCCCCGCGAACTGCCTGGCGTTTGGGACGGATGCTCCCCGCGAGCATCCCCTCGTCGAGGACCCTGCTCCTCGTAGGGCTCCTTCATATCCGACCCCCCAAATAATGCGGGATCCACGTGGTCCCTAAAAGACCGCGTCTCCTTTAAACTTCGGAGCGGTTAACCAGGACAGAGGGCACTCACGCACCTCCGATATTTCCGTCCAGGAAACCTGGCAGTCTCCTAGTTGGGCTTGGGAGTCCAACCCAGTAGCGAGATCATGGCCCAGCGCTGGGGGCTATAAATACCCTCTTTCATCAGGTATTCACTTCTTTCTAACCTTTAGTTGGTACTTGCTCTCCTTTGCTCATCTTCTCACTTTGGCATCGGAGTACCTTGCAGGTACACCCCCCTTCATAACACGAAGACCCAAGTTCCGAGCAGGTCTTGACGATCCTTCTGATCAGGTACGATCAAAATATATATATATATATATATATATATATATATATATATATATATATATATATATATATATATATATATATATATATATATATATATATATATATGGTTCGTTAAAGTACATCAATTTATTTTTATTTTTATGAAAATGTGTTTTAGTAAGTTTTAAATACATAAATGATTAAATGCGCCATAAAATGCATGTTGTTAAAATAGACCTTCATAAAATCAAGCGGTAGCAAAAAATTCTACATTTAAATTTGAAAAAATATAAGTTAGTAGAATGATCTATGGAATGCACACCCGATAAGTAATATACAATGAATCCGTCTATTTAAAAATATTATGTATTAGATATTTCTTACATTAAATAACTTTAAAATATTTTAAAATAAAACATTCGAACCTAGAGATATTCACATAATGACTATGCTTGTTATTCACATAATGGCTATGCTGCTTAACCACCGGACTAATTTGATCTTGTGAAATATTTAATTACATTTAAATTTAAATTGATAAATACATACAAAAATGTTTCAATATGTTTGAATATCTTTTATAATTTGATTAAATTTTTAAAAATTTTCAACAAATTATATTTAAGCACATTTTAATTTTCAAAAACAATTATTTTTTAATTTAATTTAATATTCAATTTTATATAATTTTTAATATATATTTAAAATAAAATATTTTAATATTTTATTATTAAAATAATAAATTTTAAAATATACTTATTTTAAAATATTTAAAAAATAATTAAGAACGCAGAGGAATGGAAATGGGAAACAAAAGCAATTCAAAAGATAAAATAATTTATCAAATACTTAAAAGAATACCCAATACAAATACAAGTTTAAATATAATAAATAGACTAAAAATTAAAAAGGTTAATTTATTTAATATAAAAATTAAGAAATATGTCAAAAATATATTTGCATCTCTCATGATTATTTATTTATTTATTTTGAAATGTCAATCTAAACAAAGTCACAAACACCTCATTCCCCAATTTATAACTATAAAGATCCAACCTATTCAACATTATTAAAGATAAGAATTCTTACACAAATATTATATATAATTACATAAGAGACTCTTCTTATTCGAGAAAAAAAAAGATTAAATCATAATAGATAGTATAATTAAGAAGTGTATATGGTGTTATAACAAGGCATGTGATTTCTCTACTATGGAGATTGCCCAATGGTCTCAGTTTGAAGTGGAGAAGAAGAAGCACATCACTTCTTGCAGCAAGAGCCTGGTGGCGGAGTGCAACACACACCAAACACATATCACCTTAATTATTAACTGCACAGTAAAATAAACTTCATGTGTTAGTTAATTATCTTAGAAAAAAATCATATAATGAGGCCATGATCAATTTAATGTTTCAAAATGGGACCCTGGGTGCTTTACTGCTACTAAATCCCGTGCAGCATCTCATGGTAAAGTTGGAGAAAGAGCCATGGCAAAGATGAAAATTGTCACCAAAGAATTTGTTGCCATTGCTACTGTTGCAAAAACAATAATAGCATAGTATAGTATAATAGGGAACACAATAAGATGACAAGAAGAACAATAAAGATTGTTTATAATTGCTATTATTTTTTTCTCTCTTTTAATCAAGATTACAAGTGTTACAAGAATAACAAATAACCCTCTCATCCTAAATTAAAATTTCCAGTCTGCAATGATGAGAGACTAGTATGCTATTTATAATAAACCTAACAAGCTTCGACCTCATGCATATTCTCTGTCGAACCAGAAGCTACCCTTCGACCAAATAGAGTTCGATCCAATTCTCACAAATCTCCATCTTGGAACAAACTCTAATATCAAATAACAAATTAGCTTTCGTCATGCAACTTTATCAACCGCATACAGTGGAAAAACTTCTAGGATAGAAAAATTGGCAGAGAAGCATAAATGTACAACTTCACAACTTTCTCTTTCATGGATTCTTCATCAAGGAGACTTTGTGGTACCCATACCTGGTTAGTTGTTTTCCATTTTGCACACGGATAAACAAACACCTATCATGTCATTTATTGGCGTTGATCATTTTTGGAACCTATCATGTGAATTGTAGGGACAACGAAGACAAAGAATGTTGATGATAATGTAGGTTCGTTTGAAGTGAAGTTGAGCAAGGAGGAGTTGAAGGAGATTACAGATGCATTACCAATATCTGAGGTGGTAGGGTATAGAATTGCTGATATTTTTGTTAAATGCTCATGGAAGTTTGCTAATACTCCACCAAAAGCATAGATACTTTTTGTTAAATCTATTGTCACTTTTTTGTTTTTCATCATAGGCCCTGTTAGGGAATGGTGAGACATAATTACCGAGTGGACACCATGGATGTCATTATGACTTGGGACTTTTAATGAGGTGCACCAACCATTAGGCTCTATTTGGGAAGACAACTTTTCGAGCTTATAGCTTATGTCTTATGTCTTATAAGCTCATATGATAATTTAGATCCGTTTGGTAACGGTCTTTTCATCACGAGCTTATAGCTTATTTTACTAGCTTATAGCTTATTTTCCAGACGCTATTTCAAATAGCGTTTTAGCTTATGTCTTATAGCTTATTACTTTTTCTTCCTTTTTTATCCTTATTATTTCAATTAAAATCCATTTTTAACCTTTATAATTTATTTTAATTTAAAATAAAATAATTATATATTAAATATCTTTTGTGTCATTTTACATTTATAAGTTAATTGAACCGCTAATTTTACCAAACACTTCAATGAGCTTATAAGCTATCAGTCTCAATCATCCGCTATAAGCTATAAGTCATCAGTCATCAGCCATCAGTCATAAGCTATAAGCTACCAGCTAACTTATCAGTCAACCGCTATTTTTACCAAACAGACCCTTAGTCAATACTATAGGCACTTTCATGAATCTCTTTATTGCACTATTGCCAAGGTTCTCGTAGTCTTCTCTAATTTGTTTCAAAATCTCCCTTTAGTATGTTTGCCATCTTTATTGTTGTTTCTATATTTTCAATTTTCCCTCAGTTCCCATGTATGGTGGCCCCCATTTCTTGGAAGGTAGCGCTAAAGTGAAAGATAAATAGAGTTTCTCTTTTCAAACTCAACCTTTCTCTTTGTGTGAACAAGTATAATGCACAACTAGAATGTCGCGGGTGCTTTAGGTTTAATATGTTATATGTTTTTAAAATGTATATATACAGTTTGTGTAATATATAAATGTGTAAATGAATATATCATATTAGTATTAATAATAAGTAATTTAATTAGTAAATACATCTCATCACTTAATTAGTCTTAAATTTGTTTTCTAATTATTTTTTTTGGGTAAAATATTATTCATCACTCTATCAAATCAACTATTTAATTTTTGGCTTATTACGATTTTAATCCTTTTTTTTATTCACGAAATTGATCTCCTATTTAAAATTTAAATAATTTTAGTCTTTTATTTACTATTTAAACAGTTTTGGTCCCCCTCTCATACTTTTGCACTTTCACTTTTTAATCACAAATTACTGGTAAAACATGACAAATTATCGTATATGAATTTATAGTTGTGCCTTTTAGATAAAATATAAGTTAAAAAACAAAAAATTTCATCAATTTTTAATGAAAAAACATGAGAGAAGATTAAAAATGCTTAAATTTAAAATAGAGAATCAAAAGTGTTAAAATTTAAAATAAGAGAACTAATTTCGTGAATCAAACAAAATAAGAAGACCTAGCTGTAATTTAGCCTTAAACCAATGTAGTACAATATTATCCATCACTCTATCCCACCAATTATTTAATTCTCTTATTTAATAAATATTTAATAATTTATATTAAATTTAATGAGTAGTCCAAAATATTTCTTTATACAAACTTTATTTCATTATTGTAAATTGAATTCGACTAAATTTTTAACACTCCTAGTTCAAATAAAATTTAGATGATAATATATATATTTTAAATACAACTTCATTGTTATTACTTGGTAAGCACAAATAATATGTAACATACATCATATAAAATAAAAAATATTATCCATCGTTAGTTGGTCTAGTGGTGATTGGCGCTGGACTTGGTAGCGATGATCACGGTTCGATCCCACGCAAATGCGGTCAGGAGGGAGTTGAATCCACTTGATGCCAGAACTGACCCCTCAGCTACTCTGGCAGAGTCCAGTTATTGCATAGCGTTGTTTTTGCAACCACAAACTATTGGATGCAATGTATGCCCCTTCCCAAGGGTGTGATTAGAAAATTAGAATATATTTGCATGTCTTTTCTTTGGACGGGAAAAAGTAGTATCACAAAGAAGAGCCCTGTTGCGTGGAGTAAGGTATGCTTACCCAAAAACCAACATGTTTTGAATGTGATCGATTTCCAGATATGGAATAAAGCATGCTCAATCAAGTTCCTGTGGAATCTTTGTAGAAAGGGAGATAGTTTGTGAATCCAATGGATCCATACCTATTATATTAAGGGGGCATACATTATGACAGTACCAATCAAAGTATCATGCTCTTGGATTCTGAAAGGTATTTTGAAGCAGAGAACGAGGGTGCAAGAGTTGACGCAGTGGAACGATCTGGTTCAAACAAAAAAATCTCGCGTCAATAAGATTAACTATGGGCTGCTGGACCCTAGGGGTCGTTTGTACTTCATCGGTTTTTGAAATATAAATATATATATTTCTATTTAAAAAAGTATTCAAATCTCATTATTTGCTAAAAATTAATGAACTCATTACTTAAGTTACCCACAATTTATTACAGCATAAATAAAATTTAATTCTAGCATTAATTTAGTTAGGATAAATTTATTAATTAATAGTTAACAGACAAAATAAGTACATTCGCGAGTTTATTATCAAATAAATTTTATTCTCGTTGCAATTTAAAAGTAAATATTTAACAAACAATTAAAATTATATAAATAATTTAAAAGTAAATACAAATAATTTATTTAAATATAAATAAAAATATTAAAACAAAAAATTATTGAGTTGTTATTGAAAAATAAATTGATTGCAAATGTATTATTATGGATACTAACATACTAACTATATTGAAATCTCAATAATCTAACCATCCCTTTTGCAATACTTTACTTGAAAATAATATTAATTTAAAAAATAAACTCAGTTCAAAATTATTTATAATAGATAAATTATATATATATATATATATATATATATATATATAAAGCTTGGAAAAATTGTAAATTAATAAGTTGCAAAACTTGGGTTTTGAACCAAGGTCACAATGGCTACAACACTGTAAGCAAATCACCAAACCATACATGTTTAGTAGTATATAATTGCAAAGGAGTTCTATATATTAATGCTCCATTCTTTTTCAATAATATATATATATATATATATATATATATATATATATATATATATATATATATATATATATATATATATATATATAGAGAGAGAGAGAGAGAGAGAGAGAGAGAGAGAGGGGCATATCATATGAGAATGCCATATTTATATGAGAACATGAGAATGAATCTGAACCATTGAATTTTAAAATTAATGGTAGAGATTATAGGTGAATCTTTTTTTTTTCTCTCTTACATCATTTATTTCAAAATGTAGGAGAGAGAAAAAATAGATTCACCCATAATCTCCACCATTAATTTTAAAATCCAATGGTTCAGATTCATTCTCACGTTCTCATGTAAATATGACATTCTCATATGATATGTCATATATATATATATATATATATATATATATATATATATATATATATATATATATATATATATATATATATATATATATATCATACAATAGAAAAAAGCAAGATGAGTATTTTGGCAAGTTTGCCACTTGGCACTCTCTCATGCTTTCTTCTATTTTAAACTCTCCTATAAATGGCAACTTTCCTTAATTGTATTTTACTTTTAATTTTTTTTTCTTTTCTCTCATTATTTAATAGCATGACCAAATACAATTAACCAAATGCATCGATTTATTGTTTTCTTTCACGCTTCCGACTTTTTACTGTCCAACAATTCTACTTCCTATTCTCAATGCTCCTTTCCTATTCTCAATTTTATTTTCTGTTTTCCCACAATTCATAATTATCAACCATTATTTTCTCATTTCATTCATTATTTTCAATTTCATTCAAAATCAGAATTGATTTTCCATAAATGAACGTTTGATATCATAGTCGAACAAAGTGATGGTGATATTCTCGGTCGCTGGGTGTGATGGGTGAAGGACCTAGCAACCCCAACCATAAGTGCCGAAGGGTATACGACAGAAAAGAGACGACATCTACAAGAGAAGAAGAAAATCAACGACCACAAGAAGGGTTCGAAATGGAAAATCCCCCAATTGAAACCCCAGATAACGACGACGCAAATGAAAGAACATCTGTATCCAACATAGAACAAGCTAACCAATTGGGTAAGAACGTATCTACCATCATTTCTGACCCTGATGTTCTTGATTGCTTCATTTGTTCAGAGTCATTGACAATTCCTATATTCCAAGTCAGTTTCCAATTTTACCCTTTTTTTTCTTCTTAATCTCTGGCTATTTTGTTTATCCTATGAAAGTTTCATTTTTTCTTCTTTGTTATTTGTGCATTAGGATTGTTATTTGTGTATGAATTGTGTGATTTAGATTTAACAAGCTTGAAAATTCAGTTGTGCTTCTGCTTTTTGAAATTTGCAACCATAAAAAGTGATTTTTAGCTTAATAATTTAGGTTAGTAATTCTATTGTGAGTTAAGATGTAGGTGAAGAAGTTTCCTTTTGAAAAGGAATGGAGAAATTGCACATCCATTATAACTCATTTGTTAGAAGTTCTACCTGGTTGATCAGTCCATGACCCAAACTCCTAGCTTTAAGATTTTAGGATAAATTGCTATGGCAGGTTCACTGGTGTGATTTTAAAAAAGCTCATTGGATATGGGAATGTACCCATGAAATTATTTGTGTTGCTTATGAGATTCGACGTAAAAATAAATAAGACAAGGAGGAGTATGAAGGTTCTACTTTGTTTTATGCGTATTCTATGTATTATTGTCACATTACGAGATTTTTTTCTTCTAATAGCGTTTTATATTTGGACAATATGACCTATTTTAGATGGACAAGATATGGTAGACATGAATCACATAGCTCACACAGTAAACAAACAACAGAGTGCATCCATTAGTGAGTTTCAGAATTTTCATGATAGCAATTCAAGTGTTTGGAGGGAGTTGTATATGGATTTCAACGTTTTGTCCAAATGAAGAATTGGCGGTAGGTTTTAAATAATAAAATATTGATTAAGAATACATGTGCCTTTTTGTGTATAGAGGTGTGCACTTTAATGAGTAATCCAGCATCGTGTGGCTCTTTTCTTATATTAAATGTCTTATGTATTTGGCCAGAGGTAGTAGAATGACCCTGGGAAGAAGATCCATTTACGCTAACCGAGGAAGTTATGGAAATGATATTGTTAGAACTCAAAAGTTGTGCGGGAATGGTTGTTGGACCAAGTACATCAGGTAGTTCTTGAACTCATTTGCTCTTTAATTTTATAAAGCTAGAATTTGTGATAGAGTTTGTTGTAGGATTAGATGATAATGTTATTAGCTAATGATGATCTCAATTCAGGAAATTCCATATGATATTGAACATAGGTTGGCTATGTGGATATGTGAATCAGATGAATTACAAGGTTAGCAACCTGGAAATCCGGAGGGGGGCAGCTGTTTGGGACGAAGATTAGGATAAGTTTGAAGATGAAGGTATGCCATATGTTCTTTTTGGTATGCCATGATTTGCTTGAATTTCTTTTGTTAATTACTTTTTCTACTTCCAGGATTTGCCAATGATCTCACTTCTGATACGAAAAGTGCATCTTCAAAGCCAAAACCTTCATTCATTCCTGGAGAGTGAAATTCCTTTGATGTTCATGGTTCGCCTGTGAATGCAAATGGGAGGCAAGAAAATTTCACTAATGTTGATTATATAGTTGAGGAGGAATCTTCTTATGCACACAGTGAAGATGATTTGGCAAGAAGCCCTCGCGATAGCCCATTTGTAAGGGATACAGTGGAGAGTCCTTCAAAAGAATTTTCAACTTCTCCTTTTGCAAAAAGCTCTGAAGCAGATGCAGAAACACACAGGTTGTTTATTCTCTGTTTTTTATATCTCGCAGGTGTTGTGTTGGTTTATGTCTCTTGTCATCTTTTTTTCTTCACTTTTTTCTATTTCTGCAATTCATGGCTTTGAAGGTGGTGCATTTAGTAGTTGCAATATCGTTAATCTATGGTAACAGAATTTTGACGAATCAACCTGGGGTTCATTTGACAGTAATGATGACGTGGACTCGGTGTGGCGTTTTAACCCTAAGGTATTGTGTGCTATACTTATCTTTATATTTATTGATTTTCTCTTAATCTTGGTGTCAACCTAATTAATTGTAGTTATTGAGAGAGAAGTTATATGGAAATTGATCTTAGAAATTTGACACTGAAATTGATGTAAGATACAGTGAAATTTTTCTTTTCCTTATTTTTTCAATGGGTTTTAGCATAACTCCCGATGAAAAGGGTATTCTAATTTCAAAAATCAAGTTGGTTTGATTTTTAGGCACATAAGCCTGCCACATCATAATGCTTACGCTTAAAAGTAATTGAGGTAAAGCTGCTAGAATTTTTATGTTTGATTCTGTAGGGCTCTGACTTGGAGAAGCAGGGAGATTTTTTTCAATATGGTGATTTTGGCTTAAACCCGGTTAGAACAGCAACTACATTTACAGATGGTGCTTCCCAGGCAAAAAGCCCCTTTGTTTTTGACGATTCGGTGCCTAGAAATCCATTTTCCAAGTTTGGAAACTCTCCGAGGTACAGCGAGGCAGGGGATCACTTTGACAGGTCAATGTTCGATTCCTCCTTCAGCATGCATGAAAGGGGATATTCTCCCTAAGCAGAAAGATTTATGAGATTCGATTTCGTTAGCAGCATGGATTTTGGCAACAATTTTGGCAATAACCACTTGAAATTTTCAACATTTGATTCCATTAGTAGCAGCAAGGATTTTGGCTATAATCCCGATAAATTTTCAAGGTTTGATTCCATGAGTAGCAGCAAAGATTTTGGTTTCAATCCTGAGACTCTCACAAGGTTTGATTCCATGAGTAGCAGCAAAGATTTCGGCTTTGGTGGTGATCAGGGACATGCAAGGTTTGACTCAATTAGTAGCAGCAATGACACAGTGCTCCATTCTCTTTTGATGACTCTGATCCATTCGGCTCTTCTGGCCCATTTAAGGTCTCTTCAGAGAATCAATCTCCAAAGAAAGGCTCAAATAAATAGAGTGAATTCTAGCCTACAATCCATGTTTTGCTGGTGTTTTCTTTTGTTGTTTCCATTTCCTTGATTGTTTGTGATAGCTTATTTTTTGTGTATAGCAGAAAACAAATGCTAGACACATATTATTTTAAAGAGAGATTTTCTAATATTTTTTTTGGGAAGGTCAACATGAGGGACGAGTTATTTTATAATTTACAAAAAAAAAATTAGTTAAATTAATTATATATATATATATATATATATATATATATATATATATATATATATATATATATATATATATATTAATAACAATGACATTTTATCTATATAATAATAAATTTACTATAAATAAAATTAATAAAATTTCTAAATTATCAGTATTTTTAAAATATATTTTTTACTTGGAAAATATTTAACCCGTGCCTCGCACGGGTCTAAGTACTAGTATATATATATATATATATATATATATATATATATATATATATATGTGTGTGTGTGTGTGTGTGTGTGTGTGTGTGTGTGTGTGTGTGTGTGTGTGTTTTTTTAATTTTATTAATGTATTACTTAATAATTTATTAAATAAATAATTTATTAATATCTTATTAATCTATTAAAATGTTATTTATAAAATGTATAATTTAAAAATGATTATTTATAAAATGTAATTTTTAAATAATTACTTTATATTTATGTAATTATTTAATAATATATGTTTAATATATATATATATATATATATATATATATATATATATATATATATATATATATATATGTTTAATATATATATATATATATATATATATATATATTAAACATATATATATATATATATATATATATATTTTTTTTTAATTTTATTAATGTATTATTTAATAATTTCTTAACATCTTATTAATCTATTAAAATATTTAATAATTTATATATATTTAATAATTTATTAAATAATACATTAATAAAATTAAACATTTATATATATATTTGATAAATTATTAAATAATACATTAATAAAATTAAACATATATATATATATATATATATATATATATATATATATATATATATATATATATATATATATGAAATTTCTTTACCCACCTACCTATTTTCTTAGTCACCTTTGGTGAAAAATCCAAAATACCCTTACTTCGGAAATACATTTCCGAAACGTTTTTTTTTTCTTCAAAATTTGTCTTATTTCGGAAATGCACTTCCGAAAACACGAAAAAAAAATGTTTTCGGAGATGCATTTCCGAAAACACCCACTTTTTGGGGTTTTAAGAGATGCATTTTCGAAAACACCCCTTTTTAGGAGAGGGGTGTCTTCGGAGATGATATCCGAAATATTCCAAGACCAAATTGGCCTGGGAATGTTTTGGATATACACTTCCGAAAGAATTCAATAATTATTAAAAAATTAAAATCAAGGTGAATCAATACAATTAATAGGTATAAAATGAAGGTGAATCAATAAAATAAAATGAAGGTGAATCAATAAAATCAAGGTGAATTAAAATTTTCTAAACAATTTTAAAGTTAAAAATTATTTTACTAACTTATATAAATCAAAAAAATTTTAATTTCATAATTAAATTTTGAATTATATAGAATTAAATATAAAATTTATTCATTAAATAAAATTAAGACAAAATCTTTTTTTAATTTTTTTAAACTAAATAAAAAATTATAACTCATTTTTAATTATGAATCAGAATAGAAATATATAAATATATAATAATAATTATTAAGTCTGTAAGTGAAATATATAAATATATATTATATAAATATATAATATATAGATATATAATATATAAATATATAATATATAAATATATAATATATAAATATATAATAATTATTATATAAATATATAAATATATAATAATTATTGCAAATTAAACCACTCATTTTTTTAATTTTTTTAATTATTATATAAATATATAAATATATTTATAATTAATATATAATAATTATTATATAAATATATAAATATATAATAATTTTTATAAATATATAATAATTATTATAATTATTATATAAATATATAAATTAAAACACCAATTTTTTTAATTTTTTTTGTAAATATATAATAATTATTATAAATATATAAATAAAAAATTATAACTAATTTTGTAAGTGAAATTATTTTAATTTTTTAATTAAAATTATTTTAAATTTTAAAATATGAATCAGAATAGACTATATATTAATTATTATTCATAACTCATAAATTATATCAAAATATATAAATATTATTATTCATTATATCAAATTTATGATATATGAATTAATTAATATCCTAAAATTAATTTTTGGGATTTTTAGATTTTTTTTTTGTTTTTTCGGAGATGCATCTCCGAATTAATCAAAATCCCAATTTTTGGGATTTTTTCGGAAATGCACTTCCGAAGTCTGGAAAAATTTAGAAAAAAAAAAATTTCGGAAATGCATTTCCGAAGCAGGGGTAAAGTGGGGTTTTCACTGGGGGTGACCCCATAGGGAGGTGGGTAAAGAAAAAACATATATATATATATATATATATATATATATATATATATATATATATATATATATATATATATATATATATATATTATTGAAAAAGAATGGAGCATTAATATATAGAACTTCTTTGCAATTATATACAACTAAACATGCATGGTTTGGTGGTTTGCTTGCAGCGCTGTAGCCCTTGTGACCTGGGTTTGAAACCCAGGTTTTGCCGAGCACAAGCTCCTAACTTGCTATTGCCCGAAACGTGTCGGGGAAGGCTGCCGCGTGTGTTTGGGCCAGAACGCGTTGGGCCAAAGACCAAATAGTGGATTGGGTCTATATATATATATATATATATATATATATATATATATATATATATATATATATATATATATATATATATATATATATATATATATATATATATATATATATATATATATATATATATGCGCACATTAATAGACCCATTCATTTTTATGACGATTTACTTTAGCAATTAACACATTTTTATTTGGACAAAAAATCTATTTTTTTTTAAAACTAAAAATTAAGGGACACAAATGTAATTTAAGCTTTAAATTAATTATATTTTCTTGAAAAATGATGACTGTCAATTCTCTCTTTCTCTTTCTTGTTTCTCTACTCTTGCAACATTTTAGGTTCTCTTGCTCTAATATTGCTTTTGAAGTTCCAAATTATACTTTCTACTCATTGCATCACGTTCTCTACTAAAAAAAGGTATTCTTGTAATGAATTTTTATTTTTATTTTTATTTTTCCTTTTTTAGCATGTGTATATGTAATATGTATAAGTAGTAGTTCTGATATTATTTGGTTTACTTTCTTTCTATTTGATTCAAAAAGTTTATACTTTTTTATTGTTTATAGTATCTTTTAATTGTTTTTGGTATAATTATTTATTTTAAATACTACTTGCTATTCAGATTCGAGCTGAAATTATTATGTCATCTGAAGAAAGAAATAAGGCCATTTATTGGTCTTTGGAGCTTCTTGCAGAGAATAATTTAGTACATGAAAATGATGAAAAATATATATTCTATGACCTTTCAAGAGCCACAACAGGGACCTTTGCCTCAAGATAAATAAACCGATGATTTTGATCTTTATCAAGGAAAGGTATTTAGTAGTGATGACGAGGCTTACAGCTTTTACGGTTGGTTTGCACGAAAAAATGGGTTTTTAATTAGACGTCATCATGTTTAAATATCTATTAAGAATCTGATGATAATCTCTTAGGTATTTATAAAAGGGAGTCTGTTTGTCATCGTGCTGGTAATATTAACCAACATAAAGATAATGAAATGGAAGTTCAAAGGAAATGAAAGTCGTCAAGATGTAATTGTACTGCAAAATAGTTGGTGGCTAAAGCAACAATTGACTCTGAGAAAAAGTGGGTGGTGAAATATTTTAATAATAATCATAACAATAAGTTATTAGATGATAAAGAGGTTCATTTTCTTCCTGCTTATCGAAACATTCCAATTAATGATCAAAACCGCATTCTTTTGTTGTTAAAAGTTGGTTGCTATGTAAGTTTGATAACAAGAGTGCTTGAATTAGAGAATGGAGTAAATGCAGGAAATTTACCATTTTTGAAGAAAGATATTAGAAATTTTATTCAATCTCAAAGTGGTATTGGTAAAGAATGTGATGCTTCAAATGTTCTCAAATTATGTAAAAATTTGAAAGACATAGATGATGCATTTGAATATGAATTTTCAATAGATGAAAATAACAAATTGGAGCATATTATTTGGGCAGTTGGTGATTCAATTCGAGCATATGAAGCGTTTGGAGATGTGATTTTTTTGATACCATCTATCGAATAGATCGTTATGATATGCCACTTGGAATATGGGCCGAGGTCGATAATCATGGAAATTCCATTTTTTTTGGATGCGTTCTATTGCGAGATGAGAAGATTTCTTCTTTTACATGGGCTATAAAGGTATGTTCTTATATATGTGAGGTTATCATTTCTCAATTTCTAAATTTTAGTTTTTAGTAAGTTAATTTATATGTTCTTTATTATTTTCAGAATTTTATTAGTTTTGTCAAAGGAAAATATCAACCAACAATTCTTACAGATCAAAATCTTGCAATGAAAGAAGCTATTGTAATGGAATTACCAAACACAAAACATGCATTTTGCATATGGCATGTCCTGTCAAAGTTATCAACTTGGTTTTCTTTTCCGTTAGGGTCGAGATATAATGATTTTAAATATGAGTTTCATCGACTATACCATTTAGGATGTAAAGATGATTTTGAGAGGGAATGAAAATTGATGGTTGCAAAGTTTGACCTTAGCAAGGATAACTATATTAACTTATTTATTTTCATCGCCAATTTTGGGCACTTGCTTATTTGAAGGGATTCTTTTTTGATGGAATAACAACAAATGGACGTTCAGAATCTATAAATTCATATATAAAAAGATTCTTGGGTGCCACAGATTTTATAAATCAAGTTAGTTCATTTTAATTGAGTAAATCCATTTTTCTCAAATATCTTTTTTATCTATTGGTTTTAATTTAGTCCCAATTAATATGTTTTTGTGTAGGTTGGAGTTGCTGTCAAAATTAGAAATCAAGCCAAAGAAGAAGCAAGAATGCGCCAAAAGTACCATAATCCTCATATTAGAATATGTTTTCCTATTGAGGAACATGCTGCATCTATACTCACACCTTATGCTTTTAGGTTACTCCAACAAGAGATTAAGTTATCTACAAAATATGCAGCAACCGAAATTAACAACAACACATACAATGTGAGGCATCACACCACAACTGAAGGAGGTCGTTTTGTAAGTTGATTAGAAAACAATGAATTAGTCCATTATTTTTGCAAGGAATTTGAGTTTTCTGGAATATTATGCAGACATGCTATTTGAGTGCTTGTGATAAAAAATTATTTTTGCCTCCCTTCAAAGTATCTTGCTCTTCGTTGGAGACAAGAAAGTTCATTGGTCCTAAAATCTAATCATATTCTTAACTGTAATGGCAACTCTAGTGTTAAGTTTCAGTCAATAATTCGTTGTCTAGAAGTTGAATCCTTATAGTAGATCGCACGAATGCGAGAGGTACATAATTCTGTTTATGAATCCGGAGTTTGTGTTTCGGCTGACAACATTATACATGAAGAGAAGTGATTCCTGGGTAATAGGTTCTATTTCTCAAGACCACACTTTCGTTACCACCAATCTGTGCCAAGATCATCGTAAACTAAGCTATGATCTTATATGCCATGAAATCTGGCAAGAAATCTTACCTCCCATATTGTTACAACATACAATTATAATCCCTCGTACATAAAGGTGTGGTTAGAAAAGACAAAGGCGATTGAACTTGTAAACAGAAACTGGGAGGATTCATACAAATAACTTTCGTGCTTCTTGGTTGCGCTTCACACTTATACTCCCTACATTGTTTCTGTTATGGAGACATTGCCAACGTATGCCCCAAACAGAACTTGTGTCCATGGAAATAGTATATTCCATCAGTTGTTATGAGAATTTCAACCTTGCATTAGAGGATTTGCATTCTGCAAACTAATTATTCAAATAGATGGAACTTGGTTGTACGAGAAATATAAAAGAACGCTATTGATGGCAGTCACACAAGATGGACAAACTGCCGGTGGTTGGAGTTTCTTTCTTTAGAATTTTCGAACACATTTTGCTCCCCAACTTGGTAGGATTTCTATTCAATTTCCAAAAGGAATGCTTTTATTGAGAGTGCATACAAGAATCCGGCTAACGGTTGGCACGACCCCACTCATGCGCATGTCTACTGCATTAGACATATTGCATAAAATTTCATGCGGGATATCAAAGACAAGATTCTTCGAAAAACTCTTGTGAACGCGGGTATGCATTAACTCAACCATCATTCCAACACTATCGTCGCGAGATTAGATTGTCAAATCTGGATGCGGGCAGGTGGATTGATAATCTTGCCAAAGAAAAATGGTAGAGGACATATGACAATGGACAATGATGGGGCCACTTGACAACAAATATTGTGGAATTGATGAAAGGTGTTTTCAAAGGAATAAAAAACATTCTCATAACCTCTTTGGTCTGATCAACCTATTTTAGGATGGCTTCGTTGTTCGCGAAAAAAGGTGAAAGGTGGAGTGCAGTGTTACAATAAGGGCAATTGTTCAGTGAAAGCTTCATAAAATTTATGAAGGAACAAACTGCCAAAGCCAACACCCATCACTACAAAAAAAAAAAAAAGGGGAACTACGGCGGTTTAATTAAGACGGTCTTAGAAAACCGCCACTATCTACATAGATTACGACGGTTTTGGTAAACGCTTTTTGTTTGATGCCTTTTTTTGTTAGGTTTTAAGTGTCTTTCCTTTCTACTATACATTTTGATCTTGCTTTCTTTTGTTTAACCTTGTTCTATTTTGCCTTAGTTGTTTCTAATCTGAATAGTATTTGATTTTTTTAATATTTATGATTCAATTTAACCCCTTAAATATTTTAAAATTTTTGTTGTGTTTGTGTTTGTGTGGGAATATTCTCTGGTCTTTGTGTTTGGGTAGTACTTCATAGGTGTATAAAATTATTGTTGTGTTTGTGCTTGTGTGAGAATAGTCTCTGATCTTTGTGATTAGAGAGTACTTCATTGGTGTAATTTAGTTTAATTGATTTTTTACGGTTGCAGAAAATGATTCTAAGAAGGCATGTTAATGATTCTAAATCTACTACTTTTAGTATTTGTTTGATGTACATTTGTATGTTATAAAGTACATCTATCAGGGTGTTCAATGTTCGGTTTACTCTGTCTTCGGAGTTTGGTTTACTTTATCTACTCCAAGTTCAAGGACCTCTGCATTATCTATGTCAATACATTAAGATTAATGACAATGCTTCAAATTTCATTAGTTGTCTTAATGTGTATTCAAGCTAACACAATCTCAGTTCCGAATCCGAAAGCATTTCAGATTAAGTAGGAGATGGTATTAATTGAAGTGTTTTTCTTATGCATTTTATCAAGTGTTTTTGTATGGTTACTTTTATATAATTTTGTGTTTATGTTTTTATTAATTTGTTTATAGGGAAATCACAATTGGTTAAAAAAATGGTGGTACTTTTTGTGTGAGAGATAAAAAGTATCCAACTGAGTTAAGGACTAACAGAGCTATTGAAGTTGGATATTTAAAGGCTACAAAAATATTAAGAGATTTATAAGGAAAATTCCCATGTTGGAATGAAAAAAGCTTTTGTTTTCTACAAAGGAGGAGCACCTAGAGGAAAGAAAACATATCATGCATGAATATAAAAATGGAGGTATGTTCTCTTTTCACAATCTCCTAAAACCGTAAAAGTAAATTCTCTATTCCTAAAGTGTTTCTTTGTTTTCTTTTATTTCATTCTCATGATTATGTGACATAGTTCCAAATAAAGGTCTTCAACTTTCATGGTTTAAAATTATGGCTGTGGACTGCTATTTTAAATCATGGAGACCAAAATCTAAGCTCCAATTTTACTAAATATGATTCATTGATTATTCATATTTCCATAATAATCCATACAAAAGAAAGATAAATGATTAGTTACGCGTTTAATGTTATTTTAAGCTATTTACTAAATTTGATGCTTTGTTAACTCATTTTTGCTTAACAGAAAAACAATAGGCTTCTTCCGTATATGTAATAAGTGAAACATAGATAATATAATAAACTTTAAGCATTGATTTATTTTTTGTTGCAGGAATGAATGTTGCTGTAATATTTCAAAAAGAGATGGACAAATTGTAAAGCTTAAATACTTCAAATGGAGTAGGTATCAAGGGATAATTAATCTAGGGTTAATACTACTTTACTCCCTGCCATATAGGCGAGATTCGGTTTACCCCCTCTAAAAAAAAACTTATTGGACAAAACTTGCAAAATAAAGATTCCATCAAATTTGACCCTGATCATTTTTTTTGACCAAGATTCTTAGAATCTTGCCTACTTGGCATTTTTGGTAGTGCTGACTGTACAGCACATAAGCAATGTGGCACAGTCAGCACTGCCTAGGGATGTCCATTGCATCTGTTAATGGGGATCCCTGTGGGGACTATCTGTGCAGAGATCCGAAGTTGGAGATTTTTTTCCCCGTGGGGATGAGGATGGAGGGAAAAGTTCCCCCGATAACACTTTGGGGCGGGGATTGGGAAAGTATCCTCCGTCCCCGTGGATTCCCCGACTCCGAAGATATATGTTAATTTATATATTTTATATATTATATAATTATATAATTTTACAATGTATTAGAAAATGAAAAGTCATTAGAAGTTATAGATTTGTCACACATAATCAACCACTTGCGCTGGACGACATCGGTATTGTGGTAGTAAATTAGTGGATGCACGGTAGTAAGAAGTTATGTTACTATTTATTTATTTTTACATAAAAAATATTAGCAACATCAAGTTCTTTTGCTTTTTTTATTTATTATTGATGCAAGATGTATTTTGATTTTTTTTATAAAATAAAGATGCAAATATATGCGTTTTAAAAAATACGGGAAAAAAAAAACAAAATAGTAGTGTCATAGTTTTGATCAAAAAGTGTAGAAATTTTTTTGAAATTCGATCTCCGTGGATATCCGTGGAGATCTCTGGGGATGGGGATGGAGGGAAATATTCTCCCGTGGCGGGGATTGGGGATGGGGATGGGGACTAAATTTAGAGGCGGGGCGGGGAGTGGAGAAGCATCCTCCAAACAATATCTGCCACGTTGACATCCCTAGCACTGCCACGTAGAATTTTATTTTTTTTAAAATTTTTTATTGATTTTTTTTAATTTTTTTTGTTGATTTTTTTTTAATTTTTTTTATTATTTTTAAAAAAAAAATATTTGACAATACCTGCGGATTTACATACGAATTTGACAATACCCGCGGATTTACCTACGGATTTAAAAATACCTGCGGATTCACCTACGGATTTGACAATACCTGCGGATTTACCTACAAATTTGACAATACCTGGGGATTTACCTTTAAAAATACCTGCGAATTTGACAATACCTGCGGATGTACCTGCGAATTTACCTGCAAATTTGACAATACCTGGGGATTTACCTTTAAAAATACCTGCAAATTTGACAATACCTGCGGATTTACCTGCGAATTTACCTGCGGATTTACCTACGAATTTGACAATACCTGCGGATTTACCTACGGATTTAAAAATACCTGCGGATTTACTTACGAATTTGACAATACCTGCGGATTTACATACGGATTTACTTGCGGATTTACCTACGAATTTAAAATTACCTACGGATTTAAAATTACCTACGGATTTACCTTTAAAAATACATGCGGATTTACCTGCGAATTTGACAATACCTGCGGATTTACCTACGAATTTGACAATACTTGCGAATTTACCTACGGATTTGAAAATACCTGCGAATTTATATATAATAAAAATAAATTTTAGATAATAATTAAAAAAAATTGGAAAAAAATATTAAATTGGAAAAATTGGAAAAAAATTAAAAAAAATAATAAAAAAAAAATCAACAAAAAAATTTAAAAAAATCAATAATTTTTTTTTTAAATTATAAAAAAAAATTAAATTCCACGTGGCAGTGCTGACTGTGCCACATTGCTTATGTGTTGTACAGTCAGCACTACCAAAAATGCCATGTAGGCAAGATTCTAAGAATCTTGGCCAAAAAAATTGATCAGGGTCAAATTTGATGGAATCTTTATTTTGCAAGGTTTGTCCAATAAATTTTTTTTTAGAGGGGGTAAACCGAATCTCGCTTATATGGCAGGGAGATAAAGTAGTATTAACCCATTAATCTATGAACTTACATTCTTGTTGCATAGTATTTTGAAAGACAAGAGACCATATTTTTGTCACACCCTTCAAATTTTGGTTAATGGTATATTTTCTCTATTGATATGTAGATGATACATGTTTGACTATTGATTTGAGTTTAATTTTTTTTAGGAAAATTTGAAAATTGTGGCCGTTATAAGTGCCATAAATTACATTTTAAAAATAGAATAATAGTAAATTTGTGGCGGCTATAACGGTTGTTATTTACAAAACAAAACCGCCATTTATCTTATGTATGTTTTGGCGGTTATTATGAAACCGCCATTTTATTCTTTGCAGCAGCAAAATATACGGCGGTAAATAGAAAATGCCATTTTTTGTAGTGCGTCCTGTTATAGGTTTCGTTCGTTTTAACCGCACTTTCAGTGTCAAAAAAAACAATTGTGAGGGGTTGCCAAGACAAGAGTATCGGGTCCTGTTACCAGATGATTGGTGCAGTTTCGATAAGTTTCAAGCCTTCCGCATGCCTTGCTCCTATGTCATAGCGGCATGTCCATATGCTCATCGAGATTCCTTAACATTGCTATCTCCTATTTACAAGGCTGAAACCTTACTCGATGTATATAATAATGCATTTCCAGTGATAGCAAAAGAGAATTATTGGCCTATGTATGAAGGGGAAGTTGTTTGGCACAATGATAGAATGCGACGGAAGAAAAATGGCCGCCCTAACAACACACATATTAGAATCGAAATGGATGCGGCTAAAAAAATGGAAAGGAAATGTAGTTATGTTGTCAGGTCGAACACAACCGACATAATTGTCTCAATATGGAACAAGCTCCGCAACCTAATAATTGTATGTACTCTTTTTAATATATTTTTAGAAATCAACTGAATTTTATTTATTCCTTAAACATATTTGTTATAACTAAACAAACACAAACATGACTAAAACAACAACACAAACAATTAATAAAATTATTTAAAATGGAAAAATATCTAAGATATCACAACCGTTAAAATAATATCATCTGATCCATCCATCATAGTACAGACATCATTGTCATTTTTACTTCATCCCACCAACGTTTTAGTGCTCCAGTCACAATTGAGGTGGTTGCTCTATGCCTCTGAATTATTCTATTAATTTCACCATCTTCAAACTCCTCGCTTAAACAGCAGATCAAGGACCTCTTAAGATGGTCCATAGAATAGATGTTCCAAAATTTTATTTTAATCGGAGGTTTCACAACAGAGAAACATACATACTCATCCTTTTTGTAAATACTATTAAATGTCATGAAGAAGAAATGAGAGAGAAAGTGAGAAAATGTGTGGATAATGGTGGAGGAATGAAGGTTTTATTTATAGAAAATGTCATAACACATAGGAGTCATCCCATATGGCTCATCTACACAGACATTGCACATAGGAGCCATATGAGGCGGCGTCTTCTTTTTTATGTGCACATAGGCTCCATGAGGGTGGTGTGTGCTAAAAAACACATAGACGCTATGAGGGGTGACGCCTCCTCTTATGCTAGATTTTAAATATGGTTATTTGGGTAAATTTTTTAAAATTAGTTATTTGGATAATTAATTTGAAAATGTTGGTTATTTGAAAAGAAAAAAAAACTACCAAAAGTCTCTTAGTTATTTTCTCTTCAAAACTCCAAGTGTTATTATAGTCATTATGCCAAAAACAAGTGTTAATAGCATTTTTATTTCAATAGCCATTAAAAGCGTTATTAAAGGCTTAACTCACATAGATTAGCTAGATTATAGACTTATAGCTTATCATAACTTTTTAACAACAGAATGTTAGCGCCACAGACCAAAACCTAATGAATCTCAACGTTTAAAAATTATATTTTGTTTTTAATTAAATGTCTCATTAATAGATTTAATATTTATGAAAATATTGAAATTCAAAATATTTTATTATCAATTTTAGTATATGTTTTTCTTACAAAATTTCATATTTGAGATTTTAAATAACTTTTTTATGACATGATAAAATGTTAAAATATTATTAAAATTATAATATTAGTATTTAACTATTAATTCTTTTAAATTAATAAATTTAACAAAAATATAATAAATGTTATGAAATTAACAAAAACAATATAGAGATGAAGTAGAGAAAGTAAGAGAGAAAGTGGTATTCTATTATCTTCTTCAAGAAGTATTATCTACATTGCAAAGTGGACCTTATTTATAGGACATTAGGAAGGTGAAAAATAATAACCTTACTATACCATTTAATAGAGAATATGAAGATGAAAGATTAGAATACATATGGACATCCACAATAATATTTATTCTTAACACTCCCCCTTGGATGTCCATTGAGAATACCTTTGAATATGAATTGCCTTGTTAAAACCCTTACCAGGAAAACTTAGTGGGACAAAACCATGGTAAAGGGAAAAAGAGTGCAAAACATATGTATTTCTCCCCCTCATGCATATATTTATATGTGAGACAATATTCTTTATAGTCGTTGCTTAAAATGTCTTCTTCGAAGTGACTTCATATAGTGTTAATAGTTATGCAGGATATTATGAAGTTGGTGCCATAATTTATTTTATAGATCTCTATGAAATGGTTGTACTATCACATGTAAACAAATAACCTCTTTCTGATCTACCATTGTGAGAATCTGACAAGTAACCTGCTTCTCTAAGATAACGAAGTATATGTTTGACCGCTTTCCAATTTCTTTGTGTAGGTGAATAATTATATCTTACTTATAGATTGACCGCAAATGATATATCATGATGTGTATAATTAGTAAAGTGCATTAGTACTCCAATTGCACTAAGATATGGGACTTCAGGACCAAGCAATTTTCATCCTTTTCTCGAGGCCTGAAAAGATCTTTCTCCACATCTAATGATCTAACAACCATATTGGAGTAGACAACATGTGACATTTGTCCATATAGAATCATTTCAACACTTTTCTATATAACCTTATTGATGTAGAAATATTCTTTTGTCTACATGCTCAATTTGCAAACCTAGACATATTTTGTCTTTTCTAGGTCCTTCATCTCAAACTCTTTACTTAAGCAATTTATAGTTTTTGGAAGCTCTTCAGGAGTTCCAATAATACTTATGTCATCCACATATACAACTATTATAGCAAATACTTTTCCACACCATTTTATGAAAATACAAGGTCAAATTGAGTTATTTGTATATCCATTCTTTAGTAAATATTCACTGTGGTGATTATACCACATGCGTCCAGATTGTTTCAACCCATAGAGAAACTTGTGCAATTTGATGGAGTAGTTTTCTCGAGATCCAAAATTTTGTGCCTCCAGTATATTGAACCTTTCAGGAAGTTTTATGTAAATGTCACGATTAAGTGAACCATATAAATAATATGTCATAACATCCATCATGTTCGAATTAAGCCCTTCATGTGTTACAAGGCTAATTAATTATCAAAAATCGATTGAATCTACTACAGGTGAATATGTTTGATCAAAATCAATCATAGTTCTTTGTGAAAATCATTGAGCAATAAATCAAACTTTATATCATTCTTATTTTTCTTTTTCACAAAAACTCGTTTATATCCAATTAGTTTCACACCTTGAGGTGTTCAGACTACAGGACCAAAAGCGAGTCACTTGTACAGTGAGTTTAATTCTTCTTCAATTGAATATATTTATTTTGGCCAATTCTCACTTAGTCTAAAATCTTTAATAGACTTTGACTCATGATCCTCGTTATCATTGATCACTTTTAGCGTTATATTGTATACAAAGACATTGTCAATATTGACTTTATTTGGTTATATAAATTTCGGTTCCATTCCATTTCATCCATGACATAATTTATCGAGATCTCTTTACTTCATATTTCAAGTACTTGATTTGTTCTTCTGGAACTGAAAAATTAAATTAGGTCAAACCGACTTTCATACCACGCTTCAGGCGCAACAACAACTCATTTGCAATATTATATTATCCAATAGGAGAATCCACTTTGAGTGTAGTATTATCAGCTGATAATTTATTTCATAAACTTTGCAAATGAAAAATATTTTGAACTTTTGGTTCATATTGATTTGTACAAGGATCAAGACAACAATTTATTTTAAATTGTTCATTTGAACTTCTAGTTCATGATTTCAGCTATTCATTTGAACTTCTTGTTCATTATTTCAGCTACTTATCCCCCCCCCCCCCTAATATTGGGAAAATTAATTTATCAAGTGATAATCAGCCTACTGGGCTGCAATCAAGTATTTAATTATTTTCATCAAATTATATCCTCAAAATTGAGATTCATATTAATTATATTTTTCCAATATTCTTTCATGACTCATCTTAATATATTATATTGGAGCAATTGGAATATACATAACACATTTAAATGTTCACTAAGATGAGAAGTATTAGAATAAATTAGGGAGGACTAAGATATAGTATCTTGTTGACTTAATGCGAATATATATATTAATATCATACTTTGGGTGTTTCAAATATATAATTTAGAATTGATTATCTTATAAGTATCAACCATATAATTAACTTTAGACGTCTAAAGAATGGATCTTTGGGTCCATTTTCTTTTATGAACATATATTACATGATATTCAATATCAATTTTAATAATATATGTGATACTTATACAGAAATTTCTAAAAAAATCCATAAAACAAGATCTTAGTCTAATTAGTTGAGAAAATAATTTCACAAACTTCTGGTTGTGAATAGAGACATATGCATGATATTTTAGTCGATGCAACAGTTAATGTCATAAAAACACAATTTCTCAAATTTTTATTTTCCTTTAGAAACTCACAAAAATTTACTGGATTGAAGAAACTTTTGGTTCTTCAATACAAATTAGTCGCATAATATTATATCCGAGATGACCCAACCGATTTTACCAACAACACATTTAAGTGTAATTTGTAAACTACTGGTTTACAATGACACGTGCTTAAATTGATATTACCCATGAGTACCCGAGACTGTTAATATAAATTTTATTTTTTAGATTTTACATTCACTTTTTCCCACGCCTTCAATTCTGCTCCCCATGTCTCTTGCCCTACTTCCTCCGACGACCTCCTCTTCCCCTCTCTCTCTCTGCCTGATGATGACGTTAAACTTAAACCTAATCCCTTCAGTGTACGTGTTCTTCTTCTTCTTCGTTCATGGTTGTTGTTTAGTGCTTATTAAGTATATCTATTTCAGAGGCTTCCATAAACTTGTAATGTTTTCAAATTTTTTTATTTGTTATTTTTGTTATGGTCTGTTTCATCTTTACCATGTATGCATGTTTGAGTTGAATCATTTGATGAATCGTTTATTACCAATAATTTTTTTTGACCTAAACTGTTTTCTTACTTTGTGAGGCTTTGTGACCTAAATAATAAAATTTGTTTGTGAGGCTTTGTAAATGCATGTTACAATTTTGACATTTCACGTTTGATTAGTAATAATAAAATAGTAGGGTTTGTTGTTGCTGAGTTTTGATCATAAATAAAGGGTCGGCTAGGGTTTTGAATTTTGATTTTGAATAATTGTCTGCCATCTGTTAAAAAATTCTGAGGGCTTGTGTAGCTGAGTTTTGTTCTTATTTCATATTATAATTTATATTATTGTTTGATTGATTGAGTTTTGTTCCATGTCTTTTCAAGATTCCTCATTGACTCCTCCAAGAAGTCCAATCATGGATCTACTTGATATTGATATGTTGCTTCGTGACATTGGGGAAGAGGAGACAACAGATGGAGGTAACTTAGAGATTGGTGAGATGATTGATTTGGAGCTTCCAACTGATACCACTACTCAAACTACCCCCACTCAAAATACCCCCACTCAAAATACTACAAACACTGATGGATCAACCCCTCAAGTTGACCAAGATCAGAGTTCTCAGAGTTAGAGAAATGTTTTTGGTGAAGCTCCTCGTCCCAAAAAGTCTGTTATTCATACTGAAATGATTCTTGTTGAAGGTCCTGATGGCATTAAGAAGTGGAAGTGCAGATGGTGTGGTAAGCTCTACACATATGATAAAAAGTGGAAAAGTACATCTAATGGTAAGAAACATTTAGAATCTTGTATTCAAAGAAAGCTGAGATTGAAAGGTAATAATGACAAAGAGGTTGCACAGTCTAGGTTAAACATAAGTGACACTAGTACTCCTAGTTTGGCAACCTGGACATATAATCATGCTAGGGTTAGAGAAATTGCAGCACATATGATTCTAGGTCATGAATTTCCTTTTTCTGTTATGGAAGGTGTTGTATTTAATGAGTTTCTTAAGGAGATTTATCCATGGTACAAAAAGATTACTAGGCAACAAGTTAAGTTTGACTGTGAGACTTTTTATAAGGCTGAAAGAGTTAAGATGAAAAGGTCTGTGGCTTTAATTAACAGGGTCAGTCTTACCACTAACTTATGGTGGTCTGGTGAACAGAGGATATGTTATATGACTGTGACTGGTCATTTTATTGATTCAAAATGGCACCTTCATAAAAGAGTTTTATCTTTTAAGAATATGCCACCACCACATTCTGGGTAGGTTTTGTATAGGGAGTTGATAAAGGTAATGGATGATTGGGGAATAAGGGATAAGGTAGCTTCTATTTTTGTTGATAATGTTAGTGCCAATGATAATTGCATTGCTAGATTGAAGAGGGATTATTCTGGTTAAGGTGTTGTGCACACATTTTAAATTTGTTGGTGCAGAATGGTCTTGATATGATTAAGGTGACTGTTGATAAGATAAGAAATGATGTCAAATACTTGCTGATTTTTGAAACAAGATGCAAAGCATTCAAAAAGTTTGTTGATGAGTTGCAACTTGAAGGCAGAATGCAAGTATTGGATACCAAGACAGGGTGGAACTCAACTTGGTCGATGTTGTCCACTGCATACCACTACAGAGATGTTTGGCCTAGATATGCTGAGGAAAATGGTGCATTTCTTAGTTTTTTGCCTGAGGCAAATGATTGGGAAGATATTCATGATATTTGCAAGTTTTTGGAGGTTTTTGCTGATGTGACATCAATTATAAGTGGAACCTCTTACCCTACTGCTAATCTGTTTTTGGCTGAGCTTTACAAGATGAATTCTATTTGATGCCTATTCTGTTAGGTCTGCTTTGTTAGTTGACATCAATTATCTAAGGCCTATTTTGTTACCTGCTTTTTCATCTTTTAACTGAGGCCTATGATGATTTCTGATTTGTCTGTTTCATTGGTCTACTTCATTTTTAACTGAGGCCTATGATGATTTCTGATTTGTCTGTTTCATTGGTCTGCTTCATTTTTAACTGAGGCCTATGATGATTTCTGATTTATCTGTTTCATTGATATGATTCATTTTAGCTGAGGCCTGTGAGTTGTGGCTTAAAGTGCATATTGATTCAATTAAGTTGCCTTGTTAGTTGTGATTTAATAGTGCCTATGATGAATTCTATTTGATGCCTATTCTGTTTGGTCTGCTTTGTTAGTTGACATCAATTATCTGAGGCCTATTTTGTTTCCTGCATGTGCACTTACTTGTTTCTGATGCCTATTCTGTTTGGTATGCTTCATTTGTAACTAAGGCCTATGATGATTTCTGATTTGTCTGTTTCATTGATATGATTCATTTTAACTGAGGCTTGTGTGTTGTGGCTTAATAGTGCATATTGATTCAATTAAGTTGCCTTGTTAGTTGTGATTTAATAGTGCCTATGATGAATTCATTTTGATGCCTATTCTGTTTGGTCTGCTTTGTTAGTTGACATCAATTATCTGAGGCCTATTTTCTTACCTGCTTGTGCACTTACTTGTTTCTGATGCCTATTCTATTACCTCCTTCTATATTGCCTTGCCTATGATGAAAATTAATTCTAAGGCTATTATTTGTTGCCTTGTGAATTATTCTGAGGCCATTATATGTTACCTTATACTCTAATTTATACAATAGGTATAAGATGATCTTCATCAAATAGGTATACCCCTTCTTGTATCCCAATCCTACTCAAGCAACTACCTATGAACAAGAGTTGTCTAACAACTTAAGTTCCCTCTTCCAATTGTATCAAGATACCTATGGGACGAATGATGAGGTTACCCCTGTTGTATATGAAAGTCCAGAAGTAAGATTCACTTCTGGATTGGGAAGGAGAAATTTTGAGAGGTTTTTAGAAACTGTTGTGGGTAATAATAATTCAAAATATGATCTTGAATTATATCTTGAGGACCCTCCTTTGAAAGTTCCCCCTAAAGCTAAATTTGATGTTTTAACATGGTGGATGGGGAATGAAGCCAAGTATTCTGTTCTTAGTAAATTAGCAAAGAATATCCTAACTGTTCCAGTTACAACTGTTGCTTCAGAAGCAACTTTTAGTGCTGGGAAAAGGGTTATTGATCTGAAACGATCATCAATGAAAATTAAGATAGTTGAAATGGTGCTTTGTGGAGGTGATTGGGTGAAGGAGAAATATGGAATTAAGAAGGGCTGCACTGCTTCAATTGTAAGTAAATTTTTCATGTCTTCTTTCATTTGTAATACATGTTGATTATTATTCTATCTAACTAAGTAATACATTTTCCATTTGTATTGTAGCTTGAGGAACCACAAGATGAACCTTTGACATATCATTTTGGTGAGGATCCAAGTGTCGCTTCTTCTACAACTGCAACTTGAAGATCTGATAATATAATGCCAATGATGAGATTGTTCTGAGGCATAATTAAAACAATGTAATGATCTTTTGTATGTTTTTGAAAACTTAAGTTTGTTAACAACTTTTTTGATACACTTTTATTGTTATGGTCTTATCTTATGGACATGGTTAGGCCTGTTTTTTGTTATGTCACATGGTGTTGTAATATTTAACAAGAATATAAGTATGCATAATTTTCAATTTTCAAAAACAATTCTGAATTTTCAATTTTTTTCCTCTTATTTTTCGGGTGGTCCGGTTACCCGACCGAAATCATCGGACCGGTCCCGGTTCTCAACTCACTAGTAAGTTAAATTCGGTCTGGTCCCGGTTTATCCGAATGTACCGGATCGGTTTCGATCCAATAAATAGCCTAATTACTGTTGTGGTCTGGTCCTGATTTACCCGATTAGGGTTTCGTTCCATTCTTCGGGATATCAAATATCCGGACTGGACCGAAAACAGGCCTAGTTGTAGCACCTATTATATTAAACTCTTTCAGTCTAATATTTTTAATCACTTTTTGGTTGCCATCTGCTTGTCCAAAAGTGATTAACAAAAGGAAAGACGGCAGGGTACTTGACCAAAACTTTGAAAATGTTGGCGTTAGGCCTACTTTTAATTATTATACTTGTTGAGGAAGCTAGTAGATGTTGGTTAAGTTAAAAATATTTTAATTACATATAAAAAGTCAAATCATTTTTTTCAGAACAACTTATTCAACTTTGGACCAGTATATGAGAATTAGTTACTCCAGATGAGCTATTTATTAACTTTCTTAAAATAATAAATCAAATATTATACATACACAATTGCAAATATTAATATATTTTCTGAGTTAATTTTGAAAATAAGTTGAAAGAAATCTCTATTATTTTATAGATGATATGAAACTGAATAAAATAATATAAGAGAGAAAAAGAAGAAGAGAGTATATTATTCATATTCTGAGTGTAAGACATTCTGATACAATATGAATTCTATTTATAAGACATATGTATTAAATGGAAAATCAACCTGAAATCTCTTAATTGATGGACATCTATAATCATACAAAAGAAAATCTCCATATTCATCTTCTCTTTCTCTCCTTTTATTATTTTATTCAGTTTCATAACACGTTATCAGCAAAAATAAAATGATACTAATTACATATTCATCTTCTCTTTCTCTCTTATATTATTCAATTAACTATTAAATGACCCCCAAAAAATCAAATATTTATATTTTTATTGATTAAAAATAAAATGATACTAATTACCACTTTACAATAGTCTCTAATTAGATTTATTGCACATAGAGTCTACCTATTACTTATTTTCTATAATATTAACTTGGAAATCAGCCCTCAAATTAAAACCTTACGGCAACTAAGATAACTATGGTTATCTAATTTTATATCCACTAGTCTTAGTCTTTGCCAAACTAACATTTATATATATATATATATATATATATATATATATATATATATATATATATAGGGGCGGAGCCAAGACCCAGCTAGCCCGGACAGGCGCCCGGGCTCAACCCCTATTTTCTTTGTACTCCCCCCAATTCAATAGTCAATTTTTAAACAAAATCAGGGGCAAAATTAGTAAAAATATGGTGTGGAAATTAAACAAATGAATAATCAATGGTGTAAAATTTTTGTCCAGACTTCCTAAAATTTCTGGCTCCGCCAATATATATATATATATATATATATATATATATATATATATATATATATATATATATATATATATATATATATATATATATATATATATATATATATATATATATATATATATATATATATATATATATATATATATATATATATATATATATATATATATATATATATATATATATATATATATATATATATATATATATACACACACATGTTCACTGCATTCATATCAGATCATTCCAATAACAAGAACCTTTCTCACATTCATATTTCTCAATAGTTCTGTCTTGTATTGTTTGTAGCAATGGCAACAAATTCTCTGAAGTCTACTTTGATGACAATTTTCATCGGCTCTTTCTCCAACTTTACCATGCGATGCTGCACGCGATATAGTAGCAGGTAAAGCACCCTGTGTCAGGTTTTGAAACTTTGAATTGACCATGGCCTCATTATATGATTTTTTTTCTAAGATAATTAACTAACACATGAAGTTTATTTTGGTGTGCAGTTAATAAGGTGATATGTATTCAGTGTGTGTGTTGCACTCCACCACCACCAGGCTCTTGCTGCAAGAAGTGCTGTGCTTCTTCTTCTCCACTTCAAACTGAGACCATTGGGCAATCTCCATAGTAGAGAAATCACATGCCTTGTTATATACTCCCTCCGTTCCTTTATAATTGTCACTTTTGTGAAAAAAATTTGTTTCTTTTTAAGTGTCACATTTCAAAGTTCAAGAAAGTATTTTTTTTGTTTTGTCAAAATTACCCCTAATCATTATAATAAGGGGAGAAAAAGTTAAATAAAATATTAAAAAGTTTAGGATATTATTGGAAAAAAAATAATCATTACTTAAAAAATAACAATAATCATTGGTTGTCTTGATATGTGGAAAAACTTAAAAAGTGACAATTATAAAGGAACACATGGAGTAGTATTTTAACACCATATACACTTCTTAATTATACTATCTATTACTACGATTTAATCTCTTTTTCTTTTCTCGAATAAGAAGAGTCTCTTATGCAATTATGTATAATATATGTGTAAGAATTATCATCTTAATGTTGTTGAATTTCATATAAGAGATTGGATCTTTAAAGTTATAAATTGATGAATGAGGACTTTGTGACTTTGTTTAGATTGACATTTCAAAATAAATAAATAAATAATCATGAGAGATACAAATATACTTTTGGCATATTTCTTAATTTTATGTTGAATTATTTACCTTTTTAGCTTTTAGTTTTTACCTTAATCATTTTTTAATATTTTAAAATTTATTATTTTAAATATATTATATAAAAATCTTATAAAAATAAAATATATTATTTTGAATATTATATAAAAAATTAAAAAAAAAATCTTTGTTTTTGAAAATTAATGTTTTGTTGTGTTTTTTTTTTTGACAAACAAAATTTTAAAATATTTAAATATATTCTAAAAATATTTAAACACGCTTTAAAACATTGAAACATATTTTTATTATGTATTTTTTAATTTAAATGGGATTAAATATTTTACAAGATCAAATTGGCCTGATGGTTAAGCAGCATAGTCGTGAATGTCTCTAGATTCGAATTCCAATAAATTCTTTATATATTTTAAAATATTTAAAAAAATATTAAATACAAAATATTTCTAAATAGACGGAGTCTTCATATATCACTTAACGGAATGTGCATCCCATAGTCGCGCAACATCCCACATTCCCACTAACTTATATTTTTCTCGAGTTCAGGTATAGAGTTTTTTCTCATTCAAATATATATATATATATATATATATATATATATATATATATATATATATATATATATATATATATATCAAAAATGCTATTCTTACACCAATTTGTTACACTACACCGTATGTCTGTACGGTACGGACGTATGTCCGTATCGTACGGACATACTATTCATGTACGGACAATACTATTCACCGTCCGTACATGAATAGTAAAATATTAAATTAATATTTTTTTAAAAAAAAAATTTAATTTTTTTATGTCTTTTTTAAAAAATATTTGACAATACCTGCGGATTTACCTCCGGATTTGACAATACTTGCAAATTTAATTGCGGATTTACCTACGGATTTGACAATACCTGCGGATTTATCTACGGATTTGACAGTACCTGCAGATTTACTTGCGGATTTACCTACGAATTTGACAATACTTGCGAATTTACCTACGAATTTAGGTAAATCCGCAGGTAATGTCAAATGTAGGTAAATCCGGAAGTAAATCTGCAGGTATTATCAAATATTTTTTTTAAAAACGTAAAAAAAAAATTATTAAAAAAAAAATTTTTTTAAAAAAAGTTACTATTCATGTACGGACGGTGAATAGTGTCGTCCGTACATACGGTGTAGGTGTAGTACGGCAGTGTACAAATAGCATAGCTGATATATATAGATCACCATACAAGAACGTAGTCTTCACATCCATCTATTCCAGTTCAAGTTCGAACAGTGCCACCATGGCAAGCAACATTCAAATGGACCTATCATTCACAACAAGAGAAAAAACATCATTAAAGTCGACACCTTCTTTCTAAGTGAAACCCCTGGCGACCAACCTTGCATTGTATCTTTTCGACGCCACTCCTTTGATTCCTTCCTTAACTTTGAAAATCCATTTACATTTGACTAACCTTGCTCCAACAGGTTTCTTGATCAGTTCCCAAGTGTGATTATCATGAAGAGACTTTATCTCATCATTCAGGACCTTCATCCATTCAGTCTTATTTCGACTCCTCATAACTTCCTTATAGTCTTTAGGTTCTTCGTTTAAAACCTCACTTACAGAGATCAAGACATAAGCTATAAGATCTGCATACCCAAGTCTCAGAGGTGGATTGACGACTCTTATAGACCTATCTCTCGACCGCAGGTAGTCATCGACAGTTTCTTCAACTTCCTCAGCATCTTCTACTTCTTCTTCGACTTCATCTGGGATATGCAATTAAGCATCAACATGCTCCACCTTAACAGGAATCTCTACCTGTTCCAGCTCTTCATCAGATTTTTATGCACTTCGACCAACATCATCCGTTTTCTTAAAAGCCATTTCAGCTTCATTGAAAACTACATCTCGACTGGTGATACTCTTCTTGTGACCTGGCTCTACGCACCATAGCTGTCGCACGCTCGCGAAAAATGAACAGAGTCGCCACCAATATATTTATCCCATAAGGGAAAGGAATATCAGAAAACCTAACAAAGGAAGGAACAGGGTCTTACGACCAGAGAATCAAGGTACGGGAGTCGGTTACGCGAGGGGAAGGTGCTAGCACCCCTCACGCCCATCGTACTCGATGGTATCCACCTATGTTTGTTTCTATCTAAAGGGTGTGTATCTATGTCTATGTCTACATGCGAGATGAATGCAAAATGTAGGGAAAATAAAGAATTGTACTCGCACGGGCCCTACCCCGCTGCCTACGTATCATTTTCAGGAATCAGAGTTACCGTAGCTCGGCTCACGATTTTCTGTTTGCTTTTGTGTTTTTTAATTGGGCGGCGTTAACGCTCGCGTTCTTGCACAAGGGGACAGCCTAGGATGCAATGGAACGGAGATAACAATGCCCTTAGAAAGAAGAAAAGAGATTGGTTTGTGTCTTTTAGGGTAATTCCATGATGACGAGAACCCACTACAAGGTCTCGCATCACTTCCTTACTTTTGCTTTAAATCTGACCATTTATTAGTGTTTTAAGTGTTTTTGGTTAGGTGTTTTTTAAGGGGATTTAATTTGTGACTTAGATCATACCAAAAAGAGTTTTTGTTTGTTTTTGAATATTTAGAGAATGCACATCGAGGTCTACACCACAATCGATTCTCTAAATGACGGATAAGAAATACATCGAAATCTACATTCCAATCATTTCTTTTCCGTTTAGTAGAAAAGGGAATACAAAAAGGAGTTCTTTTGTGAATATTTAGAGAATGCACATCGAGGCCTACACCACGATCGTTTCTCTAAACAACGGTTAAGAAATACATCGAGGCTTCACACCTCAATCATTTCTTCTCCGCTAAGTAGGAAAGAACATACATCGAGGCCTACGCCTCAATCATTTCTTTCCTACCATGAAATGTAGCAACGGTATGATCTTCGTCGATATTTATTAAGTATTTTTGATGTTGAAAAGAAAAAGAAAATGAGAAGGGCACTATTTCTAAAATCTATCCTAATTGTTTATGTACAATTCTAAGTCTAAACTATGTTATTGATTAGAAGTCTTAAGATCTAAGAGACATACAAAATGAAGGCACAATTACAAGCAAAAGTAAAGTAATACAATGATACAAAATTGGTAAAAAGCATGGAATGAAACAAGCCAAATATAGTATAAAATGGAACTAAAATACTACTATTTTTATATTGGTTTTTATGAAAGAGAAAGGAACTTTAAATCGAGTAAAAAAACTAAACAAACTAGCCTAAAACTAATATTTTTGTGATTACATTCTAAGTCAAAAGTTATGTTAAAAGCCTAAAAACATAGGAGGAAAATCTAAGTGAAAACCTAAATTCTACTAATTTTTTAATGTGAATCAGGGGGGGTGTTAATTGAATTCAGTGGTGCAGTCCAAGTAGGGCGCAGGGCCCATTGGGAATAGCCCAACACACCTTTTTTGTTGTTACAGATTTTTTATTCAGATTTTCTTTACCAAAAGACTATAGGCCCAGGGGTGTGGATAGGATTTCGGTGGCCCAAGTTATTGATCCAAAAAACTTTATGATTCATCAATGTTCAGATTCTTGCTTAATTGACACCAATTTATTCCACTCAAAAGTCATTAATTCTCCTTAATCTCATTTAATATCAGTTAATCACAATTAATATCCTAAGTTAATAAGAACGGCAAAAGGGGATTAGGTCAAACTTACGTGTGACGCATCAAATTCCTTCAAGGAACTCCTTCTTCCTCAACGCTCTCATGGCCGCGGCGGAGCGCAACGACCTTCTCTGATGACCGCCATCGCAACTCGACCGTCTCTCCCCCGTTCACCGTTCAACCATCCCTTCCGTCTTGGTCTCAAACATTCAAACGGCGGTATATCCGTCTTCTCTGATCAAATCTTTCATCGCGGTTCTCTCTCGATCTCTTCTATCTTCTCCGATTCTCTGTGTTTTGTTGGAACCTTTATTGTTTGTGGATGATTCGATGAGGGTGTAAGAAGATTGTTGTCGATTGTTAGAAGAAGCGATGGAGGTTTCTGATGATCGATGATTGAAGGTGAAGAGAAGGATTGGAGATGAAGATTCTTCGATTGCTCAGATTTCTACGGTGAGTTTTTTCTTCTATTACGTTCTCTTTCTTCTGATATCTCCTGTTACGATCTTTTTTCTGGTTTTCTCATTCTTCTTGTTGGTTGAACGATGAAGGATAGAAGGAGAAATGTGGTTAGAGGATGATGATAGGATCAGAAGTGTGAAGATGTATGCGTGTGTAGAGAAGATTGAGAGAAGGTCAAGATTGAGAGGAGGTGAAGATTGATAGAGTTTCAGTTTGTTACGAGGTGAGTTCTCCTGTTATCTCTCAAATTCTCTTTCTCCTCCTTTTTCCATTCTGTTATGATCTTTTCTTTTTTGTTCTTTGAAGGTTGAACCGTGAAGGTGAAGATTGGTGGTGGTGCGTGAGGTCACAGTGGTGTGTGTGGTGAAGATTTGTGAATGGTGAAAGATGATGATGAGAGGAAGCAGAGCAATGGTGAAGGATGAGATGAGGGGAGGAGAAGATGGTGTCGGTGGAGTGAAGGGTTGGGTGGATGAAGAATCGAGAGAGAGGATTGAAATGAAGCAGAGTTCAGATTTATAGAAGTTCTCAGGTTAGTTTCCCACTGATTTTCTGTTACATTTTCTGTTAGGATTCAGTTAGTAATTGCAACTATTAGGTGGTTAGTAGTTGGTTTGGGTTGTAACTGTTTTCTGTTTTGATAGTTAGTACTAGGTTGTTGGTAGTTAGGAGTTAGTTTGGAATTAGTTAAAAACTGTTAGTTGTTATTTGGAGGTTAGGAAAAGGTAAAGTTAGTGATTTTTCTATTGGATGCAGGGTCTTTTATTTGAAGAGTTTAATGGTGCAGTTTAGTTTCGGTGAGGTTGAATGCTGCCAACTTTGGTGTATGCCTGAATTCTTATGGTGAAAATGGACTGCCATGATTTGCTTTCGAATTTGAGCGGAAATTTGAATGTGAGCATGATTTCATCCTGAGATATGAAGCGCACTAGCTGACAGTGTTGCATTTGTTCACTTGTAGGTTGATTTGCGAACATGGCTTATACCAGCCCTGGATCAATAGCCTTATTATTTACCTTTCGCCACTGCACAAAGGTATGTTAAATGTCACTCTCCCATATGTGTCATGAACTGTTTGAATTTGTAATGGGGCTGTTGTAATGGATTCTGAAACTGGATGCGTATTGTGATTTTGATATCGGTTTGAATGTATGCAGGTTAGTGATGAATGAAAATGTATATGGCTGAAGCATGGTTTGGCTTTTTTATTCCATATTTTATGTGTTGATGGATTTGTATTGGATTGGCATTTGAATATGATAGCAGGTAGTTCCATCTTTGACTGTGATTTTTCCTGATTTCGGTTAGTCTATTATGCGTAAAAACTGTCAGTAGAATATCTTATTTTTCTGTCGACGCGAGTCCGGTTTGAATGCGTAACTACTGTTGGCAATCAGCTTTAGTTGAATGAGGCTTTGAACTGAACTAAATTATGCACTGGATAAAAATTGGGCATCATTTTGAATCCAATTCTGTGTTGATTGTCTTGATTTTTCTTGTTTCTTTTTTGTACTTGCAGGTTAATTGGATGGACCAGTAGCTTTTCTTGGGAAATTACAGTTGAGGCAGCTGGGATAGGAACTGAATTGAACATATGTGAATGGAGGATTTAAACTGGTATGGACTGACTTTAGGGATATGGTGCGGTCTTACCGATGCTTGGCTTAATTGTGAATAAGGCTTTGATAACAACATGGGCACATGAGTTATGATTCTTTGTTGTAATCTTCAATGTAAAGCTCCAATTCTGATTTCTTGTATAGATATAAGATTTTTTTGTAATATTGAATGTAATGGCCTTTGAGCTTGGAATTGTAAATGATGTGGACTTTTTGTAATAGGTTCGTGTGATGTAAACTTATCTGTGAATTGACATCTTTGAAATCAATGAAGAATACCACGTGTTTAGAACAATTTTCTCTTTAATTGTATTTCTTTTTCTCTTGCGAATGATGATGATGAAATGATATAGCTTTGAATTGGAGTTTGATATTAAATGGAACTTGTAATGAAGCTTGTAATTCATATTGATCTTGAATTTCCAATGATGTTTCTTCCTTTCTCAAACCTTGATGTAACCTTCGCTTCCCCCAATTTACGTTCAATCCTCCAAAACTACTTGATCTAGTGTACATCAACCAACTGGGTAATCAATTATTCCAAGCATGGAGACCCATCATAGAAATCCAAGATATCACCCAATGCCTAAGGAAATAAACCCACTCCAGACCCAAAATTCATGTAGATAAGAACCATCTGATCAAATGCCCTTTCAAGAGACCCGAGCCAGTCAGAACCATCTGAATAAGTATCAAACGCCTTTTGTTCTTTATGAGGAGATAAATAAGCCTTTATGCCAAGACTTGTGTGAGACCCCAATTTATCCATGGTCCCTGATCCCATGCTTTTAGATGTTTTATTTAACGAATGAATGCAAAGTGTAAGATGACCTAATGAAGAGATGCAGATGAATGCAAAAGTCTAAGCCAGTTAGAAATAAAGGGTAGGACAAATTTGGGGTATGACAGCTGCCCCTATTTAATCGTCTTAAACCTGAAGGTGAGATTGGCGCTAGCCTTTCGAACATTCAAGGTAGAAGAAGATTAAATATCAAGACCAGAAATTTGTCCTGAAATGATGGTGTAAGTGTTGTCCTTATTTTTGTTTTGATATCTGCTGGGGAAAGAGATTTTTTTTCTGATGGAAATATTTACAGTGAGTCATTGGATGAATGGTGAGAGCTTGTAACGTAGCCCAAGGTGCCAATACAAGGTTCTCAAAGGAAATGTTTACTACATGGAAGTGGTCGGAGCAGAGGTATGTCTGGTGGGAAGGTAAGATAGACAAGTGTTTTAAAGGAGATACGGACGAGGATGACACATACGAGCATCAGAAGGAGAGATACAGACGAGTATCGAAAGAATGACACATACGAGCATCAAAAGGAGATACAGACGAGTATCGAAAGAATGACACATACGAGCATCAAAAGATGATACAGACGAGTACCAAAAGAATGACACATACGAGCATCGAAAGAAGATACAAACGAGTACCAAAGAAATGACACATACGAGCATCAAGAGGAGATACAGACGAGTATCGAAAGAATGACACCTACGAGCATCAAAAGGAGATACATACGAGTACCAAGGGAATGACACATACGAGCATCAAAAGAAGATACAAACGAGTACCAAGGGAATGACACATACGAGCATCAAAAGAAGATACATACGAGTACCAAAGGAATGACACATACGAGCATCAAAAGGAGATACAGACGAGTACCAAGGGAATGACACATACGAGCATCAAAAGAAGATACAGACGAGTACCAAAGGAATGACACATACGAGCATCAAAAGGAGATACAGACGAGTATCGAAAGAATGACACATACGAGCATCAAAAGGAGATACAGACGAGTATCGAAAGAATGACACATACGAGCATCAAAAGGAGATACAGACGAGTACCAAGGGAATGACACATACGAGCATCAAAAGAAGATACAAACGAGTACCAAGGGAATGACACATACGAGCATCAAAAGAAGATACATACGAGTACCAAGGGAATGACACAGACGAGCATCAAAAAGAGGTACAGACGAGTATCGAAGGAATGACACAGACGAGCATCAAAAGAGGTACAGACGAGTATCGAAAGAATGACACGGACGAGCATCAAAAGAGATACAAACGAGTATCGAAAGAATGACACGGACGAGCATCAAAAGAGATACAGACGAGTATCGAAGGAATGACACATACGAGTGTTTGAAAAGCTTAGTAGATGGACTTACTGGGGATTGGGACACCAGGCATCGGCACCGTGGGTGGAGGAGATTTGTAATGGAGTAGCAGATATCAATTGGAGTTTATACGGATGACAACTTCTGTGAGGATGCACCATCGGCTTGATTGAGTGATGATTTGTACTATCTGGCTTATGCTTTGTATGCATATTTGACTTTTTCTATGGCGTAATGCTCCATTTTGATTGATATGCTACGCTTTTGAGGATGCAATGTTATATGCGATGAATACTATATGCAGAGTGCCAAATAAAGGCATTAGTGATGTAAACACCAGGGAGAATCCCCTTAGTGTTAAGGACCATGTGGAGGTGCCAATAGATATTGGACTTTGATTTGTAAGATGACTTTTCTTTGACTTGAAGAATAATTTCTGACTTCTCACCATGTGCCACTGCTTGGAGGATTTTCAGTTTGAGGAGATTCCCTTGATTCACCATACTGGGGATGAGAAATCCAGATAAGGAGCCTTGATTAGGGAAGTAGGACAACTCCTAGGAGAAATAAACTCCTATATTTGAGGAATGGAACAAACTCTCGGGAGAAATAAACTCCGTGCTTGGGGAGAGACCAAGTTTCCAGGAGAAATAAACTCCTATGGTTGGGGAGAGAACAAAATAGCTCAAAAGATTATGCCCCATGTTTCATGACCCATGAAGGAAATTTCCCTAAAGGATCCTTGAAGAGATTAGTCGAATCTCGACGTAACTGCCCCAGATTGGTTGAACTCAAGAGAGCTTCCTCGACGTGATTGCCCCAGATTGGTCAAAGCTTGAAGAGATTTATCGACCTGATTGCCCCAGATATGCTGAATTTGAGAGGTCAAACCTTGATTCAATTGCCCCTGATTAGGTAAATCTTACTAGAATCCTCAAGCTTTCATTGTTTTGAAGTCAAACAAATATGGAAACAACTTTACCACGCTCAACAGAGTCTTCAAACTCTTCCCCTCAAGGTAATCAAGGAAAGTATTAACTGTTCATGCCCAACGGAGTTCTTTGGATAACTTGCCCCTTGATGGTCAACATTTGAGATGATTAGCTTTTCCTCCTCGGAGTTCTCAAGTCTCTTGTACTTTGACATGATCAAGTTACTCAATGATTCTCATCCTGAAATTTTTGATGTTTAAGCAGATGTTTTGTATGCAAAAGAATGTTAATTCTAAGAATGATAATTCTAATGCAAAGCGTATGTTAGTCTTGAAGTTTTAAAACATTTTAGTGGAATGAGGTTGCGACCTCTTGTGAATGAATCACTAGTTGATACAACCTCGATTTTTGCATATGGAAGATAAAGCAGGCATACGATACCAACATGGATATGTGTCACGCTTCATTGGGAGTCAGTTAAACACTATCTCATCGGAGTGTGCTTTCGAAATAAACCCTACTTCAATTAGGACTTTTAAGGGTTGTAACTTGGCCAGGTTCACGGTTTTCAGAAAACAAAGGTTTTTAGGCTCAAAATTATTTGGTACCCACCCCCTTCGTGATGTTCTCCATTCCTAGGTTCCATTAACTCGACATGAGTGTTCATTCCTCAAAAGGAATTTGGGATGGTTGAGGAATCAATGAGGTTGTTTTTGGACATGGCAGTCACGCACTTTTATTTTTTGGTGTCTGATCACACAACTTTGTTCTTTTGATGAGGATCTTTATTTTGTAATCCTTGTTTTTCGCTTTTGCTTTGCTTTTTCCTCTTTTATTTCCCTAACTTTTGCCTGGACAAATTCTTTTGAATTTTATTTTGGGGTCCAGCGGGATGCCCTAACTTTTGCCTAAGTCACTTGTTTTCAAGTTGTTGACTTAGCGGGCTCTTCTTTTTCTCTTTTTTTTTTGAACAAGGTTGTGTGATCTTGAATCTCTGATTTGTTGAAAGTGATTGCGACTGCCTGAGTCCTTGATTGATGAGGAATAACCATTGTGGTTTTGATCCTTTTTTTGGGATCTTTTGACGGAATAAAGATAACCATTGCGGTTTTGACATTCCTCAACCTTTTGAAGGGTAACCATTGTTGTATCCTTAGATGCACACCCCTTTGGTGAGTTTTGAACACTCGATCAAGTTAAATGAACACTACCCTGCCCCAAGGTTAAAATAAGGGTTTTTTATGATTAGAAAAGAAACTCCTACTTCAAGGCTCAAAGGGGTTAACGAGGGTCTATCTCCCTTATATCTCCGGTGTTTGGGGATTTGAAACAATGCCTGTACATCCTCAGTAGGGTTTTATTCGAAAACACACAATTGGAGATTTTTCATTTTATTTCATCATTCTCCCTCAGTTTTTTGTCTAAGCAAACAATTAGTAAAGTTGGTATCGTAATGCCAAAAACATTTTTATGAGTGAAAACGAATGGATTGCTGCAAGACAAACATAAACAATGTATTATGATTTTCATTCAGAAATTAACAAGTTTTTACATGCGATCAGTGCTTAAACAAACAATGAAATGTTACAAATGAGAATGCAATAAAGAAACTAAATGGCCGCCATTGTTGAGGAGACTTGACTCCGTCTGGACTTATTGAGCTTGAATACTTTCTGCAGTTCCTTCCAAACACTTCAGATTACTTCAAAAGAGAACTCTAACAAAGTCACCCAAAAGTTGTCAATTTTGCCTTACTTTAGGGATTCGAGCAATGCGGGTGGTGCAATGCTCAAGATAAGAGTACGTCTTGCTTATCCCTCGTGCGGGAGCCCCAAGCATAGTTGCTAGAGTAGTAATCGCCATCCTAAATGGAAAGAATCTTGTATGATCATCAACTCAAGAGATACTTGTGGTGAAGAAGACCCAATACTAGAATCTTAACCAATTGTGATTCCAACAAACAAGGAAACGAATGAGTACAAGGCAATAAAATCACGTCAATTTGTTTCTCATATTCTTCTTGTCTCTGTTAACTAGCAAGGCCACTGAGAAGGAGATCCTGAGAAAAGGCAACTGATATATGAAGTAGAACCTTGAGAATGAGAAGCATTGTGAAGAACACTCTTGATTATCACACGGAAGAAGATTCTGACGAAGTCACCCAAGAATTTGTAATGCTTTAGGGATTCGAGCAAGGCGAATGATGCAATGCTCAAGATAAGAGTGTGTCTTGCTTATCCCTCGTGCGGGAGCCCCAAGCAACTTCCACATATGTACAAGATATGATTACCATTTTAGCTTCAATATCCATCATTAGGAGTGAGAGTGGATGATCCTTGCATTTCTTGATATCAGGCATTAGGCACAAACCAATAACATCTGAATCAGCGGAGTCACGACTTTTTATGGATCCCAAACTTTCTTCCAAGAGGTAAAACCTTTTGTCAATTTGAATAATCGGGAACTTGAAGACTTCAATTCCCAATGGTGTATTTCCTCCTTAACAGTGATAGGAATCTCAACAATACTTCAGAAATTCTGATTCATAGGACCTTCTCTTGAGGTGAGTTTAACATTCCATTAGGCCTCTGAGGAACATGTCTCAATTCTTCTTGTCAAAGAGAAAAGGCTTGAATAACCTCCATACACTGATTCATGTCAGTCTCCATTTATGTTCTCATCTCACTCAAAAACCTCACGGAGTTGTTCCAATGCCAACTTTCAAGCACATAACGGTGAGAAGTCAAATCTGTTGTTGATGTCAAAGTCTGAATAGAAAGGGCTCCATAAGCTTCTGATAGAACCATGAAATGCATGGTAGTATGAATGCATGTTTCATTTATGAGAGATCCTAAAGTCTTTTTATACACTTTCATTTTTCTTTTTTTTGGAATCAAAGCTTCTCCTTTTTTGTATAGAATATCTTTTCTTTCTTTTTTTTTTTATTTTTCTATTTCCTTTTTTCTTTTTCTCTTTTTTTTTTGGAAATAAACTTTATGATCCCCCATAAATGAAGTGGATAAAGAAATGATGTTATGCGATGCAACAGCATGGGGTCAACGGTCCACATAATCTTAGCAACCACCGTGCAATCCTCTGAATAACTGATACAGGTCAAATATCACAGGATCAAAGGTCCGACACCCTTTTTTAATACCAGGAAAACCAATAGTCACCAACAAAACAAAATAGTCACCAACGGTACCTGTCATGTATATCCCTCCCCACTCACGGGTGTAGTCTAGGTCAGGGTAAGGTCAAAATGGCAACCAGCGTTATCAGTCCTCCTGAGGCACCAATGTTGTTGCATCTACATGCCAACAATGATACCCCATTTGGGCCTCGACTGGGCGTGGGTCTCATGATCGCACTAGACAAGACCTGACATCTCATCGGCGTCATGACTATCCACTCTATCCTAGGTATCCTATGTGTCACTCTGGCCTGGGTATTGGGCCTTTTACCACATAGAACATCCCACCCAACCTGCAAAACAGAACAGAAGACCCCAAGGAACACAAAATATAATCCATATGCATGATGTGCAAACAGAAATAAACATGATATGCAAGCAGAAAAATAAACATGCAAACATATATACAAGGTATAGACATAAAAACAAATAAACACCCAGTAAATAAACAAACAAACGCAGGCTAGGATCGACTCGCTAAGGATGGACCAGCAACAGGTCTAGCAACATCCCCAGCAAAGTCGCCAGCTGTCGCACGCTCGCGAAAAATGAACAGAGTCGCCACCAATATATTTATCCCATAAGGGAAAGGAATATCAGAAAACCTAACAAAGGAAGGGACAGGGTCTTACGACCAGAGAATCAAGGTACGGGAGTCGGTTACGCGAGGGGAAGGTGCTAGCACCCCTCACGCCCATCGTACTCGATGGTATCCACCTATGTTTGTTTCTATCTAAAGGGTGTGTATCTATGTCTATGTCTACATGCGAGATGAATGCAAAATGTAGGGAAAATAAAGAATTGTACTCGCACGGGCCCTACCCCGCTGCCTACGTATCCTTTTCAGGAATCAGAGTTACCGTAGCTCGGCTCACGATTTTCTGTTTGTTTTTGTGTTTTTTAATTGGGCGGCGTTAACGCTCGCGTTCTTGCACAAGGGGACAGCCTAGGATGCAATGGAACGGAGATAACAATGCCCTTAGAAAGAAGAAAAGAGATTGGTTTGTGTCTTTTAGGGTAATTCCATGATGACGAGAACCCACTACAAGGTCTCGCATCACTTCCTTACTTTTGCTTTAAATCTGACCATTTATTAGTGTTTTAAGTGTTTTTGGTTAGGTGTTTTTTAAGGGGATTTAATTTGTGACTTAGATCATACCAAAAAGAGTTTTTGTTTGTTTTTGAATATTTAGAGAATGCACATCGAGGTCTACACCACAATCGATTCTCTAAATGACGGATAAGAAATACATCGAAATCTACATTCCAATCATTTCTTTTCCGTTTAGTAGAAAAGGGAATACAAAAAGGAGTTCTTTTGTGAATATTTAGAGAATGCACATCGAGGCCTACACCACGATCGTTTCTCTAAACAACGGTTAAGAAATACATCGAGGCTTCACACCTCAATCATTTCTTCTCCGCTAAGTAGGAAAGAACATACATCGAGGCCTACGCCTCAATCATTTCTTTCCTACCATGAAATGTAGCAACGGTATGATCTTCGTCGATATTTATTAAGTATTTTTGATGTTGAAAAGAAAAAGAAAATGAGAAGGGCACTATTTCTAAAATCTATCCTAATTGTTTATGTACAATTCTAAGTCTAAACTATGTTATTGATTAGAAGTCTTAAGATCTAAGAGACATACAAAATGAAGGCACAATTACAAGCAAAAGTAAAGTAATACAATGATACAAAATTGGTAAAAAGCATGGAATGAAACAAGCCAAATATAGTATAAAATGGAACTAAAATACTACTATTTTTATATTGGTTTTTATGAAAGAGAAAGGAACTTTAAATCGAGTAAAAAAACTAAACAAACTAGCCTAAAACTAATATTTTTGTGATTACATTCTAAGTCAAAAGTTATGTTAAAAGCCTAAAAACATAGGAGGAAAATCTAAGTGAAAACCTAAATTCTACTAATTTTTTAATGTGAATCAGGGGGGGTGTTAATTGAATTCAGTGGTGCAGTCCAAGTAGGGCGCAGGGCCCATTGGGAATAGCCCAACACACCTTTTTTGTTGTTACAGATTTTTTATTCAGATTTTCTTTACCAAAAGACTATAGGCCCAGGGGTGTGGATAGGATTTCGGTGGCCCAAGTTATTGATCCAAAAAACTTTATGATTCATCAATGTTCAGATTCTTGCTTAATTGACACCAATTTATTCCACTCAAAAGTCATTAATTCTCCTTAATCTCATTTAATATCAGTTAATCACAATTAATATCCTAAGTTAATAAGAACGGCAAAAGGGGATTAGGTCAAACTTACGTGTGACGCATCAAATTCCTTCAAGGAACTCCTTCTTCCTCAACGCTCTCATGGCCGCGGCGGAGCGCAACGACCTTCTCTGATGACCGCCATCGCAACTCGACCGTCTCTCCCCCGTTCACCGTTCAACCATCCCTTCCGTCTTGGTCTCAAACATTCAAACGGCGGTATATCCGTCTTCTCTGATCAAATCTTTCATCGCGGTTCTCTCTCGATCTCTTCTATCTTCTCCGATTCTCTGTGTTTTGTTGGAACCTTTATTGTTTGTGGATGATTCGATGAGGGTGTAAGAAGATTGTTGTCGATTGTTAGAAGAAGCGATGGAGGTTTCTGATGATCGATGATTGAAGGTGAAGAGAAGGATTGGAGATGAAGATTCTTCGATTGCTCAGATTTCTACGGTGAGTTTTTTCTTCTATTACGTTCTCTTTCTTCTGATATCTCCTGTTACGATCTTTTTTCTGGTTTTCTCATTCTTCTTGTTGGTTGAACGATGAAGGATAGAAGGAGAAATGTGGTTAGAGGATGATGATAGGATCAGAAGTGTGAAGATGTATGCGTGTGTAGAGAAGATTGAGAGAAGGTCAAGATTGAGAGGAGGTGAAGATTGATAGAGTTTCAGTTTGTTACGAGGTGAGTTCTCCTGTTATCTCTCAAATTCTCTATCTCCTCCTTTTTCCATTCTGTTATGATCTTTTCTTTTTTGTTCTTTGAAGGTTGAACCGTGAAGGTGAAGATTGGTGGTGGTGCGTGAGGTCACAGTGGTGTGTGTGGTGAAGATTTGTGAATGGTGAAAGATGATGATGAGAGGAAGCAGAGCAATGGTGAAGGATGAGATGAGGGGAGGAGAAGATGGTGTCGGTGGAGTGAAGGGTTGGGTGGATGAAGAATCGAGAGAGAGGATTGAAATGAAGCAGAGTTCAGATTTATAGAAGTTCTCAGGTTAGTTTCCCACTGATTTTCTGTTACATTTTCTGTTAGGATTCAGTTAGTAATTGCAACTATTAGGTGGTTAGTAGTTGGTTTGGGTTGTAACTGTTTTCTGTTTTGATAGTTAGTACTAGGTTGTTGGTAGTTAGGAGTTAGTTTGGAATTAGTTAAAAACTGTTAGTTGTTATTTGGAGGTTAGGAAAAGGTAAAGTTAGTGATTTTTCTATTGGATGCAGGGTCTTTTATTTGAAGAGTTTAATGGTGCAGTTTAGTTTCGGTGAGGTTGAATGCTGCCAGCTTTGGTGTATGCCTGAATTCTTATGGTGAAAATGGACTGCCATGATTTGCTTTCGAATTTGAGCGGAAATTTGAATGTGAGCATGATTTCATCCTGAGATATGAAGCACACTAGCTGACAGTGTTGCATTTGTTCACTTGTAGGTTGATTTGCGAACATGGCTTATACCAGCCCTGGATCAATAGCCTTATTATTTACCTTTCGCCACTGCACAAAGGTATGTTAAATGTCACTCTCCCATATGTGTCATGAACTGTTTGAATTTGTAATGGGGCTGTTGTAATGGATTCTGAAACTGGATGCGTATTGTGATTTTGATATCGGTTTGAATGTATGCAGGTTAGTGATGAATGAAAATGTATATGGCTGAAGCATGGTTTGGCTTTTTTATTCCATATTTTATGTGTTGATGGATTTGTATTGGATTGGCATTTGAATATGATAGCAGGTAGTTCCATCTTTGACTGTGATTTTTCCTGATTTCGGTTAGTCTATTATGCGTAAAAACTGTCAGTAGAATATCTTATTTTTCTGTCGACGCGAGTCCGGTTTGAATGCGTAACTACTGTTGGCAATCAGCTTTAGTTGAATGAGGCTTTGAACTGAACTAAATTATGCACTGGATAAAAATTGGGCATCATTTTGAATCCAATTCTGTGTTGATTGTCTTGATTTTTCTTGTTTCTTTTTTGTACTTGCAGGTTAATTGGATGGACCAGTAGCTTTTCTTGGGAAATTACAGTTGAGGCAGCTGGGATAGGAACTGAATTGAACATATGTGAATGGAGGATTTAAACTGGTATGGACTGACTTTAGGGATATGGTGCGGTCTTACCGATGCTTGGCTTAATTGTGAATAAGGCTTTGATAACAACATGGGCACATGAGTTATGTTTCTTTGTTGTAATCTTCAATGTAAAGCTCCAATTCTGATTTCTTGTATAGATATAAGATTTTTTTGTAATATTGAATGTAATGGCCTTTGAGCTTGGAATTGTAAATGATGTGGACTTTTTGTAATAGGTTCGTGTGATGTAAACTTATCTGTGAATTGACATCTTTGAAATCAATGAAGAATACCACGTGTTTAGAACAATTTTCTCTTTAATTGTATTTCTTTTTCTCTTGCGAATGATGATGATGAAATGATATAGCTTTGAATTGGAGTTTGATATTAAATGGAACTTGTAATGAAGCTTGTAATTCATATTGATCTTGAATTTCCAATGATGTTTCTTCCTTTCTCAAACCTTGATGTAACCTTCGCTTCCCCCAATTTACGTTCAATCCTCCAAAACTACTTGATCTAGTGTACATCAACCAACTGGGTAATCAATTATTCCAAGCATGGAGACCCATCATAGAAATCCAAGATATCACCCAATGCCTAAGGAAATAAACCCACTCCAGACCCAAAATTCATGTAGATAAGAACCATCTGATCAAATGCCCTTTCAAGAGACCCGAGCCAGTCAGAACCATCTGAATAAGTATCAAACGCCTTTTGTTCTTTATGAGGAGATAAATAAGCCTTTATGCCAAGACTTGTGTGAGACCCCAATTTATCCATGGTCCCTGATCCCATGCTTTTAGATGTTTTATTTAACGAATGAATGCAAAGTGTAAGATGACCTAATGAAGAGATGCAGATGAATGCAAAAGTCTAAGCCAGTTAGAAATAAAGGGTAGGACAAATTTGGGGTATGACAATAGCCTATATTCTTTGACTCTTTCAGGGTATCCCATGAACATGCATTTTAGAGCTCTAGGTTCGACCTTGTCTTGCCTAATGTGAGCATAGGCTACGCAGCCAAATACTCTATGTCTGTCGAGATCTGGTGGATGTCCCGACCAAACTTCTTCAGGTGTCTTCATATCTAACACAATCGAAGGACATCTATTTATCAGATATGTTGCTGTCGAAACAGCCTCAACCCAAAATACCTTCTTTAACCCAACACTAGTCAACATACATCTAACTTTATCAAAAATAGTTTGATTAAACCTTTCAGCCAAATCATTTTGCTACGAAGTACCTACAATAGTTTTATGCCTTGTAATACTAGAAGCAACACAAAAGCTGTCGAACGCCTCATTGCAAATTTCAAGGCCATTATCGATTCTCAACCTCTTGATCTTTCTTCCAGTCTGATTTTCGACCAAAGTCTTCCAACTTTTGAAATTCTCAAAAGTTTCATCCTTAGTGTTCTGGATGAATACCCTTAATTTTCTAGAATAGTTATCTATTATGGATAGGAAATACCTCGCTCCTGAATGTGATGGACACCTTGCAGGCCCCTAAAGATCAACATGGATGTAATCAAGGGATCCATGTGTTCTTTGTTTGCCTTTATTGAACTTCACTCTGCAAGATTTTCCAAATACACAGGGTTCACAAAACTGCAGCTTTTCGACTTTGTCTCCACCAAGCAGATTTTATTTCCCTAATTCGACCAGACCCCTTTCACTAACATGGCCCAATCTCATGTGCCAAATTTTTGTCTTCGACAAAAGTTTCATGGATGCAACATTTGTCGAACCACTTACAACTTCAGCCTCAAGGGTATACAAGCCTTGTTTCTTTCACGCCTCTCAAGAATTCCTTTAACCCCTTTACGACTCTTATGATACTTTTCTCTCCTTGGAAAACATATCCTTTCTTATCGAATTCACCAAGAGAAAGCAAATTTCTCTGCGAATCAGGAACATACCTGACTTTAGTGAACAACCTTATTGACTCATCATGGAGCTTGAATCTCACAAATCCAACACCTGCAATCTTGCAAGCTTTGTTGTTTCCCAACAATACAGACCCACCATCTTGATCACATAATTCCTCGAATTAGTCTTTGTTTGGAGTCATGTGCCAAGTGCAACCTGAATCCATAATCCACTCCTTTCTAGAGTCACTACTCGAAACAACAAGAACATCAGATGATTCGAAATCATCTTGAACAATGTCTGCGTTGCCATTATCCTTACCTTAATGATCTTTTAGGCATTCAGGACACACCTTTCTTGTGTGACCCTCCTTCTTACAATGATAGCATTGAATACCAGATGCTTCGCCACTATAAGACTTCTGCTGACTTTTACCTTTCTTCTTGTCGAACTTACCATCCTTTCACAAGAATTTTCCCTTAATTTCCAAACCTTCAACAACACTCGAAGGTTTATGCTCCTTTCGTTTGTTCAAGTCCTTAGAATACAAGGCTGATTGAACTTCTTCAAAGGTCATGGACTCCCTTTCATACAAGAGAGTTTCTTTGAAGTGAGCATGTGTTTGAGGCAAAGCGCATAATAGTAACAACGCTTGATATTCATCATCGATCTTCACATCAATATTTTCAAGATCAAGAATTAGCTTGTTGAACATATCCAACTACTCAGCCAACACTTTGTCTTGAATCATCTTGAATGAGTACAATGCTTTCTTCAGGTAGAGTCGATTTATGTTAAGTGCCAAATTGTAGTTATTTTGTGTATGTAAATAGTGGCACTTATCAATGCTTTTTGTTAATACCGTTTGAATAATTCCCCGTTTTTGTGTAAATACGTATACTTTGTGAATAGATGTATTTTCATACACTTTTATACCATTTGATAGTTTTGTTGTATTTTTGTAGGTATTCTTGCGTTTTTAGAGCCTTGAGGAATAAAGTGTCGAAGACACGGCTGCAAGAGCAAAGAGGAAATAATTCTGCTGTTCTGGTGCAGGGCGCTTCGCGCGCTGTAGGGCGCGTCGCGCCCTCTTTGAGTTTGAAGAACAAAAGCTGGCAGAAGTTAGGGCGCGTCGCGCCGGATTAGGGCGCGTCGCGCTCTAGGGCGGTTTGGTAAATTTATACAGGGCGCGTCGCACTGAAGTAGGGCGCGTCGCGCCCACTGCGAAACTCAGTTTTGTATAAATAGTTAATAACAGATTTTTTTAGGTTTTTTATCACCTCTTCTTGACAAGTTGAGCTCTGATCCTTTTTTGGTAGTTTAGAGGCTTAGGAAACACCATTGGGTGCGACGTCATGTGGATTGATCATGGATCTGACTCGATTTCATTGTACCGGTGAGATCTTTCCGGTTCATCTTCTCTCTTCCCTTTGTTTCATTCCAATGGTGGGTGTTGTATGTATGTTTCTACTCTTATTGTATGTATATTTGTGGATCTTGGGATCGTTTATATATTCGCTTTACAAATCATCATTGTTGTTGTTCTTGATCTTTTTGCTTAAATGCTCTGGATTTGTGTTGTTGCAGACATGGACACCATAGATCTTGATTAGGAATGATAACTGTTAGTTTCTGGGTTGCAGACATGGATTTAGGACTAACAATCGTAGTGGGTATCGAGTTTAATGCCTCCGTGTTGTTTGTGTCGGTGGAGAAATCGCTGATGTGAATAGTACGGTTGAGCTTTCGTCGGTGTTGCAGACATGGGCACCGATGTGGCATCTCGAATGATGCCCGGTGATGTTGATGCGTATTGTGAGTGTCGAGCGATAGATCTTCGGATTTAAGTATTCGACGGGTAGAACGAAATGCAATTCCATAACTATTTCTCTTAGGCTATTGAGATTGTTTATCTGCTTTTATTTACTTTTCCCGCATTTACCTTTCCGCACCCAAATCATGAAACTTAGAACGCGAGATAGTCGAACGGCAGTTCTTCTCACCGATCTCTGTGGACACGATAAATCCCGGATGAATACTTCCAAATCTTTTGTTGCTTGCCGCTTTACCGCTCCAACAAAATGGCGCCGTTGCCGGGGATTGGTTTTGAGATTAATCGCATTGCGATGGTTTTGTGTTTTAAGTTTCGTAAATATGTGTATATCGTATATTTTGTGCATAGATGTATACTTGTATAGTTATACTTGTTTCGTTTTGTTTGGTGAACTTACTAAACAAGTTGAACTCGGATTAGCTCTTAAATTACATATCTTCAATTTTCAACTTGTTTAGTCAATTTCACCATTCCTTGTATATTGGTGTTTTTACACATACTTGTATAAACTTTTGCTTTTGATTCGTTTGTTAAGTGTTTGGGCAGGATGTTTCCTTTAGGTTCCGTTTGAGGCGAAAGCATTGGCGTACCGCGAGGAAGTTTCTTACCATTCGCGAAACAATAAAAGGCATCGAGCTAACGACGTAAAACGAGCGCTCTTTGGGAGGCACCCCAACGGTTTTATTTTTCTGTTTTTCTATAAATGAGATGTATAGTTGTTAAGTGGAGGCACACTAGAATTTTTGTTTTGTTGCCCTGGTTTTTGTCTTTCTGGTGTAGCGCGCTTAGCGCGCTAGACCGCGCTTAGCGCGGTCTGTAGCTTTTAGCCAATGAATTCTTTTTAATGATTCATTTGACTCGCCTTTTTCCCACTTACACCAAGGCCTTATAGTGCAGTAATTATTAGTAATATGTGTTAATTCTTTTGTTGTTGTTTAGACTCAAATTTTGGCTCGATTACTTGAAGTCGCATTTGGTAATTCTTCAATTTTGATTGATTCAACATGCCAATTGTGCGGTAATGATTGTTCGAATTTGTACATAGCAAGGTACTCGTTTATCGCTTTCTATAGCTTAGCATGATTAGGAGACTTTTCATTTGTACAATTTTCATATTATTCATTCTTTTTGCATAACTTGTTCATGACTTGAATCACATTAGTTTCCCCTTTTTACCATAAATGTGAGGTGGCTTTCCATTGTATACATATGTGAGTGACCGGCATTTCTTGTTTTAACTGGATATTATTATGTTTAATCTTTCGTCTGTATTGATTTTGCGAATGCACGAAAGTGATCAAGGCACTTGTTTGATTTTGAGCGCAACTACCATAAGCCAAATGTCATTTTACCTTGTGAGTGTGTGACCATTAGTACCCCCTTTGAGCCTTTTTGTCATTGTCCATTTTGTTTTTGAACTTGAGACATAGTTCACCCTTTTTGATGGATTTTGATTATCTTTGTTTTCTTGACCTATAATTATGATGTTTAGATGGATTTTTACCTTGCCTTAGAAAGTAGGGAGTATTCACTTTATGTTATGGTTGAATTCAAGTTGGGGAGAAGGTGTTTGCCTCTTTATGATGTGATTGATATGAGGTAGTGGAAAGAAAAGAAAAGAAAAAGAAAAAAAAATGTGAGAAAGAAAGAAAAGAAAAAGAAAGAAAAAAGAGAAAAGTTTGAAAAAGAAAAGAACAAAAAGAGTTTGGAATAAGAGTGTGCTAATAAGTATTATGTTTTGGTTTGACAATTTGTGATGAAGAAGAAAGTTGGATTGAAATTTCATTGTTTGAAACTTTGTGGAAGTAATTACTCCCTTAGGTTTAGGCAAGTTTTTGTTTCGATTAGCTTTAGGACTTATCATTTGTTTGTTAACCGAGCCACATTACAACCTTGAAAGCCCTTGTGATTCGTGCCGTTGCATTTTCGATGCTATTTTTGGATGAATGCATAATTTTGTCTATTGTTTTCAAGATTGTTGGATGAGTGTTCAAAGTCCTCACCTTTCGGTGTTTTTTTCATCTACCGATGAGTTTTTGCTAGGCGTGATTCATTATTGAGCTTGTTTTGTTTTAGGATGTTTTGTATGAATTTTCGTACTTAGGAATCGTTTCATTTTCATGTTGTCGTGGTAGGATAGTGGTAAGTATTTACTTTGTTCGTACGTTTTTGTTTGAACCGTACAATTGTTTTGTTTTTCCAAATCTTGTCGATTCTTGATTCTTTGGATTTTTACTTTTGCGATTTGAGTGTTTGGCCCTGTTTGAGGACAAACAGATTCTAGTTGGGGAGAGTTGTTAAGTGCCAAATTGTAGTTATTTTGTGTATGTAAATAGTGGCACTTATCAATGCTTTTTGTTAATACCGTTTGAATAATTCCCCGTTTTTGTGTAAATACGTATACTTTGTGAATAGATGTATTTTCATACACTTTTATACCATTTGATAGTTTTGTTGTATTTTTGTAGGTATTCTTGCGTTTTTGGAGCCTTGAGGAATAAAGTGTCGAAGACACGGCTGCAAGAGCAAAGAGGAAATAATTCTGCTGTTCTGGTGCAGGGCGCTTCGCGCGCTGTAGGGCGCGTCGCGCCCTCTTTGAGTTTGAAGAACAAAAGCTGGCAGAAGTTAGGGCGCGTCGCGCCGGATTAGGGCGCGTCGCGCTCTAGGGCGGTTTGGTAAATTTATACAGGGAGCGTCGCACTGAAGTAGGGCGCGTCGCGCCCACTGCGAAACTCAGTTTTGTATAAATAGTTAATAACAGATTTTTTTAGGTTTTTTATCACCTCTTCTTGACAAGTTGAGCTCTGATCCTTTTTTGGTAGTTTAGAGGCTTAGGAAACACCATTGGGTGCGACGTCATGTGGATTGATCATGGATCTGACTCGATTTCATTGTACCGGTGAGATCTTTCCGGTTCATCTTCTCTCTTCCCTTTGTTTCATTCCAATGGTGGGTGTTGTATGTATGTTTCTACTCTTATTGTATGTATATTTGTGGATCTTGGGATCGTTTATATATTCGCTTTACAAATCATCATTGTTGTTGTTCTTGATCTTTTTGCTTAAATGCTCTGGATTTGTGTTGTTGCAGACATGGACACCATAGATCTTGATTAGGAATGATAACTGTTAGTTTCTGGGTTGCAGACATGGATTTAGGACTAACAATCGTAGTGGGTATCGAGTTTAATGCCTCCGTGTTGTTTGTGTCGGTGGAGAAATCGCTGATGTGAATAGTACGGTTGAGCTTTCGTCGGTGTTGCAGACATGGGCACCGATGTGGCATCTCGAATGATGCCCGGTGATGTTGATGCGTATTGTGAGTGTCGAGCGATAGATCTTCGGATTTAAGTATTCGACGGGTAGAACGAAATGCAATTCCATAACTATTTCTCTTAGGCTATTGAGATTGTTTATCTGCTTTTATTTACTTTTCCCGCATTTACCTTTCCGCACCCAAATCATGAAACTTAGAACGCGAGATAGTCGAACGGCAGTTCTTCTCACCGATCTCTGTGGACACGATAAATCCCGGATGAATACTTCCAAATCTTTTGTTGCTTGCCGCTTTACCGCTCCAACAATTTACCAGTGATTTGGTCATGTATAAACTTTCAAGTTTCACCCATAACCATGATGTCGTCATCTCCTTTGATGCATGCTAAAGAACCTTATCTCCAAGGCTTAATAAAATTGCGCTGTGTGCTTTCTCAATCATGGCCGTCTTCTCTCTTTCCGTTAATAGATCACCCATGGCTGCCGCTCCCTTCAACGCTTACAAACAACCCTGCTGAACCAATAGGGCCTTCATCTTCAAGCGCCACAGACCGAAATCGTTCACCCCGGTGAAATTTTCAATCTCATACTTTGTAAAATGAATGAAATACTTGTCTTTAATGTTAAAAATATGAATGAAATACTTTATAAAATGTCATGAGACACAACAAATTAAATTCTAAATATAATTATCAATTTAGAGTACAATTTTCCACTCCTAAATAATTTTACACTTGCGCACTCACGCATATATATTACTAGTAGTTTAATTTAAAATCATTGTCAATTGTAAAGACAAAACTAGTCAGAGACCCGTGCTGTCGCCCGGGTGTATTATTTGTGGTGTAGTATTTTTTAAACGATACGAAAAATGTGAAGTAAAGAAGTTTGACCAGAAATTAACCATATAAAAAAGTTTTACGAATAAAATATTAGTAGTATGAAAATTAGGTATTGTATTGATAATGACCCGTGGTATCAAAGTGAACTTAGGGAATTGAACTTGATCACCACATCTACTCTTTGGCAACAAAGTGAACTCAATGAAACTTTATCTAAAAGTGTCCACACACATGTAAATCCTGCTGCATCTCTATTACACGCATTCTTGAGGATCTGGAAAGGTTGGCTTTCTCCTTCAATTTGAGAGCTTCTTCAAAGTACTCATGTTGATTAAACTCAGATTCTGCACATGTTCCATGTTTCTCCCATTCATGTGACCAGAACCTAGAATCATTGCTACTTGGACAACTCAAAGATGGCCAATTTTTCTCCATGTTCTTCATCAGGTCTGAGATCTATACAAAAATTATGAGGCAAATGAAAGTAACTGGTTAGTTCAAAATTGTTGACATAACCATTGCACAAACATCCATGAAACTAAACCAACACAATGTTAATCTTGTCTATTTCGATTAGAGCCAAACCGCCACCTAAATAACAAATTCTATCATGTAAAAACATGCATAGTTGGAATGGATCATGTGCAGGAATAACACTCCCAGACAACACAGGACATATAGTTGTTGAACTCTTTTCATTTTCTCAGCTCTCGATCCTTTCCATTGTTGTCCTTAGCCGTATCCAAGGCAATTGGAGTCTACAAAAGCAGATAGAAAACTAAGACAACAAACTTTCAAAAGTAAAACTCTAAATAAGTAAACATTGATAGCAAATAGAAATGGTGGCCGTTGTATAAGATCCAACTCAGGACATGATCTGCTCAATAAGTCACAAACAAAAGGTCCATTTCCCTGAAGGAAAATTGAGAGTCACTAACTTATAGGCAGATATCATAGTTAATGACACAAACACAAACCTCTGTGACAAAGAAAACATGTAAACCATATTGAAATCTTTGAGGCAATTCTACAACTGCAAGATGTTCTGCTGACTTTGTTTTTCGCATTTCTGACGTATACAAATGAATTCCTACGGTATTCAACTTAAGCAGAAGATTAAGAAAAACAAAAACCAAACCATCAGAGCAGCCCGTCTACGTTTGTCGTCAGATATATTATCCTCTTCAACAAAGTTCCAGTAAATTATTGAAATTTATAATTTAGTCAAAAAATTGTGAAATCAACGGTTAATTGAAAATTTACCAGGATGATTGATTTCAAATTTACATCGGTCACACGATGTTGTATGTGTTCATTTTCTTGTTGAATCTTGAGAAGAGAATCAACTATATTTTCATCCTTGCTTACTTCCCCATGAATGCTTCTGCGATCCTCAAATATACGAACATTCTCAAAATTTATTTGAAACGAAAGTTATAGAAAACTGAACTTAACAGCAAATAAACATGAACATTGGATGTGAAAATGATCTGTAATTGCATTATATATATATATATATATATATATATATATATATATAGAAATCAACATATTACAACAATTATGCAATTCTTGATGCTATCTACACAATACACCAACACATATAAATCAAGCAAACTTAAGAAGCAAATAATGATAATACAATTGAACAAAAAAGAAATTCAAATTTTCGGTCAGTTAAGCTTCAAATCAAGGAGTTACCTAATAAAAATCCACTCAAGAAGTTGTAAAAATCCACCTGACCACCATTAGTTTTCCCCTTCACATGCAGAAAATTCTCAAATCAAGAAACCCTAATTGAAGAATGTGTTTTGCTGCATAAAAACCTAAACAAACTCATTTACAGAACTCCAAAAGTCATTAAAAATCAATTGAATTGAATGATTATTATGAACATATTTACAAAATATTATTGAAAAAACAAAAACAATTGACGGCAGCACGTACCGGAACCAAGGATGCAGTGAAACACAATCACAAACTTAAACAAACCTGCAAAACAAAAAATACCAACAACAAATATGCAGTGAAATAATACAAGTTTGACAAAATCACTATTTATAAAACCAGTTGTTCTATGTTATATTGGAAGATATTGAGAAATTTCAACAGTGAGATTTGAGCAATTTTTCTTACCTCTAACCAAGTCTCCAGATCTGTAAAAACTAACCCAACAATGACCCATACAAAATGGTATACGAAAATGGTTTTGAGGTGAGGATTATGAAAATGGGTTAGATGAGGACATAAACACGAAACAATAGATGGAAAAGACATACCTTTGATAAATTCCCGGGTTAGTTGTGAGAAGCAAACTTAGAAATGAAAAAAATGGGAGTCTGGTTTTATTTTGTTCAGACTTTTTAGGGTTTGAGAAGAGATAAGAGGGAAGGAGAGAAAGAGAGAGATGAGAGAAAACGTGGAAAAGTGAGAAAGAAGAGAATTTATTTCCTTGCAAAGCTGTGTCTTTGGTTGGAGGGAAAAGTTTTGTTTGCAAGGACAACAATTGAAAAATCTGACCAATGAGAACACAACGTTTGACAAGAAGTATTGTTTAATTTGTTAATTACGTGAATATCTTTTTTTAAGGATAAAGATATTTGGTTATAAGGGCAAATTGGTCAGTTTGGTCAATACTTTAGTATTGGATAGATAGTAGATAGTTTGATACAAAGACAAAACCACTATAACATGTTGAAATAGTACATTGCAATTACTTTTAAAATCAAGTTTGCATCTTTATCATCAAATCTTTGTAAGTAACTTCCTACATATTCTTGTTCAAAAAAAAAAAACTTCCTACATATTCATTCCACTTTGCGGCCATACAACACTCCACATTGCAGTTTCTGATTCAAACCGCGAAATGGGAACCATTTCAAACCTAACTAACACTCTTCCACTCCACATTCGAAAATTCAAATTCCCATCATCTTCTTCATCTTCATCTCCCTCTTATCGTTTTCCTCTCTCTACTCTCTCATGTTCCATTCCAGAACCCGAACCCAAAACCACAACTTCAACTTCCAAAACCCCTAATTCCAACTCCAATGCCACTTCCTATTTCCCAAAACGCGGCCAAACCCTCGAATTGCTCTGCGAATCCCTCGCTTACAAAGGCAAAGGTCTATGCAAAGTCGCCGATACCGGTTTTGTTGTCATGTGCGACCGTGCACTTCCCGGCGAACGCTTCATCGGACGTATCACTCGGAAAAAGGGTAATTATGCTGAAGCAACTAAGCTTGAAACTTTAACTCCTCCTTTTGACACTGTAGATGCACCTTGTGTCTATGTTCCTCATTGTGGCGGTTGCAAGACGCAGAATTTGGCTTATCAAGCTCAGGTTAAAGCTAAAGAGGAACAGGTTTGTAACATAGAACATGTTTGGATTCGTTTATTCGAGTTTATCTAGTATCGTATTATCTAGTGTAGTAAGCACTTTTGTGAGACCATTTGGAAGAATTTGTAAAATATGCTTAAGCATGTTCATAGGCGATTTTCGGTTTATTTTCATAAATTCTGAATGATAGCTTATGCTAACAATTTATAGTTTATATACAAACATTTATAAGATAAATACAAACAGGTTCGCGATTTAGTCATACATGTTGGGAAGTTTTCTCAGAAAGAATTGGAATTGCTTGGGATTATGAAGCCTATTGTTCCATGTGATATTCAATTTCATTATAGAAACAAGGTTGGTTTGTTAGTCAATTATTGCTCTGTTTGGTTTTGTCATTTGCAAAAACTAAATATTCGATGCAGATGCGTTTAGTTAATAATTAAGATGTGTTGTGCTCTGTTTTCTTTCTTGTCTAGATGGAATTCTCATTTGGTCCATATAAATGGTTGCCTAAAGAGTCAGTGCACGAAAGAAATGTTGATGGTGGAAGTGAAAATTATGCACTTGGATTGCATGTTCCTGGTTTTTTTGATAAGATTATAAATGTTGACAAATGCTTACTTCAAACTGATCCTGCTAATAAGGTATGGAATGTTATGAATTTTTTTGTTTTTTGCAATTCAACTGTTTGTTTCTGTTACAGTAACCTACACTTATTTGATTTCCTCACGTTTTGACTTGAACATCTGAATAGGTTCTTGCAGCTATCCAAGAGTGTTGGAGGGAACCACAACTTGGTTTCTCTCCTTACAATGTTCATTCACACGTAGGATTTCTTAAGCATTTGATGCTGAGAAGTGGAAGGTATTTAAGTTATATTTTGTGTTCCCTATCTATATTGTTTTTGCTATACGTGGACACTGAAGTTTATGCATCTATATTTGTGAACCATAGTGTTTGGGTTGAGCCTTAATCAACTATACAAAACTACCTTATAAGGTTAGAGTCAGAGATACCCACAACTTATAACCACAGTTGAAACTAAATAACTATCCAATGTGTGACACTCAACACACGCCTCTGGCGCCCAAGAAGGTAGGAATGGACATCTGGAGCGTTACTTGGGTGACTCAATAATGAGTTAGAAAAATATCATAAACTTTGATACTATCTTAAAATTTGTGTTGAGCTTAACTCAACCACACAAAACCAACTTATATGGTGAAGGATGCCCACCGCTTATAACCACTATTCAAACCACATCATTATGCAATGTGGGATTCCATACGCCGGATAATGTTCAGACATTGTATTTAGATGGGCACAAAGTTGATTTTATCTCTGAAAACTAGGGCAAAGGTGCTGGAGGATATGTTACAAAGATAAAAAATTTAAATTTCATCGAATCTTAAGATAATTATAGTTTCCACTATGTTTTTCAATTCCAAAATTTCAAAAAACTTCATAAAGTATATAAAGTGAGCACTGATACCTGAAGAAGGAATCAAATTTAAAGGAGTGAAATAACGATGTTTCATTTGAAGGGTACCTTGTTTTCTATCAATATTAACATTTAAATTTTTGATCCAGGGATGTAACAACCGGTCTGCCTGAAATAATGGTAAACTTTGTGACATCTTCCTACAAGCCTGAGCTGCTGAAGGTCCTAGTTGATAAAGTTTCTGCATTTCCTGAAGTGGTTGGTACTTAAGTTTTTCAATTTTTTTGTTACGATTATACATTCTGCTTCAGCTTCTCCGCATATATTTCTTCGTTAACTTTCAAAATCCCTATAAAACTGTTATGCTTTGAACTAAGTTCTGTTTCTGTTGAAGATATTAAATATTCAAGTGCTTCTTTCCATTCATCAACTTAAGCATATATGAGATTTGATCTTAACATGGTGGTAGAATTTCTTTGATCAAGTGGTATAGAGTTTTGAGTTTTGGTGCTCCATTATTCATGATAAAATTTTAATTAATTTTTATCCAAGGTAAAATGGGCTAGTACATTCTCAATGCTTCAAGCCATTAACACTAGAGCCTAGAGGAATGTCTAAATGACATGAAGCTATTTGGTGCTTTCTCTGAACATCTTAAGCTTTTAGGATAATTGATGCTTAACAATATCTGTCAATTTTATTGACCCCTAAGTTTCAAATTTCAAGCTACATCAGGGGAATTGTTCCTGTAACATCCCGCACCTGTCAGTTTGATTATCCCCTATATTTCAAAATTTAAGGTATATCAATGGGATAGATCCTGTAACATCCCACTACTAAATAGGGAGGGGGGAACTGAGGTGATGCTGAGCGAATTATTGTTTGGGTTGTCCTGAAGACGATTGGCACTGAACTATGCTTTCTAAATCATGCTTTGAATTTTTTATGCGGGATGACAGAAGCAATAAAGGGGATATGTAAGAAATCTCATCAATGTAATTATTAACAATTTAGTTTTATGGACGGGTGTATTTCAAGATTTTTATGACAAGCGTATTTAAAAAAAAAAAAACTGATTTTAGTTTTGGGTAAAATTTTCATTTTTGCATGAGTTTCCTTCTCACGTTGTCATTTTTTTTTCAATATTTGAACCTAACTGTCTCTTGTTTTGTGTGTAGATATTTCACCTTATTAACCTGTTTCCAAACTATATGTATATATTGTATTTAGTACCATTAAGTTCCTTCTCTGCATGTATGATAGGCAAGCATCATGAATAATGTAAATACTTCTGTTGGTAACACATCTGTTGGGGAGGAGGAATACACTTTGCATGGGAAATCTAGCATTACAGAGACCTTAAGAGGGCTTACCTTCCAAATATCAGCAAACTCTTTCTTCCAAACAAATACTCATCAGGTTTACAATATGCTAAAAATTATCAGCAAACTCTAGCATTACAGATCCCATCTCATATTTTATATCTTAAATTGAATCATGACCATCGGCAAAGAAATATAACTAGTATGTTTCCTATTAGGCAGAAGTGTTGTATAAACTGATAGAAGAATGTGCTGGCATCAAAGGAGATGGCTCAGAAATTGTCCTTGACCTGTTTTGTGGAACAGGCACCATAGGTCTTACACTTGCCAGAAGGTAAGCTTTAATCTTCATTTGGTTTTACTAGTATTTTAGGACAAACAGTCAAACAATTAAATTAATGTCTGCTCTTCTAATTTTGAACAGTGTAAAGCATGTTTATGGCTATGAAGTAGTTCCTCAAGCCATTGCAGATGCCCGACTTAATGCAAAGTTAAATGACATACAAAATGCAACATTTGTTCAGGGGGATCTCAATAAAATTGATGAGAATTTCGGGAAGAATTTTCCTAAACCGGACATTGTTATTTCAGGTTTCATTGCTCTGCATTTCCCTATTCCTTCATATTCCTTTGTTATTTTTTTCTCAATTTGTTTGGCTTGTTCAATTGATTAGAATTGACTGTAGTCTTGATCAGAAGTATATATGGATCTATCCTACTTGTTGAAAATGCCATTTTTGTTCACTTTTCCTCCATCCATTAATCTTGTTAAATAGCCACCATAGAGGCGCTATACCACATTAGTATTGTGGAATTTGGACATACTGATATTTTTCTGCGATACAATATTTAGTATTTAGTGTTATCAAGTAGCGGCGCTATAGCATTATTGCATAGCTGAGTTTTAACAATTTGCTATTTTCCACAATCTGCAATTGACCACTGAATTGAGTGAAGTTTCAATGAAGGCAAGCGGATAACTATTCTTCATTTGTATACATTCTAACGGTACTTGCTTGCTTTGTTTTGTGTTTTTCTTGAATGGAGGTGGATATGCTGGTTTATATGGTTCTTGGTAAATGTTTGCTTCAAGTTGTCAGCAGACAATTTCCATGTCAAAAAAACCAAATTAGCTCAATTTCAGTATTAACATGTTGATCATATTTATTCTTCACATTGACTAAAGATTACAATTAAAAATTCTTGTTGTCATTTGGTGTGACCAATACAGATCCCAACCGCCCAGGGATGCACATGAAGTTGATTAAATTCCTGCTAAATCTCAGGGCGCCTCGCATAGTTTATGTATCATGCAATCCTGCCACATGTGCACGGGACCTTGATTATCTCTGCCATGGTGTGGTATGTATAACTTTTTGTTTTTTTGTAATTTAGCTCTAGTTTTTTGAGATTCAGCTATTTGAGTTGCTGAATGTTTTGTGCAGGAAGAGCTGAATATAAAAGGGTGTTACAAGCTAATAAGCCTACAGCCAGTTGACATGTTCCCACACACACCTCATATTGAGTGTGTTTGCCTTCTGGAGCTTTGTTGATCTTTTTGATCCTTTAAACCTTTCCATTTCAAGGTTGGACACCATTTCATTTTCTCTGCTACATCTGAGACTACTTTGCAATTTGGACCTTGGATGTCTGATGAATTTTTAGTGAATTTCCATTCATTTAGATTATAATATTTGGCAAAAGAAAGATCAATTATTGTTAGGAACCCAAAATTTAAGAGGGAACAATTTATTGAGAAAACAGGAAGAATATGAGGGTAAAACTCTCCTCCAACAGTTTCCACTTTACAACAGAATCGCTGCTCTATTTACCAGAAGTTTAAAATACTTCATAATCATCCTCTTCTAGTTCTATCCATGTACTCTCCTATTTACACATGACACTCTATAACTAATCAGTTAACTAACTAACTTCCGTAACTAACTCCTCTTTATTCTATATCCTAACAATTATCACAACAGTTCCACTTGATTTTTTTTGTCTAATGTGACCACCGTCTTTTTTGTTTTGAACAACAAAAGCTAGTTGTTAGAAAGTTAGTGGGTGAGGATCAAACTCAACACTTTATGCCTCGCAGTCTCTAAGTCCTCAACCAATACCACCAAGTCACCTTATAAGTTATACCTTCATCTGTAATACAGTTTTTAATTTTTTGATGTAAATGAATGCAAAGTGCAATATTCAATAGGTAACCGCACTTCGGATTTATGCTTTTCAGAAGGATTAACTATGACATGCATCCATGGCTATACAATATGTCAATCAAAATTGCATATCCTCTTGCCCTGGATTTCTGTTCAGCATGATTATACAATTCTCAAGACTTCTTGAAGGGCTTCGTACTGCTAAAATATTAATATAATGACAATGGGTCACCTTTGTAAAATTACATAATGCTCATTCTATATGATGCTTTAGTGTCTGTCTTCTACTGATTGTATGGGTTGAAGTTGTGAATCATTGGTAGTTGGGACTGATATCCAAATATTTCTCCAGTTCTAATATCTATTTGTTTGCTTGCTTATTTACCCCCTTTTCTTTTCCTTATTTCTCTGTTTCTGCCATGTCTTCCAGGAGATAACAAGCTTGGTACTTGTTATAGGTCAAGGTTGGGTCTTCAAGGTGAAAAGTGGGAAAAACATACTTTCACGCTGCAAGGTTTGACTAATTTCTTGCCTAACCAAAGCTATTACAGTGTACGAAGTCATTTTAAATGGTAGTAGCATTGGCATGCATGCATATGATGAATGCATTGTTGCCCACTTTCTAGAATTTTTCTCATGTAATCTATTCATGCAGAGCCTCCAAAGGTTGAATTAATTTTTAACCTCCAAATGTGGATTACTATCCCACCTCACGTAACTTGCCTCATCACGATTCTTGCATAAACCTACACTTGTCAGACTCTGGCATAATTGATGAAGGTTGAGGTGCAAGTGCATGAAAATCAGATGTTTGGTCATATGAGTAAACAGTGTTCATTGTGAATATATCATAAATATTCAGTATGAAATATCATATTCTGTTCTTCACCTCTCTGTCTTCGTCTTTGTAATGTTTTCAAGATTAATAAGCTTTCGATTATTTGGATCGTCATATTATTATCATTATTCAAAGCCAGCTTTCAATGAAATAAAAAGAGTATTGTCTCAAAATTAAAGCAGCCACAAATCTTACAGATATATCCACAAACTTATATGCCAAACAAGACCTGTTTGATTCACCATTCTCATCTTATTATATAATGTATCTTTTTGTAGACCACTAACTAACGGTACCTTTTTGCAATTTGTTATATCTTTGGATTGAGTAATAAATTGTTAACTGCCTTGAAATATTTGATACGTCTGGTTGGACATGTCAAATGAACTTTAGAATTGAACCTCCAGCTGATATAGGTGCATTTCAGGATTACTAAAGTAGATCTTAGTTGATGGGCTTATTCAGTAAATAGCTGAAGCCCAAATAGATGGATCCATGATTTGTAGAATAATTGGGCCTGGCAAGATATTGGCACCCCCACTTTTGCATCTACCCATGATTGTTGAAGTCTGAAATTGGGAAATAAGATGGTTGTTATACATCTAACACCAACACCTACATTGAATGAAATGAGATGGTTGGTACATTGTTTAAATTCCAGATAGATATTGAAAATGAAAGCAGCATGATGTCATGTATAAATGGATGTGTACATGGAATATTGTAGAAGTGTACTTGGGGTATCAAAACTTATGTATTGATTTTCTGTGTCAGTTTAGATCCATTGAATCTGAGTGGAAGTAAATATAGTTAGATCTTGCATTAGATTCCATTAATTCAACAGCCGTAGTTCTGGATTAAAACTTGAAGAAAATGATGAATGAAATAATGGTAATTGAGTTATTTCTTCAACTATACAAGGAGGAGGAAACAAAAGAAAAGGACATAGATCATAATTAACATCATAGTAGGGTCTTACACTTGATTGTTGAGCTAGAGCCAATGAATGTGACAAGCCTAGTGTGTGTGTGTGTGTATATATATATATATATATATATATATATATATATATATATATATATATATATATATATATATATATATATATGCATGTTAGGAAGAAAAAACACAGTCACTGCCAATGACTGCGACAATTCATGTATGGTTGACATCATGCAGGAAATGGAAAGAGCTGGCAAATGGGGTTTAGTGTTCATTTGACATTACTATGTGAACTCTTTGAATGAAGGGATTGAGAATAAGTAAGAGTGCTTCTAGCATGGGCCATGTAATGGGTTTGGATAAGTCAATCCTAACACAACAATTTTTCCAATTTCTTCTCGAGGTTATCAGCGAAGGTTATAGCAATTAATGTAACAAACCTGGTTTACTTTTGCACTTCTAGCAAAATAAAATGATCAAAGTCAATATTGTCCAATGATGATTGCCATTTGTTATGAAAAGATTGTATAATAACAATCTAAATTATTGTTGAATTTTGATGTAAAATTGTGTGTTAGATATTATTTCTGATGCTTGTAAATTATAAGTCACCAATTTAAGTAAATTTTATTGTTTGAAATTTATGAGATGAAAAAGGAAATGGAATAAAACATCCACATCAAATTGAGAAGATTGGATAAGGAATTGGGCCCGACTCAGATAAGAAAAGACATCCAATCAAATCAATTGGTTTTACTTTTTAGATTTGCTAGTGAGCAACAAACACCTATCTCATCAGTACTTCAACCAATCACAAATTGCCATGTTGAATAACAACGTTAACTTCACGTGTGACTTGGACCATTTGTTTTAGGTTCTCAACATTTTATTTTGATGTAACCTAGTGTGATACCCGTGCGTCCGCACGGGTACCCGTCGTTTTCGTTAATATTCAATATTTTGATATGTGAGTTCATGTTCCCGTTGTTATTCAATATTTTGATCAGTAATTTTATGTTCCCATTAATATTAATATTTTGACCAGTAACTTCATGTTTCAGTTAATATTAATATTTTGATCAGTAACTTCATGTTTCTGTTAATGTTTAATATTTTTATTAGTAACTTCATGTTCCCGTTATTACAATATTTTGATTAATAATTTTATGTTCCCGTTAATATTAATATTTTGACCAGTAACTCCATGTTTCCACTAATATTAATATTTTGATCAGTAACTTCATGTTTCTGTTAATATTCAATATTTTTATCAGTAACTTCATGTTCCCGTTATTATTATTATGTTTCCGTTATAATTCAATATTTTGATCAATAACTTCATGTTCTCGTTATTATTCAATATTTTGATGAGTGATTTAATTTTCCCGTTAATATTCAATTTTTTGATCACTAACTTCATGTTTCCGTTAATATTAATTGATTAAAATTAATTTGCAAATAAAATATATTATTTCATATATATATATATATATATATATATATATATATATATATATATATATATATATATATATATATATATATATATATGAACCAATCCTAAACTTATTCTTGTTAGTATTCAATATTTAATAAAATGTGTTAATATCAGTACCATATACACTACTATATAAGTACCCGTGTGTATCAGTACTATATTAATTCGTATTTGGATGAAATTGACCCGTTAAAGTTTTAATTTTAATATTTCAATTAATTTATATTATATATATATATATATATATATATATATATATATATATATATATATATATATATATATATATATATATATATATATATATATATCCTTGATGAACTTGTCCGATTAAAAGTTAAATTTTAGTCTAAATTACAGTTTTGGTCCCTCTGTTTTGGATTTTCCACGATTTTGGTCCCCCTATTTTCTTTTTAAACACTTTTGGTCTCCAATCCCAATTTTGATGCAACTGTTCATGCACTGTTCATGTACGGACATGTACTGTTCATGGACAAAATTAGGATGGGGGACCAAAATTGTTTAAAAAGAAAATAGAAGGACCAAAATCGTGAAAAACGTAAAACAGGGGAGCAAAACTGTAATTTAGCCTAAATTTTATAAAAAGAAACAAATAAGAGTATTTAAACAAATATTATTTCAGCTTAAATACTTTTATTAATATCATTTATGAATTTATTATAAAACAGTTGATTTTAATTTTAAAATTAATTTGACTTTTTGTTAATACTTCCATATATCGTAGATAAAATTAATTTTAAAACTAATATGATACTTACTCAAAGCCCAGGAAAGAAAAAAAATGCCAAAACTATGAGACTAAACATGCATCATTTTCAAGAATTTATACAAAGGTTGAAGGTAGATGTAAATATTAGTAAATAATAAGAAGTTTAATAAAACATAAAACTTGAAATGAAACAATCATTAATTAGTCTCTCACATCAACTTCACACCGAGTGATGCTTCTAAAACATAAGTTGTCATTTATTATTATTGGATTCTTTAGTGTGTGTCGGTGTCCTTAGAAGATAACAATTATTTGGAAGGGATAAACACCACCAAAATCAATCAAATCTTCACCCGAAACAGACCTTCAACATGAATAATCATCCATTACGGGACCAAGAGTAACAGCATAGCCATGATGCTTCCCATGTTCAACTCCTCGGCAGATCTCGTATGCGTTATTAGTAAATCATCATGAGATAGAAACCAATATTTATACAATGAGATGGCTTTGTGAATCCTACTAATTGAACTCTTAATCCTTAGATTGTTAAGTTAGCAGGCATAGAAATGAAGAAGGTTGCTCTGTTTATATAGAATAAAGTGGAAAGCATGTTGTAAAAGCAACAGACGTATATCCCTTTTTTTATAAAGCTTACTTTTTTTCTACAAACTGATGTTGCATGTTGCTCTTAAAAACCTATCATTACAACACAAGCACTTGGAATTAAGGGACACGAATATACTTGGGAATAAGATAAGTAAGAAATTTGGGAATGAATATACTTTGATCATTGTCAACTTGGCAAACATCTTCCACCAAAGTTTTTTCTTGATCAACACTCACATTACCTTCTCCTTGTTTAAATGCCTTAGCTATTTCATCAACAGGAACCAAAGGCAAATATCTAGACACAGCATAGCCCTTTCCACTAATGTTCTTAACAACATGGTTGTACTTTTATGACCAATGTGCAGCCGTTGGAATGCCAACTCTGCTACTTCATGAAACAGTGCATTATAGTTGAGAGCTGACCATAATTTTATTGAACTTGTTAGCACTACTTGCTTTGATTCCGTAACCACATAATCTGTAGCGGCTTTCGCCCCACCTGATTGTGCTTCATTCACTACTTTCTCAGCCTTGTGTGTTACTCCTTGAATCAAACTCTTTGCTTGGTTCGCTACTTGCTTTGCAAAAGGCGGAGCACGCTCGTCGAATTTGTTGGTTTCTTCATCCACCTGCCACAATGATATTTATAACAATCATGTTAACCCAAAATTGTTTAACATTGTCAAAATTTCTCATTAAAATTGGTCTTAACCCTTAATCGACTATTTTAATCCAGAATTCGGCCGTAACAATGCTATCAAATGTACTAACACGAGAATCAATTTGCATGCATGCCAAGTTTCAAGGAACCAATGTCTATTTCTTCTATTGATTGACTCTGAAGTTAGTTACAAAGTAATGTAACAATGTCCTAAAATCAGAGAAAAAAAGAAACATTGTTACTATAAATGCATGCACATGTAACCTGTTCCTGTACACAAATAAGAAAGTTGTTGATATTCGTGTTAGTTTTCCTTACACACCTCTACATAACACATAGATCTGATCTAAATTCAAATGCAATAATCCTCATTAAAAAATAAAGCAAATAAAAAATCTACATAAAGGAAACAATGAATGAGAGAGAGACCTTATTGTCGAGAAAAAGGAGGAGATTTTGAGGGGGAGGCTTGAATTTGTGATAAACATGACCAATAACTGTGTAGTAACAGTACCTTCAACGGTTCCAACAGCAGATCTCAAAGATCCTGAATTCTGTTTCGCATAATCATTTTCTGGAATCCAAGTTCCATATTAGCTTGAACAGCATTTTCTGATTGTGCTACATCCACCTGAACATAATGATCAATGACAACATCCCCCGGTACCTGAACATAACCAATTCAAACTTCACTACACACACAATAAATATACAATTAAAATTAAAAATGAAACATAATACAAATCTCAAATCTACTAATATGCAAAGTATATATCTAGCGTACCAATGGATTAATTTTATTAGAATCACCACCAAGCCTGTTCATTGCATCTCTCATGCAAGCAAGGTCAACAACAGCAGGCACTCCAGTAAAATCCTGATAACAAAATCAAAACCACAATGAATACAATACAAACAAACACAACTGCCATTCAAAGAAAGCCACAGAATCCACACTACTCACCTGCAAAAGCACTCTAGCAGGCTTGAACAGAATTTCCACCTGTTTAGGAGATGAATTCTTCCAATCGATAATTTTTTCAACATCATCATCCTTAACTTGAAATTCATCACATTTAAGAATCGCAGATTACAAAAGTATCCTAATCGAGTAAGGAAGTGCATTTGAAAACAGAAACAAAAAATCCACAATTAAGATTCATTTTCACATTATCAATATTACAGATACAATATAAAAATTATAAGAAAACGAATGAGTAAGGGAGTCACCGGGCTTCTGTAACGACTTCAATATCTTGTTGAATGGATTTAGAGTTGCTGAAAACAAAGAATTAATCAAACAAAGAAATGAATAGAAAAGTTGAATCTGGTGTTAAGATGAAGAAAAAGTAATAGGATAATTTACCCATGATGAGACTGAGATGGATCGAGAGCGTGGAAATACATTATCAAAGGAGATATCATATGAATATAATCATCACAAATGCCAAATGTAATCAAATATAATAGAAAATACTTGACAGCCAAGATCCCCATGACCTAAGATCCACTCTCCGTCAGTTACAACAATGACTTGAACGTTCTTCTCAGGCCAATTCCTAAGTACTTCAACAACCTTTCCTCTTTAAACCCAACCAAAGAGAAAATGTAACGATTACTTTGTGCCGAAAAATAGACACAACATATAAAAATTCAACTATAAGCACAGTAAAAAATTCTAAGAGGATAAAGGAGAAATTGAACAGAAACTTACTTCTCTTTCAAATTTATATAAAGACCTTGAGGACGAATGAAGATGGATCGAAGAGCAGCCTGATTAAACATTAGATAGGGCAAGAAAAACAAAGTTAATTTGGAATCATGTCAACAAAGAGTCAAGTCAGTGTTATATAAATTGTCTACCTTCCTGTGATTGTGATCATAATAGCTCAAGTGTGCTTCAAATTCCATTGCCAATTTGTATTGTTGTTGTAGAGTTCACATGTTGCATAACATGCAAGGAAATCCCACAAAATCATTGTCTCGCGAATGCTTATAGAGTCGCCAAAACATGCTGCATAAAAGTAGACAAAATCAGTGTCCCGCAAATGCAATTTCTTTTGTTTGGCACCCCAGTGAGACAGAGAATGTATAAAGATTATTAAGAGAATTCAAGAGTGATCACAAAATAATATGTTTCTTATATATTAAATAAAACATTTATGTAAGATTAATATTGCATGACATATTAGGAATTTTGTGACTGAATCGAACACATAAGAGACTGCAATCTATTTTGAGTGAGAAATACTCCAAATTAGTCTTATCACCAGCTTCAAAGGGGTTAATATTATCATTCTATCAACAAATTCAGGCAAAATTGTGACAATCAAGTTGTGAAAAACTTGTGAAATAAAGATACAACAAAAACTGGAACATGTTTCCCAGAGAAAACCAAAAAGAACCCATACCTTGTCACCTTCAAAACTTACCGGTAAAACTCGATCCAATCTATAACCTAAAAAACCAACCACAAAATCATCAAATCAACCACAAAAACCCTAACTACAGAATCAAAACCCTAAGTTTATAAGAACTCTAACTACAAAATCAAAATCCTAAGTTTATAAGAAAACCCGATGCAGCCGGTAAAACCCGATCCAGCCTATAACCTGAAAAATAAATCACAAAATCATCAAATCAACCACAAAAACCCTAACTACATAATCAAAACTCTAAGTTTATAAGAAAACCAAACAAAACTCATACCTTTTTAGCTTCAAAATTCACCGGTAAAACTCGATCCAGTCTATAACCTGACAAATAAACCACAAAAGAGTTAGAAGAGAAAGGTGATGATGTTGTTACAGAATGAAGGTGAGGAAGAAAAAGAAGGGGGGAAGGTTGAGGAAGAGGAAGAAGAAGAGAAGATTGAGGAAGAAGAATCAGTCGTCGGATAGAAAGAGAAGAGAGTGAAAGAGAAATAGAAAAATTGAAACAATATGAAAGAAGGGAAATAGGAAGAGATGATGTAGCAAGAGAGAGAAGGTATTGCAAAAACCATAAACCGTAACATTTCAAAAATAGAAGACTGTAGAGGGCTGAGGAGCCAGCAAGGTATTTGGTAGATATAAAAAAGGTGTGATTGCTTAAGAAGGTATCCATGTGGCATGCTAATGAAACAGCAGGGCAATTTTGGTATTTCCAGACCCATAAACTTTCTTATATTGTAGATTATCTAAACTCTTTTAAAAATCAATTGTCGTCAAAGTATTTTTTTTTATTTCTATCTTAATTTTAATTTTTATGTATCTTTTTAATATTTTATCTTCTATATTTTTACACTTTTTTTATTACTTTTTATCAGATGGTAATTAGATTTTGTTTGAATAATTTGTCAATTAAATTATTATTATTATTATATTTTAAAATTTTCATTTGGAATCGTTCTAGACTTCAAGTCACCTCAAATAGTTTTTTTTTTAAAAAATAAAACGACATCCTATTGTCATGACTTTGGTGGTCAAAAAAATTTTTAGAAAAAAAATTATAGCTATTTTAGTTGCCATAGATGTTTCGAACTATATTATCGAGTATAAAACTATGTACGTTGCATTTTTAATTGATTTTGATCTTTAAGGATGTGTTTGTTTCAAGTTATGAAATTACATATTTGAGACTTATATTTTTTAGGAATAATATTTCTATAAATGTGTTTGGTCAAAAATTAGATTTCTAAGGAATATTTACAAATTTAATTTAATTAAAAAATTATAAAAAATAAAAATTAAATTAAATTAAATGTGAGTGTTAGTGAGAAGTTAGAGTTAGTTGAAATTTCTTCTCATAGGAATATTGGGCTCCCAGCCCCCCACCCTTTAACATGGGAGTTGTGAATACAAGATCACACTCACAAAGATGTTTTTGATTCATGGCAAACTCAACAAGCATACAAGCAACAAGGCACAAGCAGAAGAACTCAAAGAAAAGCATGCATTGATCACTTATGACAGAGCAGGTCGACCTACTATGCATATAGTTCGACTCAACACAAGCAAAACAAGAAGAATGCAGAAAAGCAGCAGTTAGGTCGACCTACTGTTAACCCAGGTCGACCTAAAATGGAGAAAATTCCATACACTTCTGCTAGGTCGACCCACACATCAACTAGGTCGACCTAAATTGAAGAAATGTCCCAAAAACGCACTTGAAGAGAATTCTGGTCGACCTACTTCCCTAACAGGTCGACCTAACTGGGAGCAAATATCATTCAAAACTAATGCACCTCTGCTAGGTCGACCTAAGCACTACAAGAGGTCGACCTAATTGATCAAAAATGCCAAAATTCTGGTTTTCTCTGCTCCAACTGATACAACTCTCATATATATTGTCCAAGTTTCAATTATTGAACAGAACACCAACGACTGAAAGATACACAAAGGCTTCTCATCTTCGTTCTTCGTCATCTCCAACACAATTACACATAATCATTCTTGCGTTGAGGGTTAGTGACCGAGTTCGATAACGTCCATGGAACGGAATTGAAGATTCCTAGTGGGTGAAGATTTGTGGGGTTTTTGGTGAATAAAATCTGAGGGTTTTGTCCTCCAAGATAGGTGTTTCTTGGGGGTTTTATCAAGAGGTTTCATCGAGGATCCATCTGAGTGTGAAGATTGAAGAACAAGGGTTCAAGGCAATTCAAGACACTGCAGAAAAGGGATCAAGTGAAGCTCTTGGATCACCTTGATCTGGCTCAAGATTAAGGGGGAAGAAGATTCAAAGGATCGACAAATTCGGTTTATTGTTTATCGCTTTGTTTTCTTCTTTGTATATACTACTTTCAACATTAATGGAAGATTTCCCAATTTCAATTTGGAATTGGGGGCAGACGTAGTCGTAGCGAGGACGATCGACGAACTGCCTGAACAAATATCGTGTTCTTGTCGCTTTTATCTTTTCATTTACGTTCTGTTCATATTTGGTCATAATTGCAAAATTGATTAACGATTCAAGTGTTAAAATTGTGAATTAAGGTTCTGCATAAACATCACAATTCACCACATCTTGAATCATCATCAATTTGAACATTATCACCAAGTGTTTGTCTTTTTGCTTATTCCATTATTACTGCATTGCAAACTAAAGTTTGTCAATTTAGAAGTTAATTGATTTTCAGCTGTGAAACGTATTGATTCGATAACATATCACTTCATCGTTAATCTCAATTATCTTGTGGTTTTGTCACATATACGACCCTTGCAATAACGGTCCGGAATAGACGCAAGTCGATTCAGAACCGCTTTCGCTTTAGTTCGAAATAATTCCGAAAAACTCTGTGAGATCTATTCACCCCCCCTCTAGATCCTCAGGCCAGCGTCTAACAAGTGGCATCAAGAGCTCTGGTTTATTCCGTGCTAAGTGAAACACTTATTGGAAAGATGGCTTCCGGACCTAAAGGGGCTCACAATAGAGCTCCAGTTTTCAACGGTGAAAACTATGGCTATTGGAAGGATTGTATGTGTGTCCACATCAATGCAATTGATAGGAACATCTGGACAGCTATTGTCAATGGTCCCTTTCAAATCACCATGACAAATGCAGCTGGTGCAGTTGTTCCAAAACCAGAAAATACTTGGGATGCTGAAGATGAAAAGAGATATGCATACGATTGGAAAGCGAGAAACATTCTAATCTCAGCTCTAGGAGTTGATGAATACTATCGCGTTTCCCATTGTAGATCCGCTAAAGCTATGTGGGACACATTGCAAGTTGCCGACGAGGGAACGGATGATGTCAAACTAGCTAGGATCAATACGTTAACTCAAGAGTTCGAACTGTTCCACATGGAAGATGGTGAATCCATCGAAAACATGCAGAAGAGATTCGTTCACCTGAAAAATCGGTTAAATTCTCTTGATAGACCTGTTTCCAATGAAGTTGCTACTAACAAAATCTTAAGATGCTTGAACAGGGAATGGCAACCCAAGGTTACAGCAATAAAGGAAGCAAATGATCTAAATACCTTAGACATTACCACTCTCTTTGGTAAACTAGAGGAACATGAACAACACCTTAAATGCCTTGACATGCATAAGAAAAGGGAAAAGAAAGAGAAGAACATGGAGAAAGAGGTAGAGAAGAAGTCAATAGCTCTAAAGGCTTCAAGTTCCAAAACCTCAAGACAAGAGCTAGAGGGTAGTGATAGAAGTGATGACGAAGACTCTGATGATGAGGAAATGGGACTGTTTGTGCGAAGATACAACAAATATCTAAAGAAAAATGGAGCAAAGCATTCTGACAAAGGCTTGATCAACTATAGAAAGCAATCAAACAAGTTCAAACAAGATGACAACGACAAAGGAAAAATCAAAGGCCCTTGCTTTAATTGTGGGAAAGCCGGTCACTACAAACCGGATTGTCCATACCTTAAGAAGGAAAATGAGAAGAACCAAAGCAAAGGTCATAACAAATCTAAGAGAGCCTACATAGCCTGGGAAAGTGATTCATCTAGTGAAAGCTCATCAAGCGATGAAGAAAAATCAGCAAACCTATGTTTTATGGCTCACCAACACAAGAAAAAGAAAGTTGTAAGTCATCTTAAACCTGAACTTGTAGATAAGGTATCTCATTCTCAACTAAAACTTGCTTTTGAAGAATTACATAGAGATGCAATTGAAGCTTTCAAACTTTTGGCCTCAAATAAGAAAATATTTTCATATCTTGAATCAAAAGTTGAGAAAACCGAAAAGGATATGGAAGCTTTAAAACAATCTATGCTAGACATTCAAAAGGATAAAGTTGAAATAGATCATACATCATGGTTTGGTTGTGAGACATGTCACATTTGGCAAAAAGAAGTAAGAGATCTAAAAGCCAAGTTAGACAAGGCTCTACAACCAAAAGTGACTTTTGCGGTTGATCCAAATAAGTTCAAAAGATCGTATACTCCGTTATATAGTAAATACACTTTTGTACCAAAAGTATCAACTAGCAAAACAGCATATTCTCATCATATTACCTGTCATTATTGTTGCAAAAAGGGTCATACCATTGAAAAATGAAAATTTAGGAGGATTTTAGTTCCTAAAGGAGTATTTCAATGGTTGCCTAAGTGCAACAACTTCTGTACTCACCACCTAGGACCCAATGAAGATTGGGGACCTTCCATTCTAAATTAATTTTGCAGGAAAAGTGTCTTGACATCGCCGAAAGGTGGTGGTTCCTTGATAGCTGATGCTCAAGACACATAAAGGGAGACATACCACTTTTGGTATGTCACCTATGAAGAACTATTCTTGGCAAAGGAAATGTAGGTGACCTGGCCACCACTAATGTATAAGATACATCACAAATACAAGTTAACCCTAAAAACACAAAGGACGCATTACTTGATGTGCAATTGGCAAATTGCATTGCAAGGAAATTTAAACCTATTCTAAGCAGAATAATGTTTGGGACCCTGTCCCGCATCCGGGAGAACATCAAGTAATCGACACTAGATGAGATTTTCGCAAAATCAAGCAATCAAGTCATGAAACATTCTATCAAGACAATTCATCATCAAATCTAGGAGTATGGCACACTGACAAGAGGATTCCACACAATGATGACAAAACACCTACACATTGAGAAAGCGGTAACATGTTTATTGTTCACTTCCAAAAAATTTATTGATACTATAATATGCTATCAATTACATGCTTATAGTGACTTCATATATGTTTATCCATATATCTCAATTACATATATGTGTCTATAATCTCCATTCATAACATATCATGTTTTGGGCATACAAGCAAGTAACTAAGCATAAATGCATCATATAGTAACATCCCTAAGGCATTTCAAACATTTGAAGCAACTTAGGTCGACCTACCTTGCATCTGAGTCGACCTACAGAAGAAAATTTTCAGCAGAAACCAAAAATGCCCAGTTACGTCGACCTACCCTCCTTTTAGGTCGACCTAATCTGCAATTTTTTAAAGGCTTCTCTGTTAGGTCGACCCAGCCTTCATTTAGGTCGACCTACTGCTTCAAAAATTCCCAAATTTGGGTCTGTTGGTCGACCCGACCCATCCCCATTCATTCATAATCATTCCTCTTTTCTTTCCCACTCATTCTCATATCATTGTGTACGGCCAACCCTAATTCCTCAAGTTCAAAGAGTGTCAAAGACCATCTCTCTCACTCTACTACTCAACAACCATGCCTCCAAAATCAAGAAAGAGAAAGGAAATTGCCTCTGGTTCATCATCTCAACCGGTAAGTGCTCTTGTTCATCCTGATTGTAGGGAAAATTTTAAGAAATGGCAGATGAAAAGAAAAATTGTTAAGCAATATACCTATGATCCAAATCTTGTCAAAAACATGCATATCCCCGATGTCGCTGCTTTGATTGAACATCAAAATATTCATCCCTTAGTGCAACGTGATACTCCGTACTGTGAAAATACCGTCAGGGCTTTCTATGCAGGATTTACAAAAGGGGATGGTTGTAATTTCCGATTTAAAATGGGCTCTAGGTCACATGTTGTTGACAAACGGGCTTGGATTAGTATCTTTGGTCTCAAAATTATAGGTGATGAATTCTGTATGGAAGACGGGGATGTACCGGGAAACTATGACCATGTGGCCTACATGAAGTCTATCCTCAAAGACCCTTCCGTCTTTGATAAACCTAATGAAACAATAACAGCCGGTCACTTGAAGCGAGATCCTAGACTCCTAAATTGGGTCATCTCAAGAATCATTCGACCAAGAGCAGGAGGGTACTCAAGAATTGAAAGGAATGAAGTTGTGCTCATGTATCTGCTGCAAAACAGAACGCGTATACATTGGCCTTACTTCCTAGCTGCTAAGTTTCATGAGGTCCAACAGAAAACTACAGCCCTGTGTTATGGATCAATCATTCAAACAATTGTCAATCACTTCAGCATGCGGCTTGATCACTTACACTACATCAGCATACACCAATCTCAAGAATTCTCACAAACCACCATGACTCTTATGGGATACCATTGGAATCCAGTTAGGAAAACCTACTATCTCATTCAAAAGGGAACCGGGAAGGTTATTTACAATTATGATGATCCCACGGAGTATGGAAATAATGCAGGAAATGAAGAAGAAGGACTTGATCAAGACAATGCAAATGATGATGATCACCACATGGAAGATGTTGCACAAGATACGGATGCAAATTGGAGATATCTTCCTCCACAACAAGAGGATATCCCTTGGGGATACACGACTCCTCCTCCGCCGGATCAAACCAACATCATTTCCATGTTAGAGAATATGCAACTCCAACAACAACAACACTTCGACACACAACAACTCCAATTTCAACAAATGCAACAGCTCCAACAAGACCGCTATGACGAACAACAACGACAATATCAATCGTTGTACAACTTAGTTCAAGACCACAAAAGCGATTTTGAGACTTTTGCCTCCAACTCGACTCTAAGACAGAATCAGTTTGAGGAAACGACATTGCATCGTCATGCCAACATAAGCCAAAGCTTCAACACTCTCAATCTATCTGTGCTTGATTTGTTGGAACAAGTTGAAGAGGATCGTCCTCATACATTTCAAAGAGGAAGAGGAAGAAGGGGCAGGCGTTATGATGCATTCTCCATCATATCATCATATTATTGCATTTCATTTCATTGTCCTTATGTTATGTTCTTACATATTGTCGTACTGTGCTTTTTTTTTGGATTATCATATATGTTAAAGTGTACCTTTAAACATGTTTGGTTCTCATGGTTTCACTATCTACATTTTATCTATTACTATGAATGCTGGTATTTTTATCTATGTTTCTCTCGTTATTCTTCTATTTTTTGTATCTCTTTTGATGTTGTCAAAGGGGGAGATAGATGCTGAGTGTACGGGGGAGCTCAGCTGAGTGAATAGATGCTGAGTGTACGGGGGAGCTTTTACCACTTATTGCCAAAGCTTCTACTATCGGTTTGCCATCATCAAAAAGGGGGAGTATGTGAATACAAGATCACACTCACAAAGATGTTTTTGATTCATGGAAAACTCAACAAGCATACAAGCAACAAGGCACAAGCAGAAGAACTCAAAGAAAAGCATGCATTGATCACTTATGACAGAGCAGGTCGACCTACTATGCATATAGTTCGACTCAACACAAGCAAAACAAGAAGAATGCAGAAAAGCAGCAGTTAGGTCGACCTACTGTTAACCCAGGTCGACCTAAAATGGAGAAAATTCCATACACTTCTGCTAGGTCGACCCACACATCAACTAGGTCGACCTAAATTGAAGAAATGTCCCAAAAACGCACTTGAAGAGAATTCTGGTCGACCTACTTCCCTAACAGGTCGACCTAACTGGGAGCAAATATCATTCAAAACTAATGCACCTCTGCTAGGTCGACCTAAGCACTACAAGAGGTCGACCTAATTGATCAAAAATGCCAAAATTCTGGTTTTCTCTGCTCCAACTGATACAGCTCTCATATATATTGTCCAAGTTTCAATTATTGAACAGAACACCAACGACTGAAAGATACACAAAGGCTTCTCATCTTCGTTCTTCGTCATCTCCAACACAATTACACATAATCATTCTTGCGTTGAGGGTTAGTGATCGAGTTCGATAACGTCCATGGAACGGAATTGAAGATTCCTAGTGGGTGAAGATTTGTGGGGGTTTTGGTGAATAAAATCTGAGGGTTTTGTCCTCCAAGATAGGTGTTTCTTGGGGGTTTTTATCAAGAGGTTTCATCGAGGATCCATCTGAGTGTGAAGATTGAAGAACAAGGGTTCAAGGCAATTCAAGACACTGCAGAAAAGGGATCAAGTGAAGCTCTTGGATCACCTTGATCTGGATCAAGATTAAGGGGGAAGAAGATTCAAAGGATCGACAAATTCGGTTTATTGTTTATCGCTTTGTTTTCTTCTTTGTATATACTACTTTCAACATTAATGGAAGATTTCCCAATTTTAATTTGGAATTGGGGGCAGACGTAGTCGTAGCGAGGAAGATCGACGAACTGCCTGAACAAATATCGTGTTCTTGTCGCTTTTATCTTTTCATTTACGTTCTGTTCATATTTGGTCATAATTGCAAAATTGATTAACGATTCAAGTGTTAAAATTGTGAATGAAGGTTCTGCATAAACATCACAATTCACCACATCTTGAATCATCATCAATTTGAACATTATCACCAAGTGTTTGTCTTTTTGCTTATTCCATTATTACTGCATTGCAAACCAAAGTTTGTCAATTTAGAAGTTAATTGATTTTCAACTGTGAAACGTATTGATTCGATAACATATCACTTCATCGTTAATCTCAATTATCTTGTGGTTTTGTCACATACGACCCTTGCAATAACGGTCCGGAATAGACGCAAGTCGATTCAGAACCGCTTTCGCTTTAGTTCGAAATAATTCTGAAAAACTCTGTGAGATCTATTCACCCCCCCTCTAGATCCTCAGGCCAGCGTCTAACAGGAGTAACTAAGAAAGAAATCATGTGTAAAATAAATTTTTGAGAATAAAAAATACCCAAAAATAATTTAAAAAACTCAAAACAAATATAGAATTGTTGAAAAATAATATGGAGAATGCAACGGTCTAGAGAGTAGGGGGGTGTGTTTGTGTGTGAATAGACTTTATAATATTTATTGAAAAGACTTTATTAGAATTCGAAAAACAAAAATAGTTTATGTGACAGAAACAAGTTGTGTATATAGTGATTATGCTTATTAAATAATCTATACACATGACACCTTAATCAATACATAAAACAACAAAGATCAAATCAGTAATCTAACCAAAGAGTAAATAAGATATTGAATTAATGGTGAATTTACACAAGACGTGTAAAGAATATAAAATCAATACAAATGGCTTATATGATCACCGTTTTCAGTTAAATCACCAACAACACAAATTTAAAGTGCTGACTCTTACAAAACCTACATTTAAAAAATAAATCTCTACCAAGCCAAAACCTAACACCATACGATTCTACGAAAGCAATAAAACAACCTCACGTGCAATTTCTGTGTGTGTGTGTGTGTGTGTGTGTGTGTGTGTGTGTGTGTGTGTGTGTGTGTGTGTGAGAGAGAGAGAGAGAGAGAGAGAGAGAGAAGTGTACACGGAATATACAATGGTTTGACTATCGTCCTTGCTAAGTCTACTTCACTGTCCTATGGTTTTTCATTGAAATTTTTGGTCTTCCACTGTAGTTGTGACAAATTTACATGATGTTTAGTACAATCACAATATCTAAATAGCACTGAAATTATAGAAAATTTCTATCTGAATATTCTTGACTTGTACACAATATCCAAACTAAATTATTTGCAAAATCTTTACATGAAATCGTCTTGAATCTTCCAACCCAACAACCTGCTTTAAAATCTCTTCTCTGCAGCGATATTTCCTTGATCTCGTCAGTATCTTGAGCATTGGTCTGCCGAAAGATTTAATAAGAACTCTAATAGCAAAGTGAATTTGGCGAGAAGAATCCTTCTTTTTGTGCTGGACTTGTCAAAACCAGCCACAACTCCACACACTTGGCAAACCTCTGAATTTCAAAGAAATCTTCAAAGAAACGTTAAAACAATAATAGAATCTCCTTAACAATCACAAATCTACAAAGATGAGATTTAGATCCACACGAAAATGTAATTAGAATGACGTAGAAGATTAAAGAAATCACATGCAAGCAATCAAGAATGATTAAAAAATCTCTTTGAAAATGAGAGAACAAGTGAGTTGTGAGTTTTCAAATGAATAGTAAAAGTGTATGTTTTCCAACATTAAGAAAAGTTTTGAGAGAAATGATATTATTATGTGCTGGAGATTTAGCACAAAAATGAGAAAAAATGGTGTATGGTTCGAGCCATAAGCAAGAGGTATGATTAGAGTTAGAAAACCAAATGATTTGAATCAACGAGCAAAAATTATATGAAACTCATTTGTGTGATTCAAGTCAAAAATATGTGATTCGAGTCACATGGTTCGAATAAAAAAAGTGGTGATCCGAATCAGAGTTCAAAAAGCAAACCATTTTTTTTTCAATTTAGTGTGATTTGAATCAAGCATTCTTGTGATTCGAATCATGCAACCGGTGATTCGAATCATGAAAATTGGAAAATAATTCATAATCTCTTTGTGAGTCTGATTCGAGTAAGACAAATAGTGTAATTCAAATCACACTAGCAGAATCTCAATTTTACAAAATTTCAAAAGGTTTTGAGATTCTACTATTGTGATGACTTGAACTATTCTCAAGCATAGTTTTTATCCAAAAACTTAAAAGATTAAGTTAAATCAGATTGTTGGAGATATAAACTAACACTTTTATTTATACATGCTAAAACAGATTTAAAAAATCAACTCTAAAATACGCGATCGATGAAGAGATTCAATAGCTAAATCAACAACACCAAAAACTAAATAGACAAGCAATCAAAACCAATTAACAAATATTTGTCAGAAAGAAAAAAAAAACCAATTAACAAATCAAAAATAACTCACCTATCTTTCATTTACACTATATTTTCTCCCTCCCTAAAATTCAGGCGTCGCATCATCCATTAACTTACTTCTCCCCTCTAGACCCTTCTTTCTCCAACGAGTATAATCTCTTCACACAAATGATTTGGGTCTATCTTCAACATTTTTGTTTTCATGTAACCCCGCGATTCCATCGGTTCACTTAATATTCATTGTAATGATAAATACAACAATATTTGATAAGATTAATTTGTTAAAATTAATATTATTTATTTATTTATTTATAGTTTCTCTTGTAAAATAATAAAATGTGATATAAATAATATTAGCTACAAGATGATAAGAGAAGATAAAATTATGGTTCCCTAACCTTAATACAACTGACAAAGCATTTATAAAAAGCAGAGCAAAGATGCAGAGACACTCTTATAAAAAAACCACAAACTTGAGTCATCCATTCCACTCCATTAACCTTTAATAAATCTATAGCATTTTCTAAGCTTCAAAGTTCATATATATTTAATCACTAAATTCCTCAAAAAATTTACCACCAATTCTTAAAAAATTACTTCATTAGAAAGTGAAAACATCACTATGTTATGATTATAACTATGATTAACAAAAAAAATCTTTGTAAAGAGAGTAATGATGCTGTTGATTAAAAGATGCTCTAACTTTCACTGCAGTTTTCACTGCAACTTTACAGTGCGCATGGAATATACATAACCAAAAAGAAGTCAGAACTTTCCACTTAAAAAAAAAGCAGAAAAAATATAATATAATAATATTCTGAGAATTTAGATTCAAAAATCAAAATTCTTCTCTCTCAATTCTTATGCTCAATGCTTATATATATTATACTTTTTTCTCACATTGTTCAAGTACCAATATTTGTTTTATTACAAAAGTTTGTACCTTTTGTTCCTCCTATCTATATAGCTTTCTCTTCATCAACAAACACACACTACATCAGCATTCACCAGTACTTTCTCTTCCATGGCCTATTAAGGTACACACTTTATTCTCTTTTCAGATTTTTCAAAGTATCTAGTCAATGTTACAAACCTCACAATTTATCAAAAGTTCTAACTTTACTCTTGTTTTTCGAAGTATTGTCCGCTTTGAATGTTTGAATGTTATATAAGTATTCATCAGACTTGAGGTTTGAACAATGCATATACTTTGTACCTAATCATAATACATAAACTTAATGTGTATTTTATGTAACACAAATATTTCAGACTGAAGACGTGTCTGGTGTCTGGTGTCTAACATGTACTTGTTATAATTATAATGTGTTGTGTCTGTGTCACTTATTCATATGATCTGATACATTATTGTCTTTGGCATGATAGGTAAAAGAAGATTTCAATTTTCAATTAGAGTGATTGTTGTCAAGTAGTCGTTATATATGGAGAATCTTAGTTGGGATGAAGACTCCCAATTTGTTGCCAACATACCAATCTTGTGGAACACTCAACCACAAGATCTTGAAAGAGAGTACTCAATGTCCAATCCAAGTTCAACTTTTCTTAGTTATCAAATGCAAGAGATGCAGAAGGTTCAATCAGGAGCTGGAATCAGTTGGGAAGAAAGTTTAATATTTCAATCATACCCTTCACTTTCAGTCAATATCAACACACCTAACAATTATGTGCCAGATTGCAACATGGTCCACCAGCAAATCAGCAAGAGTACTACTACCAGCTCTCTTGAATCATCACTTGAATGTTTGCTTTCAGCCACTACTAATAGTAACACCGAGACGAATTCTATTCAAGATGATGGAATTTCCATGATTTTTTCTGATTGCAAAAACCGAAACTTATGGAACTTTAGTGCAGTTTCTTCTGCTGAATCTGAGAGTACTAATGCATCCATTATTAGTGCTAGAAACAAAGACATGAAGTATCCATTCAAGGAACTCGATGAAACACTATCACAAACTTCCTCAGATCAAGGTAAAATCATTGAAAATTCCAAGGTTTATTCGACAAAAAGGACTAATATTGATCGATATGATCCTTACTTTAGTATTACTACTACTCAGAATTCTTCTTCTACTTCTACTGAATTTGGTTTCAAGCTTATCTCAGAGAAACCATCGAAATCGAAGAAACCAAGATGGGAAGATGATAATAAGAAGTGTCCTGGTTCATCAAATATCAATTTCCAGCAACCAAATTCATCGCTTTCATTGTCAAATTCATCGATTCACGAAGAGCCTGATCCAGAAGCTATAGCACAAATGAAGGAAATGATATATAGAGCTGCAGCATTTAGGCCAGTGGTGAATTTGGGTTTGGAAGTGATGGAAAAGCCTAAGAGAAAGAATGTTAAGATATCAAAAGACCCACAAACTGTGGCTGCAAGACAAAGAAGGGAGAGAATAAGTGAGAGGATTAGGGTTTTGCAGAAGATTGTTCCTGGTGGAACCAAGATGGACACTGCATCAATGCTTGATGAAGCTGCAAATTACCTCAAGTTTCTTAGGTCACAAGTCAAAGCATTAGAGAATCTAGGAAACAAGATTGATACTATGAATAATTGTCCTTCTTCAAGCATAGCCTTCTCATTCAACCCTTCAATTCCCATGCAAAACCCTAATGACCATATCCAATATTCCTAAGATCGAAATCATTATCATCAAAACTACTGGAAAAAGTTGAAATAGCAACGGAAACTTAGAGATGGAAAAATGCAAGACGTTAAATTCGTTACTACTCTTTAATTTTCATGTCTCTAAATTTCGTAGTTATTTCAACTTTTATCGGTAGATATCATTGTAGGAAAGATGTAAAAAGGTCAAAAAAACTCAATAACCTCTAATTATTCCATGTAACTTTGTTCTAGTTAAAGTTTCAATTTTGTTCATTGTCTATGATCATGTAACTTTTTCTTCTTTAGTGATATATGTTTGAAATTTTAATCAATGAGTGTGTTTTCTTGTTGCTATTAAAGTACATATTATGCATGCATGAGATCATATATCTTAAGGTTCTTTTGGTTACACTAATGAATGCTTTTGATGCAATGAAGTATAAAGATGATGATTACAGTGAAAGTAGTCAAAGTAAAGGAAGTGAGATACACAACCTTTTTAGCTTACAGAAAGGTGTAGCAATTATAACAGCCATGATTAAGATCAAGGGCTAGAAAGGAAGTGTTACTTTAAGTTTGTTTTTAAAATAGTTTAATCAAATCTATGTACTTAGGTGTGTTTATTTTAATGAATGATTTGTAACATTGGTTAGCTAAACAATGCAAGAGACATTCTCTTAAGAATGGTGTCAGTGGTCCTGTCTCCTTGATTCAACCCAAAGCGTGCTCTTGAAAATCTTTCTAAACTCATTATGCTCAGCACGTGTATATATATTCTTCTTTTTTGGCAGAACTGTTTGTCATAAACAATACAATACCTACACATAAAAAAATTACAATAAGGGTTTGGACGATTGTCTAAGATGTTTAGAGCTAGCTTACGCAGAATAATGAGAAGTTTTTTATACGTTTTAAGTGAAAAATGATTCGAGATCCCTCTCAATCATAGAGTAGTTGAGGTATTTATAGAAGACTCTTTGGATCAGGGCTAAAAAGAAAAGAGGCGGTTTCCCTCGTTCTATGATCAGAAACATAAGAGTAGTAGGAGATTCATTCTCCCTCAAATTGTCGGGGAAGAATGTTTTCCTTTGTGTGATCTTACTTGGACACCTCATAATCCATGTTTTATAAGCAAAATGGATCACATATAACGAATCGAGCTTTCAAACCCAACATCGGACGATCAAGACGACTAAGCTCAATCAAGCGAGCAAGTCCAATCGGGCGGCCAAGTCCAGCATTGCTACACTTATTTTCGATTTTTACAATGGACCATCTTTTATAATTCGATAAAATTATTCCGGTACACGTGTAATAAAAGTAAGTTATGTATAAGTTTTGAATTAACATGTAATGTTACTGATATTGTTAATGATGATGACTATGATAACTACGGCTACAACAAAATGTGATGTGATGCAATTGTGCTATGATCATGTATTATAATATGATTGAAAGAACATATATGCATTATTTTATTTGGTTAGCTCGAATATCATGACTAAGCACATGCATCTGTGCAACTGTATCTGCATGTGGCATATATTTTCAGTACAAAATGAAGCCCTTTCGGCCTTTCTTCTGTCATGCTTGGAAATTATTCTTACTTTTGTTCACCATTGATCATGAACTATATAAAATACTATATCTATTGCTACCACTAGTTATAGTTATCTCTTCTTTTTGCTCTAAGTCCAACTCTATAAACTATGTTCTTTTTTCTCACATAAATAAACAACTAAATTTCATTAGAAATATCAATATAAAAGAGACTAAGTTAAACAATCTAATAATTAGACTATGTCAAATTAAGGGTAGCAAAACGGATCTGACTTGTTGATCTCTCACTTTTGCTGGTATTTTTTTTTCCGGAACGGATTAAGATTTTAGCCTCGCAACTTCAAATACGTCCGCTCCTTTCTCAGCTATTTTTTGCGGACACAAACATTTAGACCCGCGTTCCCGCTCCGCCCTCATTTTTTTGCGGAGCGGGTCAAGATTTTAGGCCCACGTCTTCAATTATGTCCGCCCAGTTCCGTCCAATTATTTCGGGTTTTGCGAGACGGGCAAGGCCCATTTGTCATCCCTAGGTCAAACTAAATTAAATCTCAACTGGTTTTTTCAAACAATTATTTAGAATATCTAAGCAATTATTGAAAAATTAGTTAGAATATCTAAGCAATTATTGATGAAACAATCACGAAACCAGAAAGAAAACAACATATTACACCAATTTGTAGAAATCATATTCAATGGTAATGACAGATCATTAATGCCGTTGATCCAAAAATGCTTAGCAGTATTTCTCACGCATTAACTGCGAGGGAGATCTTCCTTGATCTCGAAGAATGCTTTACTCGAACCAACACACCCACAAATTGTGGCATATTTTCCGCTTATTGCAGAAGGAAGACGATCTAAGTGTGACATAATTTTACACTAAATTCAAAGGTCTTTTGGATGAATTAAATGAACTTCAACCATTTCCAGAATGCACTTGTGGCACATCAAAGGAACTAATGCAGAGAGTAGAAGAACAGTGACTTCATCTCTTTCTTAGAGCTCGTTTGGCCTAGCTTTTTATCTACTTATCTTCTCCTTATAAGGAGATAGCCAAACACATTTTTTATAAAGCTCTTATGAAAAAAAGTAGCTTTTTTTTAAAGGTAAAAAATTGAATAAAATGAGCTTGTAAAAAAGTTGTTGAAACTAACTTTTTTGGAGTTTAAAACATGTGGTCGCGGTTCCAATCCCGATGAAAGCATTTTTCTTTTAAAAAAATGGCACTTATGCAATAGACGTATGTTTTTCAAAAAAATTTTCTTGATTCATAACATCTACATTTATGTTTTATTTATTTATTTTATTTTGTTTACATCATTTTTGTAGATATTAGTATTGTCCAACTTTTATTTGTTTTGTATATTATATCTTACATATATATATATATATATATATATATATATATATATATATATATATATATATAAAATTTTAAAGCTTAAAAAATAATCATAACCAAACAACTTTAACTTTATTTTAAAAGCTCCTATTTTTAACTTTAACTTTAAAGTAACTTTTAAGACATAAAAAAGTTGGACCAAACGAAGTCTTAGAACATCAAATCAAAATTAGGAACTACTTTTTATTCATTATTAGAAAATAGAAGCTAAGTAAGAGTAAGGTCTAGGCCCAAGTATGATTATTGTGGAAAAATCAGACACATCAAAGCAAATTTCTTTGAAATTGTTAGATACACGTTGCATTGAGACACTAGACGCCTGTATTGAGGAAATATCGGGTATGGTAGAGAACAAATTGCTACAGCTCCGCACATAAATCTTGCTGATAAAGATCCGAAGAATTACAATGTAGAAACAACAACCAAGTTGCTTGCTTTGGATGGAATACCCATTCAATCACCACACAGTAACATGGTTGGTAAGCTAGCGATCCAATGGATCTTGGATAGTGGTGCATAACACAACAGGACCCCTCTAATCAACATTTTAAGAGACATTAAAAGGGTTGAAAAATCATTTCACATCATAATATCAAATAGGAACACGATTTTGGTCGATAAAATTGGAGATATAAGTATTGATAAAAACATTAAATTGATCAATGTTTTTCATGTACTTTGTAACATTCTAATTTTCCTGACACTTTACTTGTAAAATATACTGAAAAATTAATGATAAATATTACATTCAAGAGCGTCACACTACTCAGCATAAAAACATCAACTCTTATTATTTATAATGGTAGTGGAAAATCTACTCATCAGTATTCGACATGCTTCAAAAATTCATAAAACAACTTCAATAATTCATAATATTTTAAACTCAAATAACTCAAAAAAATAAACATCAATAGCACACATAATTCCCAATGTTACAATATGAAAATTTCTTTGGCAACCTCCCAACTCTCTAGCCCACCTCTGGTGAAAAACCCAAACTACCCCTGACTTCGGAAGTTCATCTCTGAAATGCAAGAAAAAGGTGTTTTCGGAGATGCATCTCCGAAAGCGCCTTTTTTTTTTAAAAAAATTGTCTTATTTCGGAAGTTCATTTCCGAAAACAACATTTCGGAAATGAACTTCCGAATTACTGCGCGTTTTGCAGATTTATGAAAACACTCCCCCTCCCCCTTCATTTACCCTAATTCAAATCAAACACAACCAAAGGAGAAATTTTGTGCAAACACACTTCCAAGGCTGCATCAAAGCTCCAATCACATTGCTATACAACATTCAAAAGCCCTCAAATCACTCAATTTGTAAGTTTTGAATTTGTTAGATCCATTATTCAAATGCATGTTATTTAGGTTTTCAATTGCATAAATGATATATGGGTAGGTTGTTAGTGGTATTTAGGTTGTTTAGAAGCATTTTGAGTTGTTTTTAGGTCTGGTTTGGGGGGCTGCCATGGAAGTTGCAGAAAACTTCATCGCAGGGGTGTTTCGGAAGTTCATTTCCGAAAACACCTCCATCCCAGTTTTCGGAAATGAACTTCTGAATTATATCAGAAGTTCAAATTTTAAAGTTTTTTCATTTGTCTCGCATATTAATCGATTTCGATTGTTTACAGGAACATGTCAGGCAACCAACCAGCACGCATCAGACAGGGTAGGGAGACCCAGACTGCGTCGGCTAGACGCGAGCGGGCGGCGGCGCAGCTAGCGTCGACCCAGGGACGGGGGCACGGTCGGGGACGCCGTATGCGAGTTCCCGTGGGCGAGGGAGAGGGTACATCTGCTTCATGATCTAGGAGTAGGCTGGCTCGGGTATCTTCTTCCCGCCAGCGAGAGGAGGAGGAGGAGGAGGTGGCGGCAGTGGCCTACCACGAGCCGGAGGGGGTACCGGATGTTGACCCTCCAGCCGGGGAGGATGATGAGTAGGAGGACGGCTATCCGGGAGGGCCCTTTGACACCTCTGTGCTGATTAGCTACCACGATCACGTCGCTCGGCGTATCTGGGAGGGAGAGGTATTTTTTATAATTTAACCGTTTAATTGTCACCATTTTTTATAATTTAACTATTTATTTGTCGCTTATTTAATATATGTTGCTTATTTTATTTTTTTTGTAACAGGAGCGAGAGCCTTTGAAAATGGTGAACCACGCCCGGAAGATTTTCAGTCTGTTTAAACCAACAGCTGAGTGGTTTAACGACCATGTGCGAGGTTCAGGGCTTAGCGGGCTCTGCATGACGGGGTACACCACAATCAGCACCGGCATGCAGGGGGCATTTGTGGAGCGCTGGTGTTGAAAGTATTTGTGGGTAAATATTTTCGGTAATATATCGTATCCATAGGGATTGGTAAATATCACTGCCGTTCTATAGTTGTTTATTTTGAGTGAGAAAAAGTAATTGGATTTGTTTTATGATTCTAATATTGTCAAACCTAAATAATAATAAGAATGCAAATAATGAGAATTTGTTAACGATTAAGGAAATATGTTGAGCTTTTAGGGTTCATCAACCTATTCCTATACAACTTATGGATTAATTCACAATTGAACAATCATTTGAACTATTATCTTCACTTATCCTCAAATATGATTCCATGTCTGCAAACCAAATTAGATAACTTTTACCGGTATGAGATTCGATCTCTCCAAATATCAATAACGATAATAGTAATTAGGAACGATAATTATGAAAACCCAATCACAATTCCATCTCTGCAAATTGCAATTGAATCAATATAGTAACCTAGGGCAAAAGTAAAAATCCTCTCTTTCGATCAAGGATTCAACAATGATGTAAATTAAAAGCAAGGTTTCTTATTGATAATAAAATTCAAACAATTGTTCATAGGAAAGAATCAATGGTATTGTATATTCATAGGTTAACTACTACCTTAAACTCAACAAGAGGAATTTAGCTCTCCATAGACATGAAGAACACACAAGAATTAATGGAGGGATTCATCTTCATCAATGGAATGTCTTCGATTGGTAAAGAATTGGCCTTCAATTGTTGTTCTTGACTGCAAACTCAGAATGCTCTCCTAATTTCGCTCACAAAAGATCCCCCTTTCACTTGGAAGCTAGGGCTTTTATTTATAAGTTTTGGGCTTTTAACGCCGCGGCCGCGGCGCGGCAACGGATGCGCGCGGCGCGATCAAAAACAGAAACTTTGGCGCGGCGCTGGCTAGAACTCCCGCGGCGCGCCCTTGTCAAACTTCATCTTTTTGTTTTGCCTTTGAGACTTCCAGCTTTCTTTCCTCTTCATGTTTTCCTAAAGCTCCAGTTCAACTCTAAACCTGCATCAATACTACCCACAAGTGATTCGATTTGCTTTACACATGAACTAAACCTGTTCAGTTCAATTTCTCACTAAAAACCTATGGATCTATCACAATTTGCATTAGTTTAGAGAAGAAATTACTTATTTTAACACATGAATTTACTATTAATTCACTCCTAACAAACTCTCCCCAACTTAGAGCTTTGTTTGTCCCTAAACAATTTAACTTACCTCCAACAAAACATACCAACAGTCATGCAACAAGTTTTTCAAAAAGTTTTCTCAAGTGGTTCAATTTAGTAACCAAAGCAAAATACTCCTTCTCTTCTTGCAAACTCAGAACATACACACGAAACAAATTTTGAAAGCAAATTACCTCCAGAAGTTCAAAACACTACACAATTATAATTGAATCAGCACTAATCACTCTCATCAAAAAGTATGATGAATAAAAGAGGGGTTAAACACTCATCCAAACAATTAAATCAACAAAGATCCATATCATACGTTCACCAAATTGTTAGCATCAAGTCGTGTGGAATCTGAGAATCAGAAGGTCTTTCTAGGGTTGTAATGCGGTTTAGATTCAAAGAAAAGAAGATAATCAAGGGTTGTTCCTAATCTAGGGAAGCATCCAAATCATAACTCATTCCTTCTTCTCTATACTTTAATTCTCACCCATTCATCTTTTTTCATTCGTAGCTCAGTGTTTCTTTTTCTTTGCTTTTTCTTTTTTTTCAACAACTGTTTAGATTCAAACGTTGTTCTTTTTCAACAAATTTTTTTTCAAGCTACGAATTTCTTTTATCCTTCACAGATTACTACCTGTACTTACTCTTCTTTTGATTGTGACTCTCCCCAACTTGGAGATCAACCCGTATCTAGATTATATGAATGCTCCCCTACTTTCTAAAAAGGTCAAAGAGAAAACACATCACCAAATTTTATGGTTGATGGTCCAAAACAAAACTTTTTATTGAGATCAAAACTCACCAGGTATTTTCCTCGGTGCATATTATGATGCTTATCTTGACCTCAGGCTCAAAGAATGGTTAGCAAAAAGATCACACTCTCACAGAAGAAAATAAGTTTTACGTTAAAATAGGCTAAAAGAACTCTCAGATTCAAACAAGCGCCTAAATCACTTTCACAGATTTCCACAAACTATGCAACAACCGGTTTAGCATGATACAAACAAGTCAAAACAATTGATGGTCTCCTGCATATAGTAAACAATGGAAAGCTTTCCTCACAATGGTTAAGGCTAAACCGATCCAATAAAATAGTGTACCATAAAGAACTTCTGTTAAGTATTTACTAACAACCTAAATTTCATGCACACATTAGGAGTTTGAGTTCAAAAATTCATACCTGCTTTGTCACTTTATTGAAAAAGAAAGTGAAAATTTAATTTTCTCAAAAAAATTTCACTCACTACCACTTTCATGCATGTTGCTTCATTGTTGGTGCTTTGCTTGAGATTCTCATTCTGTTGTAGGACTACTTACTCTAAATCGAAATGGATAGAAACGAAACAAACTAATTGCAATACTTAGCAAATACTTTAAAGAAACAAACAAGTCATAGTGACCCTAAGGTTCACCAGAGTACAGGTCAGAAAAAAAAACAAATAAGACAGCAGCAGTATTATCATTGCATCAGTTACCAGAAATAAACTCTCCTCTCTCATATCTCCTCACACAAACATCGAATCAATATCAGCATCAATGTCTTCATCCTCTTGTTCTGGGTTATTATTCCCAGCGCCACCTGCACCTGTACCTGCATCCCCCCCAACAGGAAAAGGGTTGGTCTCCGGCCAACCACAGTAGGTGAAATAGCTCTCCCGGGTTGGGAAAGTTCTCTCTTCAGGGGCAACAGATAGGTTCCTGAATTGCTGCTGCATGGCATCGTGCAGGAAAATCTGGGATCTCTTATTCGCTTCAAACATAGCCGAATAATAGTGATGAGCCACTAGAGGATCAAAAGGCCCTGCACCACTATTAGGTGGTGCTGCAGAGACAGAAGGTCCAGCTTGGGTGGCTGCTGATTGATCCCTGTAATATGGCTTTGCACAGAACCTGTCAATAAAAACATCATCAATGAAAGTGTTAATCACATGGTGTCCCTGTCTTGGAATTTCTACCCCTGCCTCTTTGCATAATCCCATAATCAAACCGGGTAGGGGTAGCACACATTTGGCATTAATGCCATGCTGTGTGTCACTCAATGCAGCTCGGCGCAGTTCATTCGAAAGAATGAAGGCAACATCAACAGTGTTCTCGGTCATGATGGCGGTTATCAGGAATGCTAATTCGAGCGGAACCGTGGTGACATGTGTCCTTGGCCTGATGTTGTACAGGATCACAGATAAAATGCCCCTTGCATGAATGCTCAGATCCTTCCTGTTGTAGTGGGTTGGATTTCCTTGCCGGCTAAGCTCTGGTCCTCTCCCTGGAATACAAATTGTTTCAGACATCAGCTCCACAAGATTGACGCAGTTAGTTACATTTTGCCTGTAGAAACACCTCTCATTGTCCGTCAATTGGAGGGGTTCCCCTAAAAATTCACTGATTGAAGCTCTATCAAATGCCACATTTTTTCCTCTTACATAGGATTGATATGTGTAGGCTACTGATTCATCGGTGGTTTTGATGGCGTTTGCATAGAATTCCTTTACTATGTCATAGTCAATGACGGTGTGTGGTTCGAACACACGTTGCCAGTTCCTATTCTCAAGAAAATCCCACATAGCAGCATAAGGACCCCCTCCTTGTCCTAAGGGGACAACCACTTTCTCAGTTAAAATGGTGCGGGAACCCAGATTCTTGAACCTGTCTGCTTGGGCCCGACCTAGAAATCTATCAGCTTGGTTTGCAGTAGCACGGGATCCTCTAGGACCAGAGCTTGTGGACTTGGTGCGTACTCTCTTGGCAGGATTCATCTGCAATTATCACAACAAATGACAAAGCAACAGAAAAAATCAGCACAGAAAAATTAACAAAAACTCTCCAGCCGCGGCGCGACTGCGGTTTCCCGCGGCGCGGCTGCGGCGCACCTGAAGAACTCTTCCCTGCATTGGGTCTTTGTTTGGATCCCTAACATTGTTAATCAGACCAGGATATAGCATTTGCACAACAATTTGATGTCACCTACCCTAGGGTTTTGTTTAAATGCTACTAGATTCCTCCTACCTAAAATTTAGGGGTCTTGGGAGAGAAAGAAATTACTAGTACACAAGAGTGGAGAATGAGGAACATACCTTGTTGAAGATTGAGTGATGATGAACGAGAGTGAACCAGATTGTGAGATTTCGCTCTATGGGTTGGGTGAGTTTCAAAAGAAGGAAAGAGGGGGAACTGATCAGTTTCCAAATAGAATCTGAATATATTATTTTTCTCCGCAACACCGCGGCGCGCAAGGTTTCTCCCGCGACGCGCAAATATCTCTGTTTGGCGTCGCGGCGCCCACTTAATGCCCGCGGCGCGGTCTTTAAAAAAAATTGATCTTCTGCAAAAACTAGCAAACACGTGAAACAACCAAATCGAAAAAATAAAAATTAAAACTCAAAATAAGAACTATTGCAATGCGTGCAATATTGACACCAATCCCCGGCAACGGCGCCAATTTGTTGAAAGTATTTTTGGGTAACTATTTTCGGTAATATATCGTATCCACAGGGATTAGTTAATATCACTGCCGTTCTATAGTTAATTATTTTGAGTTAGAAAAAGTAATTGAGTTTGTTTTATGATTATGATACTATCACATTTAAACAATAATTTAAATGCAAATAATGAACTTTTGTTAACGATTAAGGAAATATGTTGAGCTTTTAGGGTTCATCAACCTATTCCTATACAACTTATGGATTAATTCACAATTGAACAATCATTTGAACTATTATCTTCACTTATCCTCAAATATGATTCCATGTCTGCAAACCAAATTAGATAACTTTTACCGGTATGAGATTCGATCTCTCCAAATATCAATAACGATAATAGTAATTAGGAACGATAATTATGAAAACCCAATCACAATTCCATCTCTGCCAATTGCAATTGAATCAATATAGTAACCTAGGGCAAAAGTAAAAATCCTCTCTTTCGATCAAGGATTCAACAATGATGTAAATTAAAAGCAAGGTTTCTTATTGATAATAAAATTCAAACAATTGTTCATAGGAAAGAATCAATGGTATTGTATATTCATAGGTTAACTACTACCTTAAACTCAACAAGAGGAATTTAGCTCTCCATAGACATGAAGAACACACAAGAATTAATGGAGGGATTCATCTTCATCAATGGAATGTCTTCGATTGGTAAAGAATTGGCCTTCAATTGTTGTTCTTGACTGCAAACTTAGAATGCTCTCCTAATTTCGCTCACAAAAGATCCCCCTTTCACTTGGAAGCTAGGGCTTTTATTTATAAGTTTTGGGCTTTTAACGCCGCGGCCGCGGCGCGGCAACGGATGCGCGCGGCGCGATCAAAAACAGAAACTTTGGCGCGGCGCTGGCTAGAACTCCCGCGGCGCGCCCTTGTCAAACTTCATCTTTTTGTTTTGCCTTTGAGACTTCCAGCTTTCTTTCCTCTTCATGTTTTCCTAAAGCTCCAGTTCAACTCTAAACCTGCATCAATACTACCCACAAGTGATTCGATTTGCTTTACACATGAACTAAACCTGTTCAGTTCAATTTCTCACTAAAAACCTATGGATCTATCACAATTTGCATTAGTTTAGAGAAGAAATTACTTATTTTAACACATGAATTTACCATTAATTCACTCCTAACAGCTGGCACGAGGAGACGTCCTCTTTCCACTTGCCGACTGGGGAGATGACGATCACCTTGCATGACGTGCAGTGTCTTCTCCACCTGCCGATTAGGGGGCCGCTGTTGACCCACTCCAAGATCCAGAGGGTCGAGGCCATTGAGTGGATGACGCTCTATTTGGGCATGGAGCACGAGGTTGCTCACTTTGAGTGCGCCACGACATCTGGGCCTCATGTCCGGTTCACCACACTGAGCACTTATTTTGAGCACCACCTGGACGCGGCTGCCGAGGCTGAGGATGAGGGTGACGAGCTATTCACACAGTATCACCGCGGCTGCGCTCTCCGGTGCTGGTACATGCATGTGGTAGGCGCTGCATGCTTTGTGGACAAGAGTGCCAGGTACGTCGATGTGACCTACCTCCGCTACTTCATGGACCTGGATACCGTTCACTAGTGGAACTGGGGGGCAGCTACTCTGGCATACCTCTACCAGAAGCTGAATGAGGCCTCCAACTGGAGGACGAGGCAGTTGGTCGGATCCTGCACACTACTTACGGTACGTTTTATTTTAACACATTATCGTATTTATTTATTTATTTACGTTTCGTATTTATTTTTAATACATTATCGTGTTTGTGTTTCAGAGCTAGATCATCTCCTACTTCTCCCGCATCCACGGCTTCCGCTAAGATCCTACATACGTGGACGCCATGCCCAGGGCCGCCAGATACGCTCTCTAGAGGGGGAACGATGCGGTGGGACCATACCGTTTGTACTTGGACCGCATGATGCACGACGATGTCACTTGGAGGCCGTTCGTCGACTACGCTCAGATTGTCCCCTTTGACGGCATTGCTTTATATTCAGGCTGGTTGGCATGCGGGACCGGCATCATGGTCCGGTATCTCCCTGAGCGGTGCATGCGTCAGTTCGGATTCGTGCAGTGGATACCCAGGTCACCCTTTGAGGCTGCTCCCGACAGAGTGACCCGAGTGCAGCTCACTGCCATATGGGCGGAGTGGCAGCAGCATGTGGTACCGCAGGAGTACCGTCTCACTCGGGTCACACAGGACTGGCACAGTGAGGAGGGGTACGTCACATGGTTCTACCGGGTGTCCCATCCTCTGCTGAGACTCGATGTTCCCGGCGCTCCTAGGCCAGCACACGAGGAGATCCTGGAGAACCAGCAGGCCGAGGATGACCACGCCATTGATCTCATGCCGATCTGCCAGCGGATAGAGATGCTTGGGCGGGACGCGTTGGATCGAGATGTCGTTCATCAGGGCGGTCCAGATGCAGTCGCCGTGATGGAGATGATCGTCATTGATGCGGGCCGTGCGGCGGGGTACAGGCGGCAGAGGAGGGCCCAGGGTGAGAGGGTTAGGCACACCCAGTAGTGGTCGGGTTTATTTATTTTTTGATTTTGGATTGTATCTTTCGCACAGTATTATTATTATTTTCGGTTTGTATATATTATTTTCATCGGATTTATCATATTAGTATTTTCAGTTTATCTGTTGCTTATTTTATTTGGCGTTTACGTTTAATTAAAATGCGAGACTGTTTAAGAAAAAAAAACACTCTCTTCTGCATAATTCGGAAGTTCATTTCCGAATTCACCCCCCATGTGTTTTCGGAAGTTCATCTCCGAAGTCACCCCTCATGAGGTGTTTTCGGAGATGCACTTCCGTATTGTGGAAATTTTTTTAAAAAAAAAGCGCTTCGGAAGTTCATTTCCGAAGCAGGGGTATTTTGGGATTTTCGCTGGGGGTGACCCCCATAGGGAGGTGGCTAAAGAAATTTTCTACAATATTCAGAGCGACGCTTGGAATCTAAAACAACAAACAAAAACCACATGGGCGAAAAAGGCCACTAATGCCCTCCTCAAAGATCTAGACAATCACCCGTTAAAGCTTCTTGGTTCCTACTTGAGTATTTGCATCACAAGGATCAAGACCACACAGAAATAAATAGGGAGTGAAAATACATTCATATAAATTAATGTCGCATAGACATTGAGAATAGTACAATCAAACATGAATATTCACTCATAATATTCATCCACAACTACATCATACACAAGAAATTATCACTCACAAATCATATAAATTCACATATGCAAGAATGAAGGCAACTGTACTTGTCACCTCTACTTTACTATGCATGTGTTGAAGTGGTAAAGCGGCAAGCAACAAAAGTTTTGAAAATATTTATCCGGGAATTCATCGTCTCCACAGGGGCTAGTGCATTGAACTGTAGTTCAACAGTTTCCAAAGTTATGTGTTTGGATTGAATTTGTTAAAGATAAAAACGGAAAAGTAAATATTAACACAAAAAGAGTTCATTCTTTAGAGAGAAGAAATTTATCAAGCATGCATATAATCTACTTATCACAAACTTAAACCTATCGACCAGTTGCACTCAACCTACAATACTCGTCAAAATCATCAAGCATCGCTCACACCCTAAGTCATTTCTACCCTAAGGTAGAGAGAACTACTATATCATCTCGGTGACGATATCTCAACCAACCAAAACAACACAACAAACATCCATATCAATCATATCGACGATCTCTCAACTGACGCAACCAACACAGAAGCATTAAGCTTCGACACCCATAAAGATTATTAGCTCTAAATATATCTCTAGAATCTAGAAACTAATAGATATCCATCCCTAATCAAGATTTGTGAGGTATATGTCTATAACAATCCAAATCCAAACATAAATGCAAAAAGATTAAGGAAGACATCAATAATGATTTGTAAAGCAAATATATTATACAACACCATGATCAATACATATACATATACATATGTTCAAAGTAAATAGACAAACATACCCAACAAAATAGAGTATAAAAAGAGAATAGAAGAAGAGGAACCAAACATTTTTTGTTTTGTCAACGCCAATCGATGAGAAATTCGACTCCGATCATCAAGATGCAACCCCATTTGATGTTTCTAAGCCTCTCTCTACCAAAAAATGAAGGTTGATGGAGTTGGGAACAAATACCCCAAAACCATAACCTAAAAATGTGTATTTTGCCCCTTTTAACGCATTTTTGACCAGCAAGATTCGCCAGGAAAGCCTGTCATTTGCCGGGCGAATGACACCAGTAGCGACCTGTAGAATTTTCACCCTGTTTAGGCCATAACTTGAGAACCGTAACTTCGATTTGCGCCCGGTTCGAAGAGTTGGAAATCTTATTCAATTTCCTATCTAACAATGTATAAATATCAACCAAATTGATGATTTATTATTCTTTGATTTTGGTTCTCATTCGTTAATGAGTTGCTCTAAATCGCACGTTTGAAGTGGTGTCTTCGACACTTTATTGCTCATGCTCCAAACACGCATCAATACCTACAAAATGAATAAAACTATCAAAAGGTACATAAATGAATCAAAAACTCGACTAAACACAAAGTATACGTATTTATGTAATATATACTAAAACGCGTAAATTGAGGAAAAAGAGAAGATAAGTATCGTAAAACTATATACAAAAATAATTACAATTTAGCACTTATCAATGTGGTACCAAATTTCTTGAAAGTCAAAGATATGTTATTGAATTGCCTATTCGTCATTGGACCGAAGTCTTACTCATCCCTGAACCGAAGTCCTACCTATCTCCACTCTACATGATGTATGAGTTCAAGACAAAACACACAATATACATCTCTACATGCATCAACATTACTCGTCACTGGTTCCTCTTGAACCTAAAACTCAGCATAATAGTCGCCTATGTAAGGTCACACATATGGTTCACCGAACCAAATAAATCTCAGCATAACTCGACACAATAATTATAATCATACAGTTTCTCAACAATACTCATCATTATAACATTCATATAACCATTCGGAGCATCCCAACATCTCAACTCAACACATAGCAACCATCAATTCATGATTACATAATTATTCAATAAATATCTCACAAGACTTATCACAAATAGCATGTGTCATACCCCAAATTTGTCCTACCCCTTTACTTCTAACTGGCTTAGGCTTTGCATTCATGTACATACATCACCTAGGTCATAATCCATACCCATGCATGCATATTATTGGTGATATTCAAAGGCTAGCAAGAAAAAGCTCTATTGCAAAGAAGTTTGATCAGAGAACAAGAAAACTGAGGTATAATCATGTGGCTCTATGTTCATTGAAGTCCTCCTGGATTGGGTGTCTCTCTGCTTCAAATCAGGGCATTGATTAGAGGGTACAAGCTTGCAAATCATTTGGTTCTTTAAATCAGGGTTTCTTTGACCAAAGTCAACCAGTTGACTTTCTGGTCAACATTTAATCAGAAGTGGCTTCTATGTGTGGAAAACTTCTCATAATGACTGTGTGGACGTGTTTGTTTGACTGGATGTGAGTGGAAGAGATTTAATCGGGAATTTCATCAATAGTCGGAAAAATCAGAACAGTTGACTTTTGGGTCAAAATCGGGAAAATTATTCAAATATTGACTTTTTGTGGAAAATTAATCAAGAAAAGTCGAAGAACGGATAAAATCGGGAGTTCGGCAAAAAGTTGGGAAAAATAGAAAAAAGGACATTCCAACACTTAGAAAAATTTTTGATGTCTTAAATCTTGTTGAGCAGTCCACTTCAGCACCAGATTACACGTGGCAAACGACATTTTCCGGAAAAGTTTCTAACATCAAAGTTGTTCCTCTCATGGAGGAGAACAACTTTGTAGTTTGACACTTTTTCATTTGAAGCTTGTATAAAGAGTTAGAGTGGTGTGAAGTTGCTGGAAACTCATTTGAATCAAGTCACATTCCAGGTCACCAGTCAGGTCATGATCTGGCATTTTCACAAACACATGGCATGCCAAATCTCCAGTCATTTTTAGAGCTGTACAGAAGTGATATGAACGCAAACTTGGTATCATTCTCTTCCTTGCCATCTCCTCTATCCATTGAAACAAGAATGGGTACAATTGGACAAATATTGAGTGAGATACAAGTCTTCAAAGTGGTGCCCCAACCCTGACCAAATTCTGCAGGCAGCCATGACACAGAATTCTGGGCACGCAACGCATTTCAGCAAACACATGGTGGACCAAATGTCAAAGCCTATTTCTTCCTCCACAAGTCTCTATCTTAAACAAGCCCAGTTCTAAGCTATTCCTTGCCATGTCCTCTATCCAATGAGACCAGTATCACTGATTTTGGACATGTATTGATCGAGATAGAGAGGCTCAAAGTACCACCCTCGCAGAGTCACGTTCTGGCCATACGCATGTGACAGCAAGCTGCTGGGCGTGTGCAGTGGTATTCGCATGAATTCAAGGCCATTTTTCTCATGCTTTTAGGCTTTATTTTGAGATATTTTCAACACCAATCTTGTTCTATCCCATGCCCTCTTTGATATGACACCATTCTTGCATCATTTAACAACCCATGGCTTGAGATATAAGTGTCCAAAGTAAGCACCACAGCATGAAAAAAAAAAAAAAAACACACAATTGCACTACACACACATTAAAGTCCCACATTGGAAAGATGAAAAAGTTGTGCTACAAGTCCCACATTGGAAAAATGAGAAAGAGGTATTGCAAACTATTCCAAGTCCCACATTCAAGGATTGAGAATCACAAACTAATGGTTGGCAATATAAATAGAAACTCATACATCAACCATTTCTCACCTCCACTCTTCACCATATCACTATACCTCTCTCTCTCTCTCCTCTCTCTCTCTCTCTCTCTCTCTCTCTCTCTCCTCTCTCTCTCTCTCCTCTCTCTCTCTCTCTCCTCTCTCTCTCCCCCTCCCTCTCTCTCTCTCTCCTCTCTCTCTCCCCCTCCCTCTCTCTCTCTCTCTCTCTCTCTCTACAACTCAATCCAAGATTCTCCCATAGGTAAATCTCACAAACCTCTTTGCATATCATGTAGCAAGTTTATGCATATTTTGTCCGACATTAGAAATCTTTTATTAAAAACAAATAAAAATAATTTTCTCCTTTATCTTTTTCTTTGCAATTTATTAATTGTTTCTTCTTAAATAAAAAACAACAAAAAAGATTTTCCACTAATTAGATTGTTAGTTTTTTTTTACTCTCTAGACTTTAATTGTTTTTTTAGAATTTAATAGACTTTTTACATAAAACCATAAAACAAAAATAATGGTTTTTATTTTATTTTATATATTTCAAATTAGTATCTCTTGCATGAAATAAAAATGAGATAGTTCATGAATATATTTTCACAAATAGTTTAGATTTAATTCTTTCTTTCTTTGTGAATATTTTCCATATATGTGAAATGTCTAAAATGCCCTTGATCCTTAGTATTGTCTTTTCCATTTAATTGCTTTTTCCTCCCTTATTTTCTTGTAGAATTAGAACAACATAGAATATAGAAAATAGGCTAGTCTCCCCCTTTTTGCATTCTTTTTTCTTTTACAACCATAAAACATTAATAAATACTTGAATAAAATCCCCTTAAAAAACACCAACCAAAAACACTTCAAAAAACCTAATAAATGTTCAGACTTAAAACAAAAGTGAGGAAGTGATGCGAGACCTTGTAGTAGGTTCTCGTCATCATGGAATTACCCTAAAAGACACAAACCAATCATTTCTTTTTCTTTCGCCTGCTTGGCACCTAAGGGCACCGTTATCTCCGCTCCATTGCATCCTAGGTCGATCCCTTATGCAAGAGCGTGAGCGTTAACTCCGCCCAACTAAAAAACACAAAAACAAACGGAAAATCGTTAGCCGAGCTACGGTAACTCTGATTCCTGAAAAGGATACGTAGGCAGCGGGGTAGGGCCCGTGCGAGTACAATTCTTTATTTTCCCTACATTTTGCATTCATTTCGCATTTAGACATAGACATAGTTATACACCCTTTAGATAGAAACAAACATAGGTGGATACCATCGAGTACGATGGGCGCGAGGGGTGCTAATACCTTCCCCTTGCGTAACCGACTCCCGTACCCTATTCTCTGGTCGCAAGACCCTGTTCCTTCCTTTGCTAGGTTTTCTGATATTCCTTTCCCTTATGGGATAAATATATTGGTGGCGACTCTGTTCATTTTTCGCGAGCGTGCGACAGCTGGCGACTCTGCTGGGGATGTTGCTAGACCTATTGCGGGTCCATTCTTAGCGAGTCGATCCTAGCCTGCGTTTGTTTGTTTATTTACTGGGTGTTTACTTGCTTTATGTATATATCTTGTATATATGTTTGCATGCTTATTCTTTGCCTGCATATCATGTTTATTTCTGTTTGCACATCATGCATATGGATTATATTCTGTGTTCCTTGGGGTCTTCTGTTCTGTTTTGCAGGTGGGGGGTTTTCGAGGTAAAAGGCCCACTACCCAGGCCAAGTGACACCTAGGATTAGCGTGGATGCTCATGTTGGCTCCCGTAGCTCTTGCTACGATCGAGTTGATGTGGGGTACCACAACTGGGCGAGGTTCTTTCATGGAACACTGTGTCTGGCACTCTTGTTGCCTCAAACACTTTGTACCCCATGGGAACTATAGACCCCAGTGACCATTAGGGACCACCTGTCCGTGTCTAGAATTCATACCCGTGAGTTTTGGGGAGGGACAGGATACCAGCCTTCATCATACCCGGATTTCCGTTTTGCAATCTGAAGTCAAAATTTTGAACCTGTTACAATCAGTATTACTCAGACGTTCAGAGCCGCGAGGGACATTCAGTCTCTCACTACATCACGCACATGACACATCATGCTATTGCATCCACCTCACTTCATTTGTGGGGGATCCTAAAGTCTATTTCCAAAAAAAAAAAAGAGAAGAAGAAAAAGGAAATAGAAAACCAGAAAAAGAAAGGAAAAGATATTCTATACAAAAAATGCTTTGATTTCAAAAAAAAAGGGAAAATAAAAGAAAAAAGAAAAAGTATGGAAAGACTTTAGGATTCTCCATAAACGAAAACATTGCATTCATACTATCATGCATTTTCTGGTTCTCTCATAAGCTTGTGGGGCCCTTTCTACTCAAGTTCTGACTTCAACAACTGATTTGACTTCTCACCGCCACAAGCTCTGAGATCAACTATGGAACAACTCCGTGAGGTTTTTGACTGAGATGAGACTAGAAATGGAGATTAACATGAATCAATCTATGGAGGATCTTCAAGTTTTTCTTTTAGACACGAAGAGTTAAGACAAGTTCCTCAAAGGCCAAATGCAAACGTTGATCTCACCCATGAGAAGGTCTTATGTATCAGAATGTTTGAATTGATGTTGAGATTCTTGTTCTTGGTAAGGAGAATTCGCATCATTGAAGTCTCCAAGTTTCCGAGTATTGAAATTGACAAAAGGTTCCACCTCTTGGAGAAAAGATTGAAATCCATAAAAGGTCGTGACTCCTTCAAGTTAGACATTATGTATTTGTGCCTATTGACTGGTATCAAGAGCTATAAAGGTCATTTACTCTCACTCTGATTGGTTTGGATATTGAAGCTAAAAAGGTAATCATCTCCTGTACGTGTGTGGAAGTTGCTTGGGGCTCCCGCACGAGGGATAAGCAAGACGCACTCTTATCTTGAGCATTGCATCATTCGCATTGCTCGAATCCCTAAAGCATTACAAATTCTTGGGTGACTTCGTCAGAATCTTCTTCCGTGTGATAATCAAGAGTGTTCTTCACAATACTTCTCATTCTCAAGGTTCTACTTCATATATCAATCGCCTTTTCTCAGGATCTCCTTCTCAGTGGCCTTGCTAGTTAACAGAGACAAGAAGAACATGAGAAACAGATTGATGTGATTCTATTGCCTTGTGCTCATTCGTTTCCTTGTTTGTTGGAATCACAATTGGTTAAGATTCTAGTATTGGGTCTTCCTCACCACAAGTAGCTCTCTTGAGTTGATGATCATACAAGATTCTTCCCATTTACGATGGCGATTACTACTCTAGCAACTATGCTTGGGGCTCCCGCACGAGGGATAAGCAAGACGTACTCTTATCTTGAGCATTGTATCACTCGCATTGCTCGAATCCCTAAAGCAAGGCAAAAGTTTACGACTCATGGGTGACTTCGTTGGAGTTCTCTTTTGGAGTAATCTGGAGTATTTGGAAAGAACTGCAAAAAGTATTCAAGATCAATAAGTCCAGACGGAGTCAAGTCTCCTCAACAATGGCAGTCATTTAGTTTCTTACTGCATTCTCATTGTAATTTTTCATTGTTTGTTTAAGCATTGCTAGCATGTAAAAACTTGTTAATTTCTGAATGAAAATAAAATACATTGTTTATGTTTGTCTTGAAGAAACCCATTCGTTTTCACTCATAAAATGTTTTTGGCATTACGATACCAACTTTACTTATCTCTTGCTTAGGCAAAAAGCGAGGGAGAATGATGAAAAATAAAAATGCAAAATCTCCAATTGTATGCTTTTGAATAAAATCCTACTGAGGATGTACAGGCATTGTTTCAAATCCCCAAACACCGGAGATATAAGGGAGATAGACCCTCGTTAACCCCTTTGAGCCTGGAAGTAGGAGTTTCTTTTATAATCATAAAAAACCCTTATTTTAACCTTGGGGCAGGGTAGTGTTCATTTAACTTGATCGAGCTTTCAAAACTCACCAAAAGGGTGTGCATCTAAGGATACAACAATGGTTATCCTTCCAGAGGTTGAGGAATGTCAAAACCGCAACGATTATCCTTATTCCATCAAGAGATCGAGAGATGACGATACCACAATGGTGATCCTTCATCAAATCAAAAAGTGAGGCGGTCGCAATCACCTCAAACGAATCAAAGACTATGCGAGGTCACACGACTTGTTCAAAAAAAAAAGAGCAAAAAAAAAAAAAATAAAGGCAAAAAAACAACGAAAATAAAAAAGGATGAAAAGAAAATGACAAAAGAAACAAAAGAAAAAAGACGATGAAATTGTCAAGCAAGAACAAAGTCGTGTGATAACGAATCAGAAGAAGAAAAGGTGAGCGACCGCCATGTCCGAAAAACCTCATTGATTCTTCAACCATTTCAAAACTCCTTGAGGGATGAACACTCGTGTCGAGTTAACTGAACATAGGAATGGAGAACATCACGAAGGGGGTGGGTACAAATAATTTTGAGCCTAAAAATCCTTTGTTTCTTTAAACCGTGAACCCGGCCAAATTACAACCCTTAAAAGTCCTAATTGAAGTAGGGTTTATTTCAAGAACGCACTCCAAAGAGATAACATTTAACTGACTCCCAGTGAAGCGTGACTCATATCCATGTTGGTATCGTACGTTTTCTTTATCTTCCATATGCAAAAATCGAGGTTGTGTCAACTAGTGATCCATTCACAAGAGGTCGCAACCTCATTTCAATAAAAAGTTTCTTTAAACTTCAAGACTAACATAGGCTTTGCATTAGAATCATCATTCTTAGAATTAACATTCTTTTGCATGCAAAATATGTGCTTAACATCAAGGAAATTTTCAAGGATGAGAATCAGTGAGCAATTTGATCATGTCAAAATACAAGAGACTTGAGAGCTCCGAGGAGTAAAAGCCAATCATTTCAAATTTTGACCATCAAGGGGAAGATCCTCTAAAAACTCCGTTGGGCATGAACAGTTAATGCCTTCTTCGATTACCTTGAGGGGAAGAGTTTGAAGACTCCGTTGAGCGTGGTAAAGTTGTTTCCACGGTTGTTTGACTTCAAAACAAAGAAAGCTTGAGGATTCTAAGTAAGATGTACCTAATCAGGGGCAATTGAATCGAGGTTGGACCTCTCAAATTCAGTATATCTGGGGCAATCATGTCGACAAATCTCTTCAAGCTTTGATCAATCTGGGGCAATCATGTCAAGGAATCTCTCTCAAATTCAACCAATCTGGGGCAGTTACGTCGAGATTTGACAAATCTCTCCAAGGATCCACTGGGGGCAATTTCCTTCATGGGTCATGAAACTTGGGGCAAGATCTTCAGAGTTTTATTGTCCTCTCCCTAATCATAGGAGTTTATTTCTCCTGGAACCTTGGTCTCTCCCCATGCATGGAGTTTATTTCTCCCGAGAGTTTGTTCCATTCCTCAAGCATAGAAGTTTGTTTCCTCCTAGGAGTTGTCCTACTCCCCCATCTGGGTTTCTTATCTGGATTTCTCATCCCCAACATGGTGAATCAAGGGAATCTCCTCAAGCTGAAAATCCTCCAAGCAGTGGAACATGGTGAGAAGTCAGAAGTTATTCTACACTCTACAAGCCAACAACCCGAAGGGGCATCTTGCAAATCAAAGTCCAATATCTATTGGCATCTCTACATGGTCCTTAACACCAAGGGGATTCTCCCTGGTGTTTACCTCACTAATGCCTTTATTTGGGACTCTGCATATAGTATTCACTGCATATAACATTGCATCCTCAAAAGCGTAGCATATCCGTCAAAGCGGATCATTACGCCATAGAAAAACTCAAACATGCATACAAAGCATAAGCCAGATAATACAAATCAGCACTTATTCAAGAGAACGATACTTTCCCACATAAAAAGTTGTCCTCACAAACTCCGCTTGATATCTGCTACTCCATTACAAATCTCCTCCAGCCATGGTGCCGATACTTGGTTTTCTCAATCCCCAAAAGAAATCTCCCCAATATGGATCGGATGCAATGTATTTCTTCGTCAGAATCGTTGTCTCCGAGGTTATTTCCCGTGTGCCGTGCGAAGTTAGAGTGCGAATGAGGATGAGCATTCAACCCATCTCATTTTTCAATCGTTTGAATAATCATACTTGGTGTGTGGCGATTCGAACGATTGCCACTCTTGAAGAGTTACACCCCGCCTTTGGCCTGAGGGATTAATGTAATTCTTATGCTTCGTAAGCATCAACATCCCCGTAATCCCCCGTGGTTACTGTCATCTTATTGCCGAGCCTAGTCGTCCCTAGTCTCGGTGATTCCTTCCCTCGTACGGGAAATTTTTTCAGATCCAACCCCCGTGTTGCCTATCCTTTGCCTTCCGTCCTGGCAAATCATTCCAAGTCTAAATCCCAATCCCCAGTAAGTCCATCTACCAAGTTTCTCAAACACTCGTCTGTGTCATTCTTTCAATACTCGTCTGTATCTCCTTTTGATGCTCGTATGTGTCATTCCTTTGATACTCGTCTGTATCTTATTTTGATGCTCGTCTGTGTCATTCTTTCGATACTCGTCTGTATCTCCTTTTGATGCTCGTATGTGTCATTCCTTTGGTACTCGTCTGTATCTCCTTTTGATGCTCGTTTGTGTCATTCTTTCGATACTCGTGTGTATCTCCTTTTGATGCTCGTATGTGTCATTCTTTCGATACTCGTCTGTATCTCCTTTTGATGCTCGTATGTGTCATTCCTTTGGTACTCGTATGTATCTGCTTTCGATGCTCGTCTGTGTCGTTCCTTCGATACTCGTCTGTATCTTCTTTTGATGCTCGTATGTGTCATTCTTTCGATACTCGTCTGTATCTCCTTTTGATGCTCGTATGTGTCATTCTTTCGATACTCGTCTGTATCTTCTTTTGATGCTCGTATGTGTCGTTCTTTTGATACTCGTCTGTATCTTCTTTTGATGCTCGTATGTGTCATTCCTTCGATACTCGTCTGTATCTCCTTTTGATGCTCGTATGTGTCAGTCTTTCGATACTCGTCTGTATCTCCTTTTGATGCTCGTCTGTGTCATTCTTTCGATACTCTTCTGTATGTCCTTTTGATGCTCGTATGTGTCATTCTTTCGATACTCGTCTGTATCTCCTTTTGATGCTCGTCTGTGTCATTCCTTTGGTACTCGCCTGTATCTTCTTTCGATGCTCGTATGTGTCATTCTTTTGGTACTCGTATGTATCTTCTTTCGGCACTCGTCTGTGTCATTCTTCCGATACTCGTCTGTATCTTCTTTCGATGCTCGTCTGTGTCATTCTTCCGATACTCGTCTGTATCTTCTTTCGATGCTCGTATGTGTCATTCCTTTGGTACTCGTCTGTATCTTCTTTTGATGCTCGTATGTGTCGTTCTTTCGATACTCGTCTGTATCTCTTCTTTTGATGCTCGTATGTGTCGTTCCATTGGTACTCATTTGTATTTTCCTTCGATACTCGTCTGTATCTCTCTTCAAACATTCGTCTATGTTACTTTATCTTTCTATCAAATCCATTTTTTTCCAATCATTGTCACATACATCAATCACCTCCTTTAAGAACCTTGTGTTGGCACCTTGGTTACGTTACAAGCTATCACCATCCAACTATTGCTTACCGTAAATCCATCCACCAGAAAAAAATTCTCTTTCCCCAGCAGATATCAAAACAAAAACAAAAACAAAAAAAATGAGGATAACATTTACACCAGCTTCTCCTTAGGACAAATTTCTGGTACTTTGATATTTAATCTTCTTCTACCTCGAATGTTCGAAAGGCTAATGTCAATCTCACCTTCAGGTTTAAGACGATTAAATAGGGGCAGCTGTCATACCCCAAATTTGTCCTACCCCTTTACTTCTAACTGGCTTAGGCTTTGCATTCATGTACATACATCACCTAGGTCATAATCCATACCCATGCATGCATATTATTGGTGATATTCAAAGGCTAGCAAGAAAAAGCTCTATTGCAAAGAAGTTTGATCAGAGAACAAGAAAACTGAGGTATAATCATGTGGCTCTATGTTCATTGAAGTCCTCCTGGATTGGGGTGTCTCTCTGCTTCAAATCAGGGCATTGATTAGAGGGTACAAGCTTGCAAATCATCTGGTTCTTTAAATCAGGGTTTCTTTGACCAAAGTCAACCAGTTGACTTTCTGGTCAACATTTAATCAGAAGTGGCTTCTATGTGTGGAAAACTTCTCATAATGACTGTGTGGACGTGTTTGTTTGACTGGATGTGAGTGGAAGAGATTTAATCGGGAATTTCATCAATAGTCGGAAAAATCAGAACAGTTGACTTTTGGGTCAAAATCGGGAAAATTATTCAAATATTGACTTTTGGTGGAAAATTAATCAAGAAAAGTCGAAGAACGGATAAAATCGGGAGTTCGGCAAAAAGTTGGGAAAAATAGAAAAAAGGACATTCCAACACTTAGAAAAATTTTTGATGTCTTAAATCTTGTTGAGCAGTCCACTTCAGCACCAGATTACACGTGGCAAACGACATTTTCCGGAAAAGTTTCTAAAATCAAAGTTGTTCCTCTCATGGAGGAGAACAACTTTGTAGTTTGACACTTTTTCATTTGAAGCTTGTATAAAGAGTTAGAGTGGTGTGAAGTTGCTGGAAACTCATTTGAATCAAGTCACATTCCAGGTCACCAGTCAGGTCATGATCTGGCATTTTCACAAACACATGGCATGCCAAATCTCCAGTCATTTTTAGAGCTGTACAGAAGTGATATGAACGCAAACTTGGTATCATTCTCTTCCTTGCCATCTCCTCTATCCATTGAAACAAGAATGGGTACAATTGGACAAATATTGAGTGAGATACAAGTCTTCAAAGTGGTGCCCCAACCCTGACCAAATTCTGCAGGCAGCCATGACACAGAATTCTGGGCACGCAACGCATTTCAGCAAACACATGGTGGACCAAATGTCAAAGCCTATTTCTTCCTCCACAAGTCTCTATCTTAAACAAGCCCAGTTCTAAGCTATTCCTTGCCATGTCCTCTATCCAATGAGACCAGTATCACTGATTTTGGACATGTATTGATCGAGATAGAGAGGCTCAAAGTACCACCCTCGCAGAGTCACGTTCTGGCCATACGCATGTGACAGCAAGCTGCTGGGCGTGTGCTGTGGTATTCGCATGAATTCAAGGCCATTTTTCTCATGCTTTTAGGCTTTATTTTGAGATATTTTCAACACCAATCTTGTTCTATCCCATGCCCTCTTTGATATGACACCATTCTTGCATCATTTAACAACCCATGGCTTGAGATATAAGTGTCCAAAGTAAGCACCACAGCATGAAAAAAAAAAAAACACACAATTGCACTACACACACATTAAAGTCCCACATTGGAAAGATGAAAAAGTTGTGCTACAAGTCCCACATTGGAAAAATGAGAAAGAGGTATTGCAAACTATTCCAAGTCCCACATTCAAGGATTGAGAATCACAAACTAATGGTTGGCAATATAAATAGAAACTCATACATCAACCATTTCTCACCTCCACTCTTCACCATATCACTATACCTCTCTCTCTCTCTCTCCTCTCTCTCTCTCTCTCTCTCTCTCTCTCTCTCTCTCTCTCTCTCTCCTCTCTCTCTCTCTCCTCTCTCTCTCTCTCTCTCCCCCTCCCTCTCTCTCTCTCTCTCCTCTCTCTCTCCCCCTCCCTCTCTCTCTCTCTCTCTCTCTCTCTCTCTCTACAACTCAATCCAAGATTCTCCCATAGGTAAATCTCACAAACCTCTTTGCATATCATGTAGCAAGTTTATGCATATTTTGTCCGACATTAGAAATCTTTTATTAAAAACAAATAAAAATAATTTTCTCCTTTATCTTTTTCTTTGCAATTTATTAATTGTTTCTTCTTAAATAAAAAACAACAAAAAAGATTTTCCACTAATTAGATTGTTAGTTTTTTTTGACTCTCTAGACTTTAATTGTTTTTTTAGAATTTAATAGACTTTTTACATAAAACCATAAAACAAAAATAATGGTTTTTATTTTATTTTATATATTTCAAATTAGTATCTCTTGCATGAAATAAAAATGAGATAGTTCATGAATATATTTTCACAAATAGTTTAGATTTAATTCTTTCTTTCTTTGTGAATATTTTCCATATATGTGAAATGTCTAAAATGCCCTTGATCCTTAGTATTGTCTTTTCCATTTAATTGCTTTTTCCTCCCTTATTTTCTTGTAGAATTAGAACAACATAGAATATAGAAAATAGGCTAGTCTCCCCCTTTTTGCATTCTTTTTTCTTTTACAACCATAAAACATTAATAAATACTTGAATAAAATCCCCTTAAAAAACACCAACCAAAAACACTTCAAAAAACCTAATAAATGTTCAGACTTAAAACAAAAGTGAGGAAGTGATGCGAGACCTTGTAGTAGGTTCTCGTCATCATGGAATTACCCTAAAAGACACAAACCAATCATTTCTTTTTCTTTCGCCTGCTTGGCACCTAAGGGCACCGTTATCTCCGCTCCATTGCATCCTAGGTCGATCCCTTATGCAAGAGCGTGAGCGTTAACTCCGCCCAACTAAAAAACACAAAAACAAACGGAAAATCGTTAGCCGAGCTACGGTAACTCTGATTCCTGAAAAGGATACGTAGGCAGCGGGGTAGGGCCCGTGCGAGTACAATTCTTTATTTTCCCTACATTTTGCATTCATTTCGCATTTAGACATAGACATAGTTATACACCCTTTAGATAGAAACAAACATAGGTGGATACCATCGAGTACGATGGGCGCGAGGGGTGCTAATACCTTCCCCTTGCGTAACCGACTCCCGTACCCTATTCTCTGGTCGCAAGACCCTGTTCCTTCCTTTGCTAGGTTTTCTGATATTCCTTTCCCTTATGGGATAAATATATTGGTGGCGACTCTGTTCATTTTTCGCGAGCGTGCGACAGCATGTACTCTTCATATTTTCATGTACACGTTCTAACCTCTAAATTATTATTATAAGGTAGTATTACACGTCAGTTGCCCAATGCTGCAAACCGTGCATCAAACGGAGCCACGAAACTCAAGTTACGCACGAAACAACACGCTTGGTACAAAATGTGAAGTCAAGTCTCTCCAAATATATGTTTTGATGAAGACAACTAAAATTCATTTGTATCAAGAAAGGATGAGCAAAAGGAACAAATGACTATGGATCAAGATAGCAATTTTCATGAAGATTAAGCTTTGATTGTCTGGTCTTCAAACTCAAAATTGGTACAAGTTAAACTTCAAGCATTGATAAACTTTAGTGCTAAAAAATCAACTACATAGTCATATAAATGCATGTCCATTCTAAATATTCATGCCACTTGATCTACACTTCTTAAACCATGTTTTTCCACCCTTTTGTTCAATGTAACCGATTATATGGTAGTTACCTATACCATATAACCAGTTACATCGTTGGCAGTAGCAAACACCTTTTCTCACTGAACTTTTTATACATGATGTAATCGGTAACCTCATATCACGTAACTGGTTACATGCTCGTGATTTTGAATTTCTGGGTTGTAGCGTTACCATGTAACCGGTTACATCTGAAGTAATGGCTCTTTTTCATGCATTTTCTGATCCAAACGAAATTCATTTTCAAACCATTAACTATTGAATTGATCGATCATTATACACCCTTTCTAAATAGCATGATACTCTTATAAATATCATACATTTCTGAATTCAATGCTACACCTCTTTCATGGAAATTTAACATTATTTAGTCTCTCATTTTCAAACATAGTGTTTTGATACTTGAACTTTCATTGAGATTTTTCTGCATAATGTTTCATATCAATTCAAAAACATTCTCATTCATTCATAAACACTTGAGCACTATTATATCATTGTAAATTGCTTGTTTGAAAGAGAAGGTCAATCTTAGTGATTGATAAATATTCATCTACTTTCTTTACTTAAATAATTTTCAGAATTGATTGTAATACATTGTTGTCCAAGATTGTTGGAAACAAGAGAGTGGATAATAAAGGATTATTTTCTTTTTCTACTTGATTGGTTTGTATACCTTATTGTCCAGGATTGGAAGCAAGAGAGTTGAGTTTGAGAGGATTGTTCTCATTTCAACTTGGTTGATCACAAGAGGATTGTTATTGGTGATTGTGTTGGTCTTGTATAAGTCCTAACAATAGTAAAATCTCTTTCGTGTTAAAAGGGGACTGAAGTACTCTCGGATTGTGAGGGGAACCAGGATACATCTTTGTGTTCTTTATTATTTTTTTACACTTTATCATTTTCATAAACACCTTCAAACCAGAAAAATAAAGTAACATACCACTAAAATCAAAAATTGACCATAACACCTATTTCACCCCCTCATAGACGCACTCTTAAACTTACACACAAACCAGAGAGCTACTTCGATCGCCCGTGTTGGCTAACATGACTTGTAGCACCCCCAAGCAAAATCCCCTTGGCAATGGCATGCCTTTGGTACAACCAGAGGGCTGCTACAGTCACCCGTAGAAGCTGTTACGACCCGTAGTAGTGCCCAAAATCCGAATTTTCTTTTACAATTTTCTGCGATCTCTCTTGTTTTCCAACCTTACAATATACCCAAACCTTAATTTTTGGCATCTAATAGCCCCAAAACATATCATACATCTAGGTACATGAAACCTATGAAATCCATCCCTTTCCAACATCAAAACAACATTATCTCATCAATTGGCCATCCTTTTCATCAACACATACATCAAGAATATTAACATCAACATCATCGAATCTCTCATGAAAATTTATCATGCAATTTTTCATCAAAGTAACACATAGCATGTTTTCACACCATAAAAATTAACAACCCATCAATAAATTATGGCGGTTCTGCACAAACTTCACATAATTCACAAAACCCTCGTCAATAGAGGACAAGGGAGAAAAGGAAAAAGATAAGATTTCACTTTGACTTTCATTTCACTTTTCTTTTCTTTCACTTTCATTTCTAATCCAAACAAAGCATTAGCGAAGAATGAGACTACAGAAGAAGAAGAAGAAGAAACAGGGTTTCTGCGCTGGAAATATCATTCAGGTATTTCTTTCAATTCCACTTTACAGCTTAATTAGTTTGCTTAAAATTGTATTCAGTAAACAAATCATGCTTGTATCAATATTTGTTGAGTTCTGAGTTTCGTTCTTCATGTTCGCTCATTTTACATTAACTATGAAATTCAACCTTTATGAATTATTTTAGGATTAACAATATCTTGCATTATAATCACACATTCTATTCATTCTAAGATATGGATTTTCGATATCATGGCATGTTTATTTTTCCACTATTTTGTGATCATTTTGAGGATAATATGTAACTGAATTGTGACAGACTAACTACTCACCAAAGAGATGTTCGTCATCAATTTTCAATTTCAAGTTCTTCGAATTTAATAACATACAAAAATTTCTTTAACTTGCGCAATGCGCGCGTCTCATTCTAGTTTTAATTAAATTATTACCTCGCTAGAGAGCTCTCACCACTAATTCTATCAAAGGAAACATAATCTAAGGTGCTGCTGGGTAAGCTCTCATGAGTGTAAGTAGATTCAGACGGAGGAGTAATCTTGTTTTCCAAACATTGTTTCAGTTCCATAACTACATGCTTCATGCTTGGTCTATTGATGGAAGTTGGTGCTACACAAGCCATTGCAGTATCCAAAGCTTTCGTTGCAGAGGAAATATCAAATTCTCCTTGTAATCTAGGATCTACAATATCCTTTATCTCTCTTTCCACCAGCGTGGAACCAACCCACTGAATAATATGGATTTTTTCTTCAGTTTTGGTTATCGCAGGTTGCCCTGTAATTATCTCAAGCAAAACTACCCCGAAACTGAAAACATCACTTTTTTCTCTCAGCTTGCTTAGTCTATTGTACCTGCACAATATATACTTTTAACTTAAAATGAAGCTTATATTTAAAGATAGAGATGATAAGAACTTACTCTGGATCAAGGTATCCTGGTGTGCCAGCAACAACCGTGAAGACATGAGTGTCTCCTTCATTAGGAAAGATCTTTGACAACCCAAAATCAGCTAATTTACCCTGGAGTTTTTCATTTAGTAAGATGTTTTTGGATTTAACATCTCTGTGAACAATTGGTGGATTACAGCCATGATGCAGATACTCCAATCCTACAGTTGAGTGTTGAAATTAAGTAAAGCTTTGTTTCATAAGATGTAAGTCTTTATGAGCTATATTTTGATTGATGAAAATCCTGAAACTAATGACCAAAGGGAATTATATTCACCTTCTGCAGCATCTACTGCAATTTGAAGTCTCTGATTCCAACTTAATATATTTTCGTTTTTATCTGCATTCATCAAACAAGATTAACCAAGAAAGAAAATGACATCAATGCTGCATTTGGTTTAGAGTGACACAGAAATGTTGTTTTCCAATTCAAACAAGTTGTTTGAATTGGAAACAAGTAGAGAAAAATCATTGACTCAGTTTTTTGGCTGACATGATCATATAAACAATACCTGACAAGTGGTTGGCTAAATCTCCATTAGCCATATACTCATAGATTAGAGCCATGTTGGTGCCATCATCACAATACCCTATAAGACCAGTCAAGTATTTATGATGAACTATGGCAAAAAGTTTAGCCTGTGAATCACATAGGATAAAATTGGTTAACTATATTTACACACACACACACACAAAGGCATGATGAAATTTGCAAGTTAGTTAATCATACTACCTCTGCTTGAAATTGTAGAGATCCTTGAGCTGATGAGGAAGATAGCATTTTGACAGCTACCTCAGTATCATCATCAATCCACCCATGGTAGACTGTTCCAGATGCTCCTTTCCCCACAACCTTTTCAAAGTTTTTGGTAATGCTTAATACTTCTTCATAGGTGAATTCTTGTTTCTTTGACTCTAGTTCCTGCTTTATTCTTGAGTAAGCACCCACCTTGCTCAGCTGATGGGAAGCTGGGACGAAGCAAACACATTCATTATCAAAATGGAAGAAAAAGTACAGTTTTTCGTTGCAGTATTTACATTTGAGTTTAATTTTGATACACAGTGAGCGTAGTCAATAGAATAAAAACAACATGTACCTTGGTGTCTCTTGTAGTATATGCGAAAAGAAACCATTGCTACCGCTAGTATCACGACAGCTCCTCCGAGTGATGCTACTAATGGAACCACAACCTTATTTCCATTCCCCTTGTTGCATGAACCTGAGGAGCAAAGATTTGGATTTCCACCAAAACTTGCATTTACAGTAAGAAATAAATAATGTTATGTATTTGACATTTGTCTGACAAAATACACTTTGTAATATAAAAATGATATAAATCAATAGCTCGTTGTGGCATGGAAAATGAATCATAAAAGAAAAAGAGTATTACTTAAAAGTAAAAATTGAAGTGAAACATACTTGAATTTGAGCACACTATTCTTAGGATGCACAAGAAGTTCTTTTGGAATTGCTCCTGATAGCTTATTTCCTTCCAGGTTTCTTCAATAAATAAATCACTAAAATTACGATTTATACACACGTTCTTACCATGATATTTAAACAACTGAATCATTAAAGTTAATTGAAAAATCAAGTTCATTTAGTTGAACCTAGCCTCATTAAAGCTGTCACTACTCTAGAGAATTTACCGAAGTGAAGACAGTTGACTTACAAAACTTTCAAAAAGCGCAGCTGAGATAGGAAATCAGGCACTGCCCCAGTCAAGCTGTTATTTGACAAATCCCTAAAATTGGAACAAAATGTTTTTACTCAACTTTAGGAACTGACTTCATTTTTGTGATAATTTATATAGCTTGCTACTTGAATATCATAGATTGAAGGACTTACAAATATTCTATTGACTTTAGATTGGATATGCTTGGAGCTATAGTTCCAAATAAACCGCAAGAAGTTAAGTTCCTAAAAACATGATTATGAAGTTCGTTAATATCATTGAAGACTAGACTATAAAGGTGAAGTTATGTATTTCATTTCATGCTTCTTAACTTACAAGTATATGATCTTTGGTGAATTAGATCCAACATAGCTGCAGTTTAGACCATCCCACAAATATGACATAGGAGTACAAGGATCTCCCTGCCAGTTTCTCTTGATCCCATAAATTGACTTCACATTTTGGATAGCATCAACTATTATATATTCATAAATTAAACCATGTCAAGAAAAAATTGAACATATTCCTATGAATAATAATAAGATTATAAACATAACGCATGTAAATAATGATGTGCAGGATCTTGAAAATCAGTGTATCTAACTATGTTACATACCGTCTGTTTGATATGTTTCTGATTGTAACAAGTCCTTTGTCATGTATATCTCGATCGCACTAAAGAGTGGTGGGAGAGTTGATTTACTAGTCTTATTAAGCCAAAGTTCCAACTTATTTTCACTTATAACTGATACATAATACAGGCTCTGCAGGTACAAAGGGTTGACTGTATTTAAAAGCTTCCCATTTACAAAAATGTTGAACTCTCTAATTTGATTTGGCTCGAGTTTCTGGATTTCAGCAAAGTACAAATACATGTAATATCTGGAGGCATTATACTTGGGAAGGAAGTAAAACTTTATATTGTCACTGTCTTTTTCTGGAATTGATGTTGTTTGCATGACAGCGGAGGGTGGTAGCGGTAAGAAATTGAATGAAGGTGCTCCTTGGTCTATGATGAGTGAAGTATCTGTCTTTTTCCAGTCTTTTGAGTTATATGGTGTCCATATTCTGTCATAAATATCATCTGGATACCTTTGAAAAAGGAAATAGTGTTACGCATTAGCGAGCATTATATTAACAATAGTAGTATAGAAAAAATCGTGCATCATTTTGACACGACTTAAATACGGTTTTAGTCCATAAGTAAGATGACTCACCTGATATTTGTACCACCCTGTGAGCCTACATCAAACCTTGCCAAAAGTTCCAAAGAGTTAACAAGATAAGCATCACTGTTAAGAACTCTAACCTCTAAAACTGAAATAAAAGGTGTGCCCTTTCCAATATTGAACAAACAAACATGAACATAATCTGAGGAAGCGGCATAAATTATTTCCTTAGTTATTAAACTCGATGAATCCTCAAACACCACAGATTCCCACTGTTTGGCTCCAAGGTAAATATCAAATTCAGGAAGAGAGTCTTTTCCATCATAATTACCATACACAAAACTGGCCCTGACTAAGTATTTTTTGCTACTTCCTTGGGAAACATAAAGGGTGTAGCAATTCCTTGTTCCTTTTGGGAAACTTCTTACATTCCAGAGCTGTCTTTCAAGGGAAGGCTTGTGTTTAGACGATATGCTGCGGCTTACACCAGTATCTGTGAAATTAACATCCCAAGTGTAATAGATGGAAGTAGTTTCATCTGTGTAGCTTGGTTCATCCACTAGTCCACAGTCAATACTAATGAATCCTACAAAAGGGTAAAACAAAGTTCTAAGAACATGAAACGTAATTATCAGTATCTCACGATACATGCAAGTCATATCTCGATTTCATACTAATGTTATGAGATGAAACTGCCAAACCTGATTGGTTGTTCTGAGCACGAACAACGAAAGGAAAAATCAAAGAAAGTAGAAATACTAAAAGTAGCAAGTACCCTGCCATATGTGAACTTGAAAACTTGTTACACACTTAATCTGATATAAGATGTTATTACTACAATAAAAGTATTAGATGATTTTATTCATTTTAATCTTCATATAGTTTCTGTTCTTAGTCAAATTCTTCTGCATATTAAATTCTCTCACCATTTATTTATTTTTACTATCAGAAGCTTCCCAATTGAGCTATCTGTATTGTGTTTGTACTTTTCTTTGCCATATTTTATTACTGGACATGCAAACACGATTTGATATTTGTCAATGACTAATTTTTGCAGTATTTGGTGGACAAAAAAGGTTACAAATATTCATATAACATGCATATCAATTCTTAATTTTTAATTTCTCACTTTTTGGTTGCTATCTGCTTGTCAAAATTGATAAACCAAAGTAAAGACAGCAGGGTACATGACCAAAATTTTGAAAATGTTGGCATTAGGCCTATTTTTAATCACTATACTTATCAAGGAAGCTTGTTGATGTTGATTAAGTCAGAAGTATTTTCAATATGTTAAATTAAAAATCAATTTTGTTTAAAACCAACTTATTCAACTTTGGACCAGCATATGACAATTGGCAACTCCAAATAAGTCGTCTATTAACTATGCATTCAATCAGATTTGTTGAAAAGAGTGTTCTTATTAATTTTTTTGTATATATATATATATATATATATATATATTTATTTGGAATTCAACCATCAACTATTCAAACCTTACGGCAACTAAAATAACTACAATTATCTAATTTTATATCCACTAGTCCTTAGTCTTTGCCAAACTAACATTTATTTATATTATATATATATATATATATATATATATATATATATATATATATATATATATATATATATATATATATATACATATTCACTGCATTCTTATCTGCATTCATATCTGATCATTCCAATAACAAGAACCTATCTCACATTCATATTTCTCTCTTGTATTGTTTGTAGCAATGGCAACCAATTCTCTGAAGTTTACTTTGTTGACAATTTTCATCTTTGCCATGGCTCTTTCTCCAACTTTACCATGTGATGCTGCACGCGATTTTGTAGCAGGTTCTGGCTTGAAACTTTGAATTGATCATGGCCTCATCAAGTGGTTTTTTCTATGATAAATAACTATCTCTTGAATTTTATTTTGGTGTGCAGTTAATAAGGTGATATGTATTCAGTGTGTGTGTTGCACTCCACCACCACCAGGAACTTGCTGCAAGAAGTGCTGTGCTTCTTCTTCTCCACCTCAAACTGAGACAATTGGGCAATCGCCATAGTAAAGAAATCACATGCCTTACTATAATATTTGTGTAAGAATCATTCTCATAGTCATAATGTTACTATAATTATCAAGGACTGGATTTCATATAAGAAATTAGATCTTTAAAGTTATAAATTGGTTTGTGACTTACAAATTAAAAATTAAATACCGCAGAATGTGCTGTACAAATTAAAAACCGAAAACAAAATTAAAATAAGATAATAAGAAGAATACTTAGATACAATTATTTAGGTGTGATTTGAATTATTTTTCAATGATAATATGATAAGTGTATAATTTCTTCTTACACATATATAATTTTCTTCTATTTTCACTCCTTAAATGATGTTAAAATACACTTGCCATATTTTCATTGACAAATAGTATAAACTACACTTTAGGAATTGTAGGTAAGTTTTTTCAATTAATAAACACTAAAATTTTGCAACCCCTGCCAAATGGATGTAAAATGAAAATAATAAAAAAAAAAGGAATAATTCTGCTTGCGTACGGTGACACTTTAGACAACATCATACCAACTTTAGACAACGCCATATCAATTTTTACCTAAAGTCATTCTACCTTTCACACAAAAAAGATAGAGAATCTTTAGGTAGAAAATCTTTACCGATGTTTCAACCATTCTCCTTATGTCTTTTCTAATTGTGATTTAATATTTGCAAATTATTTCAATGTGATAAAAAATACAAAATCCATTTTATTTTCTAATATTAACATAACTTAATTCGTAAAACTTTTTTTTTTCATATTTTTTAACTTCATGTAAAAATGAAAATAAGATCTTTAGAATATGTTTGGATTGATGGAACAAAATGGAATGAGATGCAATGAAATGGAATGAGATAAAATAGAATGGTATAAACTTAAGTTTCATTGTTTGGATTGATGGAACAAAATGGAATGAGATGCAATGAAATGGAATGAGATAAAATAGAATGGTATAAACTTAAGTTTCATTGTTTGGATTAAATAAAAAAGGATGGAATGGAGCGGAACCGAATGAAAAACATTCCATCTCATTCCATCACTTTTCATCATTTTTTACCCTCTGATTTAGACGGAGTGACAAAACCTATTTATTCCGTCATGAGATACTCAAATGGAATGACATCTTTATTCTATTATGTTCTGCTCCGTTTTATTCCGCTCAGTTCGTTTTACAACATTCATAGTCTTAGTTTAAGAATATAAAGGGGAGAAAGAAGAGTTGCAAGATGGAGAAAAGTGGGAGAATGAGAGTTGCACGAGTTCAAGATGAATAGTCAACAACAAATTCACAAAACCACAACTGAAAATAGGGAGGGTGAGAGTTCCAAATGATTCACTTAAAATGAAAATAGGATCTTTAATTTAAGAATATGAAGGAAAATAAAAGAGAAGTTGCAAGATGAAGAAAAGTGGAAGAATGAGACTTGTAGGATTTAAAGATGAATAGTCAACAACCACAAATCACAAATGAAAATAGGGAGAACGAGAGTTGCACGTGACTCACTTAAAGATCTATTGCATGAATGATGAGAGTACAACACAATAAATGAATTTGGAGATTGTTCTTTCTACTCTTAGAAGTGAAGAACCACTCGTAGGAAACTCGAAAATGCCCTTGGAAAAAATACATAACTTAACACTTCGTACACTCCTTACACACACCAAAACACTTCGTAAGTGAGCCATCGTCCCCATTTTGCCAAAAAATAATTCATATGTTAACTTCCGTATTGATTAAAGGGTGAGTCCGTAGGTTAAGTTCTAGACTAACTCTTGGACACATTTTTAACCCATAGTGTGTGTTTATTAGGTCAACTCAATGGATATTATGGAAGTTAATTTCATTATTAACCCTCAAGATAACAAATTTTTTTCTTAGGTAGAATTTTTGTTTAAAAAATTGACATATTTTAATAAACCTTATATAATTCAATCAAACTATACATTGATCACCAAATACAATCAAAATGCTATATATAATTCGGTCAAACCATACATTTATGTAAGTAAATCAAACTACCATATATTCAGTTAAAATGCAAACCATACATTATTCACAAAATACAAATAAAAATAAAAATGATCAAAATACAAAGAAAAGTTAACTATTGTGTATATTTGATTCTCTAGTTCCTCTGTTGCCTCTTGTACTATAAGACATTACATGTCTCGTCTATCACGGCCTCTACAATGGCCTTCCTAGGAGTGCTTTCTGAAACTCTTCTCTCTCTGTCTGTCTATACGCGCTAGCTCAACAGCTACAATACACCGACATGCATGCAATACATGATTTTCCCTAGCTTGCTCTTCCTCTAATATCTCTTAATGAGCTGCTTAGGTGGCTCTCCCTTTTTATTCGGTGTCATATAAGGATGTAACACTCTAAAAAACCATTGGATGTAGCCAAATGCAGAACTCCATGAACATTGAGCTAATAAACTTCGTACATCCTCTAAGACTAGATGATGAAGGTACTCCGCAAATATCTCGTCAACATCTTTGCGGTAAAATGTGGGAGAAGCATCATCGTTGAGGGCTCTATAAATTCCCTATAGAATCGAAGTGGCATGTGACTCGCTCAAGTAGATGCATATACATCAGATGTAACCCACAAGTCAACCATATGAAGTAGAATGATGTCTCATTGAAGGAGCGTGTCTCTCGGTGATCGTTACACGGTGTGAAGTTTATATCCTTTGTCACAATGCAATTAAGATAAACTCTAAACAACTTGGTCACTTGATTGCCCCTGGGTGGGATGAAGGAGAAAGCGCATTGGAAAGCCTCGTCGTATGCACTCATATATGCAGGGTCGGTCCTGGGTTTCTAGAGACCCGGGACAAATAATAAAATGGACCCTAACAAAAAATTGAACAATTAATCAAATGAGAATCGTCTCATACAATTATTTTTCATTATTTTTTGTGTAAAATTTATTTATTTATCGAGCTTTTATCATATTATTGGATAATCATATATGTCTGTTCACACAGATAAAAAAATTTAAGTGTATTAAAAATGTACAAATATTTTTAATATCAAATATATTAATACATATTTTTTTAAGTATATAACTCTGTAAAAGAAAACTTAAAATTTGCTATAATTATATAGTAGTATAAATAAAATTGAAAATAAAAAAAATTTAATATTAATTTAAGAGCTGTGAAATGGTGGATACTGTAGGTATCATTTATTTCTATAGTTTTTTAATGAATTGATGGTTTGAAATAATTAATTCAAAAAAGTGTCACAAGGATTCGAACACACTACCCACTAACTTTTGGTATCTGGATTAATTCATTTCCGTTAATACATTTCCTCTAGGCAACTTTAAATTATTATTAAAATAGTCTGAACAATAAATATATACAGCTTTAATACAATTTATATTTTTGAACACCCAATCTATAATTTGAGGCCCCTAAATTTGTGAGGCTCTGGGCTGTGGGCCTGCTTGCCCTGACCCAGGGCCGACCTTGCATGTATGCCCAGCCAGAGAGGCGTGGAAAGTATTGGAGGATCCATGCCTAAAAATGGTATATATGAAATATTAGTAACAGCGAAGCACGGTCTTATGAAATATTAGTAACAGTAAATATGCAAATATATTATCGTAAATAGGGTGTTACTTGTTGTCATATGTCTAGTTTTCCATAAACAAGCTTCATTTAACTTGGAGTACGGGTAAACCTAACAAGAGGCCCCTCGATTGTACTCATTAATGCTCTCCAAGTCAATGAAGTATCTCAAATAGAGGACATCAACATAATATGAAATTTTGTACACATATATGGATGTGCAACCCAGATATAAGAGCTATGACTTCATTTCACATATTCTATGATGTGCTACCTATGCATCATCACCTCAATTGTCGCATCCAGGTGGTATCTATACGTCCTCTCCATAAATCCAACTCTAGCATGACATCCTCTGGTGTCATCCATCTCTTGTTGGACATCACTAAATCCAGCTTCCAAATATTGCACCATCATATCTAGTGAGTCTGAAGTAGTTTAAAAATATACCCCTGATCGAAAGATGTAGAAGGGATGGCACATCATCAAGTGTGATGGACTTGTCACTGATCAAAAGATGGAATGAACAAGTTTCTGAGTGCCATCTCTCGATAAAAATATATAGCAAACCATGGTTAATAAAATATACACAATCCAGGATAAATCTTGTCGCCCAGATAGCTACATGACATCCATAAACCATGATTCATTAGGTTGTGGCAACTTCATAATCTTGCTACTGTGGTTGATACATTTCAACGACTACGGTGTTGTAAAAAAAATACATTAACGTTAGAATGTTCAAATCTTATAACGTCAGAATATTTAAAAGAATAAATACAGATTTATTTTACATCTTCACCCCATATGTGCTTACCAACATGGTCTGCATTTAGAGAAAGCAATGAAGTGTTTGAAGGGTCTTCTAGATAAACATCAGGAACGACAATAATATGTTGGGCTTGTGGGATATCAGGGGTAACAACAGGGGACTCATGTCTCCGGGAGGATGATGACAAAGATGAATGAACTTCACAAGACGGTGCTTCAATATCAAATGAAGTGGCACAAACGGCTAGAGAAAGGGGTCTAGCTCTTTCTATCTGAACAGAAGCATACAGAGCCACTCTACCATGCCTCAATTTGTTTATGTTGTCAGACATTTTACCTGTAATTACTCCAGAAAAATATACCATAATTAGAGAAGTCAAACCCAAGGGACATAACATGAAAAATTTAAAAGCAATGCAAAACAACAAAATTCGAAAGTTAACTTCTACATTTGTAGAACAACAAAATGCGGAAGTTAACTTCTATATCCTCCTGAAACTAGAAAATAAAAGAAAATAGCATGCCCAAATACTCTAACTTCAAACATAAAAGAATCTACATGCATGTCTTACTAAACAACCTATTATGCGTCATAATATACCATAAACAACCTGTAATGCGTCATAATGTACCATAAACAATCCATAATACGTTTAACTTCAAAATAATACATCAAAAACCAAAAAAAAATGAAAAACTTACCGAATGTGAAAAGTCGATGATTTTCAATTGAATGAAACGGGTTAGAGATTGATTGATATCTTAAACTTTAATACAATGCAATATAAATAGCAAGAAAGGTTGAAAATCATGAACATTATTAATACAGTGTTATCATAAACACGAATATCATGAACATTAAAAAAGGACAAATATCTTGAATATATTTATCTAGATCACTTGAATCGGATGTTATCATCATATCATGATAATGATAAAAATAAAATAAGAGTGAGCCAAATTAGTTCCCCTTTAAAAAAGTCATATGTGCACCAATAATATATTATACATCATCTCCAAAATTAAGCTACTTTATACCTTCTTAAATTATGTTACATCATTATAGTCATAGAATGGAGACAATGTTATCAATAAAATAAAAAGAAATCACCATAATGTTATAGTTAAGATAAAAATATAATTCAGTTAAACATTAGAATATGTAATTGTAGATAATAGAACATAAAAATATCATAAAATGAAACAATACAATATATTCTAAAATTGGTTGCCTGTCCCTATTAAATCGTAAAATTACAAAACCATTAAAAAAATACATAAAATTAAACAAATTAACATATCTTTCAAATTACTTCCATATTCCATAATTTAATTGTATCAAAACTTAGATTTTGGAATTGGATGGTAATTTTAAAGATGTGTTTGTTTGTTAATAATGTGTAATTTTTATATGGTATTGTGAATTTTTTGATAATATAATAGTAGTCAATCAATTTTATATTGTGTTTCATTTTTATGATTTTTTTCCCTCTATTTTTTGTACTAGTATCATCAACAATGGTATATTTTAATATTTAATTGCATTGTGAATTTCTCTTAACTGTAACACTTTGATGATTTCTTTTTATTTTATTGAAACATCATCTCTATTATATGATTATAATGATGAAACAAATCTTGATGTATAAATATGGCTTAAGATTCTTTAGAAGACATATATATTCATAATTCACTAGTGCATATTATAACACTCTTTCACATGGAGAATTAATTTGGATCACTCATATTTTATATTCATTTTACTAAATTTATTTTTATCATAATGTTAAAAGTCATTTCAAATACGTACATATGTTCATATGAATATAATAAAGAATTAGATAGAGACTAAATAAAATGATTGAAAAGATCATGCAAACAATTAACTAATGAGTCATCCTTATATATACATGATATTTTTCATGGTATATCTATTTTTTTAAAATATAATACTTAGTTTTTAGAAAATGACGAGAATATCATGGATTAAAAATTGTATATACCATTCATCTAAATTTGCTTATAAAAGTTGTTTCTACATTTTAAGTTTTCTAAGAAAAAAAGAAAATAATTCATATTCATTTATAAATTAAATAAGGTCGAAAGAAAATAATTATATTAACTTTTCAAATTAAAACAAAACAATCTTAAGTATTTAAGAATAAAAAACACATTAAAATAACAATTCACTTTTTTACTCAATTCAATTCAATGCTTCGTAGGAGGTAAATCTTACTTATCAAAATCTAGCATTTTTTAAGGTTTTGAAGTTGACATTTCTTCATCAATATCATCTCTTTCTCTAGCTTTTTCATCCACCTCCTTTTTATCATCGTGTAGCATTCCACCTACATCAATTTCATATATAACACGAGTCATAAGTCAATTAAGTTAATTAGAAAAAAGGAAATATTAACATTGAAGCAATAGTGAGATTACAAGGGGTTTAACTTTACCATAAACCTATACACGAGTTATTAATTTTATGAAAATATCAATTCAAAACACCATCACATTCTAAATTGTAAGATCGTGATCTAAATCATAAGATCTCGTAATCTTAGGCTATTACCATGCTTAAACGAGTTGAACGTACCTAGAATCGTGCAATCACTTGAGATTCCAAAAATAATTGATTTCCAGGTCAGATTTTGTGATATCGATCTCGTAAAACCATGAAGAAGAATTCTTCAATCCTTATACTCGCATTTAACCTACAAAATCCACTATTTGTCACTCCATTTTAATAGATCACATTTTCAAGAAAAAAAGAATGATATACACAACATCGGTTTTCCCGAGCAAGCCGCCGCGACAAGAAACTATGATTTATTTTTATACCTATATATATGGTTAATTAGGGTAGACATAGGTTATTGGGCCAACATTTTGTTTTGGCCCATGTGTTCAATCATCGAATCAAGATCTTTTATTTGAAAATGAATTAACATGTTGGAAAAGTATTGAAATGGACTCATCACCAATTTAATTAGGATAAGATAATGTATAATTAAAAATAAAATTATTTGAGAAATATGAAAATAAAAAAATAATAAGTGAAAAAAATCCTTAATAAGGATAATTAATTAAATATCACAAACCATATATCGAAACATTAGAATATAACCAAAACATAAAAATCACAAAGTCCAAATTTTACATGCATGACTATATTTACAGGCTTATAGTGAAATATAAAATTACCCTTCATCATAATAAAATACGAAACAATCCATTGTGAAAAAAATAATGAGATTGTACTTGTTAAAAAAGTACAGGAGTGTGTAGTATCTCTATGCGAATAGAGAATACTTAGAGGCCTTTATAGTTAAGGATGGTTAGGGCTTGACTCATGATGATGAGAGTCCTATTTGGTGGTGTTTACGATGGTAAGAGAGAGGCATTTTATGTGAGGTAGGAGGCTTTATGCTTTATGCATTATGCATTACGATAAGGGTATAATGATCTATCTTCCCAACCTTAGGGTTAGTTACTTATATAAGCCCTTAGGCCTAAAGCTTTCTAGGAACTGATAGCCACCCACTCAGTCAATAATGGACTTTTGAATCCCTATATCCTAGGAAGACGTGGATGAGTCTGTTGACCCTGACTTTCCTATAGCCGAGGAATGTCGTTTCCCATGTTTCCCATCACTAGGCGATTAGGGGGTACTTAGGGCGAGACGAATCCTAAAGGCATGCGACGTATATGACAAATCTACTGTTGATGATAGGCTAATCCAAGGTACGTGTTTTATTATTGTTACCCCTTTGATTGCTATTATTGATATCGGTGCAACACATTCTTTCATTTCTTTGGATTGTGCTAAGAGATTGAATCTTGTGTTGTCTGATATGCTTAAAAGTATGGTTATTGATACCCCTTCTATGGATTCTGTGTCTATGTGAATTGTCCATTGAGTATCTTTGGTAAAGATTTCGGAATTGATTTAGTTTGTCTTCCGTTAGAACAACTTGATTTAATTTTGGGTATGAACTGGTTGGAGTTTAATTGTGTGTATATCCACTGTTTTGATAAGACGGGTTATCTTTCCTGAAATTGGTGTAACGGAAGATGTGTTTTTGTATGCTAAGCAAGCAGATGAATCAATGCAAGATGGTGCGACGGTGTTTATGTTGTTGGCAACCTTAGACGTCATGAGAAGAGAACAATTGAAAAATTTCCAATAGTTCGTGATTTTGCGGAGATATTTCCTGAAGATGCAAGTGATTTACCGTCGAAACGTGAAATCGAGTTTTCGATTGATTTAGCTCTTGGAACTAGTCCTGTATCGATGGCTCAGTATCGGATGTCAGCTCCTGAGTTAAATGAGTTGAAAAGTTAAAAGAGTTGAAGTGATTTTACGAAGAATTTTCCAACATAACAATTCAACGAACTTCCTTGGAATCTTAAAATGATTAATACCCATTTATCAGATAAATAGCAATTTATAACATTAATTTAAAAGAATTACTTTTAACATTGTAATTACAACTTTCATTGTATCAAAATATCTATTTACCATCGATAAATATTTATAAAAAAATAAGACAAATTTTATCAAGACATTAATTAATTTGGTTGAAATATATCATTTCAGCTATACTTTTAAATGTTATTTAATCATTTAACTTGACACCAATATTTCATATGTTCAATATAGATGACAAAAACAATTCATTTCTGCTGATATGTCTCATAAAAGAGGTGGCAAACAATATTTCATTTTCAACAACTGAGTGACATTATTGTGGAAATTCAAAACAGCTGAGTGGCTTATATAGCTAAAGATTTGCCACACTAGCTCACTATGGTTAAAGATTTAAATGGAAAATTCATCTACAAATGTGTCCAACCAATGTCATGACATTTTTTTAATAATCTTTTCTATAATTCATCATGAGATTTCCCCTCTACTACTGGTACCTCCTGATGAAGTTTGGCGAGATACTTCGCAGCTAATGAGGCGTGAAGCGCAGCACCATAAGGAAGCACATCTTCGTTGACTTTGAAATAGGGCGAGTGTCCCGACGGAAGATGTTCAATTGAGACATCCTCCATTCCGAGGAGGAAGATGTAACCCGGCACAGCCTCTTGATAGAAGGCAAAGTCTTCTGATCCCATCATTGGTTCCATGCCTTTAACTTTATCGGCGCCGAGTAAACTCTTGGCGACACTTTGAAAATAGTCATGCAGGTCACCATTGTTTACAGTTGGAGGGACGAGAGGCTTCTCTTCTTCCAAGAAGCTGACTGTTGCATTGCATCTCTGCACAGCAGCTTGTCCAGTAATAACCTACATCAACGAAACGGCTTTAGCGCCTAAACAGGATAGCAGTGATAACTATAAGAAAGAGTACATTCTACATATTTCTGTAATCCATGGTTTTGAGCCCTCCCAAACAAGTTTTTAAATCACATGAAAAGAGACGTATAAAATGAAATGAATTCATTCTTATTCATAACAGACCTGCTCAATGCGGTGTCTCATTTGTGCGAAGCTTTCCCTCGAAAAAGATCGAAAGGTGCCACCAATTGTGACAGAGTCTGGAATAACATTGAATGCACCACCTCCTTGAAATTTTGCTACAGTCAAAACCTGTGAGGATATTATTCATGTCAGGAAGATATAGGGGACACGCCGTTTTCATCAAATTCAAAAATCTTTGCAAACAAATAATGCTGTGATATGGTTCTCAACACTTTTCCCTTCAAACAGCTACAATATTTCACAAAGACTGTGTGCCTCCGAGAAGAAGTCCCAGAAGAATACAAAGCTTTTAATACTTCAAACAATGATGAGTTGGTAACAAAGACACAGTCTCAAGTTAAGTAAAGTACCAAATTCAGAAAGCAGCTTTTATTTATAGACATGAAAACTCTAAGCAGAAAAAAAGAGTCTATTCTTTTTCGCAGGTATCACCGCGTGGCTTAAGCCAAAAGAAATTGCTTTGGCAGGTTGGTTGTATTGGCAAAGAAGAATTCAAAGAACGGCGCAAACTAAGTTCAAATGGGCGGTTGGAAGCGAAAACAATAAAGGAAATAAGAAGTTAACCTGAGAGTCGAGGGGATCAGCTTCGCGAGAAATGATATGTTGTAAGCTAACAATGACATTGGAAGCTGCCAATATGGGATCTATAGAAAGTTGAGGAATGGCTGCATGTCCACCCCTGCCACTTATTATTGCTTCAAAGAAGCCACTTCCTGCAAACTGAGGACCAGACCTAGACGCCACTTCGCCTAGAGGCAAGTTATTTAGGACATGCAATCCAAATATGGCAGAGACATTTTCCAAGACCCCAGCATCCACAATTTTCTTAGCCCCACCACATCCTTCTTCTGCAGGTTGAAAAACAAGAAAAACAGTTCCCTATACCAAAAAAAAAAAACAAGAATCATATTACAGACCCCCACAGTAGGATGAAATCAGAAGAACAAGATAATTCAAAAAATCAAGAAGCATACTTGTAAATCTTTTTCATGTTGTTTTAGGATGTTTGCAGCACCAAGAAGCATAGCAACATGAGCATCATGACCACATGCATGCATCTTTCCACCTACTTTACTCTTATGCTCCCACTCCACCAGTTCCTAATGTTAACAACAACATCAACAACAAAAATCATCAATAAAATATATGTGAAATAGTATCCAAAAATAGCAAAATAGGAAAAATTCAATTTTTTTTTTCATTTTTCATCAAACCCAGATAAAATCCATGATAAAAAATTGAAAAGCAAAACATTGAGAACATAATAAAAATTATAAACCTGCATAGGAAGAGCATCCATGTCAGCTCTGAGAGCAACAAAAGGAGGGAGACCAGTTCCTATGTAACCAACAACACCTGTTACTGCAACTGGATGTTTATGTGGAACACCCAATTCATCCAATTTTGCTCTTATAAGCTTACTGGTTTCAAATTCCTCATAACACAGTTCTGGATTCTGGTGAATTTTCCTCCTAATATCCACAATCCAATCAAAGACTTGAGGCTCCTTGGCTAAATCTATAAAGTTTGGGATTGTAATTGGCTTGGAGAAGACGGGTGATACAGTTAGAAAGCAATTGGAAATGATGATGAACAAGTTTACCCATATGAAGAAAGCCATGAGTGGATTCAAATTCTTGAGTTGAGAAATGGAAAAGCTATATGACTGAAGTAAAATTGATTTGAAATTGTTGGAAATTAAATAAGAAGCTTTATATATATGGAAAGGGATTAAAATCTCCTTGTACAGTTATGAGAATCTTTAGAAAATAATGCAGATATTAAGAAACTTATGGATACCAAAAATCTATCTAGATTAAATTAAGTGTATAACAAGTAGTAACTAGTTAACTGGGTTTATTTAGTTTTTATAATAAGGTGATAAAATAAAGGTGGTGAATATGTCACTTGTCTTCTAAATATCTCAAATTTTAATTTTAATCTTTATAAAAAAATTTATAATGGTTCTCCTAAAATTTTTGTCCAAACTTTTAGCTCATGTTGTCTACTTCTTTTAATGGAAGCTGATGTGATATCACACATCATTTAGAGTTTGTTTGGATTGATGAAAAGGGATTCTAATTAGATTTTCAATTATAGAAATCTAATCGGAAGTCTCCTATATTTAATAGCTACACGGTCTGACAAAATGTATGCTACAAGTCTTCTATTAAGATTCATGCAGAGCTCAAGTCAAATACACTTTGGAGTAGGAAAAAGAATATTAAGGTATCTACAAGGAACAAAAGAGCTCGGTATATGGTACACTGCCGAAACCAACTCAGGATTACTTGGCTACACCAACTGTGATTGGACAAGTTCGGTAGATGACATAAAAAGCACCTTTGACTTTGCTTTCTAGGAATTTTCTCCTGGGCTTCGAAGAAGCAAGCTACGGTTGCACAATCCACAATAGAGGCCGAGTACGTAGCAGTTGCTGAAGCATCGAGTCAAGCTATATGGCTTCGTAGGATACTTGAACACATGGGAGAAAAACAAGATGAGCCTACTAAAATCAACTGCAACAACAAATCAGCAATTGCAATGGCAAAGAATCTAGTGCATCACAGCAGAACAAAACACATAGCAATCAAGTATTACTTTATCAGAGAAGCTGAAGCAACTAAAGAGATCAAACTCGACTACTGCAGGACAGAAGATCAAATTATAGACATATTCACGAAGGCGTGGCCGAGACCAAGATTTGAAGAGCTACGAGCTATGTTTGGAATCACAGATATTTGCATTAAGGAGGAGTGTTGAAATTGCTACAAATTTCTATAATATTGTTAAATATAATATGTATGAAAATGTTAGAAGATCCAAGAATTATAATGTGTATGAATATGGTAGAACAATCTAGAATTATAAGTGTACAAAAAAATAGAAGAATATAAAAATATCATGATACTAATCTATCATGAAAATTCTAGAAAGAACTAAAATAATATAGAAACATTCATCACCAGGTCGGTGACTTGAGCAAATAAATAACCAATTGATATTTTGTAATTGATTATCCTAAAAATCAATGATATAGTTTTCTGTCTAAACACTTCTCTAAAACTATCTTTTATCACCTATCAACTAATCAACTACCAACACTTCTGAAACTTTTTGCATAGTCGAAGGATTCAAATTGATTGGCTTTTATGGTCTTTCTCAAAAGTAGTAGAGACATAAAATTCTCTTTGATATTGTTAATAGTGTTTGTAAAAGAATCTCTTCTCAGGAGGACATTAAAGATGACGATGCCCATAATATTCCACAACAGGATCCCTTTAGGATGAGAATCCTTGGATATTGAAAAATAGTTGGTCTAACTGTTTAATCCTCATTAGATATGAATTTCATTGTTTCTCATAATATTTAGTCACTTTTAAAATTGAATAACCATTAAATTCAAAAAAAATTAAAACTCATTATATTTTACTAATAATTTTTATCAAATTCTACCTTATACAGAACTCAAATAAATATTCATGCAAGTTTCGGCTACTTCCATTTTCCAGAATGTTAAGCATCTTATACTCCTGGTTATCTCTAAAAGGCTAACTTTAGAAGATTTTATTTCTGCCGGTTTATTCTATTTCATCGTACACTATATCACTCCTGTTATGAAGATAACTTTGAGGCTAAGAGAAATAGAGAGAAACTATACTAAAAAGTGCTAACAAATCTAAAACTAACTTTTTCATTCATTTCATTGATAATCTATTACATTCAAAAGACACCAATTTATAACATTGCAATTCATTAATTAATTAGTATCTAGATCCTTCTAAATAATAGTGACTTGTCACTAACTAATGGGCTTATGGAACTTGGACCTAAATCATTCATTACAACTCCAGTTAAACATTCTAACACCAAGAGCTACGATTTATTTTAATAATCTTTTCTATAATTCATCATGATATTTCTCCTCTACTCTAGCTACCTCTTGATGAAGTTTGGCAAGATAATTCACAGCTAATGAGGCGTGAAGCGCAGCGCCATAAGGAAGTGAATCCTCGTTAACTTTGTAATAGGGTGAGTGTGCCATTGCAAGATGTTCAACTGAGACATCCTCCATTCCAAGTAAGAAGAAGTATCCAGGCAGAACCTCTTGATAGAGTGCAAAGTCTTCTGATCCCATTATTAGTTCTATGCCTTTAACTTTATCGGCGCCGAGTAAACTCTTGGCGACACTTTGAAAATAGTCATGCAGGTCACCATTGTTAACAGTTGGAGGGATGAGAGGCTTCTCTTCTTCCAAGAAGCTGACTGTTGCATTGCATCTATACACAGCAGCTTGAGCAATGATAACCTGCTCAATGCGGTGTCTCATTTGCAAGAAGCTTTTCCTTGAAAAAACTCGAAAGGTGCCACCGATTATGACAGAGTCTGGAATAACATTCAATGCAGCACCTCCTTGAAACTTTGCTACAGACAAAACCTGTGAAGATATTATTCATGTTAAGAAGATATAATATAAGTCCTAATGCGCGGTTGGAATCAATCGAAAACAATAAATGAAATAAGAAATTTACCTGAGGGTCGAGGGGATCAGACTCGCGGGAAACGATATGTTGTAAGCTAAGAATCACATTGGAAGCTGCCAATGTGGGATCTATAGAATGCTGAGGAAGAGCTGCATGGCCTCCTTTGCCGCTTATTATTGCTTCAAAATTTCCACTTCCTGCAAAGAGAGGACCAGACCTAGATGCCACTTCTCCTAAAGGTAGGTTTGGATGCATATGCAATCCAAATATGGCAGACACATTTTCTAACACTCCAGAATCTAAAACTTTCTTAGCCCCAGCAGATCCTTCTTCTGCCGGTTGAAAAACAAGAACAAAAGTACCCTATACCAAAAACAAAGAGAAACCCTATCACAGATCCACAAACTGATGAAAACAGAAGACGCGATAATTCAAAAAAATCAAGAAGCATACATTAAAATCTTTTTCATGGTCCTTAAGAATCTTTGCAGCACCAAGAAGCATGGCAACATGAGCATCGTGACCACATGCATGCATTTTTCCAGCTACTTTACTCTTATGCTCCCATTCAACCAATTCCTACAACAACAATGATAACAAAAATCATCAGTATAATATATATGATAAAAACAAAAAACCAAAATAATGAGAAAACAATAATAATGTAGACCTGCATGAGAAGAGCATCCATGTCAGCTCTGAGTGCAACAAAAGGAGGAAGACCAGTTCCTATGTAACCAACAACACCTGTTACTGCAACTGGATGTTTATATGGAATACCCAATTCATCCAACTTTTCTCTTATAAGCTTACTGGTTTCAAATTCTTCATAAGCCACTTCTGGATTCTCATGAATCTTCCTCCTGATATCCACCATCCAATCAAAAACTTGAGGTTCTTTGGCTAAATCCAAAAAGTTTGGGATTGCATTTGAATTTGAGAAGATAGGTGTTATAGTTAAAAAGCAATTGAAAATGAAGATGAACAGGTTCACCCATCTGAAGAAATCCATGAATGGATGGTTTCAAATTCTTGAGTTGAGAAATAGAAAGGCGGTACAATGGAAGTGAAAAATATTGTCACAGAATTGATTTAAATAAACTTATTTTAAAAAAAATATTCTCTTTGAGTATTAAATATATTTGACTTAAATTTAAACCAAATACATTTTACTGTTGAGTATACATTTCTACTATATTTTATTTTACGAGAGTATACATTGAATAGTTACAAAATACCCACTATTCTATGAATAATACTCCTATTTAAGTTTTGGTCAAAAATTAAAATTTTCTAGAATGTTTATGATAGATATTAAATTTAAAAATAATTAACTTTAATTTTTTTCCACTAACTATTTAAAAAATGCTTACTTCTTTCTTATTAATTATTTAAACCCACATGTTTTATAAAAAAAATTATGTAAATATTTTTAATAATAGCTTTTTTCTTATTTCTTAATTATAACTTTTAATTAAGAAAAAAATTATATAATTTCTTTTAAAAATGAACCCACATTTATAGTTTTTTCTATTTTTAAGCAACAACTCCAAAACGAAAAAAAAAATAAATAATAAATTTCAGTCAAAATTAAATAAATATATAATCTAAAACCATAAATAATTCTGTAAAAAAAAAAACCATTTTTTCTCCATTTTATGGATTTATTTTACTTTTTTTCCTTAACAATGAATTTTTATTAGTACAGAATTATATTGAAGTTTCTAACAAAATGATATTCACGTTTTTTTTTATATTTTATTTGTCGTCTTAACAAAATGAAACTTCTACCCTTTATTAGTCTTTTTTAATTTTGCTTAAAATATATTTTATTTATTTTTATTAAAAAATGATATTAATTAGAATACAGTATAAAACAACTTTACACTTTCATCGACAGGGTAGGTGGGAATCCTGTGACTGAAAGAGAATATGTGGACTTGATTAAAATGATGGACAGAATAGGCCTGTTTGAGAAGGATACAATTGGTGATCACTTTACATGGTCTAATAGGCATAGCCAAGATGTGATATATTCAAGGATAGACAGAGCAATTGATAATATACAATGGCATCAGAGATATCTTGACACCACTCTGCAGGTTATGGACCCGAGCATATCTGATCATGCCCTCTTGTATATTCAAAGGAATGACTGTATTCAGAAACATAGAAGAACTTTCAAATTTCCAAACATTGTCACTGAATGCCCATATTTCTTACAGACGGTAGCTGCAAATTGGAATCAGGAAGTGGTAGGAAAGCCAATGTATACCATATGGACCAAACTGAAGAGACTCCAACCAGCTATTAATCAATTGGCCAAACCGTTTCATGGTATAGGGAAGCAACTTAGCCAGGCTAGGGATGATTTGAGTAAAGCTCAACAAAACCTGGTGGTGGATAGACTGGATGTTGAGAAGATAGAACAGGTAAAGCAATTGTCAATCAAGGTGATTCATCTAGCTAATGCTGAAGAGAACTTGCTGAGACAAAGATCAAAAATAAAGTGGATTAGATTGGGAGATAATAATAATGCCTATTTCTTTGCTGCTTTGAAGAACAGATTCAATTGTAACCAGATACATATGCTGAAAGATAAAGATGGCATCAAGTTAATGAATCAAAAGGACATAGCATCTGAAGTTTACAAATTCTATGAGAATCTGGTTGGGAAGAGAGCCAGTAGTATGAGAAAAATTGATCTTGTGGCAATGAGGAAGGGAAGCCAGCTGAGTTTGGAACAGTCCCAATATTTGACAAGTAAAGTTACTGAAAAAGAGATCCATGAGGCTCTTTGGAGTATTTGTGACACCACTGCTCCAGGAATAGATGGCTATGGAGCAAGGTTTTTCAAGGCAGCTTGGGAGATTATAAAAAAGGACTTGATAGCAACAGTGGTGGACTTCTTTGATAGAGGAAGATTAAGTACTGCCATTAATACTACTTTGGTTACTATTATCCCAAAGCTGCAGACTGCTTGTATGGTTAGAGAATATAGGCCTATCTCTTGCTGTACAATCCTCTACAAAATAATCTCTAAAGTTATGGCTAAGAGACTTGGTAAGGTGTTAAGTAGCATTGTTCACATGAGCCAGGCAGCGTTTGTTCCTGGGCAACATCTTCAGGATCATGTTCTCTTGGCATATGAACTCATTAGAGGGTATAGTGCTAAAGGAGGGGTCCCTAGGTGTATGTTGCAAATGGACATCCAGAAGGCGTATGATAGTGTGGAATGGCAGGCTATCGAAGATATTTTGACTGAACTGAGTGTGCCTAATAAGTTTATAAACTGGGTGATGCTGGTTGTGAAATCTGTTTCCTACAGGTACAAAGTGAATGATGAGATGACCGAGTCCCTAAAGGCAAAAAGAGGGTTACGACAAGGTGATCCCTTGTCACCTCTCTTATTTGTTATTGTCATAGAATACCTGTATAGGATCATGCAGAAACTGAAGAAAAACCCTGACTTTAAATTCCACTCTAAGTGTGAAAAACAAAACATTATCAACATCAGTTTTGCTGATGATTTGCTTATATTCACTAGGGGAGACTTGAGATCAGTCCAACTTGCAATGCAGCAGTTTAAGGAGTTCTCTGAGGCAACTGGACTTGAAGTAAATCATGGCAAGTGTAAGGCATACTTTGGTAATGTGGAGGGGACAGTGAAAGATCAAATACTGGTTACAACTAGTTTTAAAGAAGGCCCTCTCCCTTTTAGATATTTAGGGATCCCTTTAACCAGTAGGAAACTTTCAGTTAATAGCTGTATTGGCCTAGTGGAGAAGATAGTCTGCAGGATTAAACACTGGTCTGCGCGACTTCTGAGTTTTGCTGGTCGTGTCCAATTAATCAAAAGTGTCTTATTTGCGATAAGTAACTTCTGGGTGCAGTGTCTACCTCTGCCTAAGCAAGTTATTCATCGTGTTGAAGCGATTTGCAGGTCATTTTTGTGGACTGGCAGTGATGTAGTAACTAGAAAGAGTCCGGTTGCGTGGAAGACGATTTGTAAGCCAAAGAGCAAGGGAGGTCTGAACATCATAGGTCTACTGCATTTGAACACAGCGTGCATTGCAAAAAACTTGTGGAACCTTAGTGGTAAGGCGGATAGTCTATGGGTTCGATGGATCCATAGCTACTATACAAAACACCAATCTATTTTGGATACCCCTCTAAAGAACTCTAGCTCGTGGATCTTGAAGAAAATTCTGAAAGTTAGAGATACAGTTTGTAATGTACAAGCATGGCAACAAATGCTAACCAAGGAGAAATTCTATACTAAAGGATTGTACTTGGCTTTAATTGAAGAAGAACAGAATGTGGAATGGAGAACCATGATGTATGGGAATATAGCTAGGCCTAAGGCAATTCATACTTTGTGGATGGCATGTCACTATAAACTGGCCACGAAAGAAAGACTGATGCGTTTCGGTATGTATGGTAACAATGATTGTTGTTTCTGCCAGGAGGTAGATACACAGGATCACCTTCTCTTCAAGTGTCCCCAGCTGGAGGTTATATGGCAGAAAATTCTAAACTGGAGTGGGGTTCACCATACACCCAAGAATTGGAAAGAAGAGTTGCCTTGGATAATTCAACAATGTAAAAAGAAGGGATGGCGGAGTAAGCTCTTGAAATGTGCGTTTACGGAAACGGTGCATGAGTGTTGGCTCTATAGAAATACTATATCGTTTGGTAATCATGTTGATTCTCTGGTTATCATTAACAGAATCATAGATGCAATAGTTTTTAAATGTTGGCAACACCCTTCTCTTAGAAAGCATGTAGGTACCTTGCTTTTACCTTGAAGGAGTTCTGGTTGTGTTTTTGTTGAGTTGATAGTTGGATCCTTTGGATCACTTGTTTGTATGGTTTTTGAATCTATCAATAAAAGTTTATTTTGATTCAAAAAACTTTACACTTTCATCTAATTAAAAAGAATGATTTTGACACATAAATATGAAATTAAGAATAAAAATAAATAAATTATAATTGGTGAATTCTTATCTACCTAACTCAAAAAGTTGGGTAAACTTACCTTCAATGTAAACTGTCTTGGAAACAACAAATAAATATACTATTGTATAATTAATTAAATGTGTTAAAATTAAATGGAATCTTATGATTGGTTGAAGGTACACTACCCAACATTTTGTGATGGGTAGAAAAGTTGTCCCTATTATAATTAAATCATTTTAATAACTACCTCTTCCATAATTCTCTCATGTCAAAATCACTCATTCAATCATTCTAATTGAATAATGGTATAAAATTATTTTATACTGACACTGTATTCCAATTAATCTCTTAAAAAATTATGCAAAAGTTTTTAATAAAATAAAACCAATATTTTTTTCTTATTTTGTATTGGTTCCTTTTACTCCCTCAAAATAAAGGTAGTTGTAACTCTACTTTGAGCAAATAAGGATGGAATGCAATAGTTGACATCATATTTTTTAAATTAATTAATGGTTGAGATAGTGCTTTTGAATTAAGAGATTAAATCTTCACGATTAAGAAAAAAAATTTATAAACTAAAACAGAATATGTGCCTTACAAGGGTAAGGTCGTGGGTAACTACTGCAACAACTCGAATACGGTATGTTTTTTTTCTTGAAATCTTGGTATTCGGTCTTGCGATCGACTAATTCGAGAAGATCAATCTCATCGTCCACTAGCAGGGACCCCATTTAAAGCCATAGCAGAGCTCTGTATGGACTGGTCCACTACAATAATTGTTAGCATCTAGTAGGATTCGAACTCAGGATCTTGAGAGGAGCATGCTCCCAAGATGTGTTTATAATTACCATATCTAAAATTGTTATACATTGGTGCTAATACATCCAACACTACATAAGTGACATAAATACATGAAACGCATGTATTCTACAACATAGTGCATAGTTACATTACATGTCAGATACCAAATGCTAAGATAAAAACACACAGCAGTACAAAATACACAAAGACACAAAGGAAGGTCTTCAAGCACTTCAAGATATCTTATCTTTCCCTTTTCCTTAATACATGTTCATTTAATATATCAACAACATGGGGTGACATATTGATATCTTAGTAGAGCTCCACTAAACCATAAGTCCTCTCAATCAAATGTTTATGATACTATTATAGTTCTACTACGGTTAACACTCACGTATCAGATAAATAAGAAAGAAAGGGGATCGAGACCTAATCGATCTCATACAATTTGTGAATATTAATAGACTCACTGAATTTGATCCATGTCGACCTTAGGAGACAGATAGCCTAACAGAACGTTCCACTACCTACTAGCAGACCTCAAGCTTAAATATATGGACTCAGAACTTCCTACTCAACCTTTCCATCAAGGAAGGTTTTATAGTGTGATCTACATATGTGACTTGATTACCTTCCTTTCATTGGCAACGCGTACAAGCATATGTAGGAAGTTTTGATATTCCACACATTATATACTCGATTTCTTTCGAAACTAATGTTCTCGATACTTACCAAATTGGAGTACGACTACTTATCCAAGAATTTCGTACTAGTGTACTCCTAAACTATTTTAGGGTTTATCACATCAGTGTTTAATTATTTTTAGATCAACAAGCAAGCACCATATTAACCACTAGATCATTTGATAAGTTAATACTAGCAATTACCCTAGATAGATTACATACTAATTCAATTTCTTTAGACATCCAAACATAACTAGCAAGCATGGAAAATGACACACAATTCAAGTGAACTAACTAGGGTTAAGAGGTATGGAGAAACAAAGAGGTTAGGGGTGATCGCGGCATGTCTATAATGGGAGTTACGACCTGTAATCCCCCCAGGAAACCCTCCCTATACAAAATATCATAGACCATTATAGACAACCCGTAATGGGCATTACTGGTCGTAATGGCTCCATGTCTTGGAGGTTATGCATATTTATCATAAAACAGACTGTAGTGTTATATTTGGTAAAATTCTAGACCAGGGCGCCCTCCCAACAATTGTTCTGCCCAGATGGGATCTAAGGAACTCAATCAAGGGGCTCTTCGAATGTGGAAGGCAGGTAAGAAAGAGTCATCACTGACCCCTAGAAGATGGGAGGTTAATAACCTCATCTAATAAGAAGGGAGTGATTAAGACCACGTAAAATAGGGAAAAACCCTAGATGCTGAAAGCCCTATATATACATTATACCTCAAAAGGTAAAAGGGAAAGACTCTAAGTCAAACACGTTATCCCCTACCCAAAAGAGCTTCACGCTTTCTATAACTATAACACTTGATTAACCTAATCGCTCGCTTGCAATCAAGCAGCGCCGGTCACTAACTAGGCCTCTCACCTCAAGTGAGATTGTCCCTTAAATAGCCTAAAAACCCACTGTACATGGCTTCTCGTCGCCGTGAGTAAGACCTCACAACCTAAACATCTTATACACCTACTAAGGCCTATGAATCTCCCTGCCCTTGCAAGGGAACATGCACACCCTTATCCTTCCAGCAATACCTTTAACTCATACACCTAGCCATTGTCGGCCATGTTGAAAAGAAGACCTTCATCCTCCACGCCTGAGGGTACTAGCGGCACAGGCAACGTCGATGCCATGGTAAAGATATACATCGTAATAGATGGACTACGAAACCATAATCGCATGTTGGAAGATGACGTCCAAAGCATCAAACAGTGCCAATAGGAGGTCAACCCCTGGGAAGAGATGGAATTACTGGATCCCCAGCCACTCTCAGACGAAATATGGGGAGCCCTTATCCCAAAGGTTTCAAACCTTCATCCTTGGCCAAGTTTGATGGACACGGTGATTCCTACGAACGCGCAGTCTCCATCAACACACAGATGGCCATCATAAAAGCACCACACTCTCTAAAATGTAAGCTATTATTGAAAACCTTCAAGGAAGCCGCCCTCAGATGGTATACATGCCTTCCTCGTTCCTTTATCAGCAGCTATCAAGAGCTGGTAAGGAAGCGGGTACACCAGTTTAGTGCTAGTCGCCAAACAAAGATGCCCACTACCATCATGTTTAACATTCTACATGGTATGTCAAAATCGCGAAGGGATTACCTCGCCCTCTTCAACGAAGTTATCATCAAGGTCGTCCCTCCGAACCAGGGAGTATTATTGGAAGCGTTCCAAAATGGACTTAAGGCGGGACACTTTAATGAATCCTTTGCCCAAAAGTCGGCACTCACACTAGCCGAGGTAGTTGCCAAGGCAGAATGCTACATCAAAGGTGAGGAAATAAATATTGAAAGGGATCATTGATCAGACTTTTTAGGAGAGCATGTGCAAGTGAAAGGGTACCTCACCTCAAGGATCACATTCGTAGAACAGGACCATGCCAAAGAAATAAAGGTTAAGTATCTATTCATTGGCGTCGCCCGCTCTTTGTATAATATAATTATTAGATGACCTACCTTTAACCGACTAGGAGCCGCTTTATCTACCTTGTATTTATGCATGAAATACCCGCTCCCCAATGGGTGAGTGGGTGTTATCTGATGGGACCATGAGATCGCCAGAAAATGATACACGGAGAGACTCAAGTAAAAAAGGGCACTCTCCACTATGGACTAATCACTTTGGTTTCGGATGAATTTCAAAATGCTTATAACCAGATGATAAGAGAGGGAAAGGGAGGGGCAAGATTGGGGTATAACACTCGGTCCAGGTGGAGAATTAAAAATGTGAAACATTTCAAGTGCAAAGTAAGCATTTAATGTGTGGATTCCCAAGGTCACCATCTCTCACTCCACACGTCACCAACTCCATCTCCAAAATTGGAACTGACTAGTATGTATCAATACGACGAAAAATATTAGTCTAGAGGCCGTTCTTAAAGCTTTAATCACAATCCTACCTTCCTACATGGTAGCATAGACTTATAGGGGCAACTATTATGGGTCAACTAAACGGCGCTATGCGACCGACCCAACAAGATCGGCCCAACGCCAAAGGCAATCTCCATAATATCCTTGTAAGATAGTGGCGAACTGATAGACATTTTCTAGAGGACCGCACACTAGATCTGGACTACTCGCTCATCGTCAACCTTTAGATACAAACTACCAGTCTCCTGCATTCTGCATCGAGTTAACCGATGGTTGTTTTAACTGTTCTTCATTTATAAGCTCGGTTACGCGCTATAGCCGATTCTTTTTCTTTCATTCTTGCAAATTACACGTCTTCGACTTTTCTGACTTAAGTGCTAGAATGTTAACTTTACAGACACACATCTGCTCCATCGTACCAAAGACCTTCACTACCGCGCTAGAAGAATTTATCATCATACACGTTATCAGTCTTCTGTTTCACACAAAAATACAAAACATAGTTAATTAGACCTAAATTATTAATTTATAAAATAAAAAAAAATTATCAATCTATTAAAAAGTAAACTTTCTACCTAACACATGCTATTGATCTACTATTATGCATTATAATATTTTCCTAAACCCAAAAACACGCCCCTTTTGCTCTAGAAAAAGTATCCGTGTAAGTTTCAAATAGTTGTTAGTAGCAATATCTTATCACCTTATGTACCGACCAACAAAAAAGGAATTTGAAAAATGATGAACATGTGTATTTGAAAAAGTGGTTGATTGTGTTGTGTCAAATCAAGAAGTACTGATATCAACACATTATCAGCAACACGTGAAAAATAACTATATTCTCTATAAAGGGTAACATTATACTTGAAATCAAAAAGAAAATAATAAATTAATGACCACGTGCGAATTAATTGTGCAAAATATCTTCAATTTAACAATTGAGAATAATTTACAAAGTTCACATATACAAAATATCTTCAATTTCTCAAATATGTTGGAAAGCATTTCTTGCACATAGTATTTTTATATTAGACTAATTTAAAATATGTTTACTGAGAATATGGAAAACATGATATAAATGATGGCATTTAGTATGGATCAATATTTTTTTCCACTAAAGTCATTGATATATTAGTATTATTTAATTTGAATGGTTGTAATGAAAGATCGATTTCCTAATAATAATTTATTAACATGTTTTAATTCATAAATATAAATGACTTTTATATTTATCAACATATTTCATTTCATTTTATATTCATCATTTTCTTCAAACATTCATCGTCTTCATTTTTAAAAACTCATTTTTTTTATCTTCATCTTCAAACATCCATTTTATTCATCTTTTTCAAACATCCATTTTATTCATCTTTAAACATTTATCTTCCTCTTCTAAATTTTATTTAAACTCAAATTTTAATATTATTCTTTCATATTAGAGTTTGACCTAATTCATCCTTACAAAATCGATTTTGTAAGGATGAGTTATGTCAAACTCTAATATGTATCAGAGCCTATTGATCAGACCATGGACCGCCTACCGTTAATATTCACGCACCAAGGCCAAATTGGGTATGAGGGGTGTATTAAGAAGATTTTAAAGTCTCACATTGGTTAGAGATAGAGCATTAAAAAAGTATATATAGAGGGACACTCCTCACCTTACCAACCGGTTCTGTAAGGATGAGTTAGGTCAAACGGACGTGAGGGGTGTGAGAGGGTGTATTAGGAAGATCCTAAAAATCCCGCATTGATTGAAGATAGAGCATGAAAAGAGTTTATAGTTTTGTAAGAATGAATTAGGTCAAACTCTAATATTTTAAAACCCAAATTTTAAACTCAAATTTCTTAAATCTTTTATGTTTTTAAATCGACAATCAATCTGATTTTAACAAGTTGCAGAACTTTATGTTAGAGAAAACTTACTAAATTTAAATAATTTTATATCATTACTTGTAGATTCTTGTAGAACTTTTTCCTATTTTTCGTAAATAAACTTTTCTATTCTTTATATTGTAACATTACTTCAAAAACAAAACAAAAATAATCTGAAATTTAAACATTCATTATCTTCATCTCCATTCCTTCAATTGAAGAATAGGAGAAATTACAAATCTCATATTTAAAACTTTATTTCTTCAAATAATTAAAAAGAATACAAAAATTACAACTCAAAGATTATAATTTCAAAATTATAATTAAAAAATTATAGATATGAGATTTAGAAATTTCAATCTTAACTAATATAATAATTTCAATCAATAGACGCAAGATCTTCCAAACATCTCAAAGAAAGGCTAGGGGTGTTCAAAAATATGGTTAACTGAATTGTATACTAGAACTGAATTGTTTTGAACCATTAACAAATTGAACCACTTAAATGGTTAATGAACTAAACCATTTAATTTAAACAATTCAATTTCAGTTTATAACTGGTTTAGAACCAGTTTCGTTTTATAAACTGGTTTGAAAATATTTGTTTTTTCTTTAAACCAAAAATAATAATTTAGCACAAAAAAAATTTTAAAACATATTTATTTTCCTGAAAATTAAAAAAATCTAAAAATAATTTTTTCCTAAAAAATAAAAAAAAAAATCCGTAAAAATGTATTCACTATATGTAATATTTTTATGATTCAATAAATTATATCGACTTAAAACTTTAAATCCATTTAAATATTTTTAAAAAATAGTTTTGAAAAAATCGAGTTTTTTCGGAAAAAAAAAATCGATTTTTTCGAAAATGCGAAAATATCAATTTTTTCTGAAATACAAAAAGTTAAGATTTTTGAAAAGAATGAAAAATTGAGTTTTCGAAAAAGATCAAATTTTTAGAAATACAAAAAAATTAATTTTTTTAAAATACAAAAAATTTGAGTAATTTTAGAAAAACAAAAGAGTCACTACACGGACTGAAATCAATGACAACAAAATTTGAAGTTCCATTTGCATCTTATAATTAACATACACATGTGGTAGATAAGATAAAAAAAATATTAACGGCAGCAGTAAATTTTTTTACATATAATTTATATACTAGTTGAAATTTATATACTAGTAGAGCCACTGGAGCGCATACAATATAACAAAGCATATGGCAACACAGATAAAAACCAAATTATTTATACCGTAAAATCAATTTTATATATATATATATATATATATATATATATATATATATATATATATATATATATATATATATATATATATATATATATATAGGGGACGATTCAAGTGAGAACACATGGTTATTATGAGAAATGAGAACAATGAATCACGACCATTAAATTTGATTTTAATGGGCTGGATTGGTTTCTCTTTCAATGTTAATTTAAAATAAATATTAAGGATCATAGAAATAGAAACCAATCCAGCCCATTAAAATCAAATTTAATGGTCGTGATTCATTGTTCTCATTTCTCATAATAACCAAGTGTTCTCACTTGAGTCGTCCCCTATATATATATATATATATATATATATATATATATATATATATATATATATATATATATATATATATATATATGAGGGCATATCATATGAGAATGTCATATTTATATGAGAATGTGAGAATGAATCTGAACCGTTGGATTTTAAAATAAATGGTGGAGATTATGAGTGAATCTTTTTTTTCTCTCTCCTGCATCTTGAAATCAATGAAGTAGGAGAGAGAAAAAAAAGATTCACTCATAATCTCCACCATTTATTTTAAAATCCAACGGTTCAGATTCATTCTCATATAAATATGGCATTCTCATATGATATACCCTCTATATATATATATATATATATATATATATATATATATATATATATATATATATATATATATATATATATATATATATATATATATATAGAGAGAGAGAGAGAGAGATAAAAAAGAGAGGGAGATAAATTAAAAAAAAAAGTTTAAAAACAATTTATAAAATAAATTTGACTTTTAAATATAAACTGATTTTAAACCAGTTTATAACTAAAAATTGATTGTAAACCAGTTTATAGATACAATCTGGTTCAAAACCAATTTAAAACTGAATTGAAATTGCTTTAGCAGTTAATTGGTTTTTTATTAAAGTGGTTTTTAAAAACTGAACTGAACCACTAATTTGGTTCAGTTCAGTGCAGTTCTTGAACCACGAACACCCCTAAAAGAAACTTTGTTCAAGTCAAGATTTTAGATTTGAATAGTGTATTCATCAATGAGGTAAACCAAAATCATTACTAGATAAACCAAAATCGAGTAAAAAAATATTACAACTCAAATTATAAATAAAAAAATCACAACTCAAATTATAAGTAAAAAATAACAGATCTAAGATTTAAAAATTTCAATATTCACTTAAAATTGTATTACCTGGATTTACTTCACATTTGAACCAAATTTTTGACTTTTCTGCAAATAAGATTGATAGATGTGTTGGAGCACAGCGGAACAAGATGAAGATGGAAGAAAAGAAAGAAAATTGTAACTAACTTTTACTCAATTGAAAAAAGGTTATGAGAATGATTATACATTGTTACCAATTACAAAGCAAAATTGTAATATATACTAAACCCATATTAGGCTAAACTAATTAAAGTCCAACTCAAGCCCAAAACAAACTAATTAGCTAACACACTCTGAATGTGTAGTTACACCTTAACACCATCCCTTAATTCACATTAAGAGTAAAAATCAACAACACCAATTACATTCCTCAAATTGATGAAGTGTTCAGTTTTGAAAGCTTTTGTCAGAACATCTGCAAGTTTCTTCTGGGTGCTATAGTGCTCAACTTCTAGCACTTCATCTTGGACTTGATTCCTCAGAAAATGTAACTTTGTGTGAATATGCGTGCTTCTCTTTATACAAAACTGGGTTCTTGGCAAGGCTTATGGCAGATTTGTTGTTAATCATCAACTTCATAGGCTTGCTCACCTTGATCTTCAGATCCTACAATAAATTCATCAGCCAAACAGCTTGACACACAGACAAAGCACTTGCAATGTAATTATCTTCACAAGTTGACAATGCAACCACAGGTTGCTTCTTGGAGCACCGAAAAATGATACGTCCTAGATATTTGAAAAAAATATCCAGAAGTAGTTCTCTTGTCAACTCTATCACCACACCAGTCAGAGTATGAGTAGCACATAATTTTTTACTCACATTCAGCTATAAAAGGGAACAAAACTCGAAACTTCAGAGTCCCCTTAATATTCATCAGAATCCTAATAGCAACTTAGTAATGTGACCACTTTGGTTTGTTCATAAACATACTCATCATTCCAACTGCATAGCAAATGTCAGGTCTGGTATTACAGATATATCTCAGCGATCCTGCCAACTATTTGAAAGTTGTAGCATCTACATCATCACTTACATAATTAGAATCCAGCTTGTGATTCCTCTTAGCAGGCGTGACTGCAGGCTTGCAATTTGTCAGCTCGAATCTCTTCAGAAGCTCAAGTTCATACTTCAGCTAATGCAAAATGATACCCTTGTCAGAGTATAAAATTTCCATCCCTAGAGAATATACCAATTGTTAGGGTTTGGTTTGTTGGTTTCATTTTGGTAAAATAATAAGTACAGCAAGATGCTGGACAAGATGTCGTAACATGTTACTACAACATTGCAGCCTATGATTATTTCTATTTTTGGAAGATCAGTTACTATTGTTCCAGAAGATTTGTTTTGTTATGGATTAATACATCCTTTGGTCCTTTAACTTAATTTAAGGTTTCATTTTAGTCCCTTATTTAATAAACGTTCATTTTAAGTCCCCTAAATATAATTTCGTTAAACATATTGGTCCCGTTCGTTAAATTTTGTCAAATTCCGTTAAGTTATGTATGTGTGGCACTCCAGCTGTACAAAATTAGATGACTTGGAATTGTTTTATTTTATATTGATTTAAAATTTAAAAAGTGACAAATAAAAGAAACTGAAACGTATAAGCTTTCTTCTTCTCTCTTTCTCAAACCCTAGCCACCACCTCTCTCACTTCTTCCCCTTTCTCTTTCTTTCACTTGATTTTGTTGATTTTTTCAATAGATCTATTCATCGTTTCTTCTTCTCTCTTTCTCAAACCCTAGCCACCACCTCTCTCACTTCTTCCCATTTCTCTTTCTTTCACTTGATTTTCATCGTTTCACACGTTCGATCCAAAATTTGGTTTCACAAGAGGAGAAAAATTAACCCCATCTCACCATTCTCTTAACTCTGTTTCACTAGTTTCAATTCCAATTTTCGTTAGTACGTTGTTTAATCTGCCGAATTTGTACAGTCATATTTATTTTCCAATTTTCTTTGCTGGATTTGTGAATTTTGTATAGTTAAGGTTTGTGAAATTGTGATAGTGTTAGGGTTTGAAGGTGTTTTCGCTGATTAAGGGCGAGGGATTTAGAGCTTTATATGGTTTGATACTTTGTCGATGGGTATGATTCCTGCTGGGCTTTATACATGGCTGCACTTGAGGTTACTAAGAGTGATGTAGGGACTGCTACTGTTGGTACTTTTTGAATCTCAGATCCAACATTTTTTTAGATTTATTGATTAAAATGTAATTGGTGTTATAGATCTTGAATGGTACTTTCTGAATCTGAGAAAAAAATATTTTTGGTTTTTTGGTTTTGACTTTTAACTCATCCTTTTAACTCATCCTTTTTCCTGGTATAAATTTTTGTATTTGTTGTGTAATTTTTTAACATTAAGTGTGAATTGATCTTTGTAGGTATCATAATGGTTTTTAGGATATTGCCTTCTTTACATGATAAAAGTAAAGAAGTTGGTGCAGTGGATGATTTATTTTATTAACACTTTTCTAGAAATTAGGCCATTGTTGTTCATTATTCATTCAATGAGGAAGAGCATGTATAGTAATCAGCTTGATTACTCTATTTTAAGAGTATTTGTTGATTATTGTGATATCAATACCGTGTGATATTTTTTTTCACATTACTAACGATTTGCGGTGGTTTTTAACCTTTGAAAATAAAATCTCTCAAGTGTAAATAAAATAATAATTTTTAATACATATGCTGAGTCAGCTTGTTAACAAATACCTTGTTGTCATGCCACGTAAGTGAAGTTAACGTTTTTTCAGAAAATTTAACGGTAAGGACCAATTTGACTAACGGAACCGTTTTTAAGGGACTAATATGTAACCTTTATTAAATAAGGGACTAAAGTGAAACCTGAAATTAAGTTAAAGGACTTGAGAACTAATTAAGCCTTTTGTTATTTGTGAATCAAGCAGCACATTGAAGATTGAATTCTCTGAAGATTTGTTTCAAAGCTGAAGAGATAACAGAATATTTGATTTGCTTGATTGGATGTCAAAACCTTTTGCCATACATTTGAAGATTTGATTAGATTTGATATGATCTGATTTGATTTGCATAAGGTTATAGCCAGATTGAATATCCAAGCCCAATGGTTGTATTGGCTTATAAAATGAGGAGATTTAACCTAAGAAAACAACAAAGAAAAATAAGGAAAAAGGTTATTACCATTTTTACCCTCTGCCATATAAGAAAAAAAATTGTTGTAAAACTAACATTGCCAAATGAAGATTCTGTCGTTTTAGACCTCGCCAGAAAATGACACATGTCATTTGCTTATGTGGCGCGGTGATTGTGTATTTTTTTTATTATTTTATTTTTTTAATTTCAAATATCCTGACGTGTAATTATATTTTTTATTTTTAATTCCACGTAATATTTATTTTATTATTTATTTATTTTATTAATTTATTGTTAAATTTTTTATGAAAGATATCTTCAGTTTAATATATTTATATATTACTAAAATTACAAACATGTTTAAATCATTTACAATTTTAAAGAAGGGGTATTTGAATAAAATAACTCATTAATAACTAAGTGATAATAATATATACATTGTGTGGAAACTTGACAAGTAAATTCATATGACCTAGTTGTATGTGCATTGGTGGTAAGGAGTTAAAAGACATGAGTTCAAGTCCTACTTAAGACAAAGTTTTTAGATTTTTCAGAAAATTTGAATTTTAACAATAAATTATTAAAATAAATAAATAAAAATAAAAAAATTTTGAATTTTAACAATAAATTAATAAAATAAATAAATTAAAATAAATATTACATGGAATTAAAAATAAAAAAATATAATTACACGTCAGCATATTTGAATTTTAAAAATAAAATAAAAAATAAAAATACACAATTAGCGCGCCACTTTAGCAAATGGCATGTGCCGAAATTTTTTTACTGGGGTAAACCAAAAGTCACCTATATGGCAGGGAACAAAAATGGTAATAACCCTAAGGAAAATTATTGTTGCAAGAGTCTTAGGGTTTTAGGAGCCTTTTTAGAGTATTGTTTTTGTGTATATCACTCATGTATCATGTTGATGTACAGAGTTAAATTGATTATCCATTGTTCATTGTCAATCACTCATGAGCTTTTAAGCAAAGAGTGTATTGTGTGTAATTGGAAGTATATGTTCTATCATTTATTATTGTTGTTGACAATCACAGGGGTGTGATTGAGGAAAGTAAGAGGGGGTTCTCATATCTAAAGGGTGTCCTAGGTAGAAGTTGCATAAGGTAGTGAATAGGTGATAAGTTGTAAACTAGGGTTGTTTAGCTTTAAACTAATACTATCATAATGAATTTCCTTCCTGACTTGGTACCCGTAGAGTAGGTGAGTTGCACCGAACTAGGTTAACAATTAATTGTGTCTTTTACCTTTTGTTATTCAATTATGCAGAATTTATTGTTTTGGTAAAAGTATTTTGTCAGCAGATAATGTCTTAACATCAGTCTTGACATTATGGTGTGGTGTTAGGACATCAGTCTTGGCATCTATTTTAAATGCTAGAATTTCAATTGGCATTAGAGCGGGTACCCTGTTCTGTTTTTAGGTGAGCTCCATGGAAGATACTTCTTAGTACTATGGACAAGGAAGGAGGACACAATAATATATCACCTTTGTTAGACGGTACAAACTATGACTATTGGAAGGTTCATATGATAGCTTTTCTAAAATCCATGGACAAAAAATATTGGAAGGGTGTTTTGAAGGGATGGAATCATTCTGTTGTGAAGGACAAAGATGGGAATAAGTCTTTATAGCCATAAGAAGACTGGTCCAAATAGGAAGATGAATTAGCTCTTGGAAATTCCACGGCCTTGAATGCTATATTCAATGGAGTAGACAAGATTATTTTCAGGTTAATTAATATATGTACTGTTACTAAAAATGGTTGGGAAATCCTCAGGACAACTCATGAAGGCACATCTAAAGTGAAGATGTCAAGACTTCAACTTATCACTACCAGATTTGAGAATTTAAAGATGAAAGATGATGAGAGCATTCAAGACTTTCACATGAATGTTCTTGAATAACAAATGCATCTAGTGCCTTGGGGGAGAATATGTTAGAAGAAAAGCTTGTTAGGAAGATTCTTAGGTCTCTACCTAGAAAATTTGACATGAAGGTAACAACTATGGAGAAGCTCAAGACATCGGCAGGATGAGAGTTGATGAACTTGTTGGGTCACTTCAAACATTTGAATTGGCTATTAATGCTAAATCTGAAAATAAGAACAAGACCATAACTTTTGTTTCCAATTTTAAATATGAAGAGGGCTAGGCTGATCTAGATACCGAGGAAGGATTGTCAAATACCATTGTGTTACTTGGGAAGCAATTCAATAGAGTTCTAAAGAGAATGGATAGGAGGAGAATACCAAATGTCAAGAACATCTCATCTAACATCAAGAATAACTATGATTCTCAAAAAGATACCAGAATTGAAGGGAAGTCCATGACCCAACATCTCATTTTATACGTGATTACTGATTCTAAGAAAATTCAACCATAGTTAGCTACTAAAACCAAATGTGTTTGTTACTTTTCTCATTTATAACAACATCTAAAAAAATTGTGCTAGTGGGGTAATTAAACACATGATAGATTGAAGAAGGAATGGTTCTTGGCTGCCCTATAAAAAACTTATCACAAAGATCTTGATGTATGTTGAAGTTAGTTTAGAAGGAGAGGAATGTGTCACAACCTCCTCAAAGATTGGTTCAACAATTCAGAATCAAATGACGGCATTAAAAAGATGGGACAAATGAGTATATATTCCAAATGTTTCTTTTGATCAAACTTCTCTAACAAACTAGAGCAAATAAATTTAGAAGAGTTTAATTTTGAGATGCCTTCAACAGTTTGATTTTGAGATGCCTTCAACACCTCGAACTGGCTATCTTGTTCAAACCAGTTTTTGAAAGTACTTAAAACAACAACAAGATGATTCTTTGGTTAACTGCCATAGTTAACTTCATCATAAAACACTTAGATGATATGGGAGTTTCTATTCCTTCTAAGTTTTGTGGCGATGATAATGATAATTGTGCCTATTAATAGTTGTCTGTAGCTTGTGTTTCCTTGTCTTTTTTACTTAGCTTACCTACTAAATTAAAATCATAAACATCATCAAACAAAGTTGAAATGTGAATCAAATAAAAAATAAGAGATTTTTTGTGATATGTTCAAGTCATTTGTCTCATCGTCAAGAAAAAATTTGTTAGACACTATGCAAACAACCACCTATAATTAAAATGTTACACGATAGTATTTTTGTAGCGAGGTTAGTAACTTAAAAGACTAAATTAAAAAGGAGAAAACAAAAACAAGCAGCAGGGCCGGCCCTGGCCCAGGGCAAGCAGGCCCACAGCCTCGGGCCTCAAAAAAATGAGGGCCTCATTTTGGGAGGTGTAGTAAAAAAATTATGTTACTGCAATATTACAATATATATTAATGACCGAAGTTTATTAACAATTAATTGATTCTGGCTCAATGGTTAAGGCTTTGCTTGTATTATACTGTCATCAGTTCGATACTTGCCTTTTGAATAATTTTAATTATCATTCTTTTACATAAGCATTAGTTCGCTTACATAAGATTAGTTCGATGTTCACCGCTCATCTACTTAATATAAATGTAAAGAAGTCATGATGGCAACCCTAGCCACATGTCTTCTTGAAAATAATCCTAGCCACATGTCATTTTGAAAACAATCCTAGCCACATGTCAACTTGGTAAGTATTCTAATTACAAACTCTATATTAAAATAAATAATAATAATATAATAATATTAAACCACCACTATTATTAAAAATAATATAATATTTAGTTAATAATAATAATAATCTACTTCTACTTAATATAAAATAATAATAATAATAATAATAATAGTAATATTAATAATATAATATTCAATTACCACTATTAAAAATATCCAAATAAAAGTCATTATTAAAAAAATCTTTCAAACTTATAAAATCTTGAAATCTAGCCTATATTTCAAGTTTAAAAAATATAAAACTAAATTTTAAATATATTTTAGATAATCAATTTTTACGATAAAATAGATAATCTTAAATTAGTTCATGCTAAATTCTAATTTTATTTTTCTATTTTTCTTCTTTTATTTTTCATTTATTTAAAAAAAATTATGTTTAAAAAATAACTTACTTCTCAAAATAAAGATGAAATAAAAGTATCGTTTTAAAAAAAATGTGTTTTCTAAATGAGTTACACAAATTTTTATTATAATAAAAAATTAATAAAAAAATTTACAATATTTAAATATAAAAATTATCAGGTATAATAATTATTGAGTTTGATTGTACTAAAATTTTAATAGTCATTATGAAAATAAAAAGAAAATTTTGTAAATCATTATTTATTCTCATATTGATTATAATTACTTTAGATATATACTAAATTTGTTTAAATTAAAATATTTTATATTATTTTTCAATTTAACTTTAACCACTCATTTTCTAAATAAAATTAAACCTTTAACTCATCAATTATATTAATAAAAACGTTTATATATATATTAAAATTATCCGTTACAACATTTATGAAGTGTTATTATACAAAAATTTTAATAAATCATTATGATAATCAAAATTAATTAAAAATAAAAATCCTATCAATTATTATTTTTCCCTTACTTTGGAATATTAATTTTTATATAGAAATAAAATATATTCTACAAATATTCACTATTTGTAACATTAAAAAATTATTATAGTTACAAAATTATTTTTTAAATATAATCATTTAAGACAAATATCAATTTTATATGAATAATAATTTTTATTCTTTATTGCACCAGCTTTTAAATATTTTTTTTCATATTTATCATTCTTTTTTTTTTCATCTATTTTACAAATTTCTATGTTTAAAAATTAAATTACTCACTTACAATAATATTAATTAATGATAAATTATAATATTTTTCATTCTTTATCACTCACTTATAATATCTAAAGTAGTTAAACGGTAAGTTACAGTTTTTAATCTCAATTAAAATAATATTAATGAATAATAAGTTTTAATTAGTAAAATTTGGAGTTACAGTTTTTAATAAGATTTATTTTGTTTTTAGTAATCATTATTGTATGTTATATATATGAATGCGTATTTGGTGAATGAATTTGACATATTTATACTATATATTTTGGCTAAGTCTTCATCATTCTCTTCAAACAATTGATATTTTCGATTATTTTTCTTATTCTCACTAAGTTTTAACTATGATTTGTTTTATATTGTAGGTGACTCCACTTACTTTATTATAACAATTATCTATATTTTAACTCTACTTTATTTTGTATTTTTTATTGTAGATCTTTATCCTTTTATTCAAACAAAGTTCACAAGGTACCTAATTTTTTATTTTGTATCTATATTTTTATTTTTTTTTGTTATTTTTGAACATATATATTCTAATTGTTCTTTGATTTATGTGACAGGTTTAAGACTCAACTTTACTCTGTTATATTAGTTATGTAAATACTTTAGTTATATTATTTTGCAATAACTTTCTTGAGAACAAATATATTATTATGCTATTTATTTCTGCATTTTTCTCTTCTTTACATTGATTAATTTGAATGTAACAATTTTTTAGTGAATGAAAAGAAGAAATAAAATTTATATTGTTGCTACATATTTATTTTTACTATTTGAAAATTATGTGAAAAATGAAAACCCATGTAAATATATGTCTTTAACCAAAATATTTTAGAGAAATATATGTTTGATTTAATTTATTTACTTAATTTTTTACGATCTTCAAAGGACTTCAAAAATAATATATGCATAAAAAATGTGTCTCATTTGTCAATATATTTTATTGTGTAATAAAATAGAATGATAATAATGATATATTTTGATATAGTTATGATACATGTTGTACTAAATGTATTACAGAGTGTTTCAAAAAAAAAAGTGTATTATAGTAATTACATTATTATTATTATTAAATTATTATAATTATTGTTATTAATATCATAATAATTACTAGCTATATCTCTATATATTCTTTTAAAATGCATAATTATTTATGGAAAATAAAATTGCAAAATAAATTGTAGTGGTAAGTTATAATCGATTTAGTTGTCACTTACTAAACTCTGAATATTACTTTCAAAATTATGTAATGATAAAGTATTTGATTTATCATTATATACGTATATAAATAATATGTATTATGAATAATTACTTTATTTTTTTTAACGAATGAGAAATATGAGGACTAATCTACATTTTTTTTATCATAAAAGTATATTTAAGAATCAAAATATCACTATTTAATAAAAAAACTAAGAAAACTTCACTAAAAAATTAATAACTGAAATTAATAAGTTTTAAAATCATTAATGCCTATAAAATTTAAAAAAACTCTTTAAAATTTTATTTTAATTTACAAAATTATTTTTCTTTAATTTTAATATTAAAGTGAAAATAATTAATTTATTCAGATGGTTAACCTATAATAAATAATAGTATTAATAAACAATCCATTAACCAAGTAAGAACATATCTCTTCCACTATAATAAACAAACAAAAAAATCATAAAAATATGGATGAAGTTACTTGATTAATATAGGAACACCAAATAAAAATCAATATGATAAGATATAATATGATTTATTTTTAAAAAATATGTATAGAATATACTATTTAAAACTTTTTTTGGACATGACATTGAATAAAAAAATCTTAGGTTTTATAAGTTATAGAATAATACTAAAAGAATAACTGAAATTTAGATTGATATACTCTTATATGTATTATGAATTTAATGATTAATCATAAATATTTATCTACAAATAATTTAATATAACACTTTTTATAATATTGCATTATTCACGTAAATATGTGAAATTTTTCAAATTTATAGAACATAATTGAAATGAGTTTAAAGGTAGTGCACTGACAGTGTAAACAAACTTTACACATACATCCAATCAAAATTCTTACACTTGCCATGTTATATTAATTTTTTTTTAATTAAAATTATGCTTTAATTGGATACATGGTTGTGATTGGTTGACAGTGTAAAAATATTTTACACTGTCAGTGTATATCCCCTTTTCTCAATTGAAATTATATATATATATATATATATATATATATATATATATATATATAAATTATTAGAAATTCTCATATATTTTAAATTTTGTTTATATTTAATATAATTTAAAAATACGTTTAACTATATGATATAATTTATATATATAAATTATTAAGATCAAAATTCTAATCAAACCCGGGCAACGCACGGGCCATAGAACTAGTTTCATTAAGAGGTAATGTCTAAATACATGTGACCAATAACTTTTCTCAAATTTTAATTATAAACTTTTTTTTTATACAATCAATAAAAGTTGAGATTTTTAATTAAATTTTATTTTTAATAGTTACTTATTAAAGCTTTTATAATTTTAATTTATTTTAATATAAAATTTAGATATTATTTAGATATTATAATTTAATATTTAAAAATTTATGATATAATTAACTTATTTATTATCAAATTTTTATGAGAAAAACAAATTCATTATCATTTGTGTTTTAATTTATTATTTTTTATCATAAAAATAAATTTTCTATTTGTCCTGGACCTTTAAATAGTCGGGACCGGCCCTGACAAGCAGCAAAACGTTATAAATATTCAAAATAAAAATAAAAAAACATAAGAATGCATTTAATCTATATTATATTTTATTGAAAAATAGAAGCTAAATATAAAAAATTTATTGTAAAATTGTGTATTGATTTTTACAAAAATTTTGAATTTGTTAACAAATTTTTTTTATTTTTATATATATATATATATATATATATATATATATATATATATATATATATATATAGGTTCAAAGTTATAGAGGTTCAAAGTCACCCAAACTTGGTCCATATATACACACACACACATCTACTGAGCTGTGATAATTTGCAGTTCCATTTAACTTCTTTTCTTTCCTTTCCATTAACTTCACCATTTATTCATGGGTTCCATCAAATGGATCAACTTGTTCATCACAATATTCAGTTGCCTTTTATATGTAAAACCCATCTCCTCCACTTCAAATGCAATCCCAAACTTTCTGGATTTAGCTAAGGAACCTCAAGTTTTTGATTGGATGGTGGACATCAGGAGGAAGCTTCATGAGAATCCTGAACTAGGTTATGAGGAATTTGAAACCAGTAAGCTTATAAGAGCAAAGTTGGATGAATTGGGTATTTCATATAAACATCCAGTAGCAGTAACAGGTGTTGTTGGTTACATAGGAACTGGTCTCCCTCCTTTTGTTGCTCTCAGAGCTGACATGGATGCTCTTCTTATGCAGGTCTACATTTTTTTATTCTTTTCTCAATTTTTTGCTTTTCAATTTTTTATCATGGATTTTATCTGGGTTTGATGACAAATGAAAAAAAAAAAAAAATTTTCCCATGTTCAATCCTATTTTTCTATTTTTGGAAACTGTTACATATATATTTTATTGATGTTTTTTTTTTTTTTGTTGTTGTTGTTGTTAACATTAGGAATTGGTTGAATGGGAGCACAAGAGTAAAGTAGGTGGAAAGATGCATGCATGTGGTCATGATGCTCATGTTGCTATGCTTCTTGGCGCTGCAAAGATCCTAAAACAGCATGAAAAAGATTTACAAGTATGGTTTCAGGATAAAATTTTCTATCTTCATTTTCAGTTTACATTAGCAATTAGAAAAAATTTATCTTGTTTTTATTTTCTATTTTCAGTTACTTTGCAGTTTACAAGTATAGAAAAAATGAAAATAGAAAGTAAAGTACAAAATGGATTTCCAAATTAAGTAAAAATAAATTGAAAATCCAAATTTCTGAGCTTGAACTTGGGACCATCCGATCTTGATCTGACAACAACCAAATGTATTTTATGGACATCCGGACTGTAGCGAAACTTGATCCTTTAAAACACTCCAATATGTAGGTTATGCGCTTTTTCTATTTAAGATGTTTGTGTTCTTAATTCGATCATGCATATAGTCACACATGAATTCTGTTTCTGACATTTGCATATTGGCAAACTGATGCCAAATTTTGAGTGTCCATTATGCCAACTGTATATGTTGCAGTCATCTTAGCTATCATATATGGTATGCCACTTAAATCTTTGAAACATAACTTAATGCATCAATTATTGTTGTAGTTGTAGCAAATACATAATCAAGATGACTTGGCCATTGTATATTATCTTGTTCTGCTGTTTTCGTCCGTTTATAGAATTGTGATATTATTCCTTATTTTGTACAGGGAACTGTTGTTCTTGTTTTTCAACCAGCAGAAGAAGGTGGTGCTGGGGCTAAGAAAATTGTAGATGCTGGAGTCTTACAAAATGTCTCTGCCATATTTGGATTGCATATCGTTCCAGGCATACCTCTAGGTGAAGTAGCTTCTAAGTCTGGTCCTATGTCAGCAGGATGTGGCCTATTTGAAGCAATAATAAGCGGCAGGGGAGGCCATGCAGCCCTTCCTCAACATTCTATAGATCCCATATTGGCAGCTTCCAATGTGATTGTTAGTTTACAGCATATCGTTTCCCGAGAGGTTGATCCCCTCGACTCCCAGGTAAACTTCTTATTTCATTTACTGCTCTCGCTTGGAACCGCTAATTAGAAATTTGTTTACTTCGTTCTTTTGCGACTTCTACTTTGACCACGTCAAACTTTGACGTGGTCTAACATTATTGGTTTACAATGATTTTTGAATATGATGAAAACCTGAGGCATCTATGACTGTGCATTCCTAACATAAAGGTTATCCTCACAGGTTGTGACAGTAGGAATGTTTCAAGGAGGTGGTGCATTCAATGTTATTCCAGATTCTGTCACAATTGGTGGTACTTTCCGAGCTTTTTCAAGAGAAAGCTTCACGCAACTGAAACACCGCATTGAACAGGTCTATTACGAATATCAATAGATTCATTTTGTGCTTTAAATAAAAACACTGATGCGATCCTATTAGGTGCTAAGGTTGTTTTGTTTATGTAGGTTATCAGCGGACAAGCTGCTGTGCAGAGATGCAATGCAACAGTCAGCTTCTTGGAAGAAAAGAAGCCTCTCATCCCTCCAACTGTAAACAATGGCGACTTGCATGACTATTTTCAAAGTGTCGCTGGGAGTCTGATTGGCATGAATAAAGTTAAAGGCATGGAACAGATGACGGGATCAGAAGACTTTGCATTCTATCAAGAGGCCTTGCCTGGATACTTCTTCCTCCTCGGAATGGAAGATGTCTCAGCTGAACGTCTCCCGGGGGTACACTCACCCTATTACAAAGTCAACGAAGACGCACTTCCTTATGGCGCTGCGCTTCATGCCTCATTAGCTGCGAAATATCTCGACAAACTTCATCATGAGATGCTAGTAGTAGAGGGGAAATATCACGACGAGTTATAGAAAAATGTATTAAAAAGATCGTATAATGGTTGGACACATTTGTTGTAAATGAATCTGCCATTTATATCATGATAAAAACTCCATAGCCCTCTGTGTTAGAATCTTGATTAGTTTGTCTGTTAATAAAATTGATCCTGCAATTGTCATTTAAACCAAATTCTATTGTCATTATGCCTTTGACAACTTGCAAAATAATCTGTCTCTATTTTCACATAGGTAATATTTGATTGATGAAATCACGAGAATTAAGAAAGTTTATTGACTACTATTTGTATAACTTTAAAGTTTAATTTTTCTATTTTCAATCTTCAGGTGCTATGAACATAATCAAACATGGTCTAGGAAAACAGAACCATTTATACACTGCCTATTCTTGTAGTCCAACTTTATTTTGACATGTTTTCATTGATCCACCTTTACAACAAGCTTACCTTAATTCACCCTGCACACAATGCTACCTACTTTAATAGGAATAGTTTTTACGATTTAAAACATTTATCTTTTTGGTAACACAGGTCATATGTTATTGTCCATTACTAAAAAGTAAAAACATTATCTCTCCAGAATATTTTCGTCCTTGTAGGGGGTATTCGGCAAGGAAATCTCATCTCTCCCTATATTTTAGGGCGATTGAAAGAAAATTAAAGCTGGTAAACAAGGGCCTGTAGTGTCTCACCTCATGTTTGCGGACGATCTCCTACTATTCGGTGAGACAGTGACAAGGCAAATGAGTTGTGTGACGAACATTCTAAAAAAGTTAAGTTTTGTAGCATGTCAGGACAACAAGTCAGTCAAGAGAAAACTAGAATATATTTTTCTAAGAATGTGAGTCGTTGTAAGCGAAATAAGCTTGTGCAACTGTCGGGATTTGGAGAAACATCTTCCCTAGGGAAATATTTAGGAGTTCCATTAATTGGAAAGGCGCCTAAGAAAGAGGACTATCAGTACATCATTGAACAAGTGAACATAAAGCTTGTGACGTGGAAAGGGAAGTCAACTTGCTTTTGCAGGAAGAGTCACCCTTGCCAAGATTGTTATAGAAGCTCTTCCCGTCTACTCAATGATGACAACCATAATTCCTAAGGCTTGCATAGATGAAATCCTCAAGCTTCAAAAGAGATTTATTTGGGGAAAAAAATGAAAATAACAGGAAATATCATGCAGTCAAATTGAGCACTATCACTAGTCCTAAAGAAGAAGGTGGATTAGGATTGAGGAAGTTTGAGATCATGAATAAAGCTTGTCTTTCAAAGCTTGGATAGAAACTTCAGAATGGCAATGGCGATTTGTGGTCTGAAGTGGTGTGAGGAAAATATGGTCGCAATAATGACAGGCAAAGCATAGGCATGAAACCAACTGATTCAAAATCTGGCCTAATATTGAAGATAATTGTTTCTGGTATGTGGGTGATGGAGAAGCTGTGGATGCTTGGAATGATAGATGGATCGATCTGGGCATTAGAATAGTTTGTCTGAATCTCAACATTCTCATACCAATATTTAACGTGTCTCAATAAAAAAACTATACCCATTTTTTTTTTTTAAATACACTATCAATTTTTTGTGTTTTACTATTTCATGATTTTTTTTAAGCCAAATATCAAATTAAGATAGAATAAATAATGAGAGAGACATTTTAATTGGGAGAATTTCTCATTACATCCATATAGTATAAAAAATATTTCTTTAAAAATCCAAAAATATCATTCGGATATTCATATCAAAAGACACCATTTTCACATTTTAAGATGTTTCAGATATGCATATCCGAAAACACCTCTTTAAATGTTTTTTTTATTTAGATGTTATATTTAAAATGTGAGAGGTTTTTTCGAATATTCATATCCGAAAAAACTATATATCTGAAAAAACTTAAAAGAAATTAAGAAATAAAGAAATTAAATAAAATTTTAATTTTGTAATAATTTTTTTGTCACAATTTTTTTAAATTATAAAAGTAATTACTTTTTAAATGATTACAACATTATAATTAATGAAATTATCATGTGAAAAATATTCTCCTATTATATTATAATTTTTATTTTATATAAAAATAATGTATTGATTTAAATATTTAATAGGTTAATATTATTATTATATCTTGATTATAATAATATATATTTTGATTAATACAATTAATTATACTATTAATTGTATTGATTCACCTTGATTTTAATTTTTTTAATAAATATTGAGTTATTTTGGATATGCATATTCGAAAACACCAAAAATTATAAATTTGGTGCATTCGAAGATGCATCTCCGAATTCTGGGGGCAAAATAGGAATTTCGCCAAAGGTTCTTAAGAACGTATATGATTGGAATGAGAATTTCTCTTTAATTGAAAGTGAATTTCTCATTGCACCCATATAGGATAAAAAACACCCCTAAAAATCCTAAAATGTTATTCGGATATGTATATTCGAAGAAACCCTTCTTACACTTTTAAATATTTCGGATATGCATATCCGAAAATACCATGCACCAGTTTCGGATATGCATATCTGAAATGTGCTTTGAGTCCTTCATTTTTTAAAAACAACAAAATTACATTGTCACAATCGGAGCAACTAAAATTAATATCTCTTATTATCCGACAAAATATAATGGAAATAAAAAATACGTAGACTAGAATAAAATATCGATATCATAATATAGAAATAGTTGTTCGAATAAGTGCAAAATGTCGAAATATTACAACACCGGAAAAAAGTCATAAATAAAACATAGGCTACTACTACTATTGAGTATGCTTAATGCGAACTCCCGACGACCTCCTATGCCGCCTATATGTCACTGCACCAGACGCCTCACTAACCATCCTCTGCACTATAGAAATCGCCTCTAGACCGCCCTCCTTAATGATCCCTCTGTCCAATGCCTCCTACCCAATCAACTGTATCAGCTGACATATCTGCAGGAGATCAGTGGCATGGTCGTCCTCGGCCCGCTGGTTCTCTAAGACCTCCTCGTGCGATGGCCTAGGTGGACGCTCAGGAGCATCGGGTGTCATGATAGGATGTGACACCTGGAAAAACCATGTCACATACAAATTTACACAGTGTCAACTCTGGGTGGCCCGCATCTCCGATACTCCTCTAAGACTAAATGATGTGCCCAATCCTCAAAGATAGAAGTGAGCTCTCGACGGGTAACGGTGTCGGAAGCAACCTCAAATGGCGATCTCGATATCATCTACACACATCCAAACTGTCGCATGCACCGCTCCGACGGATATCTGACCATGGTGTTAGTCCCACATACCAACCATCCGGAATTTTATGAGATGCGGTCGAATGGGACAACATCACCATAATCACTGAAGGGCGTCTAGTTGATGTCATCGTGAGCAGTGCGGTTGAGGTATTCTCGATATGGCACCACTTTCTGATCCCCCATTTGGAGGACGTATCGTGCAGCCCTGGGTGTGGCGTCAGTGTATAAGGGATCAGGATCATAGCCATGAATGTGGTGGAAGTAAGAGATGATCCAGCTCTGAAACACAAATATGATAATATGTTAGCACACGTTAACAAATAATAGTTTAAATGTGATATAATTAAAAAGAAATGTACTGTGAGGAGTGTACAAGAGTCAATCAATTGTCTGGTCCTCCATTGGTATGTTTCATACAACTTCTGGTAGAGGTATACCAGAATGTTGGCCCCCTAGTTCCACTCATGAATCATAGACAAATCAATAAATTACTGGAGGTATGTCACGTCCGCGTAGGTTGAACTTTTGTCCACAAAGAGGGACGTGCCAACCAAGAACATGAAACAACACTACAACGCATATGCTTGATGGTACTCAACAAAAACCACATCCTCCTCATCCTCGGCCCCAACTGCCGCCACCAAGTGGTGCTCGTTAACCTCCTTCAGGGTAGAGAACCGAACATGTGCCCTATTCGTCGTCCTACACTCATAATCGAACATGTACGGATTCATACCCAGATAATCCACCATCCACTTGATGGCCTTAACCCCCTGTATTCGGAAATGGTCCAATAACCTCCCTCTGATGGGCTAGTGGAGTAGGCAAGCCACATCGTGCAATGTGATCCTCAACTCCCCAACAGGAAAGTGGAAAGACGGCGTCTCCTTGTGCCACCTTTCGAAAAATGTCCCCTGCATGCCTTGGCTTATGGTAACATATTTGGTACAACATAACCCGCCAAGTCCGGATCCAGTAACAACATCATCAAACCACTCATCCTGTGGTTTAAATAGTTCAAATATTTTCTGCAAATGGTTCATGGATTTTATGGGCAACCGTTCCTGTCAGAACAAAAAAGAAAACAAGAATGTTAGTTGTTGTTGATCCTAGATAAATCGTTTAAATTCAACTATTTGTAAGTAAACTGTTTAAATTAAAAAACAATCTCACTGTCCCAAATATGTCGAGCGACATGGTCATGATAGTATATCAATACGGACGTGTCTGAAGGCCCTTTCGGGTATCTGCCATCCTGTGCGTCCTGAGCATCGTTCTGGGCATCATCGGCGTGCTCAGGGTGAACCTCAGTTACCTCTTCCTCCTCCCGACTAACCTCACGAGAGGAAGACGCCCGAGACAACTGACTCCTCGGTGCAGATGAGGATCCTGTAGGCGCCTCATCCAATTGTACTTGGACTCGAACTCGACCCCGTCCTCGAGTCACGACTTGTTGTGCGGCTCTCTTGCGTCGAGCTGAGGTTGTATGGGTTGGCCTTTCCTGTCTAAGTCGATTGTTCGGTGCCTGGTTGTCAACCATTTACCTAAAAACAAAGCCATTGGTAAGAGTATGAAACTGATTTGAAAATTTAAAAAAAAAAAAAACAACTCTAAGGATATTTTGGAAGTGCATATCCAAAACTGGTTTAGGGGGATTTCAGATATGCATTTCTAAAATAACATGCGAACAACCATTGATGTTCAACTTCAATTTCTTGCCCTGACTCATCCAAAATCCATTTTTTTTAATCTAAACACTAACATTGAACATCACCAACATCAACCTACACATTAATATAAATTCTAAGAACCCTAAACAACTAGAGCTATCAAAATGGGCTACCCGGCCCTAAACGGGCCGGCCCATGCGGGCCTCGGGCTTTTCAGGGCCGGGCTCGAAAAGCCCATTTTTAAATGGGCTCCATTTTTACTACCCAGGCCCAGCCCTGTCTGGACTGCGGGCTACCCGGCCCTAAATGGGCCTCGGCCCTAAATGGGCCTATTTCTAAAAAATCAAATTTTCTCCTTATTTTTCTAATAACCATACAATTGCATGCAATAATACTTATATATAAGTTACAATTAAAATGTAAAACAACATATTAGCTTAATTTCAACTATTCAAAATATATCAGAAATTATATTTAATTTTGCACACAAAATTAAATAACTTGTTACAACAAATTTTAAGATATAAATATTCATGAGAATTATAATTTTATAACAATCATAACAACAAACTGTTATAAAATTTTATAACAATTATAATTAGATTGATAGGATATTATTTTAGAGCAAATTGTTATATATATATATATATGATTTGTACTAACTCTATCCTACCATAAAAAATTTTCAACCTTATTTTTAATTAGAATATATCATGGTGTCTTTTCTATACTATCTACATAATTATATTAGGAACCTTTTAGTTTGAAATTAAGTCAAACCATCAACTTTTGTTTGATATTTATACCTTTATAATACTAAAAATAAATTAAAATACATAATACGCAAATTGTTTAAAGCATACCTTTATAAATTAGGAAAGAATAATTTCTAGTTATATTAACAGTTTTAATTTTTTTCGGGCTGGCGGGCTACCCATGGCCCATACGGGCCGGCCCTTATTTTTTAGGGCTTTTTAGGGCCGGGCTTAAAAAGGCCCGGATGTAAATGGGCTCGAAAAATAAGGCTCAAGCCTTAACTATTTTCGAGCCTGATGGGCCGGCCCATGGGCTTCGGCCCATTTTGACAGCTTTATAAACAACAGTAGAGATACAAAGTATTGGAAACTCACAAATATTTGGAGCTTTGAGCAGAACTTGAAATGAGCTTTAAGAATGTAGGAGTGCTTGAATGAAACTTATAGAGTTGGCTTGCTTGAATGGAACTGGATAAAAATGGGATTGAAGTGAAATTTTGATGTTTGAAGAGAAAATTTCGCGCTTGTAAACAATGGGGGTGACTGTTTGCGTTTTGTAAAGTAACCCAAACTATTTTAGATATGTATATTCGGATTCAATTTTTTTTAAGGATGACTTTGGATGAAGTTACTCTTTTTTTGAAAAATTTAAATTTAATGATGCATATGCGAAATAAAAGGATATTTTGGGGTTTTCACGGCGGATCTCTCAGAAGGCCCATGTAGGAGGCAATCAATGAAAAGGCCCAATCCATAAATATAGAGCCCATTATTTTCATTTCCATTTCTTCATTCCCAATTTTCAATTTTGCTTTCCTGGTTTTCATTGTCAACGTCGTTGAAAGACTAAGCTTCCATATCAAGACTTCTTTCACCGTCAATCTCAATTATTCCCTTCGTTTCCCTCATTTAATTAATCGGTATGTTCTTCTTTAACGATCAATCCCTTCAATTTCATCAAATCTTCGGTATTTCACCCATTTCTTTGTTTTTCCAATACCCTAAATTCATGAATTCGTATGCACCGTTTATTTTCCATTTCAATTCTTGTTATATCTTGCATTTCACAGAATTCATAACCCTTGATTCTGATAACTAGTTATTGCTTTCACTTTATTTGTGTTCTTGTGATTATTGACAATTAGGTTCTTGTGATTTTCTGTTTATATTAATCTGAAACAAATTGAATCTTAATCCCATTTTTTTATCTGTTTCGTTTGGTTTATAAAGTTTGAATCTTGTGGGGATTAAGAAAATTTCGTTTTTTTTCTTCCTAATTACAGTGTCAAGTTCCGACCTTTCAAATGGTCTCTAGTGACGAGGCTCTTCATGCATCTCCTGGAAAGAAAAGGAAACTCGAAATGGAAGATAATGCTAACTCCGGCGAAGAGGGTGCCGTGACAAAAGAAATGGTACATAGTGTTGAATCGGTGGATCGTATCTCGCATTTGCCTGATCATGTCGTCCATCACATTCTTTCGTTCCTAAGAAACCCGAAGGATGCGATCCGTACCAGTAGTTTTTCAAAGCGATGGAGAGAGTTGTGGTATTCCTATGCAATGTTGGTTTTTGATGAAGTAAAGTTTGCTGCAAGATTTGGACCAGAAGATGGAAGTGATAAGGAAAGTATGTTTAGAGAATATGTATCCGACTCTCTGCTTAGATACCTTGCGAATAATTCGCAGATGTATAAATTGTGTATACATATGACCTCCTTTGACTTAACCGATGCGCCGCTTGTTGACAACTGGCTAGCGTCCGCTGTCTCGCAAGATATCAAAGAAATAGATCTCCATGTTGGATTTCAGGGTAGTAAGAGGTATACTCTGCCACATGTTATCTTTTCGTCCGAAACTTTGACTGAGCTTAGGTTAAGTGGTTGTATACTGCAAAGTTGCGGTGATATAGTGCTTCCTCGTCTGCAGAAACTTTATCTACGGAAACTTCAACTAGCTGAGCATACTGTTTTAGGTTTAATCTCCCGCTGCCCTTCAATTGAGGATTTGAGATTCATACAATGCACAGGTTTAAAATTCTTGATTATTTATCATGATAGTCTCAATAGGGTTGAAATCCACAACTGCAATCAACTGAAGAGGGTTGATGTCATTGCTTCTAATCTCGAGACGTTTTGGTTTTCTGCCAAGAAATTCACTTCTTGCAAAGTTGGTTTGGATCACTGTAAATCTCTGAAAAAGTTGACATTAGAGCATCCACAAGTGACCCGTGACTTTTTTGAAACTAAGTTTACTAGATTTCCCTTGCTTGAAAAATTGGAACTATTTGTTTCTGATAACATGAAATCTATTACAATTTATAACCGCTGTCTTCAGAGAATTGCTTTAAAAGGATGCACGAAATTGACTTATGCTCAAATAACTGCTCCTAAACTCGTTTCTTTTGAGTTGAAGGGCGACAACATGCCTTACATTGACTTTCACCCTTTCCGCCTCACAGATGCTAAAGTTTCTTTGGTATCTAAATCGGAACCTAGAGACATTGGACTCGGAATTGGTAACAAGCTGTGGCATATGATGAGACCTTTTATATCGAAGTTCAGTTCTGAAGGGTTTAAATTGATTATGCATTCTAAGAAGGTATTGTTCTTCTAATTTCTAACATTTACGCCATACTTTAGTCGCCTTTATGAATTGCCATTTACCAAATAATTATTTATTTTTCTTACTTGTCTCGGCTTATACCAGAATATTATTATTCATGAAGATTTGAGCAACGTCAAATTCCCTCCTTTGCATGACCTGAGTTTTCAGATTATCAAATCATCAGCATGTGTTCAGGATATTTTGTATGATTTATTGCGGACATTACACCCAGTGTCTGTATCTATAGTTTCTTCCTCTGACAGCAAATTCTCTGAGGTATGACAGCTCTCTTTTGGTTTTTCAATACATAAGATACACCAAGGTTGATTTTTTTAATACCTGTTATCAGCGATTAAGCAGAATATTTTACTTCCCATATAGTCTGTTTTTGCGATTAACTTTTTCAAAAACGTGATTGCAGTCAGTATACGAAATGATGAAGATCAAAGATGAGGATCCCATCTGTTGCGGATATAATTCTTCAAAAAATAAATGCTGGAGGCATTTCTTGAAGGAGGTTAAGAATGAGAACTGGGAAGACATGCTTGAGATTGTGGAAGCCTCTGAAGATGAAATCACTTCTACATTATATTTTTGGTTGCAGCTGTCATATTCTACAACCGAGCCGCGTCAGTTGACTCATTTTAGATTAAACTGGAATACTCATGAACCTGTTGTGGAGACATGAAATACTTGTGTAGTCATTAATAGACAGCAAATTGTTGGGATGAAGTTGTGCTTTGGAATTTGTTCCGATGGCATTAATATGTGTCCGTCTGTTTGTATCTCCATTTTTTCCCCTTCTTACCGAAATGTGAAAATGTAGTTTTTAGTGATCAGTGACATCTCTTTTGGGGGAATATTCTTTGTATTTTGAGCTAGAAGTTTAGTGTTTGGTTCACCAAATGTAACATCTAAATGACTATATTTGATATATCAGGTATTTTAATGTGAAATCTGTCATGCCATTACTTATTATGCTTTATTAAAGCAAAAGCGATATTCTTTCAAAACTGCTTGAATCAGATGCTGCTGCCAATTTGGTTGGTTTTATTAACATCATTCTCCATTGCAAATCTACAAATAATAGTTGTGTTTTCATAACAAACTATAGTTGCTTCTTCCAATCTCTAGGATACACCTCAGTCAATAGCTTTTATGGTAAATAAGCACTATCCTTATTGTTTTCCTTTTGTAATGTGTTGTCTAGTTTTTCAACGTTTTTCGGAAGAACTATTTTTTCCAATGAAAAATCATAGTTTTGTAATATGAAGTGTGTTAAAATTTGAGTTTTTAGAGTAAAAACATGTCAACCAAGACAAGAAGTGCAAGGAAAGATGCAGTTAAGTTTAACACAACTATTGTTTTCCTTCTTTAGTTTGTGTTTCCTCGGTTTTAACTTTCTAGATAGGTTTCCTGGAAAGCTAAATTAAAGCAACTATTTATTGCAATATTGTAGGAAGGAACAAGTAAGAAAAAGAGTGTAATAGTTGGACCATGGGGAGGCAATGGAGGGACTAGTTGGGATGATGGAACCTTTACAGGGGTAAGAGAAATCACACTAGTTTATGATCGTTGCATCGACTCTATTCGTGTTGTTTATGATAAGAACGGCAAACCTTTCACAGCTGATAAACATGGAGGAGTTGGAGGCAAGAAAACAGCCGAGGTGAGCTCAATCATTGTTTCTTTCTTATTCATTATCTTATCAGTTGTTCGACTAATGACAGATGTGTTTGTTTGTTTATGTATTTTAGATTAAGCTACAATACCCTGATGAGTATTTGATCAGTGTGAGTGGCTACTATTTTCCGGTTGCTCGTGGTGGCACACCGGTTATTCGGTCACTGACCTTCAAGACGAACCGGAGAACCTTTGGACCCTACGGAGCAGAAGAAGGGACACCATTCACTTTCTCAATAGACGGAGGCCAAGTTGTGGGTTTTAAGGGACGAGGTGATTGGTATTTAGACTCAATTGCTTTCACTTTGTCTAGTGCACCCTCAACCTCACTTCTTAAGAAGGTGCAAAAAGGCTTCTATAGGCTTATAAGCATTGCTCCAAAATCTTCATCTACCAAGGCTGGTGAGAAGACTATGGAAATTTAAGAATCTTGCCTCAGTTTTATGTAATTTGGTTTTGCTATATTGCTTACCCCTTTTTTTTTACTTTTGTTGCTTGTAGTTCTTTGAAGCTTATGATACTGCAAACTGTGAACACCTTAATGTATATCTATATTATAGTAAGACATAGTTATATGTGTAATCATATTCTAGTTTTGATATATCAGATTTTAGGTTTTCTGTTACAAAGGACCTTTTCAAAGCATTGGCTTTGTGAAAACTTGTTAGCAACTTTGGGATGGACATGTTCTGTTGGTAATTTTTAAGAAGATGGACATGTTGTTTTACAAAGGTCTTGGTTCATTACTTTGATGCTTGAACTAAAGCTTTAGTAACCATTATTTGAGATATTATTAAACCGTTAGATAATCCTTCTACGTTTAATGAATACAAACTTAAATCATAAACGAATCACTTTTCTAATAGTATTTCAAACACTTTCAAATATCTTAGAGTCAACGCGCGAATACCCAAGATAATTCACAAGAGACCTTTCAAAAATACGGATTCAACATTCTTTTGGCCATTCTCTCATTTTGTATAGATGTTCATTCAAACTAAGTACTTTCATCAACTTCTACTCCTTTTCATTTAAACTAAGCACCTTCATCTCTCATATTTGGTAAGTTTCTCATTCTTTTTTTTTTTTTTTTTTTTTTTTAATTTTATGCATGCAATTGCTTTATAGATTTTAGTTAAGCTACATTATATATCATTAAATATAAATGTAATATATTTTTCTCTTACTTGGTTTGAATTTGGGAAACGGCAAATCAAATGAAAAAGAGTCTGAATTTTAAACTTTGAATTAACAACTAACCAATATTAAAATCAATGTTAAAGGGTTTGTATGAATTTTCAAATTCGGACACTTTCATTTAAGTATTCGCGTTAAGACTTTTTCCTTTTCCCTCCCTATCATTTCTTCAAAGTTGCACACAAGTGAAAACATAGCTCATCAGTGCCTATGTATGTTCCAATATTTTTTAATCTTTCTCACAACTTCTAGTCCACTATGTTAAAGCTTAGTACATCTTTCAACTTCTACTCCACTACATTTATGCCAAGATCATCCATTTTTCCCATTTGGTAAGTTCCTCATTTCCTTAATTTTATTATTTGTAATGCATGTATTTCCTAGATAGGTTATATTTAAGTTACATTAGGTTACATGCAATCGAGTTGTTATATTTTTTTATCCTAACTATATATTGTAGGAATTTTGAATATTTGAGGAATAAAGTTTGTAATGCTCTATTTCTATTGTGGTTTCGTGTTGTTCGAATATTGAATTCAAACCCTTAGTCCAGATAAAAATATTCGAATTTATCTACTTTGCATCATATTTTTTAGTTTGGTTTATTAATACATTTCTTTCGTTTCTTTGATTATAACGTGCATTTTCTTGTTTGATTATCGAAAAAATGGTCGTAGACCAACAAATATTGAGACATGGTATAGAGGCGTAACATGCTTCAGTGCGCAGGGAGAAAGATAGATCCTCACAACCAACATTTGGAGAATCGTCTTTTGCTGGTGAAGCATCGTTTTTTTGGGTTCATGTATCTCCGGCTCATTACAAAGACCCTGTTGATCCATTACATGTTGTTGTACCTGGTGTTGGCGTGCTTGATAGTTTTTCTGGAGGCCCCTCAGACCTTTCACTACTTCCTCTATACGCACACCATGCTATTAGACACATGTGGTAGGGAGAGTTATCATTAATCTTTAATTACTCTTTTAAACATTTGTGTTAATTTAATTGAATTATCTAATGATGATGTATTTTTTGTAGTACTATAAGATGTTGAAATGTATAAACAATGGTAGGAAGGTAGCAAAGTTGTCGCAGCCATATGAACAATGGTTTAGAATGTCTTACATCTATATGGTTATATTAACCATGGTTTATTGTCTGAGTTTGTTGAGATATGGAACACAAAGACATCATAATTTCATCTTTCAGTCAGTGAGATAACAATCACACTTAATGATGTATCATGTCTCCTACATCTTCTAATCACAGGAAGATTATTAGATCACTATATAAATCAGTAGACCTGAGGCACTAAACATGATGGGGACATGTTTAGAAGCTGATTCGGATAAAGCCTAAGAGGAGACATATGACACCAGAGGATGTCAAACCAAATTTTCTTTCCTCGTGACAAATTATATTGACCACTTGACTGCAACAATGGATGTTGTAGGTGATGATGCACGAGTTGTATATCATAGAGTATGTGCATTGAGGTCATACATCATGGTTTTTGTTGGCATGGGCATATTTATGGACAAAAGTGCAACTTATGTTAACGTCGTCTATATTAAATACTTCATTACATATGAAAGTTAGTTGAAAGTAAGTAGTCAGTGGAAGACTAGACAGATGACAACAAATAATTGTCTATTGATAATAAATTTGGTTGCATCCTTATTAATATTAATTTCATATTACTTGTGTTACACCCTTACTAATATTTTATATGAACCATTTTTAGGCATGGATCCACTAACATTTTCTACGTCTCTTTGGCGGAATATTTTGAAGACTACTCTAAGAATTTCCACGTGTCTGCTCAATTATACCACTCAGGGATAATTCGGCGACTGAGCCATTCGGAACAACACTTGTCTGCATCCTGCTGAATGATATCTATTACACGTCGTATGGTGAGCACCGTCAGATGTGTTCCTTGGAGGTGATATTCAGGTACTCTATATAGTTGGCTTATGGATCTCGACTTATGTATCCACATTTTGTTTGACTTAATAGTGACTAACTTATAATGTATGGTTTAATGTTATGAAATATTCTTCTAAGCTACTGACAATGGATGTAAATGTTATCATTGGATTAATTCGAAGATTGAAATTTGGATTTCAATAGGGTAATGAAGTGATTTATTGTACAACAGAGGATTTCAATATCCAAGCGGTGGGTGGGTGGGTGAATTTCCATAGTGAACCCTACATGAAATATAATGAACATCATTCCGAATATGGCAATATCTTACCCGACTCTTTGGGGGTTCTTAGGCATCATGTGTGTTTCCAAAAATATCCTCCAACTTTTGGAGATACACATCAGGAAGTACATTTTTTACTGAAAATAGCGTATCTCCATTTCTCCAAAAACAAAGGACATAAATGAAATTGCGTTAGGTGCTTAAAAATATCATGGAGTGAATTGAGACATTGCTCCAAATATTTACTCATAAAAGGCCAATATTTCTACAAAAATGGGCCGAGAGACTTTCCTGAGCCCAGTTTTCAAGCAAAGACCCACTCCCATCTATTCATGGTACAAGTTAACGGTTTGCAGCACTTAGAAGATTATAAACACAATCAAATTACTCTATTATCGATGTGGGATTTTTCTGAATGCCCCTTTTCAATGAAACACTTCTATCAAACTTCTCACTCAACCTTTGAATGCAACAACACTCACACCTTCATGAAGATGGACCTCTCTCGTGAACAAGAGTAATGCTTGCTACATTTCCAACTTAATTCCAACAACCTTCCTCCACCATAGCATATGAAACATATAATGTTAACACGAGAGTATTTCACTAGAAAGTAAAATCACATGCTAAAGCTAAAAACACCAATGGTTTCATATTAAAAGAAACCTCTTAGTATCATGAAATTTAACCACTTTAGGCTACTTCATTTAATAAGGTCATTTATTCAGCTACCATATTATTTTTTTCTTAACTTATAAATTTGAATACACATTAGAACAATGCCTTCAAAAGTTAGCTAGAGAAAAATGGATATGAATAGTAGAGAAACAGTTTTTGTTGTGTTTGCATTTGTGTTGTTTGCTTGGGGGAATAATGCACAAAATGATGAAACACTTGTTCCAGCAATCATAACATTTGGTGACTCTGCTGTTGATGTTGGGAACAATGACTATCTTTATACTCTTTTCAAAGCTAACTATCTTCCCTATGGAAGAGACTTTGCTAACCATAAACCTACCGGAAGGTTTTGCAATGGAAAATTAGCTACTGATATTACTGGTGAGAATATAAACATCGAAAAACCAAACTCGTAATACTATTAATGTCATGTCTATAGATATATAATTTTTCATTCGGTTGTTTCTTTTCGTAGCTGAAACGCTAGGTTTTAAGAGCTACGCGCCCGCGTATCTTAGCCCGCAAGCAAAAGGGAAGAACCTTCTTATTGGAGCAAATTTTGCTTCGGCAGCATCTGGTTATGATGAAAAAGCTGCCATTTTGAATGTAAGTTAAGTATTTTATGAACATCGCAGAGGTTTCGGGTTTTTTTTAACTCTTTTATATTTTTTGCAGCATGCGATTCCGTTATCGCAACAGTTAAAATATTACAAGGAATACCAAAGCAAGCTTGCAAAGATAGCTGGTAGAAAAAAAGCAGCATCAATTATTAAAGGTGCATTGTACTTATTGAGTGGTGGAAGTAGTGACTTTGTACAAAACTATTATGTGAATCCTATAGTCAACAAAGTTGTTACTCCTGATCAATATTCTGCATTTCTTGTGGATGCATTCTCAAGTTTTGTTAAGGTATATAACTTGTTCTTTTATTGTCACTATATGAATTGTATGTTAATTGAAATAACAAGGCATAAGCATTTGAACATAGGATTTGTATAAATTGGGAGCTAGAAAAGTTGGAGTGACTTCACTTCCACCATTGGGTTGCTTACCTGCTACAAGAACTTTATTTGGATTCCATGAGAAAGGTTGTGTCACAAGAATCAATAGTGATGCACAAGGATTTAACAAAAGAATGAACTCGGCCGCAGCGAAACTCCAAAAGCAACTTCCTGGTCTTAAGATTGTTGTCTTTAACATTTACAAACCTCTCTATGAACTTGTTCAATCCCCTTCGAAATTCGGTAAGCATACTTTCACTAGAAAAACATATGATATGATGTTCATTCTGTAAATGAGTGCTACTTATTCTTTAACATATGTTGTGACATCTGATAGGTTTCGCGGAGGCAAGGAGAGGCTGCTGTGGTGTTGGGACAGTAGAGACGACAACCTTATTGTGCAATCAACATTCGTTAGGAACTTGTTCTAATGCAACTCAGTATGTGTTTTGGGACAGTGTTCATCCTTCACAAGCTGCTAATCAAGTCCTGGCTGATGCATTGATTGAACAAGGCATAGGCCTCATCACTTAAGGACTAATGGAGGTGCATGTGATGAAACAGTTTGTTATTTATCTAGTGTTGAGAAACATGCTTCCTATTAAATAAGATTTTAGAAATTTCGTTGTAACATTTTCGAGTACATCAGTTCAGTTTACATACCAAGTTAATTTTCTGCCATATCTCCAATTTGCTAATGAAAACCGTTTTCTAAGTTAAATATGTCGAGATAATCTGAAGTAAAATATAACCATTATTATAAATAATTGATGAACGCTTGCGAATGATAGAAAACACATTCTGTAATCCAACATAAGTTTAGAAAAGGTAAAATCCTTGCATATTGACCATAAGCTAAAACAAACTAACTATATGATGTTGATCTTCCTCGTCTTTGATGTTTATCATTCGCACTAAAATCTTTTAGAGCTTCTGCATATTTCTCCAAATCAGATTTCTTTATGCCTAAAAAATCGGATAAGGAACCTTCTCCGTCAAAACTCGAATATCTCCTTGATGTAATCAGCTTTTGAGAATCGCTATCTTCTTGATATCTGGATGAAACTTGACTATGATGATGATGTCTATCCTTTCCCAATATCAATCTTCTAAGCTTGCAGAAAAACTTGTTCTGCCTTGAGGCGATAGTTCTAGAAGCCGGTGAATTATCAACCGAAGAAAAATGATCATAGTCTCCAGAGTCGGTAATAGAAGAAGATTGCGAGGAGGACCATTGCTTTAAATCAAAGTCCACAGTACTCCCTAGTCCATTAGTATCAGCATATTCAGGTTTTAGTTGCTTGGATTTCTTCTCAGATGTAGGGCTCAAGCTTTTACTCGGGTCCTTCGCAATTGTTTTAATGTGTGGAGGCTGTTGATTCTGCAGCTCCTGTCGCATACAAACATTTATCCACCGTGTGTACACTAATTCTTCAATATTTGAATGTCGATCAGATTGTAGTTGCTCAATTTGCTTCATCAAGTCGTCATTTTCTTTTCTAAGACGCTCGTTTTCTTGAATCGCATCATTAGCAAGGATCTGTGTAGAATCGAATCTTCTAGTTAAGTCAGAATTCTCTATCTGCAATCTTGAATTAGATTTCCTCAACTCTTCTACTTCAGACTCAAGCACCTCTAACTTGGCTACTCTTTGTTGAAGACTAACAATCTGCTCTTTACTCTGCTCAGCTTCGCGCCTAATTTCCTTATTGAGCAGCTCGGTTTTTTCTTTTGCTGCGTCAAGCTCGGCCAGCACGTTTGCATAATCAGCAACATGTTCCCTTAATCCCCGATTCTCAGACTGTAAATTTTTAGCCATCTGATTGAACATCTCTACCTGCATATTACTTATCTTCAATCTATTTTCGAGCTCCATCAAAACCGTTTCTTGCTCTTTAAGACCATAGTACTCAAGCAGCTGAACCTCGAGATTTTGTTCCTTGTCTTGAAGCAATCTAACCATGTTCTTGAGTTGATGTATCTCTTGCTCATACTCATCCTTATCAGGACATGCATATGCTCTAGAAGATCCTACTTTTAACCTCGGCAGCGCCTCTTCTTCGAACTCCACCTCCTTAATGATCTCATCAAATTCAGCTAGAAGGAACTCAACTCTATCACCATTTTGTTTAGTGCTAGTCAGAAAATCAATAGGAGAATTTCCATTCCTCGACTCGTTGGTTTGTGTTTCTTCCTGATATATAGAAAATTCAATAGCCCTATTTTAGTTTCATTGTATGAAAAAAATCATCTTAGAAGTACAAATTCAATGGCCCAATTCTAAACTCCTCTCCATCTGATATACTCTCCTTATCACAGAATCTACACGTCTCCTCTCCATGTAAAAACTACCTAAGTCTATTTTGCACCGTCTTTTTTACTATAATTCTTGAATTTTGAAATACAAACCAAACAATTATCATAAAAAATGAAATGTATGGAAATAAAGTACTACCTCCTCATCAACAATGGTGGAAGTAGTGCATTCAGGACCTGAGAAGAGAAATACACCATTACATTAAACAAAACAATAACATGAATAGTTAGAATCACCATGCATGAAATTGAAAAGAAAAAAAGACCTTCATTAATTCTAAGGCGTGAGCAGAGAAATCCAGCAAAAGTAAAACCAAAAGCCAAACCAATGTTCACCAAAATAGGCTTCACATGCTTCTTCCTTTTCATCATGATGATCAAAATTATTTTGTTCATCACTACTATCAAGTTCAAAACAGTATATGTATATGTAATTCATCAAAAAAAGTGAATTCAAATTAATTAGGAAACAAATAAAAATGAGTAAGGAAAATATATAACCGAAATGACAAAAATGTATTTGATTCTCTTATTAAAATGAATTTAGGAAATTAAGAATTAAATATATAAATTAATTACTATTTCTTTTTGTATCATTAATGGAATAATATATGTAATTAATAATTAATTGAAATCAATTTAAAAATTAGGATTTTGATTAAATTATTAAATTTATTTTGAAACTGTTTTAAAAGTATTTAATTGGATATGATAAACAAATTCTATGCGTAGTTTATTGAGTTGTTTAATAGATAGAATCAAATTAAAATACTTATAATTTAAAAAATATTTTTGAAATTATTTATAAAAATATATATTCAGTTGGTGAAATGAATTTATTATAGGTGATTCAACTTTTTTTCTATAAATAATTTATATTTTTAATGGATATGTACCGATAATATAAAATAATTTTATACTATCATCTAATAAGAAACCATCAATTTGTCATGTTATTAATTTTTTTTTTAAATAAAAGAGTGATATAATTAGATACATAGTTGTGATTGGTTGAGAATAGTGCATCATCCCTTTTTTCATAAAAGTTATTATAATAAATAAAACGTCAAATTACCATTTTAATCTTTTTAATATAATTCATTTGAAAAATCAATATCTCATTATATTTTTTAAATATTTTTGTTTTCTTTTTAATTTTTGGTAAAAAGAAAGTGCTAATGTTAAGTTAATAAATTTCACATCATTAAAATTAAAATAAAAAATTATATTATATTTGTACCAAAAACAAAACAAAAAATATAATGCAAAAAGTGAAACAAATCAATATTTAAAATTAAAATTATGGAAATAAATCGGTAGTTACGCAAACAAAATTATGTGAATAGCAAACCCGCATGTTCATTCCGTCTAGGCACACTTCGAAAAGCTCGTAAAATTACAAAATGGAATGGAACAAATTTAATTAAGAGCGTGAGACTAAAACCTTGACTCATCTCGAAAAAATGATGACAGGGTGTAGGACGGGTCTCTGGGCATTTCACTTTTAAAGTTTAAAAATTATAAATTTTATGCTAATATTTGTGTCCGCAAAAGCTTGCGACAAATGGGATGGAGCGGAGCAGATATACTAAAGGGTGCAAGTCTAAAATATTGACACATCCTAAAAAAATATGGGCAAAACATACATGTTCAACCAGAACCGATCTACCATCCCAATGCATTCTAAATCTTCAATATTTGCATCTTTTAAGTTTCTTTTCCACACCCATTATTTAAATCCTAGCTCCCTAACACATGCTTCAACTTCAACTTCTTTCTTTCTTTTTTTTTAAACAGTTTATGCTGTTTCACTTTAAGTTATTATTCTGATTTGTTTGAAAAGACATTTTGTTCTAGGGCATGGATTCTAAAAAAAGCTTGTAATTGTTAGAATAGTAATGCAAATGTGAGTATGTAGAGAAATAATCTCATTTTGAATAGGAATGTGGTGGCTTGAATATTTATAAGTGGGAAAACCCACTCACCTATCACTTTAAGATTTTAGGTGAGTGATGTATCTCTCACAAAAGTGTCTAGTCATACACTATGTATCTGTGCCCCCTAGTGAAAAACCCTCCCCAACAACGAAAAGCCCGGGAAGTGTTGTCCCACTGCAAGGAGTCAACGGTGATACAAGTGTGAGAGGAGCATTGTGGACTCACACTTGAGGGGAAGTGTTAGAATAATAATGGAGAAAGCGGTGTCCCGTTGCAAGGAGTCAATGGCAATACAAATGTGAGAGACAACATTGTGGACTTAGAAAACGGCCCCAACAGGAATAATCCTAAACAAGAGATATGGTGGACTTATGTGTGATGATATGATGGTGAATATTGTACGACACTTTAAATTTGACTTCCTTCATTTTGTTGCTCAAATATAGGTTTCTATGTCAATTCAAAATAGAATTTTACAAATGAACTAGTAGGAAACCCGTGCTATCGCACGGGTCTGGCGGGACTTCACATTACATGTACCTAATTATGACTTAAAAAGTTCCTTTATATATATCAAACATATATATTTAACCAAAATGCAACTCAAACTTAGTCATGTTAATCCCAAAAACTTAATAGTTAACAACAAAAGTGCTAATAATACATCTAAACTTTTAGCTCTTTAAATAAAACAATAAAACATATAGATGGTACAATCTTCAAGTGCTATATTCTTAAATTATCAGAACCAAACAGTAGCAAAGCCTGCATCATATACCTGCATAGTAAAATGCATAAAATAAGATTTATATTTATCAAAACTTTGGAAAATAAATAAATAAAGTGTGTAACATATATAGATACAAAGAATGAGTAACATTAATATATATATTTATAACTTATAATCATTTATCAAATTTTAATTCATGTGTTAGGAATATCAAACATAATATAACTTATTATGTCGTTCATAAATATTCACGTAATTTCAATTATATATTAATAAGATGTACCAACTTCATATTTATAATAAATCGTACAATTATTTTTATAACTTCAATTTTATAAAAAAGTAACAAAAGAAATAGTTAAAAGATAGACATTAAAATGATCAATCAATAACTGGTATCTCATAGATACGTTCACATCTACCCGTCAATTATTTTTATAACTTCAATTTTATAAAACAGTAACAAAAGAAATAGTTAAAATATAGACATTAAAATGATATGTCAATAACTGTATCTCGTAGATACTTTCACATCTACCCGTCAATTCAGATGAGTTAAGAACCCAGTTGAATCCAAATGAGTTAATTCTAAAATAATTTAAACCTATTTAAAATATTAGCCCACTTTCCCAAATATAAAAGATATGACAGCTCCCGTTAAATGCTTAAAAGTTTCTACATTTAATGCATATTATTATAATATAAAAAATATGAGTTATAAGTTTAAAAATATATAATTTTAATTAAGAAATTAAACATAGTTAGAGAATAAAATTTATCAAACATATTTGAGATATTAGCTCATTTTTTCAAACCTACAATATATGACAGCTCCCGTCAAAATGATCTCTCAATAACTGTATCTTATAGATACTTTCATATCTACCCGTCAATTCAGATGAGTTAAGAAACCCCAGTTGAATCCAAATGAGTTAATTCTAAAAAAATTTAAACATGTTTAAGATATTAGCCCATTTTTCCAAATATAAAATGTATGACAGCTCCCGTCAAATGCTTAAAAGTTTCTACATTAACATATTATTATAATATAAAAAATATAATGTATAAGTTTAAAAAAAATATAATTTTAATTAAGAAATTAAACATAGTTAGAGAATAAAATTTATTAAACCTATTTGAGATATTATCTCATTTTTTCAAACCTAAAATGTATGACATCTCCCGTCAAATGCTTAAAAATTTCTATGTTTAATGTATTATTATAATAATTAAAATTAATTATCACAATTAATATATTTTATTTGTACATTTTTATAAAGAGCCAAAACTTATTTTTGATGTGGTGATAAAACTTTATATTATGTGTACTAATTAAATAAAATAATAATATATAATTGTAGAAATGTAAAAAGAATGACAATTTTCTATTTTTCATAATAAATTTATATATGTTTCTATCATAATTATCTCATGTTCTTTTATCATATACAAATATTTATAACACTTTTTAGTATAAATGATAATTCTATCATAGAAAAAACTAACATTTTTTAATAAATTGAAATTTTAATATAATTTATTATATTTTAATAGTAGTTTTAATTATAGTTAATGTATTACTAAATTTTAAAAAGAAAAACTTAAATAAAACTTTAGTAAATGACTAAAATATTTATTTTAGTAATAAAGTCTATATACAAACATCATAAACAGATTGATTTACATAAAAAAAATTAAATTAATCATGATTGGAATTTTGCAATATTTTTTGTTGGATAATATTCTTTCTAATTAAATGTAAATTTACTATCAACATCTTTTACGATTAAACACAATAATTGGAAGATTTTAAAATTAAATTAATGTATTATTTAATTGTAAGATTTTAATTAGTAAACACAATATTTGAAAATATAAAAAATATTAAATACAATAGTTATGAAAGTGGACATATTAGACGTGATATCGTTTCATTCTTTTTTATTTATTTATTTATTTTAGAGATATCTTTCCATTAATTACAATAATTCAAATTTTATAATCAAACTTGATTTTCCATATTTTTAAGGAATCTATTTATTTTTACGCAAACTTTTCGATATACCATTCATCATCATATTCATAAATTCATAACCAAAACTAAAAAAACTTAGTTCAAAATAAAAACAATCCTCAAACAAAAAGAAAAAAAAATAGAATAATAATAATAATAATAATAATAATTTGCTTATGTTTTTATTAGAGTAATAATAATAATAATCTAACACGGTGAAAATGGAATTGAAATATAATAATTACTAATAGAGAGTAATAACTATTACATTATATAAATATAAAGGAAGAATCATTACAAACTTCTCAGTATAGAAATAATAATTTATTAATGACAAACTTAATTGAAACGGTTTTTTTAGAGTATCCTGGGAATTTCAACTTTTCTTCTTAAAAAGAAGAAGCGTGTATCACTCAACTTTCCCAATTCTATTTTAAAAATTTAAAACATGATAAATATCATCCAACTTTTCAAATTCAATTTTAAAATGTATTTTTAATAGAAATATTTTAGGTATATTTACAAAAGAACAAAATAAATTAATCAAAAATTGACTTTATAAGATTATTTTTTAGAAGAGCTTGATTCCCAACCATTTCATGATTTTATGCTTAAATGAAAGTCACCACTTGAAGCAAAATAGTCACTAAAAGTTATGTTATAATCTGGACTGGTAAGGTGTGAGACCCAAATGGTCATAAACGACAATAGTCATAAACAACAAAAAATTCTAGGAACTTATAGAAGAAAACCAAGCCGCCATTTTTGGTCCAAGTAATAATTGAAAATAGATGAAATAAAAAATAAAAAATAAAAAACTTTCTCTCTGCAAACCAAATACGATGCTCAACCTCTCTAAGAAATATTCATCTTTTCACATTCCCTCTCAATTCGGTTCTTCCATGGCTATCGCATGAACAACAAAAGAAAACAACAACCAAATACCCAAACACGCAAACAGATAATACCCAAGCCCCAATCGGAATGCTCAACCCCAATCTCATTACATTTTATGAGGTTACATTAATCAATTACATAATATTAGCAAGAAAAACAAAATTCAATCATACAAAAAAGGCCAGCAAGCATAAACAGAAACAAAGAGTTCTCAAAGCCCAGGTAAAGATTTTATGCTTCGTTCATTCTTCTTCTTCCTTGCCTTCATACTCTATGCATGTTTCTTCTGTTGCAAATTTAGTGTGTGACTGGATCTTGTTTGGTTGTGTCGTTGCTCTGTGTATTGTAGTTTTGCAGTTTGAGGTGCAGTGCGTTGCCGGTTGCTTCCATGTTGGCTTGAGTTTGTTTGTAGGTTCTGTACTGCTGGTTGTTTATAAGGTTATGCGTAACCTTGCTCCTTTCAATTTTCGTCAGATTGCATTTGGTGGTGATGTTGGAACAATTTTTTGCCTGTGAAGTAAATATATAGTCATATATATAGTCATAATAATGGTGTGAATATTAGGGCTTATGGAAAACTGGTGGAATTTAATGGAGATAGGAAGTTGTGTGAATTTGAAAAGTGTTGTTTGGAATAGGGAAGGGCAGGAGTAATTTTGGTTAGTGGAGGGCTTTGTGTTTTCAAAATCGTAAAATTCATCGTTTCAAATTATGGAATAATTCATGCATTTAATAGACCTATTAGGGTTTTGTAATCTGTATAAATAAATAAATAATTAATAACGTGTAGATTTGAATTTGAAGAAAAAAATAACCAATTACGAAAAATTAAAAATCAACAAAAAAAAATTAGAGACTGCCACATCAGCAGCAATAAATGCCAAATCAATATTATTGTGTTATTTTGACAAAAGACTTTTATACCCGTGGAATAAGAAAAGTTTCAGTACATTTATCAAAGGGCTTTTATTGGAATTTCCAAGTACTATTACTTTTATAGATTAATAATAGATTTCCATATTGCTTTAAAACGGTGTTTTAGAATTGGATTTCCATGTCGTAATTAATACTCTTGAACATTATGTATGTTGAATTTATGAGAAGAGAGTTTAAAGTTAAGGATCTTGGGAAAGTTTGATAAATCGGTCTTGTTTTAACATCTAAAATCTTCCAATTAAATGCCAATTTAATTTGATTTGACTTGTAGTTTTTGTAATATATAAATACTCTCTAAGTAATTTGCATGATTGGTATGACATATTTCATTCTTGCATATTGTGTATTGATTGGTTAAGGAAATCAAAAATTGAAAAATAAAATAAAATTGAAAGATGGGAAGTAAAGAAAAACTGCATCTGCTAAGTTGGATAACCCTTATCAAATTATTCAGTTCAACTATGGTTTATTTACAATGCCGAAAAAATGAGAAAAAAGTTAAAAATATGCATACGTGTGTATAATAAATAAAGAATGATTAAGCTAAATAAGTTGGGTACACCCTAAAGAGGTCGTCCTTCTTAATAGTTAATTTTGTCCTGTGTAATGAATAATCTATAATTAATAAAATACCTCATCACTCCAAGCTTACCTCTATGTTACGACATATGTTCTTAAGAAGCCTTAAACAAGTCATTTTAAGTGTTTGAAAGGAGAAGAAAATCATGTATAAAGATTTATAGTCAAATCCATAATGGAATTGGTGTTTTAAGGGAGACTCTAGACATTATTCTCACAAGACCCTTAGGACCTGATGAGGGCCTGACGAATTGATTTTTAGGGAATCAAATTGTAGATTTTCATATGAGTACATGTATTTTTACTTTCATGAACCCTTCCCTGAAAATTTTGGCTTTGTTAAAATTCTTTCAATGCAAGCCAAATTGTTTGAGGACAAGAAATGGTTTAAGTATAGGGGAATTTGATCAACATTGTTTTTATCATTTTTAATTAGATCATTTTTATTGTTTTCTAAAGTTTGTCAGCTCGGTTTGCTCCGAACTTTCTCCATTTTGTCTATGTTTCAGGCACCTTAAGTATAAGGAACCGATTATTGATGACCATGGAAAAAAACCACTAAAGTGGCGAAATACATAGGAAATTAAGGTCAGACCTTAAGAATGTGTTACAACCGCAATTTTCTCCTGAATAGGGTTTCTTATTTGGGACTAGCAAGAATTGTGACATACTCATAATTATGGGTTATAGCGGTAATTTCCCTGGATGCAAGAAAACTTTTGGAGTTCTTCCATTTTCTTTCGCGATAGCTTGGTTTTTCTAGGCGTTTGGCTTCATGTTTAAGTCAATTTAGTGTCAATAGTGCCCTAGAAGCCTATATAAACGTGTTATAGCAATGAATAAATCACCAAGCATTATCTTAATTACTTTAGTTTTACACAAAATCTTGTTTACTGCATTTTATATTTTGTACGAATTTCCCAATTTAGTGTCAATTAGTGCCCTAGAGGCCTATATAAACGTGTTGTAGCAATGAATAAATCACCAAGCATTATCTTACTTTATTTTTACACAAAATCTTGTTTACTGCATTTTATATTCTGTACGAATTTCCCAAGTTTTGTTGTGATGTAAAAGTCTCATTTAAGTGTTTGTAACTCTGAGAATTTACTGTATTACAAGTTTTGATTTCGTTGTTTTACTTTATTGTGTGTATCCTTTTAATCATTGCTATTTGTTCATTCAATTAAATCATGTCCGAATAATATTCTAAGGACTTAGGGTCTCGACGACCGTCTTGTGACAGATCTCATGTAGATTTCCCATTATTTCGTTACAAATATATTTATAAAAACTTGTTTTAGTATCCTTGATTTTTCTGTACAAGTCTTTATGAAAATAAAGGGAAAATAGATATCATTCACATGCTGAAAAGGTGTGACTTGGAATCCGAATGAGAAATATCTGACAACCGAGTTGAGGTGACAAAAGTGTCTTGAACTCAGTTGTGAATGTCTTATTTTCTTAGATGTATTTAAAATTGATTCTAAACAAATATTAAGTGGGTAGAATATTTGGTTAGAATAGAACAACATGCCGACAAAGGTGGATGTCGTCCTCAGTTTTCTATATTTCTCAACTTGAATTCATTTTTGTGATAATGAATTAGAACCTACATGAATATGTTAGAAACACAAATTGTTTGACTATAAATCTTGCTTTTTAAAGTTTATGTTTTTAAAACAAAAACAACATTCCAAAACAAAATCATCGATCATCATAGCTAAACAAAAAATTAACAAAACCCGGTTGTCAACAAGTGTTCTTTAGGAACGATACTCTTATTTTATTATTTGATATAGTCTTACACTTGCGGCGTGTCATTTCCAGGGGTGGCAATCGGGTATACTCGCTCCGTTTAGACCCACCTCGCAAAAACATGCAAAAAAACGGTGTGACGAAGCAGGCATAGTTGAGAGGGGTCGGATTAGGCCTGTGAGCGTTGCACACTTTAAGCCTAAAAAATTGTAAAATTTCATGTTAATGTTCGGGCTTGCAAAAATTCAAAAAATGGGCGGAGTGGACTACTATCCATAGTTTTAAAAACCAGACCGAACCGGCCGGTCGGACCGGTCAAACCGGGAACCGGCCAGGTAACCGGTCTGGTTCAATAGCTGGATCGGGAATGTCATTGAACCGGTGTGAACCGGTCAAAACCGGTGTAAACCGGGAAAACCGGCGGTTTTTGTGAACCGGTGGTCTAAATGCATTTTTCAATTTTTTTATTTTTTTTTATTTTTTTTATTTTATAAAATTAAAACAATGTTATTTTGACTATTATAATTAAAAATATAAATAAATAAATAAAATAAAAAAAATGGTTGTAGATGCGGTTGATTTTGTTACAAATAATTTTGATATTAAAAAAGAGATTCCAACATTGAAATAATTTTTCTCTTATTAAAATTAAATTTAGGAATTATTTTGTTATAAATTATTCAATTAAATTATGTTGCAATTAAATTTTTGTTTATATTTTATAATTACTAGATATATGGCCCGTGCGTTGCACGGATTTAATTAAAATATGTCTTTAATGTAACACCCCACACATATTTGTCTAGAATAATATGCATAAAGTATCATAAATGGTTCATAAGACAACAAATACATAAAGTTTTGCAGCAGAAAGTAGAAGTGTACGAATACAAAAGCCGAATGTATCATGGCCAAAATACAAGTACATCATGTAAGCACATATCCAAAATACATAAACTAGCAAGCACGATAAGAACTAGAAGAAGAATATCCAAGCATCGCCAAGAGATCTAATCCATCTTTCCCTTACCGCGATCTTGCCTCGAACCACCTGAAAAATAAATAATTGGAATGGGATGAGATTACTAAATCTCAGTGAGTCCGCCTATCCTATTAGTCCACTCGGATCTAAAGGGAACATACAAAAAAAATACACGAATCCACCATGGATTCGGGGTTACTCTCACTTCCGGTACAAGCACGGAGTAAACAAGCGACTCGTCCACCATTGGACTTGTCTCAAGCAAATACACATTGTATAGCAACCAAGTATGCAAAACCCGCATCCATAACGGGGAATCCAGAAGTACGTTAATACCACTAGACTAAGTTACTAACACACCCTCGGTGGGTTCACCCACGCCTATATGTCGAGAGACTTACACAAGCACCCTGCAAGAATGGTTAAACGGGTTCGCACAAGCCTACGTGGCTGCGAGGTGACCTTGCCTAAGAGGCGACACCGTCCCATTAACCATATGTACGCACGTGGTGTTAACAGCAAGTGTAACACGCCGTCTCGACGCATGAGCCCATCCGGGTAGGAACCTAATGATGTAGCCTACATGGCATCATTAGAGATGGTTTACCTGTTATGCGTAGGCTTACTTAGCCGCATAACGCCATCATACCGAGCACGCGAGTGTGTATACAGCAAGTGAGTAAAACGCCTCCAGGCCCTCACAAGCACACTGCAACGGTAGTTCAGGTATGTGCCTCTGGATCCAAGATCAGGGCAGTCCCACAGACAACTCAAGGACCCGTGGTCCGAATCGTAACTTAGTACCTGGTCTACTTCGATTCAGCACACGTACATAAACAAGCACTAAAGCATACAAGCACACAAACCCGATTGTTTAACCGAAACAATGGGCATTAATAGAATGATCATAATTCATCATAATATAGCATTCTTATTTCAGCATAACATGGTAGTCAGAAATAATGAACTAATTCAGTCTAATTATACGCAAGTTGCATAGCATCAGTGTCGCACTTTAACTGAAGGTATGTCAGATACACCGGAAAATAATATTCCAACACCGATACTAATTTTCCTAGATAGTACACTCAATTAGCTTTCTAACGGTATATGGTACGCGTCGAACGGACGCACGAAACGGGAGATATGAATTTCCCAAGATTGCTGAATTTTTACCCTGCGCCCAGGGTAATCGGTTACTGGTCCCAGAGTAACCGATTACTGGCTTCAAAAATGCCCATCCACGCCAAATTACACAGGGTAATCGGTTACCCAGGTCCCAGTAACCGATTACTCTGATGCAGAATCAATTTTCTGCGTTTTAGGAACTCTAAACCAGTCCCAAACAACCTGTAGATGATCCCCTACACTTGTATAACAGTCCAAACGAATTTGCATCACATAATTGCAAATAGAAACATTAGCATACAAAGAATAGGGCAAAACAACAGATTTAGCATCATTGATTAACACTTCACTCATAATCCCTAAACCCCAATTGAACCCTTACATGCAAAACTCCCAAGGTCACTAACTATGGACTCACCTTAGGAGTGAAGGAGATGATGAAAACAGAGCTGAAACAAGATGAAGATGATGATGGAAGCAAGGTTTTGGGACAGAATCTGCTGCATGCAAGTGAGCTTGGACCAAGTGTTGGAACTTTCTCCTCTTCCTCCCCCTTTCCACGTTTTGTCTCTTCTTCCTCTACTAAACAAAATTCTGGTTTTTGGAAAGAAGAGAATGATCAACCAAACATGTCCCAAGTTATATTTAAGGGTGAAAATACTATTATGCCCCTCCTATTGCCACTAATAGGTTTAGTTAACACCATAAACCAATTAGTAGAAATATATATCATATTCATCCATCTTATTTCATACTAATCATATTAGCAAATATAAAGATTGAATAAATATAATATCGGGTATTACATTCTCCCCCCCTTAAATAGAATTCGTCCTCGAATTCAAAGGAAACTTACCAAAACAAGTGAGGATAGGATTCCCGCATCTCTGACTCAAGTTCCCAAGTAGCCTCCTCAGGACGCGTCCCATCCCACATCACCTTCACGATAGGTATCTCCTTACTCCGGAGGGACTTGCTAGCACGCTCCAAGATACAGCAAGGTTGAGGATCATAGGAAAGATCTGGTTCTACCTCAACAGAATCCGAAAGGATAGGATGGAAAGTGTCGGGCACGAACTTCCGGAGCTGAGATACGTGGAATACGTCATGCAGCCCGGATAGTGAAGGTGGTAATGCCAACTGATAAGCCACTTCACCTACCCGACTCATAATCTGATACGGTCCCACATATCTCGGACTGAGTTTACGCGTTTTGAACGGTCCTCCCAACCTTAATCTTGGAGTGACCTTCAAATACACATGATCACCCACTTCAAATTCCAAAGGTCTTCTCCGCTTGTCCGCATAATTCTTTTGTCGGTCTTGGGCTTTCTTGAGATTATCTCGGATCATCTTAACTTTCTTGGTGGTTTCTTGTATAATTTCCGGTCCAAGAATACTCTTCTCTCCTACCTCGGCCCAACACAAGGGTGATCGACATTTTCTCCCGTATAGAGCTTCATAGGGAGCCATACCCAAACTAGCATGGTAACTGTTATTGTATGCGAACTCTATCAATGGCAAATGATCTTTCCAACTCCCACCTTCTTCTAGAATGCAAGCTCTCAACATATCCTCTATCGTCTGGATCGTCCTCTCCGTCTGCCCATCGGATTGAGGATGGTTTGACGTACTCATATCCAATCTAGTCCCTAATTCCTTATGAAACATCTTCCAAAATCTTGAAGTGAATTTTGGATCACGATCAGACACTATACTGGACGGAACGCCATGCAACCGTACAATCTCTGCTATGAAAAGCCTTGCGAGATGAATCACCTTGTGAGTGGTCTTTACAGGCAAAAAGTGAGCAGACTTAGTCAACCTGTCCACTATTACCCATATCGAATCATGTCCGCCTCGAGTACGAGGTAATCCCACAATGAAATCCATAGAGATAGAGTCCCATTTCCACGTCGGTACCTCCAGTGGTTGTAACATTCCTCCTGGTTTCTGATGCTCAATCTTAACCTGTTGACAAATGGGACATTGTGCTACATACTCTGCGATCTCCTTCTTCATCCCTGGCCACCAAAAGTCTTTCCTCAAGTCTTGATACATTTTGGTCGACCCAGGATGAATAGAAAATCTACTCTTGTGTGCTTCATCCAGAATCAAACGCTTCAATTCAGAATCATTAGGTACACACATCCGTTGCTTAAACAAGATTACTCCATCAGGTGCTCTCACAAAATTAGGCATGCCTTCGCTCGCTTGCAATTGCTTATCATACCCTTGGAATATCCGAATTCTTTCTCGTAGCTCATTCTGAATGCTCAAATTACTGATCAACACACCATTGGGTGTCCATTCAAACTGAAGATTTAGATTGCGAAACCTTTCCAATAAGTCATGTTCTAACATCATCAACTCTGCAACTCGAAATTCCTTCCTACTTAACGCATCTGCAACTTTGTTAGCTTTTCCTGGATGATACTTCAATTCAAAGTCATAATCCTTGAGGTACTCCATCCATCTCCTTTGTCGCATATTCAACTCCTTCTGGTCGAAAAGATATCTCAAGCTTTTATGATCACTGAACATCTCAAAGTGAACGCCATATAGGTAATGTCGCCACACCTTGAGTGCAAAAACTATTGCGGCAAGCTCGAGATCATGGGTCGGGTAATTCTCTTCATGAGATCTCAACTGTCGAGAGGCATAAGCTACCACCTGGCCATCTTGCATCAATACTCCACCTAAACCCTTCTTAGAAGCGTCACAGAACACCTCATAGGATCGGTTTGGATCCGGAATCACTAACACGGGTGCAGTAGTCAACTTCTTCTTAAGTTTCTGGAAACTCTGCTCACACTCGGAGTCCCATTCAAAAGCAACCTCCTTACGCGTAAGCTTTGTCAAGGGTAGGGCTAACTTAGCAAACCCCATGATAAACCTCCGGTAATAACCAGCCAAGCCTAAAAAGCTTCTGACCTCAGTCACGCTTTTTGGCCTCTCCCAATTTACCACCGCTTCTACTTTAGAAGGATCCACTGCCACGCCTCCTCCAGAGATGACGTGACCAAGAAAACTCACTTCAGATAGCCAGAATTCACACTTACTGAACTTGGCATACAATTGTTTCTCTCGAAGAGTAGATAACACAATCCGCAAATGCTCCTCATGATCCTCGGGAGTACGAGAATACACAAGAATGTCATCAATGAAGATTACTACAAACTGGTCCAGATATGGTTGAAAGATTCGATTCATGTAATCCATGAAAACAGCCGGAGCATTAGTCACACCGAATGGCATAACCAAAAACTCGTAGTGACCATATCGTGTCCTGAATGCAGTCTTAGGCACATCAGAGCTCTTCACTCGGATTTGATGGTACCCTGACCTAAGATCAATCTTCGAGAATACACTGGCTCCTTTCAACTGATCTAGGAGGTCATCAATCCGTGGTAAAGGATATTTGTTCTTTATGGTGACTTTGTTCAGCTGACGATAATCGATGCACAGGCGCATACTTCCGTCTTTCTTTTTCACTAAAAGAACAGGGGCTCCCCATGGAGAAACACTGGGTTGAATAAAATGCTTAGCAAGAAGCTCTTCCAATTGACGTTTCAGTTCTCTGAGTTCAATAGGAGACATCCTATAAGGAGTGATGGAAACTGGGGCTGTCCCAGGAACAAGATCGATTGAGAATTCCGCTTCTCTTTCTGGAGGAAGAGAAGTGATATCCTCAGGGAATACATCAGGAAATTCGCACACCACCGGAATCTCCGACAATTCAATCCTCACAGAAGGCTCCTTGGAAAGAACTAAAAGAAAGGATCTTTCTTGAGAAAAGAGATAATTAACCGTGCTGATTGTACCTTCTATTAACTTGGTAATTGCATCATCGGAAGAAATCTCTTCAGCAGGAATGAATATGGCCTTCTCTTTGCAACCAATGTACACTGAGTTAAGAGACAACCAATCCATCCCTAGGATAACATCAAGCTTCTTGAGGGGTAAACAAATTAAATCAATCGGGAAGTCACGACCATTAAAAGACACCGAACAATCTTTACAAATCAGTCGAGCTTCCACAGTATCATCCGTTGCCGAAGAAATAATCATGGGAGTGGGTAATGGAGTAACTTCCAAACCAAGTCGATAAACACACTCGGTAGAGACAAAAGAATGAGTGGCTCCACAATCAACTAAAACACATAAAGGTTGATTGTTAACATAGCACGTACCCGCAATAAGATTGTTGTTTCCCTTTGCCTTCCTTGAATCCAAAGTGTAAACACGACCTGCAGTCTTTCCTGGAGCTCCCTTCTTTGGGCAATTCCTCATCACGTGACCTTGCTCGCCACACTCAAAACATCTGACAGGATAAACTTCACAATTTCCAGTGTGCTTCCTCCTACACTTATCACAAAAGGGTGGTCGGGGGAAACGGTCACCGTGGCTTTGCTTCATCTTTGGTGGAGGATTACGGGGCCTCAAGTTTTGAGTAGATCTCCCTTGCTCTCTGAAATTAGCCCTGTTCTGGTTCCTCTCTTCCTGAACCCTCTTCAAACTGTTTTCAGCAACATAGCATTGTCTTAGACATTCAGCATAAGTGGTGAACTCTCTTTGGGAAACGCTATGGGCAATGTCGGCCCTCAAACCCATCATGAACTGATCGATCTTCCATAATTCATCTGGAGCATAAACAGCCTGTCTGGAGTAGTCTGCCAAGTCCTCGAACTTCTCTGCATATTCTGAAACAGACATGTCACCTTGTTTGAAGTTCTGAAATTCTCGCTCCTTCTGAGTTCTCACACTATTAGGAAAATACTTCTCCAAGAATGCAACCTTGAAGTGTTGCCAATCCTTAGGAATCTCCTGTGTGGTGAAATAAGTGGATGCAGTGTTCCACCACCTAAGAGCTGGTCCCTTCATTTTCTGAGTAGCAAAGATCACCTTCTCTTCTTCAGTACACTGAATAGCTTGAAACACCCTCTCCATACCAGCTAACCAATCATGAGCCAAGAGTGAGTCAAGTCCACCAACGAACTCCGGAGGATCCATCCTGAAGAAGGCACGAAAATCTGGTCCAGCTGCAGCTTGAGGTACGGGAGCTTGAGTAGGAGGTTGTTGTCCTTGCATGCCTTGCATCATTTGAGCCATCATCTGGTTCTGCTGCATCATCTGCTGCATCATCTGTTGCCAAGGCACGCCTGCACCTCCGGCTGATTGCTCGGGCTCCACATTCCTTGTTCTGGGCCTTCCGGGGCCTCTGCGTTGCTCAGCCATCTCCCTGTCTGTCCTACGCATGGAATCAAGTTGATCAGGCTTAATACCATAAATAAGACATAAGGAATCTTACTGATTATACACATATGAGGCAGAATTGTACTGCATTATGATGTGTCTTAGCAAAGTCGAGGATCGACCTGCTCTGATACCAACTGTAACACCCCACACATATTTGTCTAGAATAATATGCATAAAGTATCATAAATGGTTCATAAGACAACAAATACATAAAGTTTTGCAGCAGAAAGTAGAAGTGTACGAATACAAAAGCCGAATGTATCATGGCCAAAATACAAGTACATCATGTAAGCACATATCCAAAATACATAAACTAGCAAGCACGATAAGAACTAGAAGAATATCCAAGCATCGCCAAGAGATCTAATCCATCTTTCCCTTACCGCGATCTTGCCTCGAACCACCTGAAAAATAAATAATTGGAATGGGATGAGATTACTAAATCTCAGTGAGTCCGCCTATCCTATTAGTCCACTCGGATCTAAAGGGAACATACAAAAAAAATACACGAATCCACCATGGATTCGGGGTTACTCTCACTTCCGGTACAAGCACGGAGTAAACAAGCGACTCGTCCACCATTGGACTTGTCTCAAGCAAATACACATTGTATAGCAACCAAGTATGCAAAACCCGCATCCATAACGGGGAATCCAGAAGTACGTTAATACCACTAGACTAAGTTACTAACACACCCTCGGTGGGTTCACCCACGCCTATATGTCGAGAGACTTACACAAGCACCCTGCAAGAATGGTTAAACGGGTTCGCACAAGCCTACGTGGCTGCGAGGTGACCTTGCCTAAGAGGCGACACCGTCCCATTAACCATATGTACGCACGTGGTGTTAACAGCAAGTGTAACACGCCGTCTCGACGCATGAGCCCATCCGGGTAGGAACCTAATGATGTAGCCTACATGGCATCATTAGAGATGGTTTACCTGTTATGCGTAGGCTTACTTAGCCGCATAACGCCATCATACCGAGCACGCGAGTGTGTATACAGCAAGTGAGTAAAACGCCTCCAGGCCCTCACAAGCACACTGCAACGGTAGTTCAGGTATGTGCCTCTGGATCCAAGATCAGGGCAGTCCCACAGACAACTCAAGGACCCGTGGTCCGAATCGTAACTTAGTACCTGGTCTACTTCGATTCAGCACACGTACATAAACAAGCACTAAAGCATACAAGCACACAAACCCGATTGTTTAACCGAAACAATGGGCATTAATAGAATGATCATAATTCATCATAATATAGCATTCTTATTTCAGCATAACATGGTAGTCAGAAATAATGAACTAATTCAGTCTAATTATACGCAAGTTGCATAGCATCAGTGTCGCACTTTAACTGAAGGTATGTCAGATACACCGGAAAATAATATTCCAACACCGATACTAATTTTCCTAGATAGTACACTCAATTAGCTTTCTAACGGTATATGGTACGCGTCGAACGGACGCACGAAACGGGAGATATGAATTTCCCAAGATTGCTGAATTTTTACCCTGCGCCCAGGGTAATCGGTTACTGGTCCCAGAGTAACCGATTACTGGCTTCAAAAATGCCCATCCACGCCAAATTACACAGGGTAATCGGTTACCCAGGTCCCATTTGTCAACAGGTTAAGATTGAGCATCAGAAACCAGGAGGAATGTTACAACCACTGGAGGTACCGACGTGGAAATGGGACTCTATCTCTATGGATTTCATTGTGGGATTACCTCGTACTCGAGGCGGACATGATTCGATATGGGTAATAGTGGACAGGTTGACTAAGTCTGCTCACTTTTTGCCTGTAAAGACCACTCACAAGGTGATTCATCTCGCAAGGCTTTTCATAGCAGAGATTGTACGGTTGCATGGCGTTCCGTCCAGTATAGTGTCTGATCGTGATCCAAAATTCACTTCAAGATTTTGGAAGATGTTTCATAAGGAATTAGGGACTAGATTGGATATGAGTACGTCAAACCATCCTCAATCCGATGGGCAGACGGAGAGGACGATCCAGACGATAGAGGATATGTTGAGAGCTTGCATTCTAGAAGAAGGTGGGAGTTGGAAAGATCATTTGCCATTGATAGAGTTCGCATACAATAACAGTTACCATGCTAGTTTGGGTATGGCTCCCTATGAAGCTCTATACGGGAGAAAATGTCGATCACCCTTGTGTTGGGCCGAGGTAGGAGAGAAGAGTATTCTTGGACCGGAAATTATACAAGAAACCACCAAGAAAGTTAAGATGATCCGAGATAATCTCAAGAAAGCCCAAGACCGACAAAAGAATTATGCGGACAAGCGGAGAAGACCTTTGGAATTTGAAGTGGGTGATCATGTGTATTTGAAGGTCACTCCAAGATTAAGGTTGGGAGGACCGTTCAAAACGCGTAAACTCAGTCCGAGATATGTGGGACCGTATCAGATTATGAGTCGGGTAGGTGAAGTGGCTTATCAGTTGGCATTACCACCTTCACTATCCGGGCTGCATGACGTATTCCACGTATCTCAGCTCCGGAAGTTCGTGCCCGACACTTTCCATCCTATCCTTTCGGATTCTGTTGAGGTAGAACCAGATCTTTCCTATGATCCTCAACCTTGCTGTATCTTGGAGCGTGCTAGCAAGTCCCTCCGGAGTAAGGAGATACCTATCGTGAAGGTGATGTGGGATGGGACGCGTCCTGAGGAGGCTACTTGGGAACTTGAGTCAGAGATGCGGGAATCCTATCCTCACTTGTTTTGGTAAGTTTCCTTTGAATTCGAGGACGAATTCTATTTAAGGGGGGGAGAATGTAATACCCGATATTATATTTATTCAATCTTTATATTTGCTAATATGATTAGTATGAAATAAGATGGATGAATATGATATATATTTCTACTAATTGGTTTATGGTGTTAACTAAACCTATTAGTGGCAATAGGAGGGGCATAATAGTATTTTCACCCTTAAATATAACTTGGGACATGTTTGGTTGATCATTCTCTTCTTTCCAAAAACCAGAATTTTGTTTAGTAGAGGAAGAAGAGACAAAACGTGGAAAGGGGGAGGAAGAGGAGAAAGTTCCAACACTTGGTCCAAGCTCACTTGCATGCAGCAGATTCTGTCCCAAAACCTTGCTTCCATCATCATCTTCATCTTGTTTCAGCTCTGTTTTCATCATCTCCTTCACTCCTAAGGTGAGTCCATAGTTAGTGACCTTGGGAGTTTTGCATGTAAGGGTTCAATTGGGGTTTAGGGATTATGAGTGAAGTGTTAATCAATGATGCTAAATCTGTTTGTTTTGCCCTATTCTTTGTATGCTAATGTTTCTATTTGCAATTATGTGATGCAAATTCGTTTGGACTGTTATACAAGTGTAGGGGATCATCTACAGGTTGTTTGGGACTGGTTTAGAGTTCCTAAAACGCAGAAAATTGATTCTGCATCAGAGTAATCGGTTACTGGGACCTGGGTAACCGATTACCCTGTGTAATTTGGCGTGGATGGGCATTTTTGAAGCCAGTAATCGGTTACTCTGGGACCAGTAACCGATTACCCTGGGCGCAGGGTAAAAATTCAGCAATCTTGGGAAATTCATATCTCCCGTTTCGTGCGTCCGTTCGACGCGTACCATATACCGTTAGAAAGCTAATTGAGTGTACTATCTAGGAAAATTAGTATCGGTGTTGGAATATTATTTTCCGGTGTATCTGACATACCTTCAGTTAAAGTGCGACACTGATGCTATGCAACTTGCGTATAATTAGACTGAATTAGTTCATTATTTCTGACTACCATGTTATGCTGAAATAAGAATGCTATATTATGATGAATTATGATCATTCTATTAATGCCCATTGTTTCGGTTAAACAATCGGGTTTGTGTGCTTGTATGCTTTAGTGCTTGTTTATGTACGTGTGCTGAATCGAAGTAGACCAGGTACTAAGTTACGATTCGGACCACGGGTCCTTGAGTTGTCTGTGGGACTGCCCTGATCTTGGATCCAGAGGCACATACCTGAACTACCGTTGCAGTGTGCTTGTGAGGGCCTGGAGGCGTTTTACTCACTTGCTGTATACACACTCGCGTGCTCGGTATGATGGCGTTATGCGGCTAAGTAAGCCTACGCATAACAGGTAAACCATCTCTAATGATGCCATGTAGGCTACATCATTAGGTTCCTACCCGGATGGGCTCATGCGTCGAGACGGCGTGTTACACTTGCTGTTAACACCACGTGCGTACATATGGTTAATGGGACGGTGTCGCCTCTTAGGCAAGGTCACCTCGCAGCCACGTAGGCTTGTGCGAACCCGTTTAACCATTCTTGCAGGGTGCTTGTGTAAGTCTCTCGACATATAGGCGTGGGTGAACCCACCGAGGGTGTGTTAGTAACTTAGTCTAGTGGTATTAACGTACTTCTGGATTCCCCGTTATGGATGCGGGTTTTGCATACTTGGTTGCTATACAATGTGTATTTGCTTGAGACAAGTCCAATGGTGGACGAGTCGCTTGTTTACTCCGTGCTTGTACCGGAAGTGAGAGTAACCCCGAATCCATGGTGGATTCGTGTATTTTTTTTGTATGTTCCCTTTAGATCCGAGTGGACTAATAGGATAGGCGGACTCACTGAGATTTAGTAATCTCATCCCATTCCAATTATTTATTTTTCAGGTGGTTCGAGGCAAGATCGCGGTAAGGGAAAGATGGATTAGATCTCTTGGCGATGCTTGGATATTCTTCTAGTTCTTATCGTGCTTGCTAGTTTATGTATTTTGGATATGTGCTTACATGATGTACTTGTATTTTGGCCATGATACATTCGGCTTTTGTATTCGTACACTTCTACTTTCTGCTGCAAAACTTTATGTATTTGTTGTCGTATGAACCATTTATGATACTTTATGCATATTATTCTAGACAAATATGTGTGGGGTGTTACAGTTGGTATTAGTCATTCAGCATAAGTGGTGAACTCTCTTTGGGAAACGCTATGGGCAATGTCGGCCCTCAAACCCATCATGAACTGATCGATCTTCCATAATTCATCTGGAGCATAAACAGCCTGTCTGGAGTAGTCTGCCAAGTCCTCGAACTTCTCTGCATATTCTGAAACAGACATGTCACCTTGTTTGAAGTTCTGAAATTCTCGCTCCTTCTGAGTTCTCACACTATTAGGAAAATACTTCTCCAAGAATGCAACCTTGAAGTGTTGCCAATCCTTAGGAATCTCCTGTGTGGTGAAATAAGTGGATGCAGTGTTCCACCACCTAAGAGCTGGTCCCTTCATTTTCTGAGTAGCAAAGATCACCTTCTCTTCTTCAGTACACTGAATAGCTTGAAACACCCTCTCCATACCAGCTAACCAATCATGAGCCAAGAGTGAGTCAAGTCCACCAACGAACTCCGGAGGATCCATCCTGAAGAAGGCACGAAAATCTGGTCCAGCTGCAGCTTGAGGTACGGGAGCTTGAGTAGGAGGTTGTTGTCCTTGCATGCCTTGCATCATTTGAGCCATCATCTGGTTCTGCTGCATCATCTGCTGCATCATCTGTTGCCAAGGCACGCCTGCACCTCCGGCTGATTGCTCGGGCTCCACATTCCTTGTTCTGGGCCTTCCGGGGCCTCTGCGTTGCTCAGCCATCTCCCTGTCTGTCCTACGCATGGAATCAAGTTGATCAGGCTTAATACCATAAATAAGACATAAGGAATCTTACTGATTATACACATATGAGGCAGAATTGTACTGCATTATGATGTGTCTTAGCAAAGTCGAGGATCGACCTGCTCTGATACCAACTGTAACACCCCACACATATTTGTCTAGAATAATATGCATAAAGTATCATAAATGGTTCATAAGACAACAAATACATAAAGTTTTGCAGCAGAAAGTAGAAGTGTACGAATACAAAAGCCGAATGTATCATGGCCAAAATACAAGTACATCATGTAAGCACATATCCAAAATACATAAACTAGCAAGCACGATAAGAACTAGAAGAATATCCAAGCATCGCCAAGAGATCTAATCCATCTTTCCCTTACCGCGATCTTGCCTCGAACCACCTGAAAAATAAATAATTGGAATGGGATGAGATTACTAAATCTCAGTGAGTCCGCCTATCCTATTAGTCCACTCGGATCTAAAGGGAACATACAAAAAAAATACACGAATCCACCATGGATTCGGGGTTACTCTCACTTCCGGTACAAGCACGGAGTAAACAAGCGACTCGTCCACCATTGGACTTGTCTCAAGCAAATACACATTGTATAGCAACCAAGTATGCAAAACCCGCATCCATAACGGGGAATCCAGAAGTACGTTAATACCACTAGACTAAGTTACTAACACACCCTCGGTGGGTTCACCCACGCCTATATGTCGAGAGACTTACACAAGCACCCTGCAAGAATGGTTAAACGGGTTCGCACAAGCCTACGTGGCTGCGAGGTGACCTTGCCTAAGAGGCGACACCGTCCCATTAACCATATGTACGCACGTGGTGTTAACAGCAAGTGTAACACGCCGTCTCGACGCATGAGCCCATCCGGGTAGGAACCTAATGATGTAGCCTACATGGCATCATTAGAGATGGTTTACCTGTTATGCGTAGGCTTACTTAGCCGCATAACGCCATCATACCGAGCACGCGAGTGTGTATACAGCAAGTGAGTAAAACGCCTCCAGGCCCTCACAAGCACACTGCAACGGTAGTTCAGGTATGTGCCTCTGGATCCAAGATCAGGGCAGTCCCACAGACAACTCAAGGACCCGTGGTCCGAATCGTAACTTAGTACCTGGTCTACTTCGATTCAGCACACGTACATAAACAAGCACTAAAGCATACAAGCACACAAACCCGATTGTTTAACCGAAACAATGGGCATTAATAGAATGATCATAATTCATCATAATATAGCATTCTTATTTCAGCATAACATGGTAGTCAGAAATAATGAACTAATTCAGTCTAATTATACGCAAGTTGCATAGCATCAGTGTCGCACTTTAACTGAAGGTATGTCAGATACACCGGAAAATAATATTCCAACACCGATACTAATTTTCCTAGATAGTACACTCAATTAGCTTTCTAACGGTATATGGTACGCGTCGAACGGACGCACGAAACGGGAGATATGAATTTCCCAAGATTGCTGAATTTTTACCCTGCGCCCAGGGTAATCGGTTACTGGTCCCAGAGTAACCGATTACTGGCTTCAAAAATGCCCATCCACGCCAAATTACACAGGGTAATCGGTTACCCAGGTCCCAGTAACCGATTACTCTGATGCAGAATCAATTTTCTGCGTTTTAGGAACTCTAAACCAGTCCCAAACAACCTGTAGATGATCCCCTACACTTGTATAACAGTCCAAACGAATTTGCATCACATAATTGCAAATAGAAACATTAGCATACAAAGAATAGGGCAAAACAACAGATTTAGCATCATTGATTAACACTTCACTCATAATCCCTAAACCCCAATTGAACCCTTACATGCAAAACTCCCAAGGTCACTAACTATGGACTCACCTTAGGAGTGAAGGAGATGATGAAAACAGAGCTGAAACAAGATGAAGATGATGATGGAAGCAAGGTTTTGGGACAGAATCTGCTGCATGCAAGTGAGCTTGGACCAAGTGTTGGAACTTTCTCCTCTTCCTCCCCCTTTCCACGTTTTGTCTCTTCTTCCTCTACTAAACAAAATTCTGGTTTTTGGAAAGAAGAGAATGATCAACCAAACATGTCCCAAGTTATATTTAAGGGTGAAAATACTATTATGCCCCTCCTATTGCCACTAATAGGTTTAGTTAACACCATAAACCAATTAGTAGAAATATATATCATATTCATCCATCTTATTTCATACTAATCATATTAGCAAATATAAAGATTGAATAAATATAATATCGGGTATTACATTTAAAATATTTTATAAATTTTAAAACATCAATTTAAGTAAATATGAACTTACATAAATAATTTTTTAAATATAAAACTGTGTTCATATTTAATATTAATTTATTATAGAAAATAAAAATTTTATATCATTTATTGGTATTAAAATTATACAATTTTTTTGAATATAGTGGTTTAGTGATAAACGTTAAAATTATAATGTTAAAGATATTGAGTTTAAATTTTTTTTGTTCAATTAATAAAAGAGACATTTTTCAATTTTTTAAAATAAATAAAAGTAAAATAATTTAAGATGGTTTTATATTATATAATCAATTTTAAATATGAGTGCTATCTGATGATATTTTATTCACATATGATTGGATATTTTTATATCATTTATATTTATTTTTTGTTATATGTGATTTATAGATAACAATTCATTTATATTTATAATATTTTTTATTACACACTCATCCCATAATACATAGGTTTTTAAGTTTAAAAATATACTCATTCAATTATATTTTCACTAATATTCTTTTTATCAAATTTTAAGTTTATTAAATATAGTTTAAGTGTCACTCTCGGGACTATTGTAAGTAAATAAATTATTGTGAATTTTTAATGCTCTCTATTCAAATGCACCATCAACTGACTTGAGAATTAGTTAAAAATTTTAATCTTGATATAATTTAGAAGTTACAAATTTACAAAATATTAATTTATTAATTACTCAAGTGTACAAAAAAATCAATCATAAATAAAAAATTGAGAGAAACTTCAAGGTTAAGATTTTTTTTATATATTAGTAGAATGTTTATTTTAAAATAAGATAAATTTTTCATTTAAGTTTATTTTATTTAGTATGATTTTATTTATGATCGATAAAAAAAATAAAAAACTATCCAACTTATTTAATTCGTTAATAGATAATATTATTTAGTAATATTTAAATGTTATAATTCATTTTTAAATATTCTAATTTTTCAAATCACTTGTAAGATGTAATTAAAATGATGAATGAAAAGAAAGACAATAAATGTAATTGTTCAAATCACATATATGATATAATAAGAATTGAGAATGGAAAAGATAGGAAAAGGAAAAATCTTCAAAATTCCGAAATAAACTCAAACAATATATTAGCAGTTTCCAAATATATTTCTTTGATGAAAAAAAATCTCATATATAATTTTTTAATAAAACGAATGAATATATTAAAGATGTTGAAAATAAAATGATAAAAATAAATATATTAAACATATATATATATATATATATATATATATATATATATATATATAATTATTATCAAGATATTAGTATAATTTAATTTTACATTTTATAATTTCAAATTTAGTTGATGCAATTAAAATGGTTAGAGACTAACTTACCTCTAAGAGGTCATTTATCATCGATTTCTTGAACACTAAAGATGCAATTAAAATAACAATATGAACATAAGATCAAGTTACTTGAGTTAGTATCATACAACATTAACTAATGAATAGTCAAGATAATATAAAGATTAAGAAAGATAAAAAAATTATAATACAAAATTAAAATTCTGCTACAAAACTACTGCTAAAAAGTGATTACAAATCAAAATCAAACATTAACTGGTAAAAAGTGAACTGGTAAAAAGTGATTACAAATCAAAATCAAACATTAACTAAAGAATAGTCAAGATAATATAAAGATAAAAAAAATAACAATACAAAATTAAAAAGCTGCTAAAAATTGCAGCTTTTATAAAGTGATTACAAATCAAAATCAAAATCAACTTCTATATTCAACATTTAGTATATATACATGATTGGATGTATATTTCTTGAAAGAGACAGTCTAGAGAACAAATTTAAAAAGAAAAGTGAAAAAAATTGAAGTTGAAGGCCATTTTTTGAGGTATCTACTTAATATAAATCTAAGGTTGTCATGATGGCAACCCTAGCCACATGTCACCTTGGTAGCAAAACTAAACATAAACCCTAATTCTATTTTTACTATTTTGTCCCTACATTAAAAATAAATAATAATAATAACAATAATATTAAACAAAATAATAATAAACTAATAATAAAATAATAATAATAATTCAAATAATAATAATAATTCAAATAATAATAATGATAATAATAATAAACATAATATTTATATTTTTAATTATAATAATAATATAATATAATATCAGCCATCACAATTGTTAATATAAATAATAATAATAACAATAATAATATAAATAATAAATTATAATATAATATTCATCAAATATTAAAAAATAATTTATTATTTATATTATTATTATTATTAATAGTGATGGCCGAATATTATAATATTATTATTATTAATATTATTTTATTTACAATCATAATTATTCAAAAAGTGTATAAATAAATATTTTATATAAATAATTTATAATAAAAAATAAATAAAAAAATCTAAATACAATTTTAATATATATTTATCGTTTCTAAAATATAAGTTAAAAAAATTATAATAAAATATATGTTTAGTTATTAATTTAATATTGTAATAAAATTGTAAATCTCTCTATTTTTTATCCCTCTCTCTAACTCTCTATCTAATATACACTAAAATATTAATGTGATGAAAAAATTAATTGGTTTAAGTCACCAAATTATAACTCTTTCAGTTACTATTCGAACAATTAAAAATAATATAATTATAATTATAATAATAATGAAAAATATAATTCTTTTTAATGTATATTTTGAAAATATTTTAAAAATATAATGACTTTTAATGTTTATTTTGAAAATATTTTGACAAATTTTCCATGATAACAACTCTTTGGCAAAACCCTAATTCTTTTTTAATTTTAATTATTGTTATATGCATAACCCCATGTACATATTGTCTCTTTTCAAGAATCGATATTTTTTTCTGTATAAATATGACTTCTTGATTTCTAAATAAATAATAATTACATATTGATATTTTCTCAAAATATAAATATTTTGTATTTTTTATAATTGTTAGTTATTTTGAAAATGTAATCATTTTTAATGTATATTTGACTCATTTTCATGATAACAATTCTTGGCAAAACCCTATTTCTTTTAATTTTTTTATTATTTGAAGTTTGTATAACAAATAAAATGAATAGAGTTTATTGCAATTTTAATGCCTCAATCCACCATTAATATCATCCATTAAAATTAATTTAGTGTAACAGTTTCATTTTACTTACCTCACTTAAAAACTCATTCAATATAGTTTAAATTTCATAATTTCAATAGCTCATTTTTTATAACTAATTAATTCTAAAAATTGATATTATTTTTTTAAAATAAATATGACCTTTTGATTTTTAAATAAATAAAAGATTAATAATAATTACATAGTGATATTTTCTCAAATTACAAAATATAAATATTTTTATTTTTTATTATTGTTAGTTATTTTGAAAATATATTTATTTTTAATGTATATTTTGATTAATTTTTCATGATAACAGCTCTAGGGAAAATCCTAATTCTTTTAATTTTTTGATTACTTGAAGATGGTATATCAAATAAAATGAAAAGAGTTTATTGCAATTTTAATTCTCCACACCTATTCTATAGTAGTATAACGTAAACTCATTATATTCTCCAATCCACCATTAATATTAATTTAGTGTAGCAATTTCAGTTTACTCACCTCACTTAAACACTCATCAATATATATTTAATTCCATAATTTCAATAAATAATATATAAAGGCCATCTCAGTCCCTCTATAGCATAACATACAAACTAAACCAAAGACAAACATTAAAATTTATCATCCATTATTTCCAACCTTTCCTAATTGCACTCCATTTCTCACGTACAAGATGTTGAATTTGTATTATAATTATAAATGACATTTGGATATATACCATAGATTCAACCAACATTTGTTCAAGGATGTAGCTGTCTTATACGTTAAGATCATTTCTTCATTTTCATCTATATATGTGTGTGGAAGATGAAAGAGAAAAAACAGTTTTATGGGGAGGTTTCATGGAGGCGATGAATAGCAAATAGATATATTCATATAAGAACTTTTACTTTTTTTCTCTTATTTCCTCTATCTTATGTTATTTATTTTTGAAATAATGTCTTCCTATTTCTCTTATTATTTTATTTAATATTAACTTCATACTTAATGTTGTAGGGGTAACAGGGATAGTTTCACAATTTGGAGTTATGTTAAAAGAGTGTTGAATAATGAAATTGTATTGGAAGCTTGCAAGTAAGAGGTAGTTACTATTGAGTATTGACTCTAGCATGACTGAAACTTTGAGAATCAAATGATGTCTTCCGTTGTCAATGAAAAATAACATTCAAAGCATAAAAGTCCAAAATGACGCGTTGAAGATATTATTCATGAGTGCAGAGCTCTTATGTGAAATTTTGAGTTTTAGTTTTATTAGTAGGCATTGTAATATGAAAGCTCATAATTTAGGATAAAAAAAAAAGAATAAGAGTTTCGATGGGATATGTTCCATAACTCTATTGTTTCCAAATGTATTTATCCGGTCCTAATCTAAGTAGATGGTTGATGCTTTGAAATAAATAAATAAATAAATAAATAACAACAACTAAGTAATGGAACGCTATTAAAATTCTAACTAATACTACTTAAGAAACTTTCTTATTGGTGTATTAATATCACTTTGTATAAAATGCCAAAAGTAGTTGAAACCTTAAAAAATTATTATTATTGAAAAAAAAAGAGGCAATTATCAATTATATAAAGTTGATTGTTATGTGCATATTAGATGGTTTGTGTGTTAATTCTAAAGTATGATATAAAATACAATTAATTCTTTATTTGATTATTAACCATTTTTCTTCTCTACAACTTTATTCTATTATAGATTCCGAAACTTTGTGATGGTGATAATGTTTCTTGCTTGATATAGTATATTTTTGGCATTGCAGGTTTAATTTTGATGAAGACAATTATAATATCATTTTCATTAAAATAGCTGATTTAAATACTAAAGACTATTATCTCATTTTAAATATTCTTATATTTAAACAATGATGAGATACAATGTAACTAATATGAATAATAAATATATTAAATTTTATTAACAACACTTATAGCTCACATTCTTATTTTATTCAATTCTTTTAAATATTAACACTGTAAGAAATTACATTATTAATTATTATAAGGGTATTATTATATATATTTAATATCTATAAAATTTTGTAGTTCATTATTTATTGTTACACTTCTCATATTCTAAGTAATCAGTGTTGTTATACATTTGAGTAGTTATACATTTGCTAATATTAATTGTTACTTATTTGCTATTAATAATTAAGTTACAATACTAAGAATCATTATTAGAGTTGTTATATATTTACTATTAATATTAGAGTTGTTACTTATTTGCTATTAATAATTAAGTTACAATATTCATATCTATAAAAAATTGAATTAGAATGAAAATGTCATATCATTAAATTTAATATATATAATATATATATATATATATATATATATATATATATATATATATATATATATATATATATATATATATATATATATATATATATATATATAAAATTTATCTTAACTATCTATTATATATCAGAAGATTAAATAATATTCATATTTTTGTAAATTTAAATCCCAAAATATTTTTATTTTTATGCGTTTTTATTTATTAATTTTTAAAAAAATTCATATTACTTTTATGAATTTTAAATTATAAATATCTTAATTGAAGTTTATTATATTTTTATTAATATAATAATAATTATTTTTAATAGTGTTAGCTGAATATATTATTATTAATTATTATTAATTCTTATTGCTGCTCTTGAGATTTATGAGACCGTTGTTGACATAAATACATCTATTTCTATTATATTCATTTGTACTAAAATTAATTTAAATTGTAAGTTAAATGCTAAAATTAATATAGTTCAAATAGTTTTATGCTCATAATGTTAAAAATAACTTACTTATTTTAATATATAAATTGAAACATAATAGATTTTCTGATAACCTTAAAAAAACAATATTATAAAACATTTTTTACATTATTGTTTCTCATTAAAAAATTATTAGTATAATTATAAACATAATTTAAATATATGTAAATAAAAAATTAAATATTAACTATTATTAAATAATGCAATTTTATTTCCAATATACCCGTGCGGAGCACGGGTCCACAATCTAGTTTATAATGAATGCATAGAATTCAAAGAGATGGTAATTGAAAAGTAAAAAATCGTAACGTATATTCTATAAAAAAGATAATATTTTTTTTTTTGGAATAAGTTAAAATATGGAAGATGGAAATTTTTTATTCTCTCTTTAGAATTCTTTAATTCATTATTATTGCACTTAATAAAATTAAAAAAAAGTCAAAAAAAATGTTTAATAGTTACACTTAAATTCCTTATTAAACGTTTTTGTACGATTCATTTTTTTTAAACTTTTATGTGAGTGTTAAATGATATATATTAAACTATTAAATGCTAAATTTATTCTTAAAAAAGAGATGTAACTGTTGCATTAATTTTTTTATACTCTGCAAACAAATTCTTCACTTTTATAATCTTTATTGCAATCAGAATAAATTAAAAGAAAGTTTGGGTGCGTGTGTGTGGTCTAGCGGTAAAACGCTTGGGTCTTGAGAGTGTGCTTCTCTCAAGGTCTCAGGTTCGAAACCCGCTAGATACAAATTGCTTATTAAAAAAAAAAAAAAATAAAAGAAAGTTTAATAAAATATATAAAAATAAAAATTACATTTTTATAATCTTTATAATCTTCTAAGTGCAATAAGAATGAATTATAAAAATGGATAATTTTTTTTTAGAATATAGAACATACAGAAATAAAAGCATTTTTAATTCAACTTTATTAGATGTAAATATTGTAATTTAATAATTCTTAATAGCGAATGTGTAACAACTTTGTTAATAATAACATCTCTGATAATAATTATTGTTTTTATTTATCTTTAATTAAATTTATTACATAAATCTTTAAAATACTATTTTTTATGTTATTATTTGTATGTATAATAATCCTAATTTTTTGCTGAAACTCACTCTCTAAAAATTGACCATATTGGTTTAATAATCATTATAAAATAATATCCAATAAATAATTTATTTAAAAAATTATAATTATTTATCTATTATCCCTATCATGATAATAACTCTAATGTTTTTGTTGACATTGCATCATATAGAAATAAAAATGAATAATTTTTTTTTAGAGTATAGAACATATAGAAATAAAAGTTTAATATATTATTATTATTTATTTTATTTCTTCTTGATTATAAATAATTTAGAAAAAATATTTATTTATATACATAAATATTTATTTTGTTTAATATTTATTTATTTCTTAATTAATATGTATTAAAATTGTATTCAGATTTTATTATATTTTCTACTATTGCAAAATAGATAAGTAATTATAACTTTTATAAATAATAAAAATTTTAATCATAGTAGCTGAATATTATATTATATTTATTTTTATTATTATAATTATAATTATAATTATTTTATTATTTATTACTAGATGAATATTATTTCATAATTTATTATTAATATTATTATTACTTTGTTTATTTTTATTTTTATTATTATTATTATTTTAATTATTTTAATTATAATTATTAAGTTTATTATTATTAATATCATTATCCTTATTATTATTATTATTATTTTGTTTATTATTATTGTTATTATTATTGTTTATTTTATTTCTTCTTGATTATAAATTATTTAAACAAAATATTTATTAATTATAATTGATTATTAGTTGACTATATATTTTTTAGAAATAAGATATTTTTTAATGTAGAGATATCAAAATGCAACAATCGTTTAATTATCTTAAAATTGAAGATCTAGTGTATAATATTACTAAGAATGTTTATAAATAATGACAATTTTAATTAATTTTAAAAATTCTATGAGGTTGACACATCAGCATTAGTATTGTATTAGAATGACACGTCATATTAGCTTTAGGGTTGTTACCAAAGGTTGTCATCATGACAACCTTGGATTTATAGTAAGTAGATGTACTATTTGATTGTGTGATACCCATGTTTAAAATTTGAATTTAAATTATGAACTTGTGACTTTTTTTATAATATGATGTTTTCAAAAAAAAATTAAGTACTAGTTATATTTTTTAGGGACTGAATCATCCGGTTCGATAGATTTCATACCTATATAATTTTGATATAACGACCGGTTTATTCAACCGGTTTAATCCGGTTTAGTCATGCGGTTCGACCAGTGACCCAGTGGTTCGACCAATAAACCAGTGACTCAGTACCCTCACCGGTTTGATGTCCGGTCCGGTTTTTAAAACACTGCTACTATCAAATTCAAAACAGTATATTATGTATATGTATTCATCAAAAAAAGTGAATTCAAATTAATTAGGAAACAAATAAAAATGAGTAAGGAAAATATAGAACCGAAAAGACAAAAATGTATTTGATTCTCTTATTAAAATGAATTTAGGAAATTAAGAATTCAATATATAAATTAATTACTATTTATTTTTGTATCATTAATGGAATAATATATATAATTAATTGAAATCAACTTAAAAATTAGGATTTAGATTAAATTATTAAATTTATTCAGAAACTGTTTTAAAACTATTTAATTGGATATAATAAACAAATTCTATGTGTAGTTTATTGAGTTGTTTAATAGATAGAATCAAATTAAAATACTTATAATTTAAAAAATATTTTTGAAATTTTTTATAAGAAAATATATATTCAGTTGGTGAAATGAAAATATTATAGATGATTCAACTTTTTTTTTGTAAGTAATTTATATTTAGCAGGAGCAATTCGCATCTATAATTGATAGTTGATGTGTTTTATATAATAAAATTATTATAATAAATAAAACGTCAAATTACAGTTTTAATCTTCTTAATATAATTCATTTACAAAATCAATATCTCATTATATTTTTAAATATTTTTGTTCTCGTTTTAATTTCTGGTAAAAAGAAAGTGCTAATGTTAAGTTAATAAATTTCACATCATTAAATTAAAAAGTTATATTATATTTGTACCAAAAACAAAAAATATAATGCAAAAAGTGAAACAAATCAATATTTAAAATTAAAATTATGGAAATAAATTAGTAGTTACGGAAACAAAATCACGAGTAGATATCAAACGAGCATGTTCATTCCGTTTAGGCACACTTCGAAAAGCTTGGAAAATAATGGGATGAAACAAACTTAGTAAAGAGTTTATGACTAAAACTTTGATCCATCTCGCAAAAAATTATCATAAGGCGCGAGACGGGTCTGCGGGCTTACACTTTTTAAGTTTAAAAAATAAATTTTAGGTTAATATTTGGGTCTACAAAAGCTTGCGACTAATGGGATGGAGCGGAGTAGATATATTACAAGGTGCGAGCCTAAAATATTGACACGTCCTAAAAAAATACGTGCAAAATACGTGCAAAACAGAATGTTCAACCAGAACCGTTTTACCATCCCGGTGTATTCTAAATCCTAAATATTTACATCTTTTAAGTTTCTTCTCCACACCCGTTATTTAAATCCTAACTCCTTAATACATGCTTCAACTTCAACTTCTTTTTTTTTAAACAGTTTATGTTGTTTCACTCTAAGTTATTATTCTGATTTGTTTGAAAAGACATTTTGTTCTAGGGCATGGATTTAAAAAATTTGTTATGGTTAGAATAGTAGTGAAAATGTGAGTAAGTGGAAAAATAGTCTCATATTAAATAAGAATGTGGTGAGTTGAATATTTATAAGTGAGAGAACTCATTCGTCACCTTTAAGTTTTAGGTGGACAAGTGGTATATCTCTCACAAAGGTGTCTAATCTTATATTATGTATCAATACTCCTTAGTGAAAAACTCCTCCCATAATAATAATCTTAATCAAGAGATATTGTGGACTTATATGTGATCGATCATAAGGATTGGAGAAAAATATGAACCAAGACATACGGTGAATATTGTACGACACTTTAAATTTGACCCACCTCGCAAAAGTCTGCAAAAAAGGGTGTGACGGAGCAGGCATAGTAGATGCATTGATTTAACAAGCCTGCTAATCAAGTTCTAGCTGATGCATTGATTTAACAAGCCATAAGCCTTATCTGTTAAGGATTCATGGAGGTGCAAGTGATACAACAGTTTTGTATTTCTCTATTGTAGAGAAACTTCATCATATTAAATAAGATTTTAGAAATTTCTATGCAACATGTTCAGGTACACCGGTTATTTTGGAAGGGCAATTAATCAAGATCCACATTGTGCTATCTTATCTCGTAGAAACACAGCATTATTGGCTACCATCTGATCTTTTTTTGTTAAAAAGATGCTAATGTAATCTAATGACATAACTAATTACTAACAAAATTCAATAGCAAGTTTGATATTGGTGCTTTGCTAAATCAGAAAGTAAAAGATTAAAATATCCATCCAACATGGGCTGAAATTTGAACCTTAAACCTCTTCCACACTATCCACAGCTATGTGTAAACCAAATGTAGATTTGTAAGTATTGACAAGATTCATTTTCTAAGCTAATGATAGAAAACACATTCTTCTGTAATACAAAATAAGTCAGAAAAGGTTAAATCCATGCATATTGACCATAAACTAAAACAAACTAACTAAATGATGTTGATCTTCCTCGTTTTTTATGTTTATCATTCGCAGTAGAATCTTCTAGCGCTTCTGCATATTTCTCCAAATCAGACTTCTCTAAGCCTAAAAAGTCGGAGAAGGAACCTTCTCCGTCAAAACTTGAATATCTCCTATCAAAGGAAGTTCTACCGTCAGTGTCGGTTGATGTACTCCGCCGTTGAGCATTGCCGTTTTCTTGATATCCAGATGAAACCTGAATATGACGATGATGCCTATCCTTTCCTAATATCAATCTTTTAAGCTTGCCAAAAAACTTGTTCTGACTTTTAGCGTTAGTTCCGGAAGAAAAATGATCATACTCTCCAGAGTCAGTAATAGAAGAAGATTGTGAGGAGGACCGGTGATTTAAATCAATATCCACATTAATCCCTAGTCCATTAGTATCAGCACATTCAAGTATTAGTTTCTTGGCTTCAATCAAAGGGGTAGGCTTTAAGCTTTTACTCAAGTCATTTGCAACCGTTTTATTGTGTAGAGGCTGATGATTCTGCAGCTCTTGTCGTAAACGAGCATTTACCCACCGCACGTATAATAATTCTTCAATATCTGAACGTCGATCAGATTGTATTTGCTCAATTTGCTTCAACAAGTCCTCATTTTCTTTTCTAAGACGCTCACTTTCTTGATTCGCATCATTAGCAAGGATCTGCGTGGAATCGAATCTTCTAGTTAAGTCAGAATTCTCTATCTGCGATCTTGAATTAGATTCCCTCAACTCTTCTACTTCAGACTCAAACGCCTCTAACTTTTGCAGCTTACTTTTGATGTCCTGATCACAAGCAGCATCTTTGCAATCTTGGTCTTGCAGCATGGCTACTCTTTGTTGCAGACTAACGATCCGCTCTTTATTCTGTTCAGCTTCACGCCTAATTTCCTTATTGAGCAGCTCGATTTTTGCTTTTGCTGCGTCAAGCTCAGCCAGCACATTTGCATGATCAGCAACCTGTTCCCTTAGTTTCCGATTCTCAGACTGTAAGCTTTTAGCCTTGAGATTGAACATCTCTACCTGCATATTAGTTATCTTCAATCTATTTTCGAACTCCATCACAACCGTTTCTTGCTCTTTAAGACCATAGTACTCAAGTAGCTGAACCTCGAGATTTTGTTCCTTGTCTTGAAGCAATCTAACCATGTTCTTGAGTCGATGTATCTCTTGTTCATACTCATCTTTATCAAGACCTTCATATGCTATAGAAGATTTTACTTCTAACTTCCGCGCCTCTACTTCAAACTCTACCTCCTTAACGAGCTCGTCAAATTCAGGTAGGAGGAACTCATCTCTATCACCATTTTGTTTACTGCTATTCGTAAGAGCGTTAGAAGAATTCTCACTACTCAATCCGTCGGAGCATGTTGCATCAACGTCTCGTCCTAAATTAACTTCATGACCTGAGAAAAACACCATTACATTTAACAAAACAATAACTTGAATAGTTCGATTCATGATGAAATTGAAAGGACACAAAACCTTGATTGGTTCTGAGGCGTGAGCATAGAAATCCAGCAAAAGAAAAGCCAAAAGCCAAACCAATATTCAATAAAATAGGCTTCACACCCTTCTCCTTCTTGATCATCATCAAAATTCAATCTAATCTTTCATCACTATCATTAAACTCTTAACTGATTCATACCTAGAAACCTAATAACAATTCATACAGCTTATACAAAATCAGAAAGCATCCAAATAACAAAAGCTACTTTCGAATGATTTTCAATACAAAGAATTGAATTCAAAAAACTAGTTACGAAAGAAACAAAAGTGAGTAAAGAAGAAAAGTACCTGAGGTTCGTGTCCATGAAAACCGAAAAGACAAAAAGGGTATTTGTCTCTTTCTTTTTGATGAGACCAAAACAAGAACAAACGAATCTTTAAAATGTAGTTGTTGTGTTGACTAAATTATTTGAAATCAGAAGAAACTCAATTTGCCAAGGATTCCTTTTTAATCTCTTTAATTCTTTCACTAATTATAGACATTATATTTTTAAAATTTTAAAGTTAAGTATTTTATTTATACATTTTATATAAAAAAACAATTTTATTAACAAAGTTCAAAGGACATCATATATTTTAAACAATTTTGACACTATATTTAAGGTAACATGAAACTAGCTATATGCGGTATAAGTAAGTGACTAGTCCACCCTCTATAAACTATCATCTCAATAATCATCTTATTTATGTTTCTATTATGTACCTTATGTCCAAAGCACTTGTCGTTTCTCCATTTTTAAATCTCATAAAGTGTCTCAGTTATGGCCAAGTTCATCAATTCTGCCATCCACCTCTTGCCACGAAGTACGCTGCATAATCCACTTGAATTCGACATTCAAGTCTTGTGGATAATGTTGGATCCTAGACCAATTCAGAATTTTGATCCAGATTTGCCTAAGTTCCCAGCACTTAAAGAACATATGAGTTATTGTTTCTTCTTTCGTGCAGAAGACACATTTAGTGTCAGCCACCATTCCAAACCTGTGAAGCCTAGCTTTTGTAGCAAGCTTACCATGACAGACCATCCACATGACTATAACAACCTGTGGCCTGGCAGTGTTGCATATAATCAGGTTGCTCCAAGGCATCTTCGGGGGGTATCAAGTATCGAACTAAGGTACACTTTCCTACCATTGAGCTTCACCTGTTGTAGCATAATGTCCCAAAGGGTCTACAAGTTCACAACGATTTCCCTTTGCTTTAAGACCAAGTTGAATAACCATGAATCACTAGGTCTGGCTTTGACAGTCATCACACCTTCTTTTCGCAAGTAGTAGGTGTGAATCTACCTCACCCACATGCTATTAGTTTTAGCACAGATGTTCCAAAGTAACTTGAGGAGGTAAACTTGATTCCAAATCTCTATGGTCCTGATGTTGAGCCCCCTTTACTTATTGGTTTACAGACTTTCTCCCAAGAGATTGGGCTCTTCCTGCTAAGAATTTCATATATTTATTTATTACACTAAATATTTATTTTTGTAAATTTTTATATTTAATTTTTTAATTATTTATTTAATTAATATTATATGTACTACTAACTAACATCTTCTTTCTAATTTTTCATACTACCAAAGTTATTATTTTAGTTTTTGGTTTTTGGTTTTTGTTTTTCATTGTTGTTATTTTTATTTTTTTATTTTTATATTCTTAAGATTTTCGAAGCAAAAATATCACGATAATGACTAAGGTAATTTTCTAAATGTTTACTAATTTAGTGATATTATTGATTCGTTCATGCCCCTATAAACTTAAATACTCTTTTCAATCTCATAAATACACTTAATTCTAATTTTAATCAAAATTTATCATAATAATTTTAATTAGTAAAACTATTCTAATTAATTATAATTAAAAATGAAATTCTTTTTTATATATAAATTAATAATTAAATTAAAAACGTGGGTGTTAGAACTCCACTGCATCAATTTAAGTGGCGACCATGTTTAGTAAAAACTTGTTATAATTTGTGTTAAACTCAAATATATAGTTAACTTAAAATCAAGTGGGTCAAATTGAGTCACTCAAAATAGAGTAGTGCTACGAAAGAAATGCAAGAATGTACCCATGTCATTATTTTATAGTAGAATTTTTAATTATTTTAAATTTATTCTCCTGTTTAATTGGGATCATGGGATAGTGGTGATAATGAAAGGTTAAGATTATTCTTGTCTTTCTTGTTTTCACAATTTTTTTAACAATAAGCATTTTCCTCAAAATATATAGAAACAAAATAGGAGAACAAAAAGAGGGTGAGAGGGAACCAAACCCTTGAAACCTGACATTCCAAACTTATCTTTTATAATGTGGAATCGGACAAAATTTGGAGTAATAGATCGATAATGAAGGCAATGAAGACTAAGACCATAGTTTGCTAAGGCATCTATTGCAAAATTTCCTTCCCTGAAGATATGTGTAATAATGAGGTGCATAAATATAGCACGAGGTGCACATTTTGTCCATCGGTTTCTTAAGCTCCAAGGGATGATGTTTTTTTTTCTTATCACCACCGGTATAGTCCAGTTCGGGGGATCAGCTCTGGCATTAAGTAGGTCAAGCCCCCTCCTGATCGGAGTTGCGGGGGATCGAACTGTGGTCCTCCCTACCAAGTATAGCGCCAATCACCATTAGACCAACTAACGATTGGTAAGGGATGATGGTTTTGTTCTTAAAGGTCACTGCATAAAGCATTAAATTTGCCTCGGGTCATAAATTGTGCATCTACAAATGATGAGCAGACTCAATGGCGCGAAAGACCCCAAAAATCTCTACAAAGAAAACTGACTCATGGCCTGTCGATTCCGCGGAAGCACTAATAAACTCAACTCTTTCATTGTTGTTTGAATATGGCACCGCAACTTACCATGGTGTTGGTGGAAGCTCCATCAACATTGCACTTGATTCAGTTCAAAGGGAAAAGGGGAGACCAAAAGACCTCTTTAATAGACGGTACTTTAGGAGGGTTTGTTAAAAACAACGCTCTAATGTATCTCTAAGCGTTAAACATATCAAATGTCGATTTCAATTTTTTAAATTTCTAAATTTTAAATTTAAAGAATAAGAGTTGCTATTCTAAATCATGTAATTATTAATTTAAACTTTATTCTTATAAGATCTATTGATTTATAAAAATTTAATTTATGATTTTGTTTTGTCTATATTGCTATACAATATATAAAAACACTAACATTTACATTTGACAAATTTTATTTATTATTATTTTATTTTTTAATTATGTTAAAAATATATTACTTTTCATAAGATTTAAACAATTAATCTTTTTAATAAAATTAATATTTATCGTTATTAATTCGATAAAATTTATCCGTAGGTAGATGTCTAATTCAATAAAATTTATCGTTTTCTAGTATATGATATTTTATATACACTTTTAAAAATCTTTATGAATGGATGCGTAAGTTTTACATGGTTCCGTGAAGTTTTACAATGATTTACATACATTCTGTTTTATGAAAAAGTGCACTAGTATTCAAAACAAGAAGGTGGTATTGGAATACCGCTTTCATGGCGGCACTAAATTTATCTTTTTACACTTGAAAACAACTTTTTAACGTGTTAACTATGAAAATATTTTACCTTAAGTTTGAATAATATTTTCGGAGCTTTTATGTGATATATAAGATGATTTGTGATATATCAAAGATAAAGAATTAAGGACAATCTTAACAATGTTAATCTTTGCCACTTTATCATGATTGATTGTTGTCTTCATTTTTTCTTCTTTATTCATCGTTGACTTTCTCTTTTTCTTCTTTTGTTGATGTATTTGTATTCATCAAAATTCAAGAGAGACTCTTTTTCACATATATCAAGAATATTAGAGGTCCGAGATCATTTTTGCCATTGCAAGCAGCCTTGACAACCCAATTTGCATTAACTCAACTTCCAACAAGCCTTTGTTTGATAGATCATTTGGTCACTATGTCAGAGTTTTGGTGGACATTGACTTGACTAAGGAATTAAGACATAAAATCATGGTTGAAAAAAATATGATTTGTTTTTTCGTGGAAATTGAATACGAGAGGATATTGTTCTATGAATTTCGCAAATGTATTGGCACATTAAAACCAAATGATAGAGGAAAAACTTTTCCTTTATAATTGAGGTATTCAGGTCTGTCACCCGATCTCTCACGCAAAACATTTCGCTCTTACAAGCCTCAAATCGGGAGAATAAAAATTGAAGCATTATATAAAATATGACGAAATGAATTCCATCATATTTCATTTTGCTCAATCCATCATTTATAAATTTGAACAATAAAATCTAATTATATATCACTCCATTTCATTTCTTCAATTCAAACACTACGAAAGTATTATTTCACATGCATCGCAGATATGAAATCAAAACATATTTATTGAGAAACAAATCGTTGTGTAATTACCTTGCAAATTTCAGTTAAATTGATACTCCCTCTGACCTAAATTATAAGCAAATATTCTCTTTTTAGATTCATTGAGTAATGAATATATCTGTTCTACATAAAAGATCAGATACATTTATTATTCAATAAATCTAAAAAGAAAATATTTGTTTATAATAATGGCGAGAAGGAGTATGGTTTTTTAACTCATTATTCTGCTTTAATTTTTTTTTTTTTTGAGAAAAAGGAGGGCCAAAGGCCCGAAAAGAAAAACAACCACATCAGAACAAGTCGGGGATTAGAGACCCCGGTGTGATCTCTGGCTAACTCATCTACCAACTCAGCTGGACAAGTCATATAACATAATTTTCCTATATTATGAGACAAACTTAGATTAGCTAAAATATCGGCACACTTGTTGGCTTCTCGGTATATATGAGACAGGGTGATATCTTCCATCTCATCAAGGAATTTTCTGATTTGCTTGTAGATTCCATTCCCGGCTTTGATCTTTACAGCCTTTTCCGCTATAGCATCCACTATGTACTTATTATCTGTCTGTATACTTGTCCTTGTGTATCCTTTTGAAAGAGCAAATTTGATTCCTTCAAAGATTCCCCATAGCTCCGCAGTAAGTACATTACAAACACCAATATGCTTGGAAAAACCCCCAAGCCATATGCCACAGTAGTCTCTGAGTAATCCTCCACATCCTGCTTTGCCCGAAGCCTTTGCTACCCCGTCTACGTTAAGAGTAATGAAACCTTCTTGGGCCGGAGCCCACTTGACAAAAATCAGATTTCTAGTATTAGCTTCCTGTAATCTCTGAGTAGACAAGCTCCACCTATACTCGTGATGTCTTCTCCTAATGTCTTCAATCAGATCTGTTGGCATAATGAAATTTTCATCATGAATTCTTTTATTCCGCCAGTACCAAAGAGAGTGGCATGTCGTTGCCCACAAAGCGCTCCAATCATCTGTGGCTCTTCTACTAAAGTTGTCCTTTAGATTCATGTGTATCCATTCCGTCAGACCTGCAAGGAAAAAGTTAGTATAAAAGGTCTCACCCAAAAGTGAGAGCCAAACAGATTTTGCAAGAGGGCAATCTCGCAGAGCATGGAGGACAGTTTCCATGATATCAGCACAAACATTGCAAAACGGATCCCGCAGATTCATACAACTGAGCCTCGAATTGGTAGGGAGACTGTTGTGTTTAGCTTTCCATATAAAGGCTTTAATTCTCTCAGTGGTTTGCAACTTCCAGATTTTGTTCCAATCATTCCCAGTAACAGCAACGGCTCCAGCATTGCTTAAAAGATGATACGCTGCGCTAACAGTAAAATCGCCATCCTCTTTGCTATTCCACATACACATATCCGGGCCATTCTCAGCATGGGGAGGGTGAATGGCTATAATTTCTTCAACAATATCCAAGGGGAGAAAGGTCCTCAACCAATCGCAATTCCATTCTCCATTGTCATTAATAAGATCAATGATTTTGGTTTGGAGGTCCATATTCAGATTCAGAACTCTCTCATCATCAATTATGATGCCTGATGGCAACCATCTATCAGCCCAAGCCTTTGTATTTTCTCAATTACCAATATCCCATCGAATCCGGTCCTGCAAACTAAAACAATCATTGCTAATCTGCTTCCATATGCTAGAGTCAGTCGGTTTAGCATCCACAGAAAAAAGACCATTCTCTCGTCTATCATATTTGCCCTTGAGGACTTCACTCCAAAGATTATTATCACCACTAAGAAATTTCCACCCAAGTTTCATCAGACATGCTTTGTTTGCCATACTAAGATCTCTGACACCTAGGCCTCCTTCAGATTTTGGTGTAGTGATAGTACTCCAATTTAGAGCATGAATGTGTTTCTTAGAATCAGAATCGCCCCATATGAAATTACGTTGAATAGCTTGAATCTCTTTCAATGTTTCTTTTGGCATTACAGTGGACATCATGGTATACGTAGGCATAGCTTCTAACACAGTTTTAGCTAGCGTGATTCTCCCTGCAAAGGACAAATTTTTTGCATTCCAATTGTTCAGCTTTGTCTTTACCTTTTCCAACAGATAGTGGAAATTTCTATGTCTTGGTGTTTTTCCGGTTAGGGGAACACCTAAGTACTTACCAAGATTCTCTGTTTCTTTTAACCCTGACAAGTTCAGCATCTCTTTTCTCACTATTATTGGGGTATTCTTGGAGAATAATATCCGAGTTTTCTCAACACTAACCTTTTGCCCAGACTGAAGGCAAAAGTTTCTCAAAACCTCTTCCACACACTTCATTTGATTTGTAGTGGCTGTACCAAAAAGGAGAAGATCATCTGCAAACATGAGGTGGGAGATGGTTGGCCCTTTTCTCCCTACTTTGATGCCTCTCCAATCTTTATTTTCAACTTTCTCGCAAATCATATGTGAGAGTTTATCCATGCATAGCACAAAAATATAGGGAGAGATCGGGTCACCTTGTCGAATTCCTTTCTTGGGGGAGAAATAATTTGACTCTGTGCCATTCCATCTAATAGACATACTTACAGAAGAAATGGCAGCCATAATGACTTGAATGAGTTTTTCAGGAAAGCCAACTTCACAGAGAACATTATGAATGAAATTCCAATTAAGATTGTCATAGGCTGCTGCTAAGTCCACTTTCACCACGAACTGCCCTTGTTTTCCTTTCCTCTTATTCATGCTATGCAGCATTTCCTGCGCCACAACTATGTTTTCTTGGATGTTCCTGCGGGGTATAAAACCGGTTTGATAAGGTCCGATAATATGACCAATATGCTCCTTCAGCCTGTTGACAATTACTTTACTCAAGATTTTGTACATGGTGTTACACAGAGATATGGGGCGAAATTGTTGAACCATTGTGGGGCTTGGAATTTTTGGTATCAAGCACAACTCAGTTTGGTTGAGCTCTATAATACTTTCAGGATTGTTCCATCTATTCTGAATGTCTTTAACAGTGGTGTCCCTAGTGGTGGCCCAAGATTTTTGGAAGAAACCCGCTGGGAAGCCATCAGGGCCTGGTGCCTTCCAGGGTGCCATGCTGAAAAGAGCCTTTCTGATTTCCTCCCTTTTCAAATCCTGCCCTAAATTTGCAGAAGCTTGTTCCTTTAGGTTTGGATAAGTAAAGTGAGTTACTTGCCAAGGACTTGTCACATAATCGCTAGTATAACGCTGCTGGAAATGGTCTTTGAAAAGATTACTGATTTGCTCTTGATCCTCGATCCACACATTCTGGTCATTTTTTATCATAAGAATTCTATTTTTCCGTCGCCTCTGAATAGCTTTGATGTGGTAGTAATGCGTATTTCTATCACCATCCACCGACCATTTAGCCCTCGACCTTTGGAACCAGAGCAATTCTTCCTGATGCAAAAGCTTTGCCAACTCCATTTGAAGGTTCTTCTCTATCTTCTTGAGCCCATAGTGACCTCTTCCTTCATGGAAGCTAGTTTGGATGCCTTTGAGCTTATTCATAATGCTTATTTTCTTACCATTGATGCTGTAGAGCGTGAGGTTTGACCACGATTGAATCTTGCTCTTAAATCTCATCAGATTTTCAACTACAGGTTGATCCTTCTGCCAATATTGTTGCAGGAAATCTTCATAAGAATCTTCCAACAACCAAGCACTTTCGAAGCGAAATCTGTAAACATTTCTATTCATTGTATCATCTTTGAAGGAGATAAGTATTGGGTGGTGGTCCGAGAAGTCCATACGGGTAAGCACCTTAACATAAGCATTAGGAAACTTCACCCTCCAATCATCGTTACACATTGCCCGATCGAGTCTTTCATAGATTCTGGTTCCTCCTTGATAGACTGGACCTCTCCACGTATATTTATGCCCCATAGATTCCATATCCATCAGGTTACAATCATCCATACGCTCTCTAAATAAATCACACCGTTTCATGGAAACTCTAGCTCCTCCTCTTTTCTCAGTGTTGTTCAGAATGTCGTTAAAATCGCCTCCTAAAATCCACTCTTCCTTCATATTGCTGGCAATTCTCTTGAGCTCCTTCCACAAATCTTTTCTCCCTTCCTCTCTAGGACTAGCGTAAACGGCGGTAAAATAACTCTGCCCCCTGTTTTGAACTTAAGATGAACATGTAGGTATTGAAAGTGTTTTTCAATAAGTCCTACATCTACCTTATCAGAATTCCAAGCTAAAGCAACTCCTCCAGAGAAACCAATGGCTTCCGAGACAAATAAACTATCAAACCCCAGTTTCTTAAAAGAATTTGCAAGTTTACCTGAATCAACTCTAGTTTCCACTATAACAAGCATATCAGGTCGATTCATAGTGAGGTATTGTTTACATACTCTAACAAAAGCTTTGTTAGCCGCTCCTCTACAATTCCATATCATAAAAATTATTGAGATGAATTGGCCAAAAGAGCCTGGCCTGGAGTTTCTTCCACCAAATCCATTTCCGATTCTGCATCTTGAGTGTCTTCAATCGCCACCTGAGGACTTGACTCATAGTTCTCTTTGAAAATTCCACCTTCTCTAACATCTGAAGCTATCCGCATAGGAGTGGTGTCAACATTGCTTAAGTCCACAATCTGATTTTCTTCTCCATTTGCTCGTAATTCTTTTGGGCCAAGTTGGAGAAGAAGGTGAATGGAACCCGTATCAAGCCCATTTGAATTGTTGGATTGAAGGGGGCCATTTGGGTTGGGCTTCTCATTCAGATTTAAGCCTGAAATGATGTCACTAATAGTTTCTCTCTCCAGCATCTTCTCGTATATTTCCTTCTTTTTTTTTCCAAATGGTCCCACCGCTCTTTTATCTTTTTCTATGCCACCTGTTGCTTTCTCTATGACATTATGGAATCCCTTAGCCTTTTTATTATTGGTTTCCTCAGATTTCTTTTTATCTTTTCTAGATTTTCTTTGGTGAGCGACCGTTGGAGATTTTGGTTCTTCTCCAATATTTCCAATTGACATCTTCTCATTACTCTGCATATTTTCCTCCTCAATAATCTGCTTATTATTCTCCTCATTATTCTGCCTACTATTTTCCTCCTTTGAATTTGTAGTTTCCAAATCCATACTCTCATCGTGTTCACTGATTTGAATCGGATCAGCCTGTTTTCCTTTGTCTGTTGGATTTCCAGATTCTGTAGCAGGAGCTTTTCCATTTGAAAGAAGCTGAAAATTACAACCTTCCTTAAAATGCCCAAATCTGCCGCACTTTAAACATAGAAGGTGTAAACCTTCATACTCAATCTTATAATGTCTACCTTTGATTGCAAACATATCCAGTAACGGTTTTGAGAGGTCGACTTGAACACACAGCCGAGCGTACTTACCCCCTTTCTTTATTTAGCGTATTTCTATCCATCTTGACAGCATTTCCAATTTGATTGCCAATGAAAGTAAGGATTCTCGCGTCGTAGTATTCAATCGGCAGGCCTGACACGCGCACCCACACAGCAACTTGTTCAATAGCGTCGCTTGTCGGACAAAAGTTTGGTTTCCATTCCCTCACAGAGAGGTAATGATCATAGATAAGCCAAGGACCTTCCATTAGAGCAGTATACTGATCCTGTTCATTGGTGAAAGAAACAAGAAAATACTCTTGCCCTAGATCCACTATACTCAGACATCCATTTCTAGCCCACAATTGATTCAACCCGTTTTCAAGTGCTTTATAACCGATTCTCTTCCCCAGCATTTTGACAATCACGCCTTTTTCCAAGGGATAGAAATTCGCCTTTCCTCTTCTTCAGATAAAATGATTTCAGGACACTCATAGTCGCCAAACTTGTGTTCTTCGATTTGCAGATCTCCCCACAAGTCCATTTTCTCTGTTTCGTTGACTTGTGTTTCCAAGCCTTCTCGCCCCTTTGAAGTTTCTCCGGTAACCATTTCTTTGTACGAAATCGCAGTTTTTCCATTATCTTTCACCTTCTTTGTGCTGCGATCCAATTGATCTTCCTCCTCTGAATCGTTGACTTTTTTCGTGCTTCTTTCTTGCAGATCTAACTCTGCCGTACTTTTGCCCAAATCAGCTTGGTTGCTTACGAACCCTAGCAGAGGGTTCAGATCACTCATTTTTTCTGTTGTCGTTTTATTTTTTATTCTGCTTTAATTTTGCCGGGATGGATTGATGATAGAAAGATATGCTTTTCTTTTATGTCCTTAACTCTTGTTTTTTAAAAAAATTTATTTAAATAAAAAAACTTATTGAGTTATTTTTAATTTAAAAAATAAAATAAAATAGACAAACATTTTATTTTTTTGGAGAATAATAATATTTTAAAATTGTAACAAGTAACAACTACAAAAATTTGAACTATACCGGCTCCATCCATGTTCTTTGACATGAGTCCCATAAACCCTAGAAATTCGGAGCAAAGGGTTTATGCAAAACTGACATACATTAACAGTTTCAAATTCTGTTTCTTCCATCACAAGCATCAAACACCACCATCACCATGAAACTTCTCAGAACAATCTTCATCCAGCATATCCACAAACGCCACCGTTTCCTCAACCCCAAATGCCTATTTTCATCTCCATTTTCAAACTCTTCTTTAACACCACCACCACCAGAGGAGACAGAAACCCTACATTCCAATAGTAGAAACCAATCCACCAACAGTTGGAGCATATACGGCAATGTAGTCGCGAAGCAGAGAATCAGCGATCACAGCGATGAAGATGAAGAAACCGAGGATGAAAAACCAAGTGAGAGTGGAAATGGGACCATGATGAATTTGAAGAATAGAAGCATAGTTAGGACGAGGACGACGGCGGCGAAGAGAGGTACTGGGAAGGTGAAAACTCAGTGGGTTTGTTATGATTGTGGGTATACTGCAGGACAATGGTGGGGGACTTGTCCTTCTTGTAGCATGGTTGGGACAATGAAGGAGTTTCATGAAGCGAAAGTTAGTGATGCTGTTGATAGTAGTAAGCTTAGAAGTGGTTTATCGGTTTCTGAAGATGCTATGAGAACTTGGCTACCGCAGAGGGCTGATCAGTTGCAACCGGTTAAATTGAGTGAAGTTAACAGTGGATTCAATGAGAAGGGTTGGCGATTTCCTTTGTAAGTTTCTGTTCTTTATAATGGTGTTGTGTTTTATATTTGGAATTTTGTGGTTTTTGATCATTTAGTGATTAATTGCTATTTGGAGCTTTTAGGGTTGATTGAAATTTTGATGGACTAATCTTGAGGATTTTGAGAGTATTTACTAATCGACTAGGGAATCTTTGGAAAATAGTAGAGTACATGAGTTGGACTTGATTATAATACTATGCCTCGGTTGTTCTCTTTGTTATCAGGTCTGGCCCTTTTGGAGATGAAGTTTCTATTGTGCTCGGTGGTGGTCTTGTACCAGGTTAGGTCCAATTTTCTTGTTTTCCGTTTTTCCTTAACTATGTTTGTTTGTTTTTTGGGTACGACTAATACAAAAAGAGTTAATGCATTTGGTGACTGATCTTACTGAATGGATCGTTATTGAGCACTGTTTCTGTTCCTTTTCTTCTCCTTCTCAATCAGCATGATATTTGAGTGTTCATAAAAATGCCTTCAGATGTAAAACTCGCTATATTGTACGGGACAAAGTATTGGACGGTAAAAAAAAAACAACCTGAGAATAAAATAAGCTTAGCATATATGAGAATGATGCGTTGAATGTGTGGAAAGATTAGACAAGACATGACTAAGAATGGCAACATTAGAGTGAGAGCAAGGATAGCTCCTATTGTAGAAAAGATAGTGGTAGCCAGACTTAGGTGGGGTTTGGGCTCGTGGAGCAAAAACTTGTAGATTAAAAGAAATTATTAAGAAAGACATAAAGATTAATGAGTTTGATAGATATATGATATATGGCAAAATATTATGACGCCGTTTGATCCATGAAGCTGATCCTATTTAGTGGGGTAACACTTGATTGTTGTTGTATAAAAATGCTTCCAGCTGCCTGTTTGAGAAGTTGTAATATCTTCCTTAATTCAAGTTTATTTGATGTTTTGGCACATAATAATTTTTTTTCATGGGTAATTAATATACTATCGTGGTTTTGAAGGCTCTTTGAATTTAGTTAGTGGTGATCCCGGTGTTGGGAAGAGTACACTGTTGTTGCAGGTATGCATTATTTTTTCAGAATTCTGATGATCAATCTTCTTCGAATGGATTTGCAAACTGTCTTTAATGCTTGGTTTATTCGCAATGTTGAATCGGAAGATGGCAGCATTGATAGCAGGAGGCAATGGCAGTGACGGCGAGGCCTGTCCAGTTGTATATGTCTCTGGTGAAGAGGTTTGCTTTTAATAACCCTCATGTATTTTGCATTGCGAATAGCAATAGTCATTCAATTCATGGATCTTAAAGGTGGATAATGTAGTTTAGATTTTGATCTCCAACATTCTTTTAGGACTATGGCCATCTGACTTAGTGTGTTTTCTGTTTCATCATTTTCAGAGTCTTCAGCAAATTGGTCATAGAGCAAATCGCCTTGGAATTAAATCTGATATTTATTTGTATTCAAGTACTGATATTGAGGTATTCTCATGGATTCTCTTTAATTGGTTTGATGTGCCACTTTCTTGCTTTTTTACTTATTTTAACTCATATTTTTATCATAAAGTTATTATCTTGCAGTATATAGGAGTTTGCTCCCACATAATGTTGTTCTGTAATTGACCGGCATGGAGCATTATGTAAAGAAGTCTCAATAATTGTCTTCTTTTTTATTGCTCATTTTACATGGTGTCAGGACATATTAAGGATAGCTCAGTCTCTCCCCATTCGAGCTCTAGTTGTTGATTCAATACAAACTGTTTATTTGAAAGGAATAGTAGGAAGTGCTGGAGGGATTATGCAGGTTCTGAATCTACCTTATTTAATTTACCTTTTAGTTTCTCAGTGAAATCAAATGCTGGTTATTGGTGCATGACTTTGTATGCGTGTGTGGCAGGTGAAAGAATGTACTTCAGCTTTGATGCGATTTGCTAAAACGACTAACATCCCAGTACTTTTGGTGAGCAATAGCCTCTATCAATCTTATGATTGTATCTATTTACATAGTGTCTTGTTTTGCGTCATATCTACTTTTTTTAAAGACAATAGTGGACATTTCCATCTTGACCTACCAAAGATTTAATCCCCTAAATCATCAACATCAATTCAAATGTGCTAGTATGGTAAAAGTTGAAATGTTTTTCTGTGAGTCTAAAAGAGCCAGGTCATGTGATTGGAGTTGCTTGTCTGTACTTCATTTATAATTTTTTCGTGGGCATGTATCTCAATATAATATGGCCTTTATATTTGTTAGTAGCATTCTTGATAATCTTTTGATTTTTTTTTACTTTTTCATTCCATGTTTCAGATTGGGCATGTAACGAAATCTGGAGAGATAGCCGGGCCTCGTGTTCTGGAGCATATTGTTGATGTTGTCTTGTACTTGGAAGTTGGTACCTTGTTACATTCATCTTTCTTTGGGTAGTCAGTGCAGATGATTTGTGCCTATGAGGCTATTATTATAGTTTTATCATGACACATTCAGATTCAGATAATGAAAAATTAATAAGGGTCACTTATTTTCAGTTTAGATGAGTTTCAACAAATATTTGCTAAATCGCGTTATAATATGGGAGAAATATCCCTGGTGATGTTCAAAGAAGACTATTGTTATCTTTTTTAAAGATCCCTTTTTAAATTCTTTCTTTGCAATTTTGATGCCAACTTCCTCAAACAGTGATGAAATAATATTAGAAGACATAACAAAAAAGTCACAATCATAATGAGTTGAAAGATGGTGATATATAGTGGAACTTCTCCAATGGTTTTTTTAAAAATAATTGATATTTGTTTTTATGATATTTAAACTAAAATCTGACAGCTTTGCTTATAAGGCATTGCATTTTACGTGTATGTTTCTTATAGTTTGATTCTTGGATGTCATTACCATTTTCTCCTTTCTAATTGCTTATAATTAATGCATAGGGTGAGAGGTTCACTTCATATCGAATGCTCCGCGCTGTGAAAAACCGGTTTGGATCCACTGATGAGGTATATGCCAGGACTAGTTTCCATTCAATTAAGGAACAATTACTGATAATTACTACTCTGTTTATATTAAGATTTATAAAAAACTATCTATTCGTAATACTCTTGATATCTGTACAGCGTGTAATAGCATGGATTTGTTGCTCTATTCTTATAGTATATGTGTATTAATATTTTTTATGATGCCTAATAATTTTGAGAATGTGGATATATCAACTTGTGTACGGGACTGAAACTTAAAATAACATTTATTTTAAAGGATTTTACATGTCAAACTTTTCCAAGTTGCTCTCAAAAAAAAAAAGGAAAAGAAACCGCATAAACAATTACTCTTTATGTAATATTATGACAATTTGTTAACAGCATTTATGCTTCGATTTCTTTTCTTTTCTTTAATCAGGATTATATGAGAAAATTGATGTTTGATCTGTCTTGTCTTTGATTTTTGTGAACAGCTTGGAGTTTTTGAGATGTCAGAATCAGGATTTCAGGCTGTTTCCAATGCCACTGAAATGTTTCTCACTGAACAAGACCCTGATTCAGATGTTTTAGTTGGGTTAGCTTTTACCGTAATCATGGATGGTTCAAGAACTTTCATAATTGAAGTTCAGGTAATTTTTTAATTATCATTGTATAAAAGATAATGGTGATGATTTTTGGCATAATGGTTTGATAGAATTAGGTAGAAGAGAAAGAATTGAAAGAAACTCTCATTGTATTATCTGATTGAACAATGATACAAGGGGCTACTATATATAGCCATGTGATCCTAACAGAATAGCTGTGAGGAATGTAACAAACTAACAGCTCATCATAACAAGCTGACAGCTCAACATAACAGAATAGAAAGATAAAGGAAATAGCATATATTGTAAACTACTCTATTAGTCCCCCTTAGAAGCTGCTGGCAGGTTTCCCAAGGTAGTTTTATCCCACACACGCAGCTTGGAACGAAGAGGTACATACTTGGCAGCAGACAGGGGCTTGGTGAGAATATCAGCCCATTGGTCTTGAGCTGGTACATGAACACCAGTCAGATTTTTATTGAGTACTTTCTCTCGCAGAAAGAAGATGTCAAGCTCCATATGCTTAGTCCTGTTGTGGAGAATAGGATTGTGAGCCAAAGTAACAGTGCTCAAGTTATCACACAAAATCTTAGGAACTTGAGGGGAATAATGGAGTTCCTTAAGCAAGGACTGAATCCAAATGAGTTCAGCAGCTAGCTGAGCCATACTGCGATATTTTGCTTCAGCACTGGACCTTGCAACAAGTTGTTGCTTCTTGGACCACTAAGAAACAGCATTAGGACCAAGGTATATACAGGCCCCTGAAGTGGATCTCCTATCATCAGGGTCTGATGCCCAGTCTGCATCACAGAACCCTAGCAACTGCATTGGTTGCTGAATGGCTGAATAAGAAGACCATGGTGTAGAGTACCACTTAGGTACCTTAAGATTCTTTTAACAGCCTTCCAATGATCCTCTAAAGGATTGGACAAAAACTGACAGACTTTGTTGACTGAAAAAGAAATCTCTGGCCTAGTCAAGGTAGCATATTGAAGGGCACCAACCACAGACCTAAACTGAGTAGGATCATCAACTGTAGTAGACCCAACCTTGGACAATTTACTACTAGAGACCATAGGGGTAGGCATGCCATTGGCATTCAACATATTAAGCCTTGAAAGCAAATTTGTGATGTACTTAGTTTGAGATAGGAGAAGAGAACCATTGGAGAAGTGAGTCACTTGAATCCCTAGAAAATAATCAAGTTGTCCCAGCTGTTTGAGAGAGAATCTGTCATTGAGATGCTTGATCAAGGAAGCTATAAAAGGAGCAGAACTACCCGTGATGATGATATCATCAACATAAACCAGAATTAGAATCTGAAGTTTACCTTGATGCAGCAAAAACAAGCTAGGATCACATCTACTAGCCTTAAAACCAAGTTGAACCAAGGCACTCTTGAGCTTATCAAACCAGGCCCTAGGAGCCTGTTTTAAGCCATAAATAGCCTTATTTAACTTGCAAACAAGAGTTCTGTCAGCAACTTCAAAACCAGGGGGGCTGTTGCATAAAGACTTCCTCTTCAAGAATGCCATTGAGGAAGGCATTGTTAACATCAATCTGCTGCAATGGCCACCTGTTTGTAACAGCAATAGAAAGGACAATTCTCACAGTGACAGGTTTAATGACAGGAGAAAAGGTCTCTTGAAAATCACTACCAGCCTTTTGATGAAACCCTTTAGCCACTAATCTGGCTTTATACCTGTTTATGGAACCATCAGGGTTCTCCTTAGTCCTGAACACCCATTTACAGCCGATAGGCTTCCTTCCAGCAGGAGCTTTCACCAAAGTCCAGGTCTGATTTCTCAGCAGTGCCTGATGTTCTTCCTTCATGGCCTGAAACCAGTTAGGAGCAGCCAAGGCTTGCTTAACTGATGTAGGTTCAAGGTGGGCTAATAATAGAGTAGGGTGAAGTCTAGGGAGAGTGATTCCTCTTTTGGCTCTAGTTTGCATAGGGTGGATGTTTTGAGGATGAATGGAAGGTAAAGCTGTGGCAGCAGGATTGGAGATAGGGCTAGGGCTAGGGGAAGGTCCAACTGAAGGAGAGAAATATGAAGAAGAGGGAGAAAGAGTACTAGCTTCAGCTGGATCAGAGAGAATGAGGGCAGGAGAGGAAGAAGGAGAAGAGGTTATGGGAATGGCTGTTAGAGGTTGAGGGATAGGCTGCTGACCAGAAGAAGAAGAGTTGTTAGAGGGAGCAGCAGAGGAAGATGAAGAAGGCATGGGAGAAACATGAGGAACATTGGGACTGCCAGGCTGAGTAAAAGCAGAATTTGAGGAAGAAGAAGTAAGACTAGGAGTAGAGGGAGCAGAGGGAACAGGTGGAAAACTGAGAGAGGGAGAGGAGGAGGATGCTGAATTAGGAAGAGAGAAAGATTTAGAAGGAGAAAATAATGTGGAATAAGGAAAATTTGCTTCATGGAAAACAACATCCTTGGAAATAAAAATACGGCCATCTGAAGCAAGACATTTATAACCTTTATGAGAGGTAGAGTATCCAAGGAAAATACACAATTGAGATCTAAAATCAAGCTTATGAGAGTTATAGGGACGAAGAAAGGGATAGCAAGCACATCCAAAGACTTTAAGAGTAGTATAGTTAGGGGTTTTATGAAGCAGTTTGAAATAAGGTGAGACATTATCAAGGGTAGGAGTAGGTATTCTGTTGATGAGATATGCAGCTGTGACAAAGGCATGATCCCAGAATTTTATGGGAAGAGTAGACTGGGCAAGGAGTGTGAGACCAGTCTCAACAATGTGCCTGTGCTTACGTTCAACAAGACCATTTTGGTGATGTGTATGGGGACAAGTAAATCTATGAACAATCCCCAAATCTGTGAGATATTTGGTAAGAGGCCTAAACTCACCTCCCCCATCAGTTTGGACACATTTAATGGGACAGTTGAACTGAAGTTCGACCATTTTCTTAAACTGAAGAAACTGAACCATGGTGTCAGACTTAAGTTTGAGAGGAAAAACCCAAACAAACCTAGAGAAGGCATCAACACATGTTAGGAAGTAGGTATAACCACTGGAAGACTGCATAGGGGCAGGACCCCAGAGATCACACACAACCAGCTCAAAAGGATGAGAGTAAACTGTGGTAGATAAGGAAGAAGGAAGTCTATGAGACTTGCCAATGCAGCAAGCATGACATAACTCTGCAGGGGGTTTAGATGGAATGGACAGATTACACAGTTTAAAAATTTCAGTAAGAGCATGATGGTTGGGGTGTCCCAGCCTAGTATGCCAAAGCACATATTTATTGGATGCAATAGATGTTGCTTTATTAGAGTGTGAGGAAGATAAAACAGTACTGGCAGTAGCAGAGTTTAGAGAAGGATTGAAAAAGGAACTTGTAACATTATAATTGCAAGATTCATTACAAGGAGACAAATGATTTGTAGTATGATTGTCAACTGATTCAGTACAATGAGATATAGAATCTATAGAATCTGTCCTATATGGAGTATTACAATTGTATGTTGCAGGATAACTATAGCTAGAACTATAAGAGGAAAGAGACTTGGACAAAGGAGGAGCAGCAGGATTGGAGAATTTATAGAGGCCATCAGCACCAACAAGACCACTGAGTAAGACTTCAGAAGTAGCCTGAGATTTGACAACACAAAACTTAGGATGAAATTCAAAAAATACAGCATTATCTTGAGCAAATTTGCTCACACTCATAAGATTTTTGGTGATGTGAGGGACATGTAAGAGATTTCTAAGGGTGAGAGATAGGTGAGGTTTGTGAGGTAAGGGAAAAGACATAGATCCTACATAGTTGATGGACAAACCTTGGCCGTTACCTATGAAGACTTGTTCAGTTCCAGGCACAGAGGCAAAATCAGACACATTAGAGGCATCAGGAGTAACATGATGAGAAGCTCCTGAGTCAGGATACCACCACTGGTTTGCACTGCTAGCTTCAGTACCTGCATAAAAGGCCTGTGGTGCAGAAGATCTGGGAGGTGCAGCTCTGGGAGAAGCATAAGCAAGCTGCACAGGATAAACTGCACGAGGAGCCACAAGGAACGGATTGAAGGAAGCTCGCTGATGTGGATAACTGGCACCACTGGAATTTGCATAACGATAGTAGCATACTGAAGCATCATGACCAGGTTTGTGACAGATCTGACACGTGGATTTCCCAAAACGACCTCCACCACGGCCAAAACGACCACCACCGCGACCAGAACGACCACCACGTGCGCCATAGGAGTGATTTTCAGCATTAGCGGTAACATGACTCGTTCCTTGAGGAAACGCCTTCGAGACGACTTGATCAGAAGCGACCGGAGCCGGAGAAGGTGTTGCCTGAGTGAGATTGACCGTCGCCGTTGCCGGTTCTGCAATCGCAGCTTTGCGATGCTTCTCCAATCGCGACTCATGAGCAAGCAAGGAAGACTCCAATTCTTCCAAGGAACTAATGTCATCTTTGCTATTGACGGCGGCGACGATAGAATCATAATCCTCAGGTAGCGAATCAAGAACAATCTCAATTAGGTTACGAAGAGGAACAGGATCACCGATGGAGGTTAGCGACTCACTGATCTCTCGTGAACGCGTCATAAGCTCAGTAATCGTTAGTGAACCCTTCGTAAGGCGTCGGAGTTCTGAACGGAGTTGACGAGCCTTGGTGGAGAGAAGAACATCAAAGTAGCGATGAACTTTTGTCCAAACCTGCCACGCGTGCTTGCATTCAACGAGCTTAGGTAGAAGAGCATCGGAGATGGTAGAGAGAAGCCAGATGCAGATGAGAGCATCCTGTTGCTCCCACTCAAGAAACGCACTGTGAGATGCAGGATCTGAGGGAGACGGTGGCGGAATCACCGGAACAGTAACAAAGCGTTGAAGACGATGGCCACGGACGACGCCATCAATCTGCTGCTTCCACTGTTTGAAATTCTTGTCGTCAAGCTTAACAGAAATTAGGTGAGAAAGCTTCACCTAAGAGGAAGGGAATAAAGGTTCCATGGATCGAAAAAAAAACTTAAGCTCTCGATACCATGATAGAATTAGGTAGAAGAGAAAGAATTGAAAGAAACTCTCATTGTATTATCTGATTGAACAATGATACAAGGGGCTACTATATATAGCCATGTGATCCTAACAGAATAGCTGTGAGGAATGTAACAAACTAACAGCTCATCATAACAAGCTGACAGCTCAGCATAACAGAATAGAAAGATAGAGGAAATAGGATATATTGTAAACTACTCTATTATGGTTTGAGTTGTTGTCATGTGACAATGTCAAGGGTGCGAGTCATAAATTCAGCCTCTTGCAAACTCAATGCAAGACTACTTATACTAGACCCACTATGGGTTTGACTCTTCCATGAAGCTTTCCATGGTGGGAGTTTTATAGCATTAAGTGGCCTACTATTTATGTTACAATAAAACCTTGTCTTATTTTAAATAATTTATAGGCAAAATCTTTAGAATTTTGTTGTTCTATGCTGTAATATTTTAAAATCATCTGTTAAGAAAGCTTAAGTTTTTATCATCTCAAGCATCTTTGTGATTTACGGGGTTGATGTATAGTTATACAAAAAGCAATAAGAGGTCAAGTTCTCTAGGGATTTTGTTTTTTATTGGACAATTTTCTCACGAGACGTGACCAAGGTAGACGTCCAGTTCTCTAGGGATTTTGTTTTTTATTGGACAATTTTCTCATGAGACGTGACTATCATCGTATCACTACCACCCTTGCCATTAGTTGTGGATACATCACAGGCCTGTGTCAGAACTTATCTGTACTCAAGCTTGGCTTCCGTATATGGTAGCAAGGCCTTTGTAGAAACCTTACTTTGAATTTGCGATTATGTAACTATCTCTGCATATAATATTAATTCTTCTCTGAGGTTCTCCTTTAAAGAAATTACTTAGACTAATTTTCAATTTTTTTTTTTTCAAATTTACTTTGCAGGCACTCTGCCTTTCTCAGTCCCCGGTGGCAGGGTCAACTTCAAAAGTGGTTAATGGAGTTGACTCAAATAGAGCTAACATGATCAAATGTGTAAGTTATTGTTTTTTATTTTTAATCTTTTATTGCCTGGACAACTGTACTCTATGGTTAATATTTTTTCATTTATCAATGAAAAAATTTACGAAAGGAATAATTGAGGGGATACTGATTTTCTTGTTTAAAATATAAGCTGCTGCATTGGAACTTGTTCAGTTCTGCATTAATTATTTCCCTGTTCCTTAATCTGCAGGTTCTTATAAAGCAAGCAGGTCTTCATATCCCTGTAAGTGTAAGTTAATTAGTAAATTTGATTTATTGTGTTGGAAATTTTGCCCTCGTTGTGATCCACCTCTAGCCGCCTTATTGCAGCCTTTAGATTGCCATTGCAACCCCCAATACCTTCATTGTGTTGTGTGAAGGCGTGAATTTGGTCCCATAATGCCTAAAGATATGACTTGTGTAGTGTTTATAAAACTTTGGCAGCCTTCATTTTACAAGCTGGTTTTGTAAAGGTTGAGTTAGGTTCAACTCAAATTCTAAGATATCCTTACAAGTCATTATTCCTCTCGATGTATTTCTTGAAAGTGGTTTCACATGTTTCTGTTTCACTGCAATATATTCATAGAAGAGTGCTAGAAACACTCTTTTCAAAACTCACTCTTTTCAAAACTCACTCTTTTATTATGTAAAATCCATGTGGATCCCACTATTTTAAGATATCCTTCAAGTTCATTGTTCCCCTCTCAAATGTATTTCTTGAGAGTGAGTTTCACATGTTTCAGTTTCACTCCAATATATTCATAGAAGTTTGCTAGGAAAACTCTATTTAAAATTCAATCTTATCAGGAAAAGTTCATGTGAATCCCATTGATGTAGGATATCCTGACAAGTTTGTTGTTCCTCTCTCAATGTATTTCTTGAGAGTGGGTTTCACATGTTTCTGTTTTACTCTAATATATCCATATAGGTGCTAGGAAGTAGTAACACTCTCTTTTTAAAAGTTTCTCTTATTAAGTGAAACCTATTTGGGTCCTACTATTTCTGTTAGGGGGACTTGGGTGAGCAATTGATTGTGACCGTTCCGCAGTATAGGGAATGGAGGTGAGGTTGAGAGGGTATCTTGAGGAAAGAATTAGCAGTTAGATATGAATAGAGAGCAGTAGCTTCTCTATAGGAGCCGAGCTCCGGTCAGAATCAGGGTCGTACTCCCTTTCTGTAGTTTTTCATTGACATCTTAATAAACGATCAGTTCCCCTCTTTCATATTATTCCATTTGTTGTTGATTTTCTACTGTTCCGTTTCTGGGTTCTTAACATAAATTTGCACTAAAACATACAATAATACAAATTCTGCACCCGCAACATTCAATTCAAAATTCTAATTAACCATTCAATCCAAAAAAAGGCATTCTCCAAACTTTTTATTTTCTAAAGTAGTTATCTGCCATGTTCATGTCTCTTTTATGCTTAAAATATAACTGGTGGGAATATATTTTCTTTTTATATTTGTATTCTTGTTCTTACATTGTATTTCCTTGTGTTTTCTTTGTACAACAGTCTGTGCATTTGAATGTTGTTAGTGGATTGACATTGACTGAGACTGCTGGAGATCTTGCAATAGCAGCTGCAATTTGCAGCAGGTCGGTATTCTAATTTGTTTGAAATGGTACTGTAGTATGTAGATTGAGGGGGTTATGGTTTATCTTTCAAACTCCTTATCTGGAAAATAAGTTTACTAGGACTATTACATGCACGCCTTCTTTTCCAATATAATATTCTATATCTACTGTTTCATTTAGTTATGGTGTTTTTTTTTTTTGTTCCAGTTTCTTGGAGTACCCTATTCCAAAGGGCATTGCATTCATTGGTGAAATTGGTCTTAGCGGAGAGCTTCGCACGGTGAGCTTGTTCTTGCTGTTATTAGATGTTCGGTCGCTACTATAATATTTAATTATAAAGACAAGTTTCATGTCCTCAATATTATATCTGATATTTATACTATAGGGTTTAATGATGTGAAAGTGTGTTACGGCTAAGTCAAGTATTTTACTGCATCACCTTCACTGTGCATCAGAGGTTGTGATATAACTGTGGACCAAATTATTGCTAAAGGCTAAACCTGGGTCCGAAAAATACATTACAAATTACTGCTAAAGGCTAAACCTGGTTCCGAAAAATGCATTACAAATTACTGCTAAAGGCTAAACCTGGTTCCGAAAAATATTTTACAAATTACTGCTAAAGGCTAAACCTGGTTCCGAAAAATACTTTACAAATTACTGCTAAAGGCTAAACCTGGTTCCAAAAAATACTTTACAAATCTTTTTTCGCATACGAAAAACTAATAAGAGGAAATAACTACTGGGAAGCATACATTGGATCTGTTTAAACAGAGGAATTTTAGATGTGGCGAGTTTTCGTGCTTTTAGAACCATTTTTTGTTTCAAGCCAAATTGTAACACTTTCTTTTGTTTATATATTTATTTTATTGAGCCTTAGTCTGGTTATTTGATTATTTAATGATGCAGGTTCCTAGAATCGACAAAAGAGTACACGCATTGGCAAAGTTGGGTTACAAAACCTGTGTAGTACCAAAGCAAGCAGTAAAAGCTTTAGGAACTGAAGGTCTAGAAAATATTAAAATAGTAGGTTGCAAGAATCTGAAGGAGTTTATCAATGTCGTATTCAGCAGATAAAGAAAATTAAATTAAAACAAGTTGCTAATGTTGTGCAGATCTCTCTTTGTTTTGTAAGATGTACAATTTGACACTTTCCGAAGTTTGTAAATATAGATATACCTATAGTTTTGGTTGTCTTGTGTCAATTATGTAATTTGATGTTACAAGCATTAAATTTGCTAAAGTAACTTGCCATTTTAATGGCATTATTATAATTTATAACTATGACTTAACACACTTTCATCTACTTTTGATATGTGTTCTGTTCATCCTGCTTTTGCTTCTTCAGAGTGTTGTTGAGGATTCACAAAACTGGGCTGATGGGTGGAGGAAAGCAACCTCGCCCACATCCGGTCTGTTATCACAACTCTCTTCTGGCCCTCATTTATAAGCTACACAAACAAAATAACATTTTCATTTATGGTAAACTAATGATATAACACCGATACAATGGCGCTCCTATACAAAGCAAAAACAAAGCATAATGCAGAAAAAAGATGTCAAATATGTTGTTCAGTTGAAATAAAGGAGTATCTGCTATTTCGTCAAACTCACTGTTAGTCTTAGCAGACACAATGTGGTGGCATGTGAAAATCTACAATCTGTAGCTTAAGCTTAACCATGTGTTCCACTGTGATACTAAACACTATGTTAATGTCATTATCAAAGAGTCACAGTAACTTACATGAAATGGAATGTAACAATTTCTGCCATTAACTGGACCAACTGTGAAGCCTGTGTATCCCGCCATTGCACCATGAACGGCACTTTGAGCAAGTAAGGTGCAAAACACATTATCAGATGCATTACTTGGAATAGCACGGATCATGTAAGTAGGATCTGCAACACAATATTTTTTTTTCATTTTAGTTCACTGCATTTTGTTCTTCAATTAATAATACAAATACAGCTCCAAATAAAGAACTCACCAATATACTTCAGATTTATAGTCATTTTCTTATTTCTTGCAAAGTGATCCTACAGTAGAAACAAACATTTTAATGTAAAACAAACACTAAGAAACTTCTACTGTAAGGGAAAACTTTGAGATTTCTTACCTTAATTTTCAGAGATAACCAAAGACCAACATCATGAAACAAGTCATCTGAAGCAGCATCTGGCCTATTCTTATTAGATTTGTCACTAGGAAGAATTAGCTCCTGACCTGCACCTTCAGCTATTACTATAACCATGTGTCCTTGTTCTCTCAATCTTTTCTCAATGAACTCCAATACTCCTCCTGGTCCCTCAAGGTAAAACGGTGATTCTGGAATCAAACAACAGTCCACATCTCGGCTCGCAAGAGTCGCATACATGGCTATAAATCCTGCATCAATATGCCACCATAACAACTAACAATATGAGTACTGAACAGTGTTCAAAAACCAAGCTGAACAGTTCCGTTCAACTGGTTGAACCGGAATTGAACTGTGATCCTTCATAAGAATGAATGAAGCTTACCACTGCAACGCCCCATTAACTTCACAACACCGATACCATTCTCAGCACTCTCTGCTTCAACATGAGCAGAATTAATGGCTCTTTGTGCCTCTTCAACAGCAGTGTCAAAACCAATTGACTTGTCAATAACCTGATTCAGATACAGAACAACATTTTTCAGTATAATTGCATAACAGGAATATAGAACTTTTACATATAACGGAAAAGCATCCTTACAGGGATATCATTATCAATAGTTTTCGGAATTCCAACCACCGCAACTTTCAATCCTCGTCTTCTAATTTCCTGAGTACATAACCAAATTTTGTGATGTAAGTAAAGTTTGACAGATAATTGTTTCAGTTAGAGATCGAACTCAAATGTTTCTATCGATTCGACCATAATAAAACTCGTTAACCACTTGAGTCTAACCAATCCATTCCCATAATATATTATAAAAATCAATCAAACTACATCAATTAATCACTACCTCAAAAATCAAAGCTGCTTCATTTTGAGTTCCAAATCCTCCGAGTATATAAACCTGATTAATGCCTCGATCCTGAATGCTGTCAACAATCTTTGACGTATCATGTCCTCCATACGATGTCTTCAAAATGGTTCCACCGCGTTTGTGGATATCATTGACAATCTTTGGTGTTAAAGGAATTGTATTTCTCGAGTAGAAACCTCTATATCCTCCCTACATTTAACCAAACCGCTACAATCTAGATCAACTTTTCATGAAACAAAATCTAGAAAATTGAGCACTGTCGTATAAATTACACATACCTCAATTCCCAAAACTTTGTGCACTCCATACATATGGTATAATCCACAAACTAATTCTCTTATCACTGTATTTAAACCAGGACAAAGACCACCACATGTAACAATACAAGCATACACTTCCCTTGAATCAAAATACACCTGTAATACATTCACTTCATATTATATATATGTGCAAGGCGATGTTTTAATTTCGATCAAACGAAAAAAGACAAATTAACCTTTTGAGCAGGTCCAGCGCGTCGAAAAAGGGTCCCTCTTGGACTATTTTTATGAACTACTATCTATAAAAAAAGGAAACAATTTCGAATTATTAACTCAAAACACCGAAAGAATAGTAGAATTGCATAGAGGATTAGAAACAGAAACAAATGTTACAAAACGACTTACCTGCTGCGCAACGGTATCATCCGTATTCACATAATATTGTCTGCAAACATGAATTAAAACAGGTTAATCACTGAATCAAACTTTCCAATTAAGGTAGGAAATTGATTGAAAACAGCTTATGGACATGTGTTACTATAAAATCATCACTGAAATGGTAATCACACAAAATAAGGCTAAGCAAATGATTTGAATGAAATTGATCACATACTTGACAACTGCATAAGAAGGATTATCTTGTAATGGGTCAGGATATGTCTGCATGATCAACCAGAAGCAGAAAAAATCAAGAAGAACATATATATCCATTCAAACAACAAAGATTTATGAGAGAATTAAACCAAACATGATTAGAATCAGTGATGAAAAAGAGAAAGAGTTAGAACAACATACAGGAAGATCAGGGATGTAATCAGACAAGTGAGGAACATCCTCAAGTGTGGAGTCAGAGACATAGGAAGTTGCAGAATCTAGCATGGTGTTCTTTTTCCGTAGTTTTCACCCAGTTCTTCAACTATCTTTACTTTTCCTACCAAAAACACACTCACATGTAACTATATATATATATATATATATATATATATATATGTATACATATATATATATATATGTATACATATATATATATACATATATATATATATATATACATATATATATATATATATACATATATATATATATATATATACATATATATATATATATACATATATATATATATACATATATATATATATATATATACATATATATATATATATACATATATATATATATACATATATATATATATATATATATACATATATATATATACATATATATATATATATACATATATATATATATATATATATATATATATATATATATATATATATATATATATATATATATATATATATATATATATATATATATATATATATATATATATATATATATATATATATATATATATATATATATATATATATATATATATATATATATATATAAAAGAGGCATAGTTATTGCCGTATGAAATAAAACAATACTTAATTAACTGAATCATGTGGCGGGTTTTACATTGGGACCAACTGAATTTCCATAGCTAAAATTGTTGACTCTGAATGATAATTAAATTATTATTATTATTTATTTAAAAATGTCAACTATTTTTTTTATATTAATACATTAATATAAATAATTTTTGCCTACATAGATAACTCTGAACCAACAATTTACATTCATTTTACTCGATTAACATTTATCATGCATGATTTTTTCTTAAACTTTTTCACAAAAGTATTTGTTCATAAAGTTATTCCTTTGATTTATTACTAACATCATAAGGAGGTTTAACCTTTAATTAAGTTGAAAAGCCAACAAATTATCAATGGTTTATAGGGACAACTTATTTTAAAAACTAATCACAGATCAAAACTTTATGTTTGTTATTGCTTTTTTTTATAAAAAAAAATATTGCAAGAAAAAATGTCTTTGTTTCTTTGTTCCATTTTGAGAATATTGCGTTATCACTTTCACTTTTTCTTTGTATGCTCAATTTTCAATAGTTTATACTTTATAGGTGCCATAAGGTTCATTGGCCTAAACCATCACCCTAACCAAATGTGTTATATGCAAAAGAAAGCAACCATTTAGTTATTTTTAAGTGTATTACCAATTTTCCTTTTTCATGGTCATTGTTTCTTTCTTCATTTTTGCATCAAGCATTGTTCAGCCATCACACTCAAAGAAAGTGTTGCGCCACACCACTCACATGCTTTCATTTTTTTTTTCTTCTTTCTATTCTTGTTGAATATATTAATAATTTTTTATTTTATTTTAAACATAATTTAATCAGCATTTAATAATAATAATAGTAATGAAAAAATAACAGTTTAAAGTTAATAAAAATATGTACAGTTAATTAGAGACAACAATTTTAAATAATTTTGTAGAGTGATAATGGATCCCTTTATTTTGTCTTTTTTTCAAAAAAGAATTTATAGTGTTACATAATTTTATTTTAAAAAAATTATAAATTTTTTCCATAAAATTTCAAATAAAAATTTGAGTTGAGTAATTATTTTTAAAATGTTGTTTTAGATATTTTATTATTTTATTGAAAAAAAAATTAGATATCAAAATTTTAAAAAATCTCTTAATTTTGAAATTATTTTAAACAATTTTTCATAAAAATTATTTTTGAGATATAATTTTTTGAAAAAATTGCGATCTCGCCTAATATTTTAATCTTCAATAATGTATGTTTACGTTATAAGATGTCAAAATTAATCTTTCAGTTTTAAAAATAAAACGAATATTAAAAATTTTGTAATATTTTTAAAACGGTTTATTAAAATCCATTTTTAAAAATGAAAAGAAAAAATTTATTTTTTTAAAGCTCAATACCTTTACTATATAATTAACTATCAAACACAAAATTTGATTTTAAAAACTTTTAATTTTGTTTTAATTTAATTTTCTTATTTTAATAAACATTAGAGATGGTTTTGTTATTTTTGAGCAATCCTCGTATGTTACGGGGCGACATTAATGTTGAAGATGAAGATTCATCTGCCTTAACTATTTTACAAGCACAAGTATTGTTTTCTAATGGTCAATAATATCATTCCTATGTACTAACTAAAATTCAATAGAGGGTGAGAGGGACATAAGATATTACGACATTAAAACAGTCTGGAAGCTTAAAGTTCCTAAATAGATCAGATCTTTCATTTAGATGTTGAAGCATAATAGCCTGGTCATAAATAAGTGGCTTCATCAAAGGAATTTTAAGGATCCTTACTACTCTGAATGCCAAGGCCTCATTGAAACCATTTTCCCTGCAATTCGAGACTGCGAGGCTACCAAGAGTGCGTGGATTCCTTAAGTGGCTCCTGGGCATAAGATTCTTTTCCAATCTTAACTTTTGCTTGATTGATATTAATTTGCAGGAAAATTTTGGGCGATGAGGATAATACAATTGGCAAGCTATACGGGCTACCATATGTTAGGTGATAATATGGATTATGATTGTCTAAAAAAGTGCATGTGTGTGCATATTCCCTGTGCAAGGGCATGGAAACTTAGAGGCCCTAATAGAGGTATATTACACATTTAATGGCGATGGCTAGCTCATGACGGTGAATAGCCATGTACGGTGGTTTTTGAGGCTGTTTAAGGAGCCAACTCAGGTGAGGTGAGAGGCATTGTTGTTAGCCGACGCTGCTAGGTTGCATGTGAGAGGTTATAGTGATGTTTCTAGGGCTACTCAAAGCGGAGTGTTCTCCGAGAAGTGTTTGAATGTGTGTAAGTAAGTGTTACTTCAGAGTCGTCCCCTTTTCCTTTGAAGGATGGGGTATTTATAGGAATTCCTTATTCATAGGATTTTCTTGGAAAAAGTCGCAACCTACCTAGTCAAAAGGTGGACTATAGAATTCATGTTCCCAAGGGATACGTGAGTCAGTAACTGTCTTGACTTTTCCATCATCCAAGACACATCTTATCTCACGTTTCTTCTCCTTAAGGGCGAGGAAAACGCAAGGGCGAGGCAGTACCTCCCTTTAAGCGTCCTCGCATCATCGCCTTTTCCTAGGGCGGTCCCAAATTGTCGTCCTTGGCAAGGTTATTTCCAAATATTACATTATATAGTCCCTTAGACACAAGTCCTTCGGAAGAGGGCGAAGTATTTTTTTACCTTTGGTTAACGAGAGTATTCCGAGGACTGGCATTTTCCCTTATGAGACTTTTGTCGGTCTTCAAGAATTCAGGCTTTCACGACAACTATGTGTCTTGTCTAACGCGCCATTCAAACATTATATCGAGTAGTTCGATCGGGAACGCTGAGTCCCTCTAGCAAATTGTTAATCTTTTAGGAGGGACTTCCATCAAGTCCTATAGCAAGACTTAACACTAAGTCTCCAGGATTGATATAGGTCGCACCCATTTAAGCATGATTTGTATGACTCGGTCCCGCCCGAGGAAACTCTAAGTCCCTCGGGAAGATTGTTAATCTTTTAAGCAAGACTTCCATCGAGACCTCTAGCAAGACTTGACACTAAGTCAATGGGGCTTGATATATGTTGTGCCCAATTAGCAATTAGGCATGGCTTCTATGCCTTGGTTCCACCCGAGGAAACTCTAAGTCCTTCGGGAGGGTTGTTAATCTCTTAGGTTGGACTTCCATCGAGCCCTCTAGTAAGATTTTGCACTAAGTCTCAAGGGCTTGATATAGGTTGCGCCCATCCAAGCATGATTTGTATGCCTTGGTCTTACCCAAGGAAACTCTACGTCCCTTTGGAGGGTTGTTAATCTCTTAGGCAGGGCTTCCATTAGCTCTATAGCAAGACTTGACACTAAGTATCTGGGGCTTGATCAGGTCGCGTCCATTTAGGCATGATTTGTATGCCTCGTTATCGCCTAAGGAATTATAAGTCCCTCGATTGTGTTGTTAATATTTTAGGCGGGACTTCCATCGGGCCCTCTAGCAAGACTTGACACTAAGTCTTCGGAGCTTGATATAGGTCACACCTATTTTGGCATGAATTGTAAGCCTCGGTCCCGCCCGAGGAAACTCTAAGTCCCTTTGGCGGGTTATTTGAAATGAACTGTATTCATATCGCCCTTGGGTGCGGAAAGAATCCTTTGATGGGAGTCCATTGTTCATGTATTGCCTTAGTGGCCGACAAAAATCCTTCTATGAAGGTCTATCACAGTATTGTAGCGAGGGGCAGCAAGGGCTTTCTAGTGAAAATCCAACATATGTGATTGCCTCGAGGGGCGGCAAAGATTTTCCTATGGTGGGTGATAGTGAAAAAATATTTTAAAATAATAAATAGTGAGCAAAGATTTTAAATATTTAAATAAAGATTTAAAATACATATGTTATTAATTTAAAATATTTATTATTTAAAATCTTTGCCTCTAGTGAAAATTCATACATTTATTAGTTAAAATATTTTAAATGTATGTATGAATTTTTTTTTAGATTGTTTTATTTTATCATTTGTAATATAATTTGATAAAAAATAAACATTTCTATTAAAAAATTGATTTCACTAAATTGATGGTGACGGGGCGGAGATTGTAACACCCCAATTTTTATTTATTAATTATTTTATTTATTGTTTATTTTAATTAATTATTATATGATATAATAATTATTATTTATTTTTGGTTTTGTGGACATATGTGATATATATATGTGCTAGGTTATTGGATGTGAGAATGATAAAATGAGTAACTGAGCATAATAATAATAATTGGATGAGTAAAAGGTGGGGGTAAAAGTAAGTAAGCCCATTAGAAGAATTAAGTTGGTAAGAGTTTAACTAAAACAAGAAAATAGAAAGTTAGAGAGAGAAGTGAAGAAAAGAGGAAAAGAGGAGAAAGAAGAGAAAAGGAGAAGAGAAAAGAAGATAAGAGAATAGAAGAGGCAACCATAGAGGAAGATTTAATCTAAGGTAAGAGTGGTTTTTCATATAACTATGGGTTATATAATGTATGTGATCGGTAGTAATATGTGAAGGATTTGAGGATTTTCAATTTCTAGGTTTTGACTTGTTAGGCTTTGAATTGAATTCATAAAATTAATTATTTAATCATGTCTTATTGTTAGTAATTGATCCTATATGATGAACACATGTTATTATGCTTATATTTCCCGAACTATGGATGTTTGGGTGGGTTTATGGTGAAAAATTGTGTGAAATAGAATTTGTCTGAAACATAACTTTTCTGGTTTTTCGTGAGGCCGCTTAGCGCGGTCTGCTATGTGAAATTTTATATTTTTGTAAGCTGAACTGGATCTTGTATGCTATTAATTTATCATGAATTTTCTGAAATTTTATGAATATGTTTGGATGGCTTTTGAGGCAATTCTTTATATGAACATAATACTTGAATTTTGTGTATATGTATGTTGTGAATTGCAATTGGTTGAAATTAACATTGTTGAGCTTTGTTTGCTACATGTTAATTGTGATGTGTTGATTTGGTGAGTGCTATGAAAGTGTTTTTCATATGTGATTGATAACATGATATATGTATGTTTGTGCAAATGGTGAAGTGATGAAAGGTGTGATATATGCTTGTATAATTAAGATTTAGAGATGGTCTTAATTGCACAGAATTGTTAGTATTTACACATTTATCATTTGGTGGGAAATAGGCGATGTCCGTTAGTTTCTTGGAAACTAGTGACTTGTCCCAAACCTTGAAGATGAGTTTAGAGCTTATTTTGGTGGTTATTTGTCTTAGGGATGAACACGGTGATACCACTAATGATAACAATTGGTACCACATGCATATTACATTGAGCCGCATTGGAGCCACATATATCGATGTGAAATGTTATTTTGATGTGTTTGTGTGATAATTATGTGAATGGTACTTTAATGATAATTGTGATTTGATTACTTTGTTAACTTGAATTGTTGAGCTATGTTGTATATGTAAACATGTAAATTATGTGAAAAAGTGTTGAATACTTGAATGTATGAAGTGTGATGAATTCTATAAATGTATGTTGTTATGCATTGCTTATTATTATATATTTCTATAATGATATTAATTCCCATCCTTCTGATGGAATGATGTTTTGTACGACATCACTCAGGTACCGAGGAGTAGAGGTGCTTTGAATGCAAGGATTTAGTTGTGGAGCTATTCCGTTGTTTATCGTATTTTTAAGTAGTGAGTCATGCTCTGGTTATGTAACACGAGGAAACATTTGAACTCATGTTTGTTTGAGAGATATTTGTTGTACTATCTTTTATGTTATGGTGTATTGAGATTATGTGATGATTGGCCCTTAGAGCCTATGCTTTTATGCATGACTATCTATTATGAGACATTATTATTGGTATCATTTTTAAATAATTAATTATTCCGCTATGATGTGCATATGAAACATGAATTTAAATGAATGTTATTGTAGCAACCTGCCCTAAAAATTAAAGATTAGAGTCGCCACCTATTCTACCAAGGCGAATAGGAAACCTCGCGCAGTTGAGAGATCAGGGTAAGATACTATATTCAGGTCGAGGGAAGGTGTTACGCACCCTCAACCCTTTCCTATGGTTTGCATTATAAAGTCAAGGTTTATGGCTAAACATAAAGAAAAGTGACAGACAGTTAATAGGGTTAAAGCAAATATTATCACAATCAAAGGTTTATAATTGAGGAAACATAATCGGGACAAAATGAGATTTATGGGGGAGGGGACTCGCCTTGTTGCCAAGTGCCTACGTACCTCCTTATGGAGGATCAGAGTCTACGTAGTTCAGGAGAGGGTTGTACGCCTTAGGATTAGAATTCGATCTGAGATGGTTGAAAGTTTGCTTCAAGGCTTTTGAAATAGCCTATGATAAGTTAGGAATTTGAAAAGGTTTGTTTTGGAAGTGTTTTAGGCTTAGGGCGTACAACCTTGATTTTAGTTTGTACTATTAACCGCAATAATCGATTGATTCAATTACCATAGTTAAAAGATTAATAGTTGCATCATTACCAATTTTAATCTATTGATTCAATTATCACTAATAATGAATTATAGTATTTTTTTTAATAATTTTTATGGATTAATTTGTATCGTTACCCCTCGTAATCGATTGATTCGATTAAAAAGAACAACGAATTGGAATGAGAGAAATAAAAGGGTTAATCATCGCAACTAATAGAATAGTTGAAACCATTTAACCAAATAGAAATTAATTACATTTTAATTAAATAATATTTTAATTAAAATTATTATTGACCATAGCGATTAATCGATTTAATCGGAATGAACAACAAATTATGATTTTTAATATTAATATCATATATTAATTTTATTTATAAAAAATAATTATTATATATATAAATAAATATTTTAAAAAAGATTTAATTAAAATAAATATATTAATTAAAATAATTTTTAGTTTATTGAGATTATGATTCTGTGTGGCTAGGTTGAGGTTCATGGTATAGGGATTAGGTCTGAGTACGTTAGATCTAAAGAGTTGAAGATTCAGTGGCCAGATCCGAAGGATTATGGTGGAACTTAGGGTTACCAGCACATGGGATCACTAACAGACTTTGTTGTAAAAATAATATGGGAGTGAGGGATCGAACCCTCGTCCCTTCGTTACTCAATTTCGCCCCAAGCCAGTTCAACCAAACACGCTTCTTGTTTAATATACACATCCAAGTTATTAAATAAAAACAATAAAGCTAAAGGGAAATCACGCGCGCGAAATTTAAACTGCCCAGTGACACGAGGACACATCATCATCGTCCCCAACATACATGGGAATCTCTGCAACTTTTTGCTACGAATTGGCTAGGGTTGTATTCGTAGCAACCGCACCTGGAAAATAACGAACAGTACATAGGCACACATAAATACTTCGCACCTACTCTAAACGCTTCGTTTAGACCATGCAAAATCACCTGAACATTCGATTTCACCTAATTTTAACTCTTACGAAAAGCCCTAATCAAAACCCTAAAAACCTAACTCGGCCTCCAATGGCCGAATACGTTTCAGGCCCTTAAACTTTAATCCAATCATACAGAAACGATCACAACATCCATATCAATCATAATATGCAAGTAAATTATCATGAGCATGCGTGAATTATTGCAATCGAGCCAAATTTCAGAACCACGTACCTGGGCTTATATGGAGAAATTCTGGGGGTGTTGAAGCAGAGCAAGTATCCAGGTAGCTTCAGAATGATCCCACGAACCTTTTGCAATCCTTAGATCCTCTTGAAAGTCACGAATTCTACCAAACCGAATTCCAATTTCTTGGTGAAATTTTTCAGTTCTTGAACGTATGCCTCTTGCAGAATTCTCCACCCCTAATGCGTTGGCCTCTCCTCTCTACTTATAGAGGAATGATTTTAGGTTAATAAAATTGTCCAAAACCTTTTTGAATCTAATCTTGCAACTTTGGGAAATTTGATTTAAAACTTGATTGGAAGCTTTCTAATTTTGTCAAATATTATACAAATCCTTTCCTAATCAATTGTGCACGAAAATATTTTATAATTTTGACATAATTGTGAATTGGAATTAGTCAATATGAATCTTTTTCACATAATACTTGATTTTTAATTAATTATATTATTTTAAATCATTTGAATGAAATAAAAATCATATAAAAAATCAAATAAAAAGATAAAATTCGTGGCACTTGGTTTGGGTAACATAAGTGACTTGTGGACCAAGGTTGGATCATTAAAATATAGGCCCATTTGCAAAAAACTCCTATTTAAACCTCTTTTATTTCCCATTTTACCTCAAAAATCACCCAACTTTGACCAAGCATATCTCACTCAATTTTTAAGCTATGAGGGAGTTCTAGGACTTTTTGGAAACCTCAAGAGTTCTTCTATAAGCCACTTTGGAACATATTTTTTATTTGGAGCTTTTATCTTGATCATATCCTCTCTGACAAAAAAACTGCTTTTGAAGGATGCTTGAAAAGGACCTGTAATCTTTTGCATTGTACCTCTCAAATGAAGCATTTCTAGCCTTGGCTTGTGAGAGACAAAGTTGTAGAGAATCCAATTTCCTTCCAAAAAGGCTTTGAGTGGGGCATTTTTGATGTTCCATGTGAAAGTTATGGTCAGTCAAAGTTGAGTTGACTTTCTCCTATAAAAACCCTAATTTGAACCTTTTTGTATTTGTTCATCTCTGAGTTTCTACTGATAAATCATGATCAAATTTTGATCAAATGATGGATATATACCTCTATAATTGATGTTTGATCAATGATCAGAGGTTTGGACCATGCTTGGATTGTGATTGACTTTTAGGTTTAATCAGTTGACTGTGAATCTTGGAGTTTATTTGAGCAGGTAACTTTTGGTGTTGAGCCTTGACTTTTGTTATAGAGTTATCTTAGGTCATTATGAACCATAGAATCTTTGATTGAGAACCTTATTGATCTTTTCAAGAGAACCTCAAACCCTAGCCTCAGGAGACCCTTGACTTATGGAATATTGTTTGGATAGAACCCTAATTGTAGATGGGGTGAAGAAGGCAAATTTTGGGGTATGACAGTTATGAACATGACTAGATGCTTATATGTGTTGTATTTGTGTTATTTTTAATACACGTGATTCCCTTTTTGGTATGCATGCTAATTTACTCTGATTATGCAATATATTTGCCGTGGGGTTTAGAGGGTGTTACATTAGTGGTATCAGAGCATGGTCGACCAGTTGGCCAAGTTATTAATATGTTTATTTTCCTTTTGTATTCGATTTATTTTTGTGACACAATCGGTATTGTGTGTCTGATGTAGCTTGTTGGTTGTTAGACGATGGTTGCAAAGGTTGTCAAACTCGCGAGTTTACTCAAACTCGAAAAGAGTCCGTAGACTCGACTCACAGACTCAACCTACAAACTCGCACGAGTCTATGGAAAATCAAAATGACTTTCAAAAACCTTTAAGTGACACATACATGACACACGCATATATTTTTGAACTTGTAAATGTCTCATATATGACACACACATATATAATAGAACACCAATTAACATAAAAATTTAAGTTTCATACTCCATAATAAATTTCTTGATAAAAAACACGATAATAAAACAAAAAAAAAATAGAAAAGTATGTGGGTAAAGACTTAACGTACTAATTTCTTCTTAATTGGTTACTACATAAAGCAAAAAAATCATAAAACAAATATGCTAATGGCTTTAGACATCCAAAGCTCTAGTGGAATCATCACTATTATCTTTATTGGTATCTTGATTATCATCTTTAAGTTTTGCCCCAGATGAAACATCTTTTTCATCATTAACCAAAGTTGAATTGCTTAAAGTTCCATTTCCACCTAATTCAACATTGCCAACACCACCACTTTGCACAACATTAGTAACAACAATACTAGCTTCCCCAATATTGTTAACAATAACATCATCGTGCTCTACGTTAACTTTGGTTTGCATATTTTCTTTATTAGGATTATCAATTATCCATTCATCATCTGAATTAATATCTTCAAATGAAAGAACACCATTTTTTGTTTTCCTTTTCTACTTTTCAACTTAAAATTGTACATGGCGTGAATTAAGTTATTCATCTTTTTTATTCAACCTATTTCTGCTCTTTGTATGAACCTACAAATAAATTTACAACCAATTCAAAATTGTACGCAAGTTTCGCAATTTACAACACTTTTATGTCTGTAGCAAATTTTTATTATTTTAAAACTATGAGCAATGCATTTTGTCATAACTCGTAAATCACAATTTTTTCAAAACTGTAGCAATATATTATTTCAAAACAAACAAAAACATTTTTTTTCCATAAATCATAAATTTTCTAAACCATTTTTCATGTCAAATTGATATATGGAGATTAGGATCAGTTGACATGATAAAACAATGGGGCATCACGTATACACAATAGAATATACAAGAGAAACATTTAAGTGAGACATACTTACACAACGAATAATTGATTTACGATAACGAACATGAACAAAGAAAGAGACAGAATAAATGCACACCTTCGAGGAAAGGAGGAAGATACTTTAATGAAACAAGAGATTGGTATAGAGACTTTCTAATTCTTGTACAAGTAAAAAAAATAAGGGTTTTTTAATAAAGTAAAATAAAATCTTTTGAGGAATTTGGGCCTTTTTTGGATTTAAACAATTCATAAAAAAACTTATAGACTCGTAAACTCTCCATACACTCGCGAGTCTATACGAGTTTGTGCGAGTCTATCCGGGTCTACTCGAGTCTATGAAAAAATGATTCTATACGTGAGCCTACTCGTTTTTGCTTCCTAGACTCGTTAACTTGTACGAGTTTACAAGTCTACCCGCGAGTTTGACAACCATTTGCAGGAAGGAATGATGATGCTATTGTTGAGATGTTGACGATGTTGGCTGGTGCTATTGGGCGGCTCCGAATGTGAATGCTGGTAAATAGAGAGGAGGATGAGTTTTGTGATTTAGGGAATTTCTGGAGGAATAATCCAACTATCTTTAAGGGAGAGCATGAACCTGACAAGGCATAAGCATGGCTGAAGGCGATTGAGAAGAACTTACGGGTTATGAATTATACGAATGCCCAAAAGGTGCAGTTTGGTTTTCATATGCTTGAGAAGGAAGTTGAGGATTGGTGGGGTAACATTATTCAAAGGTTTGATGAAGAAGGAATTGAGGTTACTTGGGCTCTTTTTAGTGATGCATTTTTGGAGAATTATTTTCCAAAAGATGTGAGTGGGAAGAAAGAGGTTGAGTTTCTTAAGCTGAAGCAGGATAATGGAACTGTGGGAGAGTATATTGCAAGATTTCAAGAGTTGATTAAGTATTATCCTCATTACAACACTACTAATGCTGAGAAATCTAAGTGTCTCAAGTTTGTGAATGGTTTGAGACCTAAGATTAAGAAGGCTATTGGTTATCAAAAAATTTCCCATTTTGCTGAGTTGGTTAACAAGAGTATGATCTATTATGAGGGTTGTAGGGAGAGTGCTGTTCACTACAAGTCTATGAATGATACGAAAAGGAAAGGCCAATTCACAGGAAAGTCTTATGCTGATAAAGGGAAGTAGAAAGCTGGTTTTGACAAGAATTCGAATGGGGGAGGAGCTCCTACTTCGATTAGGTGTTATAGGTGTGGTGTCGAGGGTCATCGTGCTTCTGAGTGCATAAGTGCTGAAGTGAAATGCTTCAAGTGTGACAAGACAAGTCACAAGGCTAATGAGTGTAGACGAGGTTTGAATGTGACTTGTTACAACTATGGTTTGAATGTGACTTTTTGAAGCTCTAATCCGGTGTCTGGGGGTCACTACGCCAAAAATGACTTTTGGCAGCACCCCTAAGACAACGCTTTTTCTGAAAAGCGCTTCCATAAATAAGAATTTAAAAACACGGAAATTGGCTACAGGAAAAGCGTTGTGTAAAGTTGACCTACGAAAGCGCTTTTTAAAAAAACGCTGGTAAAGGCCCCCCTTTAGAGAACGCTTTTTGAAAAGCGTTGGTAAAGGCCCCCCTTTAGAAAACGCTTTTTAAAAAGCGCTTTCTAAAGGGGGGCCTTTACCAGTGCTTTTCAAAAAGCGCTCTCGTAGGCCATTTAAGTTTTAAAAAATAAAACAGAAAACCCCCAAGTTGAAGATGTATTTAAAGCCTATAGGCTATAAATTTCTTTGTCGCTCTTGTTTTCTCATAGAACCCTAGCCGTATTCGTCCTCCTCTTCTTCAATCGCCGTCCCTTTCGCCTACGACAACCATCTCACGTCCATCCCTTTTGCTTACTGGGGTTTCATTCATTTGGTGGATGGTGGGCTTTTTGCTGGGTTGTCTCTGGTGGTGATATCCTTCTGGAAAATGCTCCAAGCTTGTACTGGTAAGCTTTTAATTTTTTACATTTTAAGAAAGTAACAACAAGCCTCCATTGTTTTATGGTGAATAATTTAACTTTTGGCAAATCCGTGAGATTCAAAGAACTCAAAGACGTATCTTGGCATACTATGAAGAAGAGGAAACAAGTGAAGAAGAGGAAGACCAAGATGATGGGAGTGGAAGAGGGAATGGAAGTGAAGATGATGAAGAAAACATGAATGAAAGTGACTAATGTTGTTTCTATTTCTATGTTATGTTTTTATTGTTCTTTATGTTTTTTATGTTTATCTAGACAATGTTTCTTTATGCCTCGTGATGTTTAGGTTACGTATTTGTTTCTTTGTTGTAATCGTTCAAACTCCGTATCATTTCGTACTTTTTGTCGTGTTTAATCTATATTTGTTGTGATAATTTGTATGTGTTATCTTTTAGTTTCATATTTATTTCTCTTTTTCCCCATCCTTTTTGATAATAACAAAGGGGGAGAATAATATGCATGTTTGTTGTTGTTTTGTTTTTCAAAGAAAATGCAGGTCATAACTAAAAGCATCAAATGAACTCACTCCATTTACCAAAGAGAAATCATGGATTTAGGGGGAGTCACTAACATAGGGGGAGCCTTGCATTGTTCAACAAATTTCAAGCACAAAACAACTTTTCAAAGACATTTCAAAACTTGGTTGTCATCATCAAAAAGGGGGAGAATGTAATTACAAGCTTCTCAATCATACTTGGTTTTGATGAAGACAAATTGGATACCAACTTTCATAAAGGATGTGCAAAAAGAATGTCAAGTCTTAGGCAAATTCACACCATTTCAAGTCTTGGAGAATTATGAAGATTTAAATCAAGCTAAAGCATCAAAGGTATAAATAGTTCTCACTTTGATATATAAATGTTCACAATATATTCTACATGCATTCCATAACATACTATAAGTCTCATACCATAGTAAACCTTTGTTGAAATCTTTTCAAAATCAAAACTCTATGGAAAGCATTCAGGAACCGGTTCCTCCCAGCTGGGAACCGGGTTCCAACATTCAGCAAAACAAAGGCTATGGCTTTTAGTACTAGGAACCGGGTTCTACCCCTCTGGGAACTGGTTCCCCTGTGTTAAAATTCAAATTTTTTGTTGTAATGTTAAGCAGGAGCCGGGTTCTCCTAGTTAGGAACCGGTTCCTACTGAACCAGTGTGTCTCATTTTTGCATGTTTGAACCCAAACGAAATTATATTCTTTTCACATAACCATTGCATTGTTTCATGAAAATATAACCTTTCCAAAGGGTGTTTTACACACTATATATTCTGCAACTTTCATATTCAAAAACACTTTCTTGATTAACAATTCCATACTCATAAATTTCATCATTTTCAAGTGTTTACAAACCAGAATTTTATATGAAACTTTCTACATTCATTTTCATTGAAAATTCATTCTAAGTTTCATACATACATTGTGAACACTTATATACTCATTGAGAATTGTTTTACTTGAAGAAGATTAATCTAAGATTGATATTGCTCTCCATCTTTCATCATAAACTTTTGTATAATTCAAAAGATTATTTCTCCTTACTATCCAGGATTATTGGAAGTAAGTGTTGTGTTTGAAGAGGATTGTTCTTCATTCACATTAGTGTTGTTTGATCTTAAAGGTTTTAAGAACCTTTGATCACCCTATAGGTTAGATAGTAAGCATAGGCTTGTACAATAATTCTAACTATAGTGAAATCTCTTTCGTGTTTGAAAGGGGACTGAAGTACTCTCGGATTGTGAGGGGAACCAGTATATATCCTTGCGTTCTTTACCTTTCCGCATTTTATCGCTTCCATCACTATTACCGAGAAAAGAAAAGAACCATTCAAAAACCTTCATACACTTAACCAAAAAATTATTAGAAGTATTCTCATAAAACTGATTGATTTTTTGAAAACCTAATTCACCCCCATCATAGGCATATCTGATACTTACAAAGAATAGTGTTATATATCAATTTTAATAGTATGACATCTAATCTGCATATATAGATTCACTCGCATACACATAATATTTTCTATTTGTTAAGGTGCTTCAGGTGCCTGAAAATGCGTGTGTGTGTGTGTGTGTGTATGTGTTTGTATATGTTTATTGATTTGGGGGTGGATATATCATGTACGAAAGACATGCTCCTTTTCATTATTGTTTTTGGATAAAAGAAGACTTGTTCAATATCCTTTGGCTATAAATTATAAGAGGATACCAACACTGTTAGCTACTACTCTTGGCAATTAGTGGCTAGATCCACTTAATTGAATCACGTGTATAAAAATGATTTCTTATATTCCTTTATTTAAAGTTGAACATATGATTAAATATTAGTGAACCTAGAAAATTTTTCAAATTCGTAGCTTTCAAAAGTACTAGGGATAATTTTTTCATTAAAGAATATTTCTTGATCCAAGGCCAATTTTGGCCGTCCATTATAACTGCATTAGTATGGTCATTAGAGGGACAACCCAACCAGTCCTTAAAAGAACAAAATCAATTTCATTAATTGCTATTTGAGGAACCAATTTGATATCTCAAATAAATGGAGAACTGTGATACTGAGGGTATTTATAGATGACCAAAATGGGCAGTTACTCTTTTTTTCTTTCTATTTGATAGATTTGTGAAGTTTGCTGATATAATGAAAACAATGATATTTTTTTTCAATCCTTATAGGTTGGTTGTTATCTTTCTGGCATTTGATGTCTTTTTTTCCATCTTCTGTGTTGTTTTGGCATGCTTGATCGGCATTGCTCTCTGTTGTTGTCTGCCCTGCATCATTGCTATTCTCTATGCTGTTGCAGGACATGTATGAATAAAAAGATATTTTGAACTGACTGAACAATAACATGGGAACCTCCTAATTGCTCTATTTGTTTCATTTTGAATGAATATAGGAAGGTGCATCAGAAGCAGACCTTAGTATACTTTTTAAATACAAATTTTGATTATTAAACAATGAGGAGAAGGCTAACGGTGGAGCCGGATCGATGGTTCCCATAGAAACCTCCAGTGGATACTTGGCTAATGAACGGATACTTTTACCTGAGGATGCAGTATGGCTTCCTGAAACACAATTTATTTTAATCTTGGATATTTATATTTTATCATTTATGAGAAATGGAAATCAACGGTTCCCTGATTTTCTATTTGAGTCACTGCTCATGAAGATTGTTACTTTAGCTCTATGTGTTTGCATGCATATGAATTTGGTCATTTAAAGAGGAAAAACTAATGAATCAAACTTAGAAACAACTTATGAAGTTCTTTATATTTTAGAAATTTATGATTTAATTGATAGAAGTTGAAATTTGAATTCAACAAATAGCAAGTAGAGGTACTTTGTTTAGAATGTAGGCTCGATCTCTTAAAAACAAAATTACGATTTTAAGTAAATTATATTTTTTATTGTTTGATGTTTTGCTTTTCAGGAATGTTGTATATGCCTCTGTCCATACGAGGATGGAGTGGAGCTTCACACTTTTCCCTGCAACCATCATTTCCATTCTTCATGCATAGTAAAATGGCTAAAGATGAATGCAACTTGTCCTCTTTGTAAGTACAATATCCTCAAGGGAAACAAAAAAGTATAAGTATAACACTTTACTGAGTATTTTCAATGCTGTTGTGTATATGTAGATATTCAAAACAAGGAACATCCACTTTCTCGGTTTTGATAGTTGTTTTTCTTATCTATTTATGTAGAGAAGATTTAGGTTATATATTAATGAATAAGTTAGTGATGTTACTAAATTGAGTAATATGTTGTTATTTGTTAGAGTTATTTGAAAGTTGTGCCAAATTTATGGATTTTATTGTTATTTTAAAATGCCATATAAAAATTTGGATTAAATATGTTTTCCGTTCTAATTAAATTATTAATATAATTTTCATTATGTATATAGTTTGCATTAACAAATTTAATCCTTGCTGTTTATCTTAGCTGATTTGGTAAACAAAATCATTGTAGCACTTGTTACATATGTCTACAAACTAGATCTTACATTTGTTTATGGAGTATTAGTAGTAGTATTAGTTGAATTTAATTTATATATACACCAAAATTGATGCAGTTCCTTCTTGGACTATTGATGGGATACTTGAGTCTTGAGTATATGCAATCAGAAAGTAAAATCCAACAGATGCTAAATTCCTAATTTGTTCTTTCCTGGGATTTGGGGGCAATTCAATGCTGCCAAGGTAACCATTTTCCATTTCCATCATTCATTTCCTTCAGTCTTTAAAGGACATCCTAGTGCTATTGATTTGGTTTTTGATATCCATGATTTTATTTATTTATTTTCCAACTTATTATATGATACATTTGTTTGTGTGTCTGAATGTTCAAGCACGACTTATCTGATTTATAACTTATTAGTTTCACAAGTAGGAAGATTAGTTTCACATTTCTAGTGTAGTGACAATTTACTTATGTGACTTATCTATAAGTCATTTAGTCAATATGTATTATACTCCTTTAATAACTTTATTTTTTTCTTCTTCTTATTCTTATATGTATACATGCGATGGACAATTGAAGATAAATTAGAAGTTGATTTGTGCATTGTTGGAAAGTCAATTATGGCCATCGAGGAGTCACGTTCGGCTGGAGAGAACTAGTTTTCTTAGAGAGCAAATCAATATATATATATATATATATATATATATATATATATATATATATATATATATATATATATATATATATATATATATATATATATATATATATATATATATATATATATATATATATATATATATATGTGTGTGTGTGTGTGTGTGTGTGTGTGTGTGTGTGTGTATTTTGTATTGTATTTTGTGTTTTGAGAATTTGATTGTAAACTTAACTTCTAGAGCACTTATAAAATTAGTGATGTTTTATTTGTATTTTGATAATAAATATATGCAATACTTATAGATTCAATTCATAAAATGTTTCATATTAAATGTATTTTTTTAAATTTTTATTTGTTTAATATAATAAATGCATTTCTCAAAATATTAGTGAGAATTTGAGATATGTCAAAATATTAGAAATTATAAAACGTTTATTAAAAACACCAACGAAATCGCTTTTTCAAAAAAAGCCCTGCCTTAGGCCTATATATGAAAGCGTTTTTTAAGAAAAAGCGCTGCCTTATGCCAATATATGAAAGCGCTTTTTAAGAAAAAGTGCTGCCTTAGGCCAATATATGAAAGCGCTTTTTAAGAAAAAGTGCTGCCTTAGGCCTACCTACGCCAGCGCTTTTGCCTAAACCAAAAGCGTTGCTAAAACCTATAGCAGCGCCACCTACAGTAGCGCTTTTAAAGCCCCAAAAAAGCGCTGTCGTAGGTCTTTTATGGCATAGTGGCCTAGTGGGTGTACATATAAACACTTCGACGTCTAAGTTAGTGACTATCATTAGTGAGATGTATTTTAGGTTTAGAAAATTGTGTACCTCAATCATCGAGCTTGCGTTTAGACTTAATTATCAAATTGCAGAGTTTCAATTCCTTAGAACCTTCTATTCCAAGACATGTCTTCAGGTGGTAATGTATGTTGATATGTAGTCTTTATCCAACATCTCTTGACTTTCAGAGGTTGTTTTGAACCTTATTCATTATGAGTCAATGTTATCATAGAACCATTAGAAATATTCGTCGACCCATACAATAACCCCAAAAAACAACACTACTATATACAAAAATCTATATCTTCGACTTTAAAGATTTGATTTAGTGATAAAAATGCATATTTTATATTAAGAGGTTAAAAGCTTGTTTTAAAATCTTCTCTATGTTAGATATAAACATATTTTCTCACTCTAAAATTATGTTTTGAATAACTAATAGAATTAAATGAAGTGATAAATAATTAGATTATGCTATTTGAATTTGTAAATAAAAATAGATTGAAATGAAATATAATAAAATTTACTACATTCTATCTCACCAAATTTAAATAGGATTTCAGAATTAAAATGTCCACATAATAATTTGTTTCATTCCACTTATTCCATTTTATTTTGATTCATAAATTCAAATATAATCCAAAAGTTTTATTAAATAAAAATATAAAAAAATATGAAAATTCACTCATAGAGGGTGTAATCATAAAGTATGGGTGTGATTGTAGTAACTAATCCTTTTTTCTAGAGTTAAGTCCATTATATACTTTTATTTACCCGAGCCCAATTCATTACCAATTCTCACACATTTTTAGGGTTTAGCCGCTACCATCTCCATCCCTATATATACACAGTACTGCATCTCTTCTCTTTCATCAATCACTCAATACCATTACCAGTGAATTCATTTTTTCTTCTTCTCCTTGTAGTTATTTCTTTTATGTTAGATCTTAGTTATTTTGTGTTTATAAATTATAATTATAATTTCTTTTTGCAAATTCAATTTTATTATTAAGCAGGGATAGTGTGTATCGGTGTTGTGCTATTATTACTGCATTCTTCCGAAAGTATTCCCATGCGATATCAATTTGAGAGAATGGGCAGTTGTCTTTCATTTCATGTTGAAAATCACAACAATCATTTTCTCTACATCTTTCATTTTCTTAATTTATTTGAACTCTAATGATTTTTTTCCATTATTTATGAAAATTCAATAAAATTTAAGGGACTGGAGTTTGGCTCTTTGGCTTATAAATCATGTGCCTTTGAGATGAATGCAGATCCCAATATCAAAATTAATCAATTTTATCAATTTTCGCAATTTTCGCTATGAAGTTTATATTTTAAATCTGGCGAATATAATTGGTATAGTTGATATATTTTTATACTATTTTGTTTTTTAATTAATTTATTTGTTTAAACTTTAATTATTATTGAGTGGTGATTCAGGCAGCCTACTTGCTTAAATATAATAGCATGAGAGGTGTTTAACTGCTCATAAATTAAATCCTTTAGCTCTTCAGATTTGCTGAGAATTTTCTCTGAAGCTGGTCTAGTAAGCTTAAGTACATTGTTTTTTCATGAATATATCTGAGTGTGTTTTGTAAAATTTTAACTCTTTGTATATTTATCAAATTTTAATTATGTTAAATTTTTCATTAAATAAATTTTTTTGAGTTCATAATACTAATTTTAGATAAATGTGTATTTTAGAATAATTTAAAAAATCTTATTTAATTTTTTTTATTTTAATTGTTTAAAATAAATAATTAATTTTAATACATTATGACCTTATTTTTTTTAATACACTACATTATGTCAATGTTTATTTAATGCTAAATTAAAATTTTATTTTAATATTGAATTATAAATTTTAATTAAATATGTATTAATTAATAATACAATGTATGTTAATTTCAATGTTTATTTAATACCATATTAAAATTTTATTTTAATATTGTATTATAAATTTTAATTAAATATTGGCTAATTAATAATATACTGTATATTATTTCAAATTTTATTTAATTCTAAATTAAAATTTTATTTTAATATTGAATAATAAGTTTTAATTTAATATTGATTAATAAATAAAAATTTGATAAACTAACGATTCTTTCATAATATTCAATAGTCACTATTCCTCATGTCATTCATAAAAAAAATGTAAATGATGCACAATAATTAGTTAATCAAATTTTTGTTAATGAATCCAGATAAGTCTCTGTTAATCAATCCAGATAAGTCTCAAGAATATCTTTGTTAATGAACCTAGATAACCCAGATAAGCCTTCAGAATTTTGTTGTTAAAATATTAAATTAAAGGAAATAAAAATTAATACTTTATTAAATTTTTTATAACTTAATTAATTTGAACATTTAAATTATTATCATTTATAAAATGAATGTTATAAATGAATGTGAAAAGTAAATACGAAGTAGAGAATGAAAACCCATAACCCCATAAATGAATGTGAAAAGTAAATAGTAAATACGAAGTAGAGCAAATGAATCTGAAAAGTAAATATGAAATAGAGAATGAAAACCACATAAATGAATCTGAAAAGTAAATACGAGAGAATGAAAACCACATAAATGAATCTGAAAAGTAAATACGAAATAGAGAATGAAAACCACATAAATGAATCTGAAAAGTAAATACGAAATAGAGAATGAAAACCACATGTCTTAATTTATTATCATAGCTATCTTAATTGAAGAAATAAAGCTATCTTAATGGAATAAATAACGAATCTTATTTCTACGTTTTTAAAACTTGCTTTGTTATAAAAAATTTGTACCAAAAATGTATCCATTTTACCTCTCTGTTATAAAACTTGTGTTGTGTTTCACAAGTTACAAAATCCTTTGTTTCAAGGTATCCTTTATTCTGTCTATGTCTGCTTTCTCTTTATCTTTTTATATTCAATCTCATCGTTTATTTTGGTCTTGATTTGTGAGTGCAATGAGTGAGGGAGAAAGATTTCTCCTAAAAATGTCTAGATGCGTAGAAGCTTTTAGATGCACCACAAGAAAAGTGGATTAGGTCTTTGTGGAAAAAGAGAATAATGACATCCTATTTGTTAGCGTTTTTATTGATAGTGACATAGACTTAGTGTCTTCTTCATCAGATTTGGTTCATATTATCGTGGAGCTTCTCGCTAGCTCTTTTAGTGTCGAGGTTCTAAGTTACGACACAGTTTGTCTCAACGATTCTTGGGTAAAAGATTTTGAGATGGACTAGATTTGTTTAACACCAATGATGAGGCTTGCATTATTTTAGATCCATAAGATTCGAGCGACGCGACGATCGCCTGGAGTGCATGACGAGTATTTCGACTTCTACCTTGGCGTTATTGAAGATTTTAGCTTGGGATTCCCTTCACCATCTTCTAATCCGAGCATTTCATAACCTTAAATGTTGCCATTTCCTAATTTCACCTTAATAGTTGGGCATTTTCTTGGGCATTTGAGGTAATCTATTTGGGCCTCAATATCACGCATACCTTTGACATTTTCTTTTCCTTTCATGAGACTAGGAGACGTATAAAGGAGGTTGGGGTTTAGTGAATGCTATGCTCGGTCAGACCCCCTCCGCCTACACATTGAAATTCATATATAAGGAAGATGAGACATATTTATTTCATATTTACTAGACCAATAACTCCACCTTAATCATGGAGATATGACCCACACAAATTCAACACCACTGAAAGAGTGACAATTGAGCTTTTATAGCAATTCTAGACTATTTGGGTGTGTGATTTGCTCAAGTATGAAATTGATATGGATAAACTAGTCGATTTTCTTGGTATAATTACTTTTATGCGACCCTATTCCTTGAGCCACATGTTGTTGCAAATTATAAGAAGCCATCTAGTGTGCATGAAGTCATTAAAACCATAGCTCTTGCTACTCAGCTGACCCAAATTCACCAAATGATGAAGAATCTGATGACAACTTTTGACATACCAGTAGCTGAGCCAGTCAAAGTTATGACTGTTTCCACTGAAGTTGCATGTGTTTATTGTAAAGGAGCTCATATATTTCAGGAAAGTTTAACAAATCCACTTTCATTGAAGTATGTGGGAAACCAGAGGTATAACAACCCCTACAACAACACATATACCATGGATAACGTAACCACGCAAATTTCTCATGGAGCAACTACCAAAATCAATTAAATTCTCAATCACCACAAACTTCACCTGGCTTTTCTACACCAATTCATACAGTGGCTCCACAAAGAAATAAGCAGTTAGTAGTTGTTCTTAAATCATTTATTCAGGAGACAATGACTCAATTTCAATCTCAAGGTGTTAGCATAAAAAATCTGTGAAAAAAATATTCATCATCAATCATTATCTTTCTTTTTATGAAGATAAAAGCATATCTTAGAAGAAAGATCAAAGTATCAGGTTTGCATAATGTTTTGGATTTCAATGAAAATGGATCATAGATCAAGGTACAATATGCAATTTAGTTGTTATAAGCCTTTGATGCTCAAGAATTAATCATAAACTTTAAGCATGCATACGTTTAAAGTTGCATATTTAACTTAGCAAAAATTGCATTTTTTTTCATTGAAGCAATCAATTGTCATATTGAAGCAATTGATTGTTCAAAATCACTGCCAAGCAAAATTTGGAATTTGAACTTGTGACAAACGATTATCATCCTGAAGCAAGCGATTGCCACTATGTAATTTTGCATATGTTTGAACATTGGGGTATAGGCAATTGATTGTTATCTATAATTTTTGGAAAATTCCGAATCAACATGATACCTTTTCATTGCACATGTTCATGAAACCTTTTCACATATCATTGCAATTAATTAAGAATATTTTTCCAGCACTGCTACTTATTTCAAGAGGTGTCTTGTGATGTATTAATAGTAGAATTTTTTATGTTTAAAATCATGTTTTTCATGAATAATTTTCATATGTTTCAAGTGTTAGTAATATATTATTAGAGAAACTATTTTCTGTATAATTTTTATTCATATGTGAAATTTTTTAGTGAAAATACTTGAGCACTTAACTGTTTATATCATCTTGATTTGTTTATTGAAGGAGAAGATAGAATTCTAAATATATGAGAAAAGTAGCAAAGCTCTCAATTTTATCAAGTCTGCTGCAAAGTCTGTTTGTACTAAATTTTATCTATTTATTGTATTTTTCACCAAGTGTGTGGTGCTTTTTAACTATAAGAAAGTGATTGTTCTGTCTAGAGGTTTTCGCAAATTAGAAGGAGTCTTTCAATTTGTTGGAAAAAGTCCTTTGAATTGGGACGATTCAAAGTCCACCATAGTTGTTGGTGTTGTTGGAAATCAAGGAAGTGGTTTTCTTCTTTGTTGTTGTTGTTAGAATATTGTAGGAGAAGTCTTGATGTGAGGCTTGTACAAAGATATAACAATAGTGAAAATATCTCACTTAAGAGTGAGGGGACTAGATGTAACATTGGTTGATAAGGAGAACTAGTATGCATCTTTGTGTTCCTTATTTTTCAGCATTTAAATTATGCACTTTACTTCATAGGTTCGTCAAAATATTTTCGGAAAAATAAGAACTTAAGAATCATCACTTTAAAACTCTAAAAATCCAGAAAACCCAATTCACCCCCTCTTAGGCGCACTCTCATACTAATAAAACCTAGATAATCAGGTTGGACATATTGCATCCACACTGAGTGGAAGAACTATGTGATCACTCCTAAGCTCTACTAAAAGGCATGCGTTAACTTATGGTACCAAGAGTATTGAAACATGTAAAATCTTTTCATTGAGAAGTTGCAAGGAATATGAAGGAACAAGTCTACAAAGTCAAGAAATGCAAGGGAAATACGTAAAGCTTTCTGAAGCCTCGAGAGAAGAAGAGGTACACACCCCATATTAACCAAACCTTGAGATGACTTAATGGAAAGCAACCCACTAAGAAGACCTCTAACACGCACCTGCTGAAGCAGCGATGACATCTGAAGTGCCAGAGTCCAGTTTAATAAGAAGATTTACACAATAGAGGCCATCACCACCTTTTCCATAAAGAATCATGAAGGCTTAGGAAGTTTATGGAAATATTCAAATAACTTCATATCAAGATACCATTGATTAAAGTTATTCAGAAAATGTCAATTATGCAAAGTTCATGAAAGATGTCTTGACAAAAAGGAAAAGAGTAGGGGAATTTGCAATTGTGGCACTATCTCAGGAATGTAGTCAGTTAGTGCAAGGAAAATCACCACCTAAGTTGAAAGACCTCAGAAGTTTTACCATTCCTTGCAACATAGAAAATTCATTTTTTGGTAGAGAATTATGTGACCTTGGATTAAGCATTAATTTAAGGGTTAAATATGTTTTTGGTCCCTATAAATATATCAAAATTGACTTTTAGTCCCTATATTTTTTTTCATGTTTTAGTCCTTATAAAATTATTTTTGCATGACATTTTAGTCCTTCTACAAGGACTAAAACAACATGCATAAATAATTTTGTAGGGATTAAAACATGACTTTTTTTTATAAGGACCAAAAGTCAATTTTGGTAATTTTGTAGGGATCAAAAACTTATTTAACCCTTAATTTAATGCCACTATCTATATTCAAGAAGATAGGAATTTATGCTGAAGACCAACAACCATCACACTTCAGCTAGCTGACAGAAGCATTTGATACCCTCTAGGAAAGATTGAAGATGTATTAGAAAAAGTTAACAAGTTCGTCTTTCTAGCTCATTTCATCATTATGGACTTCAATGCTGACTAAGACAGACCCATCCTCTAAGGAAGACCATTGCTCGCAACTGGAAGAACTTTAATAAATATAGAAAAGGGAGAACTTACCATGAGATTAAATGGGTACCAAGTGGTTTTTAATGTATTAAATGCGTTAAAATACTCTGATGAAGATATAGGTAATTTTTCATTGATCTCTAGTCGGAATTAAGAGAATATGAATTAAAAGTAGAGCTAGGTGAGCAAGAAAAGAAATAATTAATGAAATAGGGTATTGTAAGTGGACCTTTACTCCAATTTGAAAGAAGGAAAGAATGTTTTGAAACCTTTGAGAATACTAATGAATTGGTAAAAATCAATGTCCAATCAATGGAGGATCCACCTGAATTAGAATTGAAAGAACTACCTTCACACTTGTAAGGCAGGACATAAGTTGTTGGTGATCATTGCAACTGAACTGTTTGAAGGGCAGAGTTACCAAGTGGTTTTTAATATATTAAATGTGTTAGAGTACTTTGATGAAGACATAGGTGATTTTTCATAGGTCTCTAGCCGAAATTAAGAGAATATGAATTAAATGTAGAGCTAGGTGAGCAAGAAAAGAAAGAATTAATGAAAGAGGGTATTGTAAGTGGACCTTTACTCCAATTTGAAAGAAGGAAAGAACCTTTTGAAACCTTTGACAATATTAATGAAATGGTGAAAATCAATGTTCCATTAATGGAGAATCCACCTGAATTGGAATTGAGTGAACTACCTTCACACTTGCAATAAGTTGCCAGTGATCATTGCAACTGAACTGCCTCAAGGGCAGAGGTATCAACTTCTAGCGCTTTTGAAAAGACACAAGAAAGAAATATCTTGGAAAATAATTGATATCAAGTGGATTAGTCTTACTGAGTGTAGGCATAGAATACTATTGGAGGAGAATGAAAAGGAAATCTAAAGGAGATTGAACCCTATCATGAAAGAGGTTGTGAAGAAAGAAATCATCAAATAGTTGGACGCTAGAATCAGCTACCCTATTTTTAACAGTATGTGGGTGATCCCCATTCGATGTGTTCCTACGAAGGGTGGTATGACAATAATTTAAAATGAAACGAATGAATTGATCCTTGCAAGAGTTGTCAATGGTTGAAGAATTGGCATGGACTATAGGAAATTAAACAAGGCCACAAGGAAATATCATTTCTCTCTTCCACTAATTGATCGAATACTAGATAGATAGGTTGGAAAAGAGTTTTATTCTTTTCTGGATGTGGCTACAATCAGATTGCAATAGCTCCCTAAGACCAAGATTTTTTTTTTCATTTGTCCTTATGGAACCTTTTCCACAGAAGGATGCCATTTTGACTATGCAATGCTACAAAAAAATATCTATAGATGTATGGTTTCCATATTTTTTGATCTTATTGAATGTTCCATGGAGGTATTTATGGATGTTTCATCCTTTTTTGGAGAATTATTTCAGAGTTGCTTGGACAATTTGGAGCTGGTACTCACTAGATGTGAGAAAAGTAACTTGTTGTTAAATTGGGAAAAATTGTCATTTCATGGTAAAGGAAGAAATTGTCTTGGGTCATAGGATTTCCAAGGAAGGATTGGAGGTGGATCAAGTAAAGATTGAAGTAATTTGGAAACTATCGCCACCATACAACATTAAAGGCATACAAAGTTTTCATGGACATGTTGGATTTTATAGAAGGTTTATCAATGATTTTTCCAAGATCACAAAACCCTTGTGCCAACTACTGCAACATAATACTCCATATGTCTTCAGTGAGGAATGTGAGCATGCTTTCAAATATTTTAAGAAGGCATTGTTCTCTGCACCTATTGTGGAAGCACTTGATTGAACAAAACCATTTAAACTAATGTGTGATGCAGTTGCTTTTGCATAGGGTATTTTTCCACCACATAGGGCAGGGTTAGCAATCCCTTAATACCATCATAAAATTATCTTATTCTAAAATATCTCATAGAATATTCCTTTTCTATTTGAAGTTGAAGAATAAAATTAAAAGTATTCCCTATTCTCTAATAATATTAAATATAAATAATATATTTTAGATAATTATAAAACTATTTTTTTTTGACATTTTAATCATTTTAAAAAGGATAACTAGTAGAAGACCCGTGCGTCCGCACGGGTAATTTATATCTTAAGGTGAATAATAAAAGAGAAACAAAATTTAAAACCTTAAACATTTAGAATGAACACGTATACCTTAAAATATGTATTGTGCTGGTAGTGACCCATAAATTAAAAATTTAGTTGGTTATACAATTGTCGAGTATTATCTAATTTAATAATATAAAATTTTAATTGTATTAAAATAAAAAATACATTAATTAAAATTAATATTTTTATTGATAAAAAATAAATAGAATTGATTAAAAAAATTAGAACAAATTTTTTCATTCATATTAAAATAAATAGTGTGACTTTTCTTAATTTGTATACACTGAAAATTTAATAAACAAACTCAAACATCATTTTAAAAATTCAACAATGCTTAAAAATAATCTTAATTTGTTATCTTTCATCCTAACATGAACAATATCTTTCATCTCATGAATAATATACATTGTTGAAAAGACCTTTCACAGATTTGACCTAAGTTTGCAAAATTTCTTAAAAACCATTAAGCAATTTAATATTGATTATTAATCAGCACAACGAAAAGCTCGCATCCTCACGGTGCTATTTTGTAGTCCACATGAGACAATTTAATGTGTAATAGATAGAAATAAAAAGATTTCTCTTGTAGAGTAGTTTTGACAATATTACATAGCCTTTAAAATATGCAGCATCAACAATTAGACTACATAATATTTTATTATTTTGGTCAATATTAAGCTTGAGAAGATTCATTTATCATGTAATGGTGCTTGATGTTGCGCATGTTGTCAGCCCAGAGTGTTATACACTTCTCACAATACAAGTTAACCATGTTACTTCTCCAGCAACTTGAAAATATAGGCTTCCAAACTTGTGTATCTAAAAGATCAGAAGGAAATAAACAGTCTTGTGAAAAGAAAATATTATAAGGCACTTTATACCTATGTAACACTAATATATCTTGTACCTAAGATACCAAATATAGAACAATATCATTAACTAATTACTATAGTGATATGTAGAAAGATCACCCACAGCCTCAGGGTCACCTTCCCTTAAACAATCAATTGGAGGTATATTAATGTCTCTTGAACACCATAAGCATTCCAACAAAAAGGATCATCCAATAACTCACCTTTAAATGGTAAAAGCTCAACCTCGGAAAGTGTTATGTTTTTGCAAGCAGCAATGTCACTACAAGCAAAATGAATAGAAGCAGTTCTAACATCATAAGTGCCCTTAATGTTTTTATTGGAAACATCATTCACATGAACAGCTGAAGTTTGGTTTAGACATTCCTTTGTCAAACAACTGTTGATAGGAAACTTGAATAGCACTGCACAATGCTGACAATTCATGCACTCCCTCTTATTTGTTTTTTTTTTGCCCTTCACATTCAATCATGGCTTTGTTTTGAAAAGAGGAAATAGCTAACACTATACCTTAGTGTTACTTGCATTTATATATTCCAACTGAACCTTTAGACCTTACAATCAGTAATGATTTATCTCCATTCTAGTAAATACTTTGAAACCTCTATTTCAATGAACATATAGCTCATTAATTTGGTTCCTTCATCCATTTTAGTCAGCTAACTAAGGTGATACTACTAACCTCATGTAGCAGTAAGTTAGACATAGTTTCTGCAAGACAATGATTAAATGAGTTATCTTGATGAACATACATAGTTCCTTTAAGGCCTAGTTGGTTTATAGGTAATTGGAACTTATCGATTGACACAATTACATGTAAAATTGTTCAAGAGAGCTTAAGACATGTATATAAACTCTCTTTAACTTCTGCCTATAAGCTCTCTAATATTGCTGTTTCTTCTACCAGTTTCACTAAGCTGTTTCTTCTGACATATTGAAATGAATCATCAAATGAATATTTATAACCACTTGACATAGACATTTATTAGTCATATAAAAAGAAACACTAAATTAACAATCAAAATCTGTACCTTCTTGGGGGTTAAGAAAGTAATCATACAATGTTATGTCATCCCAACAACAATACAAAGCAATTTACTGGTGAAGAATATTTGGGTATGTACCTCCTGTCAAATCATATGCCAAGTGATCAAAACTCCCAACAGCAATACAAAGCAATGCATCAGTAGAGTAAGATAATTAAGGAATACCAACAATAGTAGACCAGTAGTAAATAACACACACACACACACACACACACACACACATATATATATATATATATATATATATATATATATATATATATATATATATATATTGTAATACCCCGTATTAAATTAAATGCTCTAATGTTATTAGCTGACACTGAGGTTTTATAAATTGGTGCATTAGAGATACTTTTGGACATTTAGTTAGTAGTGTAACTAAAGATATTTCTTATATCCTTTCCTTTTTGCTTTTCTTCTTCATTCTACAACAAAAGAGAAAGATAGAGAGAAGAAGTAGAGAGAAGGAAGAGCAAGAGGAGAAAGGAGGAAAAAGCTTGGATCTTCATCATTTCTCCGCCGAATCAACTCATCTTCGACATCAACGACTCATAATCGAGGTGGGTTCTAGTTAGAAACTTATAGTTTGTTTATGGATGAAAATCTCAGTTTGGATTGGGGTTTTTATGGAAATCTAGGTTTTGGACCAAATTCATCAATGTTCATGAATAAGTGCCTATAATCCATAAATATATCATCTATAGGTTGTATCTATGCTTTAATATGATCTGAAACAGGTTAGGATGGTTTTGGATGGTTTTGAACCATGGGTTTTGTGTGTGAAGCAGAGCTGAGAACTCAGTTCTCGCGCGCTTCGCGGCGCGAACGAGGCTGCGCGGCGCGAACCATGCAGGTTTTTAGAGGTTTTGTTTCTGCCATCAGTACGCGACGCGTACAAGGGTTCGCGGCGCGAACACCAGGAGATTTTGGTGAGGTTTGCTACTGCCAGAGGGTTCGCGGCGCGACCTAGGTGTTGCGCGGCGCGAACTGAAGCCTTCTTAACTAATTTTAGTTTATTGAGGTAAATTGTTCCGATCGTAACCTTTGAACCGTAACTCTGTTTTAATCGCCGTTCGAAGCAGTAGTAGGCTAGAAGCGTGTACTTTCTAGTAGTGTAGGTTTTGGGAACAAAAGGAGAATTTATTTAATCGAGAGTCGGGAATTTCTTGATTTCTTGGGTTGGTTTCGTTCGGAATCATGAGAACGTTATGCTTTTGGTACGATGCTTGTGTACTCTATAATTGTTATTGAGTTCTATTGCAGGTGGATTAGTATTACCTTGTTATATATGTTTATATCAAGAGGGTTGAATAACTTCATTGTTATGTGAATAAAGGATAAGTGAGGAAAACTAGAGTTTGTTAGGTATGTGTATCTTAACAAAGAAAACCTAGGATGAGACATTATATGGAACATACGTGTTTAGAATCTTATGAGGAAAGGCTAACAGGCCTAGTGATCTGCGTGAGCGATCACCAATGTATGAAGGGCTAACAGGCCTAGTGGTTTGCGGGAGCGATCACCATTGTATGATGTATTAATCGGAACCGTTGTATTTCCTTATTTCTTTATTTTTCTTTTGAATGCTAACAGGCATTCTTCGTGCAGAGAGGCACTGTGCAGAGAGGCACAAATAATCTTGGCAGGTTTGATTCCCGCTTTTGTGTACGAATGGAACCTACGGGTAGAGTCCGAATCCATTTCGTATGTCAAGATTTTCCAAAGGATCCATGACTCGTGCCACCTCCTAGACGTAGAAGGGGACGGGAATATGGGGATGCCTTGGTATTGGTTTCCGATTAATAATCTTGTGTTGAGTTTTTGAACTCTAAGTATGATTCCATATAATGTTAGTATGAGAACTCAAGGTCTAGTTCCTTTTATGACTTGAGACTTATAGGTTAGAACCTTGTAAAGCCGAGAGGATCCATAGGATAGGGAACTCACTGAGATTTTGCATCTCACCCCATTATATATTGATTTCAGGTGCTACAGGTTCCGCGAAGGGTAAGGAGAAAGCAATTTGATTCCTTATTCCTTATGTTCTTTTGGTATGGCGAAGCTTCCGTTGTGGAGTTCTTTTGAGATCATTGTTTGATCTAGTTCTTAGTATTTTATTTTGAACATCTTGTATGTATTATGCCATCGTGTAGAACTTTTGTATTAAGGCATTAATATGTATAATGTGTTGACTAGGAACTTATTGGTATTTCAGTACCAAATACTTGGATTCATGTATATTTATATGATTTGATGCATGTATTTATATGAAGTAATTTGGAAACTATCGCCACCATACAACATTAAAGGCATACAAAATTTTCATGGACATGTTGGATTTTATAGAAGGTCTATCAATGATTTTTCCAAGATCACAAAACCCTTGTGCCAACTACTGCAGCATAATACTTCATATGTCTTCAGTGAGGAATGTGAGCATGCTTTCAAATATTTTAAGAAGGCACTGTTCTATGCACCTATTGTGGAAGCACTTGATTGAACAAAACCATTTAAACTAATGTGTGATGCAGTTGCTTTTGCATAGGGTATTTTTCCACCACATAGGGTAGGGTTAGCAATCCCTTAATACCATCCTAAAATTATCTTATTCTAAAATATCTCATAGAATATTCCTTTTCTATTTGAAGTTGAAGAATAAAATATAAAACTATTCCCTATTCTCTAATAATATTAAATAGAAATAATATATTTTAGATAATTATAATTTTTTTTGACATTTTAATCATTTTAAAAAGGATAATGTTAACATTTGCCCTTATGATATATGTAAAGAACTAAATGTAAAAATATTTTTTTTTGGAAATTGTGCATTGCTTTTATTAAATATTTAGATTTAATTAATTAATTTATTTTTTCAATACAAACTTTTTATTTGTAGATTTCTTAACATATACCCTTATGACACATGTTAGCATTACCCTTTTAAAACATGACATTAGTTTAGTTGTGAAATTGATATAGTTGTTAAAAATATTTTGAAAAATTATTCGGAAGTCAATCACATTAAAATTTTTAATATGTGAGAACAAATAACAATGACAAATAAAGTACATGCTCTTCAACAAAAATACCTCTTTACACAATTAGACATCAATTCAACTTGGTAAAAGAAGATAAAAGACAAGAAATATAATAACTTGTTTGTCTAGTTCAATCAAACGATCTATTATGGAAAAGATAGCAACTCTCTGATTCACTATATTTTTAAAAGTTGTTACAAAAGATTGCAAATAAGTTACAAAGAAATAGTTACCCAATTTTCCATGAACAAATTCTATTTTCTACCCAATTATTTTTCAGTCTCTCAAACTCTCAATATATGAATCACAATTTATTTGTCAATCCCTTTAAATACCTCTAAAGGTTTCCCTCAACCATTGTCTCTCTAAACTTTTTTCCTTACTATGATTGTCACCTCTGTCCTATGTCCTTAGTCATAAAATTCTAAAGGTCATGATAACAAAAATTCAAGTGAGACATATTTATACTGTGAAAACTCAATAGATCCATAACAAACTCAAATCACAAACCATTAAAGAATGGATCAACAGACTGAAACAGATAAGTTTAAAATACATTAATTGAGAAAACCAAATAGGATGAATGAAAATCCGAACCGTCCACGGGCCGACTTAAACCGCCGCCGTAGATTTATGATTTCTAGCCGCTGTCTCACACCGCCGCCAGCCACCTCTGCCGAACCGCCTATCTGAGATTCAGACAACTTCTATCGATCTCCTAATTTCTTTTTAGAACTTTTTGATTTTTACAATTTCAAATTATGTTTTCTTTGGAACTTAATGTTTTAAGACTTATTTAACAAGTTTCTTTTACGCTAACATAACTTATTGGTTTATAAAAATTTGAAGTATAATGATTTTTTGAATATTTGAGTTAAGATTATAAAATTGTCTTTTCTGAAAAAAAAAATTTTAATATTCGGTGAATTCTTATCTACCCAACTCAAAAAGTTGGGTAAGGTTACCTCCTTTGTAAAATGTTTTGAAAACAACAAATATTTATAGTATTTTAATAAATAATTAAATGTATTAAATGAGATGGAATCATGATTGGTTGGAGATACACTACCAAACTTTTTCTGATGGGTAGAGAAGTTCTCCCCATTATGTTTTTTTAGATAACAAAATGTGAGGAATTAATGAAGAATCTCTTAAATTAAGTAAGAGTAACTTCATAGAGGAGAGATTATTTTTCTTTAATTTAATTTTCGAAGCATTAAAAAAGATGATTGTATTTAAAGAGTTTCCCTAATTGAAAATTTCTAATCATATGAAGTAAAAGAAACAAGCATAAAAAATAGAGAATATTTCTTCTAAAAAATTATATAAAAAAGAGTAAAACAAAGCAAATTCATTATATGAGATAATCATTTGAAAAAAAGAAAATAGAGCACAAGAAAGAAATATTCTAGTAGTTATGCCAATAGATATTCAAATATCTATTGAACAGAAATCACAAAGTAAAATACTATTTAACAAAAACATCTCTACATCATTATGTTATCAAAATTTTCCTTTTGATTCCCCAATAGATCCAAATAAACCATGTTAAAACAACTGTATATTGATTGAATTACCAATGCATTCTAACAGAACTTAAGCTATTTCTTGTGGCCATTATTTCCTCAAGTGGAACCCTTTTCTTGACCTCAGATCTTTGTTTCGGAGCACTGCGAGACCTTACCACTCTTGCCTTGGATGACTGAGTATTAGCCATGTAGTTAGGACAATTAGAGTAAGGCAAGAACATGCTGGTCTCTTCAGAAACGCTCTTCGCCAATGGAGTATTAGCTTGGGAAGAGTTTGATAACCGAGGAGTGCTATGAGCCGTAAAGACTTTATGCTCGTCGTTAACATTATTGAAGCACGAATCAAAATCATGAGAATGTTGGCATTCGTGAAGTGAAATTCTACGCGAAAGGTGACTTGGAAGAGAGGATGATGTTGTTTCGTAGTAGTGATGATGCATAACGTCTCTATATTCGGACATTGAAGATCTTGAACTAGACCTGTGAGGATCAATCGCGAGGATTACCCGGTTTGGATCAAATCTACTTGAGCCAGAATTGTGCAGCCATTTATGATCATGTTGTACATTTCGAGTTTCATCAAACATTTGCTACATAAGAAAAATAACAAACTAGAGTAAATAAAGACTAAAGTTTTGAAGAAAATATATCAGAATTAGAATGAAGGAATCAAGAATTGATAAATTACCAAATGTTTTCGTCTATGGATATGTTTCGGACGCGCATTCTCCTTATCAAAGGATCTACGCGCTCTTCGTGACCGGACAACGGCTTGAGCTCTCATAAGAGCTTGAATACTATGAAGAGTTGCAACAACTCTTTTCCTAACAAGGAAGCCTCTAACAAGAGCTTGTATCTTAACCAATCCTCTTAGTGCTCGAAGAGCTTTTCGCGCCTGAATGCAACAAATGACACAAAATTTGAATTGAAATCCAACAGACAAACCACATTAGTTTTGGAAACAGTAAAAACAGACAACACATGATTAAAAAAACATCCTTAATAGTTAAAACAAATTTAACATGAACTTTTCTAGAATACAAAAGTTGGTCAAGTTCACATACCAAAAAGCCTCTGAAAAAAGATTGAATCTTTACAGCAGCCCTCCACTCCCTGCTACCAAAAAACAATGAACCTCTACTACTGCCATGGCTTAAAGACCTTGAAAAAATTGCTTTTTTATTGTACTCATTCTGTTTTTCAGCAAGACTGTACCTAGCACTATCAAAACCTTGAACACTTGTTTGACTAATGTGATTTTGATGATCCTTACATGATTGTTTCTTCTCCTTCCTATCTAGAAACAATGGACCTGATTTGTTAATGTGTTTTTTCTCCTTCTTGCCTAAAAACAATGGACCTGATTTGTTACTGTGTTCTTTCTCCTTCTTCATTCCAAACAAACCCTTCAACCATCTTGTAGCTTTTCCCATAATTACACTATTTTGTGTCACAATCTGAAGTAAGAAACAATTTCAAAGTTAAATTCAAATGTGAAAATAGACAAGTGTGTGAGTTTCTCTCAAACATACATACATAATCATAAACAAGTGTAATAGCCCTATGAATACAAGTGGTACATAACGCAATATAATATATAGAAAATTGACACATTTTTTTAATATATAAAAGCATGGAAAAAGTGGAATTTAGTGCCAGAATATAATAAAAAATAATCCGAATCATCAAATTTTAAAATAATACTACTGTGAACGCAAATCCTAATTCAACACGTAAAAATCGATATTGTTAGGTCTAATGTCATCACTAACCAGTTTCGAGGTATAGTATTCATAGTTGTGTACGTGATTTTTTTAGTACTCGATCGATATTATTATTATAGAATAAATTAAATATTAACGGACCAAAATTCTGAGGCAGACGATGAGCATATGAGACAAAAGTTACAAATTAAAACAAAAGTGAAATTGAAAAAGTAGTAATAATCATAAGGAAAAGCCTAAGATCTTCTTAAATTCAAAACAATAGAAACACCAAAAACTACAATGATAATCACAATTACCCTACAAAAAAAAACACAATCAATTCCTAGTTTCCCATGCTTAAAATTTCACTATTTCTATTCGATCATAAAAAAAATAAAAAATAACCTCTTTGTTGCTCTTGTGTCAAAGTTCAAAGATACTAGTATTTGAGAAGTGATGGCAGAAAATTTTCGATGATGACAATGACACTTTCTGTGATAAAGATGATTCAGTTGTTCTGAAACAACATTTGATGAAAATGACCTTTCCTAATAGGGTTAGAAAGATACAACAGATGAATGGAATTTTGATGCCAAAAAAATGCAATTTCCAATGATATAATTGACTCCTTGGGGTACTAAAAAGTTTATAATAATACTCCTCGTGATTTTTTGGTTATTAATCTTGTTATTATGTTTTATTCAAATTTTGAATATGATTTGTTTGTTATATTTTGAAACTAACCGAGTAGTAATTGACGCATTTTTTTTAGGATCATAGTGAATTTTAATTTGAAACGGATGATTATTGATGCATGCACAAAGTGTTATTAAAAGGATATGAACGGACTTGAAAATCATTTAAAGATGTGGGTGTGAAAAAAGTAAATAAAGTGAGTGGGTTATTTAAAAAAACGATTATTTAAATAATTGTTTTGGCAAATTAAGGACAATATTGTAGTTATATATATATATATATATATATATATATATATATATATATATATATATATATATATATATTTATTATATCAAATTAACTTTTATTTATTTATTATTATGCACTCCAATAACTTTTATTATTTATTTATTTTAAGAGTTTAATTGATATACACTGTCATTAAATTCTTGTTTTAATAATATTATATATCACATTTTTAATTATTTAAGAAATAAGAACCTTTCTTCTAATTTCTACCTTTTATTCCACTAATTATATAAACTTTTTAATTATTTAAAAAATAAGAACCTTTCTTCTAATTTTTACCTTTTATTCCACTAATTATATAAACTAGGAGTGACAAACAGACATGTCTGTCCCGTTTAGCCCCGTTCCATAAGGGTCTGTTTAATGCGCAGGATAAGAGACAAAATAAGATATCTGTATCATATCCTATCTCAATCTACTGTTTGCTGACACAAAATGATATGATAAATTAATCCTGAAACTTATTCTATCACGCCTCATTAGTTCAAATTGTTATCCTGAATATGAACTGGGTAAGAATCCGGCAGGATAAGATAAGAAAATGATTACTAATTCACCCCTATAAAATATAATTTAAAATTAAAAATTAAATATGACAAAATATAAATAAAAGTTAATTTGATATTAAATTAAAAATATTAATAAATAATTTTTAAAAAATTTAGGACTGTCCTAAGGAAATTATTAAAATATTAAAAATATAAATACTAATTTTATTTTTTATCAAATTAAATATATATTCTTGCAAGGGTAATTTTGTCATTTACACACACACACACATATATATATATATATATATATATATATATATAGGGGCCATATCTAATGAGAAAGTTTTTTTTATGTGAGAGTGAGAGGATCTCTTTTTAACCTTTGGATTATAATGGATGGTGGAGATTATAATATAAAAATAAGTGAGTCACGTGCTGTTTCAAGGAGCCCCGTCCAAGGACGTACTCGGGGAATACCGAGTTCGATTCCCAGGCGGAACAATCTTGCTTGGCCAGTGCGCATGCCTCTCCGCACGAGCCGGATTAGTGGCCCACCTGTGGTGGGTCGACACCGGTGCGAATAGCAAAAAAAAAAAAAAAGTTTATTAAAGGAGCTATTATTATTTTTCATCTTTCTTCTCTCTCCTTTTTCTCTCACCAAGTTGTTATTTGTTTTGTTGAATCTTTCTTCTCTCTCCTCTTCTCTCTCTTGTAACTTTTCATCTCCATTAATGATATTACTTTGCCATGACATACCAAGAAAACTCACCAAAACAGTATATTAAAATATAACAAGTTTCTTCCTTCATGGTTCGTCAAGTAACACCGATGTTCTATTCTTGCTTACTAAATTTATTTTTTCATTCATAATTGATAATTATTTTTTAGAATCTTTAAATTATACATTTTCCCATCGCCATCATTTTCTTGTGTTTCTGTAAGAGACAATGCAACCATACTATCTTAAACAAAATTCCTTAGTGATTTAATGGAAAACTCACCTTAAAAGATTAATAAAAATACTTGAAATTAAAGATTGCGATTAATGTCGTTGATGTCCGATGTCGGTGTTATGATTGTCCATAAAGCATATTCTTTTGTTACAGGTAGTAGTGCAAATTTATATTCTTTTCAAAAAATGCATGGTTAAGGAAAGAATCTTAAAAAATAATTGGCAATAAATTGTGCAGCTTATAGGAGAAAAGTGCCATGAACGTGCATAAAATGTGAAACTGGAAGAGTTTACAATTATATTTGAATTTTCACTATACTAGATAAAAGTTATGCAATAGCTTTTGATGCTTGAAAATTTCACTGTAACAATAAATTACTATGCTTGACAAATATCCTATTTTAAAGACCTTGAATAACCATTATATTCTTACTTTCAAGCTACAAACTTCAAATGAATTGACAAAGTTACGTTAAGAAACTATAAAGTTCCAACAATAAAAAACTAATTAAACTCCTTCATCCAATAGAGCAAGTTACTTCAACAAACAAAAAGTTCCTTCATATCCAACACAGCAAGCTGCTCCATCCATGATAGAAATTAAAATTCTTCATTATGATTCCAAAATTTCAATCAGATCCTGAGTAAAAGTAATATGAAAAGTTAAGCATTTGAATAAAATAAATCTTCAAAGATAAACATCAAATATAAATGTTTCTTACCAAAAATTATGAAGATTTTGTGGGACAATTACGACTATCATGATACACGTATTGCTTACAAGCTTTACAAAATCTTGTTCGCTTTTTTTGCTGTTCCATTGCTTTCTCTTTTCCCCCTTTAATTCGTTTTCCACATCCTTTGGTATTTGAATGCTCGGGTGGAAAAATATCAATTTCTTTTGGTACATTGGAACCGATGAAAACCTCTAATTCATCTAAGGTTGTTGGTGCAATATCATTCTTCATCTTACCCAATTTTGATTCAGTACTAGCACCATCATTTATAATGAGGAGCAGCTTCTCCTTACTTGTACCAGCCATATGCATGCATTTAAAAAATTGTGCCCATGCATTTGAGATTAACTTACTTTCACTTTCAAATTTAGAAGACTCCTCGAACACATTTTCATCGGAATCAAAAATGGATCTACTTGTTGCTAACTTTGTCCATCTATTAACAACATAATGACTTGGTATTTTATTCAACCCTTTTCCCTTCAATATAAAAAGAATATGTCGACAGGGCATACCTTCAGACTCAAACAATTTACATGAACAATGTGCAATATGATTTGAAAGTTGATACACAACCTCTCTACATTTGCTCAATTTGTTTCCATTTACCACAATGTTATCTATTATAAAAAATAATGAATTCTCACCTTTCTCTTTCTTTTCTTCTATTCCACAATCTACGCATGCACTCCACAATTCTCTTTGAAATATGTAAAAGTTTTCATGAGTATATACCTCTCTACCATGCTTCTCTAAATCCATTTGCAACTTCAATTCTGGAAAAGAATGAAGTGTGTCATTATCTGCAAGAAGTTCCTTATGCCTTTGTGCTTCTATTGCAGAATCAAATCGCATCCAAAATTCCACCAAACTAAGATTTTTGTTCAAGTAATTTCCAAAGAATGAATTTTCACTCTCTGATCTTGAGGTTGTTCTCAAAATTCCCGCCATAAATATATCTTTAAAATAAGCTGGTATCCACATACTTCTAATATCAAACATTTGAGAAAGCCAACCATTCTCCTCTAATTTAAAATCACTAATAATACTCTTCCATTTTGATTCAAATTCTTCAGGAGTCTCTGAATTCCAAACACATGACTTAAGACGATTATTAAAATCAATGTTGACATTTAAGGAAACGCCTACCTTTTCTGAAACTTTTTTTAAAATATGCCACATGCAAAATCTATGTGAAGAGCCATTGAATACCTTCTCTATTGCAATCTTCATAGCTGGATCTTGATCTGTTATGATCATAGTAGGTTTGTGCCCTCCCATTGCTTTCAAAAATGACTCAAACAACCACACAAATGAATCGACTTTTTCATCGGCTAAGAATGCAGCTCCAAAGGTTACACTTTGACGATGATGATTTACACCTGTAAATGGTGCAAAAATCATACAATACTTGTTTGTACTGTATGTTGTGTCAAATGAAATCACATCTCCAAATAAAGAGTAATTTTTTCGACAAATACCATCAGCCCAAAATACATATTTCAGCCTACCTTCATCATCAACCGCATAGTCATAGAAAAATGAATGGTTCATCTCGTGTTTTCTTCTAAAATTATCAATAAACATATGTGCATCTGAGTCTTTGATCAGTTCTTTCAAATCTCTTGAATTGTTTTGAAAATCTCTTTGTGTACATCCTATATTTTCATAACCCCCAACTTGCTCTTTCAATAATTGATAAACTTTGGAAGTTCCCACATTAGCTTTGTTACAAGAAAATAATAGTTTCTTGTGAGCATTGTTAACACTCCTTGCTGATCTTAGGAGCTGTTTCTTTCTAGGTGTGACTAATGCATGTGTATGACCTTCATAAAATTTTGCAACTTCATATCTACCATCTATTGTCCTCCTAAAAGCAATTTTTGCATTGCATCCTTCCCTTGTCAATTTTCTTTTTCTCACTCTAGGCAAACTATCTTCACTAATAACCAATCCATGCAAGGTTACCGGTTTTTCTACTTTAAAACCTTCTTTTGAGCATAAAAAGTACTTCCATTTCAGCCCATTTTTATACTTTGTTTGAGATGAATTACGCACACTAAATCCAACAGAATGTGCATACATTTTATAAAATTTCTCTCCTTCTTCTAAAGAATCAAATATCTTACCGATTATAGGTTTGGATTCATCTTCACATATAGGAATCCACTCTTCTGACATGTTCTCTACAACATCTAAACTTTTTGATGCCGATGCTAAATCAACTCTATCATCACTCATTTCCATACGAATATTCCTATAATAAGTAAAAAAATACATGTAAATAAAATCAATAAACAAATAAATAAATAACAATAAAAAAATAACAAAAAAAAGTTCAAATTAATTTGAATATATTCATCTCTACATATCAAATAAAAATAAATTGTATTTCAAAATAGTAGATACTAAATATTTTTTAAATATTAAATTTAACACATAGCAAACTATTTATATTTCAAAAGTAGTATATACTGCATTTTTTTTTTAATAATAAGTGTTGTTTCATTTTATTTGTATAAACAGCATATATGACCATATAAGTAGCAGAATATCACTATCGTAGAAATAGTTACGCAAATAGTAGAAAACAACTAATTTTGAAATATTAAAGCAAACAGTAGATGGAGAGAAAGGAAATAAACTTACCAAATTGTTGAAGATTGGAACAAAACGAAAGTAGTGTAGCAGGTAGTAGGTAAAGAGCTTTAGCAGATAGTAGGCGAAGAGGTTCAAGACTTTAGTAAAGAAGAGTAAAAGTTGAAGTTATCAGTAAAATATTGCAAAATTTGAGTAGGGAAGAGAAAGAGTTTTATTAAAAGAAAACCCAATTAAATAGATAGAAACAAACTCACGTGATAACTTAAAACACTATTTAATTTTAGTCATAAATTTTGATCCAATGGTCTATAATTACTCCTCTCACTCTCATATAAAGACCTCTTTCCTACTTGATATGGCCCATATATATATATATATATATATATATATATATATATATATATATATATATATATATATATATATATATATATCACTACGCCAAATTTGGCTTTTAGCAGCACCCCTACGAAAGCGCTTTTAGGAAAAGCGCTGGCATAGGCTTCGCTAAAGACAAAATTAAAAAACACGCTAAAAAAGCGCTCTAATAGTGGGGGGTATGAAAGCGCTTTTAAGAAGCGCTCTGGTAGGGGGGGGGTTATGAGAGCGCTTTTCAAAAGCGCTCTGGTAGGGGGGGGTACGAAAGCGCTTTACAAAAGCGCTCTGGTAGGTGGGGGGAACGTGGGGGGAACGAAAGCGCTTTTCAAAAGCGCTCTGGTAGGGGTGTTTAATGAGAGCGCTTTTTGTCAAAAGCGCTGGTATAGCCCAGGCTATGAGAGCGCTTTCCAGAAGCGCTTTAGTAGCCTTATTACTAAAATTAAAACCAAAAACACGCTTCTACTGTTTCTCACTTTCTCTCTTTCTTTTTCTCTCTGCACGCGAACCAGAAACCCCACCCCTCACCGTCGTCGGTCCTCCGTCCACCACCATCGCGCGAACTTCTTCTCCTCCGTCCACCACCATCGTTTCGTCTCCGTCTCTTCTCCTCTGGTAGCAACTTGCTTTGCGCCACCCAGGTATCACACTTCTCATAGCTTTCATATCTGGAAGGCTTCATGTTTGTGAGTATTTGTGAATATCAGTTGTTGTTCTTTGTTGTTTTCTTTTCCTCTTAGATTCATTATGAGATTGTTGTGTTTAATAATATATTCTAAGAGAGAAAATTGCAAGATAGATATAAAACAAGTGTATGTGTTTCTCAATCTGTTAGATTACACTCAAAAACACAGCATTTTGTTAATTGAATTACCTCTTTTCTTAACAAATACAATTGTTGGGCACTGTCATGGAGAAACATGAAGCCTTGCAGCAGCTACAAGAGTTTTTTACTTGAGTATTTCTTGAATTAGAGGAAAATGTTAGGTTATTTCCATTGAGGGAACTATTTGATGAATACATATCTGGAAGTTTGAGATGGATAGTACATACATAGCTATATAGATTTTGGAATTTGATAAAATATATATTATATACTTTTATTTATATATAATAACTCTATGATATATATGTTGTGTGTGTATGAGATTGAGAGTGATGGTATATATTATACAATAAATTGGCTTGTTCAAGGATGCCAAGTACTGTAAAGTATGAGAATGACAGCACATAGAGAAATTAAATAATAAATAATATATAATAATAGTAATAATATATACCTTATGAGAGTTGAATTAATGAGGAAGAGAGAAGGTAAAGAATGAAACAAGAGTGAGTTAATGTATATAGACAAGGATGATTCATAAGGTTTGCTTTTGAGCAAAAAGTTTTATAGCTTCGTGTTAGTAGTGGTGTATTTAATTAACTGCATCGTGTGTCTTGTGTTAGTAGTGTTAGTAGTGGTGTATTTAATTAACTGCATCATGAGCTATTCACCCATTCTTATTATAATCATACATTGAATTGAATTTCTTGTATAGGTCTGACTGGATTGATAACTTTGGATCTCTTTGGAGCTCGTATCATTGACTCTGGTACTACATATTTAGGAGTATGTACACACATCAAACTATTGTTGATTTCCTTTGTTCAATCGATTTTGTCTTGGTGGTTACTAACTTTGTGAATTTGCTATAGGGGTAACTTGTGTATAGTGAAAGTTTGATCGTTTCCCAGCCTAGTTCGACGTTTGGCGTTTTCTTGAGTTCGGTAACATCCGAGGTAAATTTCTTTCTCAAATTACTGGTATTATGATGAATTTGTCTGAAATTGTGTGATTATATATGTTACGTTTTATTGCTTCGGATTCATTCCGTTTATACTTTGCGTTTTGACAGAAACACATTAGTTTTATGTGTTTAGAGAGTTAATATAGGAGGTACTTACTAACTTTGTGAATTGAATTCGCCATAGGGGTTACTTGTGAAGAGTGGAAGTTTGACCGTTGTTGTTTAGCTTAATTAAGACATGGATAAGACATGGATGAATTCAAACCGATTGTCGAAAGAGTACGAGAAAGGGGTATGGGAATTTGTTGAGTTTGCGGTTGCGAACTCCAAAGACCCGCTTCGAATGCCGTGTCCTTGCTTGGGTTGCTGTTATGCCGGGGGTAAGGTTAACGGGAATCAGTTGGGATCTCATTTACTACGGTTTGGAATTGATAGAAGTTATACATGTTGGACAATGCATGGTGAGAAAAGTACCGGGAATGCTGGGTCGAGGTGTAATAGGAAGTATGCTTCAAACGACGATTGCACAGACACATACGATTGTGATCGTGTCGAAGAGATTGCAGAAGCGCTGGAAGAAGATCTAGCGGATTGTCCCAAAATGTTTGAGAGGTTGGTAAGCGATGCAGAGAAACCGTTGTATGATGGTTGTTCAAAATTCACAAGATTGTCTGCGGTGTTAAAGTTGTACAACTTAAAGGCGGACAATGGATGGTCGGATAAAAGTTTCACAGAGTTATTAGCCCTTATGAAAGATATGCTACCAGAGGATAATGTTCTTCCCAATCGAACGTATGAAGCCAAAAAGATGTTGTCTTCTATTGGAATGAGCTATGATAAGATACACGCATGTCCAAACGATTGCGTTTTGTTTCGAAACGAGTATGCAGCGTTGAATGAGTGTCCTAAATGTGGTGCCCCTCGATATAAGAAAAAGTTGTCTCCTGCTAAAGTCTTATGGTATTTTCCTATAATTCCGAGATTTAGACGCATGTATCGTAGTGAGACCGATTCAAGACACTTGACTTGGCATGCAGATGAAAGAATTATTGATGGAAAGTTGCGACATCCGGCAGACTCACCACAATGGAGTAAAGTTGATACTGAATATCCTGAATTTGGAAAAGAAGCAAGAAACCTTCGGTTGTCATTGTCTACTGATGGAATGAACCCGCATGGTATTCAAAGTATCTCGCATAGCACATGGCCTGTGATTCTTATGATTTATAACTTACCTCCGTGGCTATGTATGAAGCGTAAGTACATGATGTTATCTATGCTAATTTCTGGGCCTAAACAACCAGGGAATGACATAGACGTATACTTGGCACCCTTAATCGAAGATTTAAAGTTTTTGTGGGAGAGAGGTGTGGAGGTTTACGATGGGTATAGGAAAGAAAGTTTCAACTTGAGGGCGATGTTGTTTGGAACAATTAATGATTTTCCAGCATACGGAAATCTATCCGGGTACAGCAACAAGGGTCAAAAGGCGTGTCCTGTTTGTGAAGATGAAACCGATACGACACGATTTGCGCTTTGTCAGAAGAATGTCTTTCTCGGCCATCGTAGATTCTTAAATTCTAATCATCACTACCGTGGGTGGAGAAAAGCATTCAATGGAGAGGCCGAACATCGTACAGCCCCGCCTTTTTTGTCAGGTGATCAAATTTTTGAAAAGGTGAAAGATGTGAGCACTCAGTTTGGCAAGCCTTTTGCACATTCAATTGTCAAGGGTGGGTGGAAGAAGAAGTCAATTTTCTTTGAACTTCCATATTGGAAGTCGTTGTACGTAAGACATTTCCTGGATGTTATGCATATTGAAAAAAATGTATTTGACAGCGTTATAGGTACGCTACTCAATATACAAGGAAAGTCTAAGGATGGCGTTAACATAAGGAATGACATGGTAAACATGGGGATGAGAACTGAATTGGGGCCCGTGACGAAAGGAAGACGAACATATCTGCCACCTGCTGTTTACACTCTATCTAGAAAGGAGAAGAAAACATTGTGTAAGTTCCTCAGTGAAGTAAAAGTTCCAGAAGGCTACTCTTCAGATATTAGAAGACTTGTGTCCATGAAAGACCTCAAGTTAAAGAGTTTGAAGACGCATGATTGCCATGTTATAATGGAACATTTTTTACCAATAGGTATACGTTCTATTCTGCCAGAAAAAGTAAGAAGCGCAATAACTAAGCTGTGTTTCTTCTTCAGGTCTATTTGCAGTAAGGTGGTCGATCCCGCGATCTTACCAACATTGCAAAATGAGATAGTTGTTACTTTATGTGATCTTGAAATGTATTTTCCTCCCTCGTTTTTTGACATAATGGTTCATCTAGTCGTTCATCTTGTGAAAGAGACACAACTGTGCGGACCAGCTTATATGAGATGGATGTACCCTGCTGAACGTTATATGAAAATATTAAAAGGGTACGTGAAAAACAGAAGTCGACCGGAGGGTTGTATTGCCGAGCGATACGTTGCTGAAGAAGCGGTTGAGTTTTGTACTGAATATCTGTCAAATGTTCAATCAATTGGACTCCCCAAATCTCATATTGTCGAAAAAAAAGAAGGAAAAAGGCTAATTGGAAATAAAGTTGTGACAGTATCAATGGTCGAACGGGATCAAGTGCACTTGTATGTTCTGCACAATGAGATTGAGGTTGAGCCGTTTGTTGAAATGCACAAAGTTGTTCTCCGAGATTTAAATCCAAATAGAAATGAGAACTGGATAGTACGAGAGCACAATCGAAGTTTCATATCGTGGTTTAGAGATCATATTTATTCAAAGTATCGTTCAGATCCTGCTTCAGTAACAGAAAGGTTGAGATGTTTAGCCTATGGTCCATCTGTAATTGTACTTTCTTATAGCGCATACGCAATTAATGGATACACATTTTATACCAAAGAACAGGATGATAAAAGTACTATGCAAAATAGTGGTGTTACCTTGGTAGCTGAAGCTATGCACATATCAAGTGCGAATGACTTAAATCCGAAATTTGCAAATTTGTCATATTTTGGGGTTATCGAGCGCATTTTGGTGTTTGATTACGCGAAGTTTCAGATTCCTGTATTTGGTTGCAAGTGGGTTGAAAATAATAGTGGCGTACGAATGGATAAGTCAGGATTTTTGCAAGTGGATCTCAATAGGGTAGGGTACAAAGATGAGCCTTTCATTCTAGCCTCTCAAGCTAAACAAGTGTTCTATGTCAATGATCCGACAAGTACGAAATGGTCTATAGTGCTTTTATCTAACAAAATAGTTGATGAAAAAATTGAAGATCAAGGTGATATTGGTGTTGGCATTGAATCTTGTACAAGAAACGATCAAAATGAGAATGAATCTTGTATTAGAAATGATCATAATGAGGGTATTTGGATCAATCCAACCGTCCGCATTGTTAAGAGACGCGTAGTACACAAACCTACCAAGAAAAGAAAGAGACGTTAGTGATAAAGGTAATAGTATACATAGTCCGACTAATTTGTTTTATTCAATTTGGTGCATATTCTCGTTTTGTACATAACTTTTGAACCATGTATCCGCTTGTTGACTTCTTTACATGTAACTATACTATTTTGACGATTCCGGAGCTGCTCATGCACTTATCTTTACATTTCGGGACTATTTTTTTATCGGTTTTGCTTCTGCCCGTAATCAAAAGTCGGGCTTAGGGTCTGAATTTCGGAAAACCGACTTTGTTTTTGAGTCCGTGGCGACGTTTTACCATAGCCATGTAAATTTCGTTCAATTCCGATAACTTTCTTTTTTTACGCTTATTTTGATTTGTACCGATTTCGTTTCCGATTTACTTGTACATGCATGGTTTGACTTCCATTTGACTTGTATAGATTGTTAGCTTATTAATAGTGTACTAATGTGCTTTAGTTTGTTTGATACAGGTTCAATGGCTTCAGATAGAGATGCTCCACCTGAAAACCCACCTGAAAACTTACAAGAAAACTCACAAGAAAGAGTTGCTTCGGATACAAATGCTCCACCTGATACTGAAGCAAAAGAGGTTGCACGAGGCATCACTATTATGAGGGATATCATACGACATAGAGACCAAGGATTAGTATACCGATTGGAATGGAATTCTGATAAACAACCAATTGGTCCTAATTCTGCAAAGTTGACAAGTTATATTGGTACACTTGTCCGTATGCATATTCCAGTCTCCATAGCTACCTGGAAATCGAAGACGAAAAATTTAGAATTGGAGGAGAAAAAACAAGCGATTTGGGAAGAGCTTCAGGTATATATCATATATGGTTAATTGTTGTTATTATCTTGACGATAAATTGTTTAAATTATTTATACTAACACACTATGCGTACTCTTTTTGCAGAGGACTTTTGAGATACCAGATGAACGTAAAAGCTACATACTTAGTTTGGCCGGCAAGAGATATAGAGGGTGGAAAAGTTTTTTGACAAACACCTATCTTAAGGATAAAGATGGAAAATTTCTTGAAGTTGCACCGGGACGGCCAACAAAGTATGCGACCTTCATTGATGAAGCAGATTGGGCTGAGTTTGTAAAGCAAAGAGATGAAGCTTTTCAGAAAAAGAGTGCCACGAATAGGGAGAGAGCATCCAAACCCGCGTATCCATACAAAAAAGGGCGTTTGGGATATGCACGCTTAGAGGATAAAATTGTAAGTAAATAGAAATTCGATTTAATTAATTGTCTACATGTGCATGTTTTAATTGACGATTTTATCGTTTGTGTCAATGCATAGTTGGAGGAGACTAAAAGTGAGGAAGCTTCACTTCCTGTACATGTGTTGTGGAAGGAAGCTCGTGTGGGCAAGAATCACGCTGTCGATCCCGATGTTCAGAGAGTTTATACTGAATGTGTAAGTATAATACTGTGTCTTTAATTAAATCAAATGTTTTTTAATATATAAATGACTTTTTATCTCCACTAATAATTATTTAAATGTAAATGAATTACAGGAGACCTTGTCGCAATCGGCATCCACCGGTGAGGAGAGCGTACTTAGTAGAGTACTAGATGCTCCCGAGTATCCCGGTCGGGTGAGGGGTAAGGGTCATGGTGTGACTCCAACCTCTTTTTATAAGAGTTCTAGGAGAAGATCAAATCTTACCAATGAAGAAGTGTTGCAAAAGTTGCAGGAATTGCAAGCACAGGTCTCTGAATTGCAAAGAGATAAAGATATGTATATGAGAGAAAAGTGCAACACTTCATCGGTGAGAGAAACTAGTGATAAGGCTAGTATCAACTATCAAAAGAAATTTCCCGAGGTAATTATAAGTTTTTTTCCTTACAAACTGTTCTATTTTATTAATGATAATGACTTTATATTTACTTTTGGTTTAGGGCATTTCATCTTGCCAACTATACTTATCGGAACCGAATTATCGACTAGTTGGCAAGGGAAAAGTGCACAACACTTCGGGAGATTTACTTCACCACAGACCGCTCCCGGATGGACACCTGAAAGTATCGGTGGATGTTGTATTAGATCGTGATGCGATTCTACCGGTACCTGACATGGTCTCAGAGACGACATTGCTGCGAGATGCAATAGGATCGTTTGTTGCATGGCCCTCGGAGCTCATTACCATTAGTGATGAGGTAAATTGAAAACGATTATGAATCATTTAGTTTTCGAATGTCAATTCTAAACCGTTTATTAATTATGTTTTACATTTTATTTTTAGACTGCTCCTATAAAACCCGCAATTAAGGGTAAAGGGATTTTACAGGAGGAGGAGTCTGTTGCATCGCTAAAAGAGGTACATTTAAAGTGTTAATATATAATCTGAATCAAAATATGCATGATTTTATATTTTACCTAACTTATATGATTTTTAGGCATCCGCTCGGGAGTCACAACAAGTGACGCAGCAGGTTCGTAGCGTACCACCCAGTGGTCCTCCGAAGCAAGCGGCAAGAAAAGGCGGTGCTTTTGTGCCTCGATACCGGGCGACACTCGCAACAATGGTTGATATGTCCGATATGAAGGATGGTGCTTTACGGGAAATCGATATGGATGAAAGTGTCTTCGGTATTGAGTTCAAGTCACATATTACAATTGACGACTTGCAAGAGATTTTTGACCAGGATCAACTAGGCGTCAGTAATATGCAATCATACATCCGGTAATATTCACTCATCCGATATATTATTTAATTAGTCCCACAATATAATTTATTTACACTTTTCAATAAAAAGAATCTAATGTTTATTATGTTTTTATTTAAGGTTGTTGTATGACAGAGTGTTGCGCGGGACTGCATTGTCTAACAGATTCCGGTTCGTGTCTTCCGCCCATTGCAGCGGAATGGAAATTGTTTCGGATCCGGAATCTGTTAGACAGCGCTTAGTCGATAGATTCATGTCCACCGGCAATACAGAATGTCTGCATCTTTGGGCGTATAATACCCGACCAGTAGGGTTAGTTTCTCATTCTTTATTCATCTAATCTCTGTTTCTTTAGTGTATAGCAATATTTTCATATAACCTATTGTTTTAATTTATAGAGCACACTGGTTGCTGCTTGCTATCAACCCGATAAGGGAAGTCGTGTATTATCTGAATTCGGTAAAGGGTGAATGGACCAATTATCCGGCCATGAAGGAAATCGTTGATTTGTAAGTGGGATCGTTCTAAATATATATTCGTGTATATTTATATATTTACTTATTTGTGGGATTGATCTAAACATATGCTTTTATATATTTGTTAATTAGATCAATACAAGTATTCCGTAGTCAACGGGACGCACAGGTATCCCGGACTAAATCAAACAACATCACCTGGATCGAAGTGCAGGTACATTACTTTTCACAAATTTGCTTATAATATTTATGCTACTTGGTAAAACAAGACAACTTATATAGAATCTTATTTGTTTTTCTATGTAGTGTCCGATACAGCGTAACAGTTCAGACTGCGGATACTTTGTATTGAGGTTTATGAAAGAAATCATTCAGGCGAATCAATTAGAGATTCCTCCCACGGTATAAAGTTATAACTTAAGATAATTTCATATAATTTATTACATTTACCTAAATATATTATTCATATTATGTTTTTGTTTTATAGTACCTTGACGAATTCCGTGCTGCTGGGTACTCGAAGCTAAAGTTAGAAGAAATCAAAGAGGAATTGTGTCAATTTTATATTAAGCAATTTTTCATGCAGATTTGAACTATAATATTGTTGATTTTGTAATGATGTATATATATAATTTTGTAATGATGTATATATATAATTTTGGATATTATAATGGTATATATTAGTATATATATTGTCTTACTGATGGCTGAAATAATATAGTCGAAAATATATTACAGGTCGAAAATATATTACAGGTCGAAAATATTACAGGTCGAAAACATTACAGGTCGACTGGGAGGATTAAATTATAGGCTGCACATAAAAATACCTCATTTAGCAACTACAGCGCTTCTAAAAAGCGCTCTTAAAGGTCCACATACTAGAGCGCTTCTTAGTAAAAGCGCTGGCAAAGACCAATAAAAAAGCAAAAAAAACTAAAAAATTACGCAGCATACAAAAGCGCTTTGGGAAAAGCGCTCTGGTAGGCCCCCCTATGAGAGCGCTTTGTCTGAAAAAAGCGCTCTCATAGGGGGGCCTACCAGAGCGCTTTTCCAAAAGCGCTTTTGTATGCTGCGTAATTTTTTAATTTTTTTTGCTTTTTTACTGGTCTTTGCCAGCGCTTTTACTAAGAAGCGCTCTTAAAGGGGGGTCTACCAGAGCGCTTTTTCCAGGAAAGCGCTCTTATAGGGGGCCCTACCAGAGCGCTTTTTCCAGGAAAGCGCTCTTAAAGGGGGGGTCTACCAGAGCGCTTTTAAAAGCGCTTTCGTAGCCTACGCCAGCGCTGGCTTTGGCAGCGCTTTAAAGCGCTGTTAAAGGCCAAAAAAAGCGCTGTGAAAGCCCTTCCGTGTTGTAGTGTATATATATATATATATATATGAGGGCATATCATATGAGAATGACATATTTAATGAGAATGTGAGAATGAATCTGAACCATTGGATTTTAAAATAAATGGTGGAGATTATGAGGTGAATCTTTTTTTCTCTCTCCTACATCATTTATTTCAAAATGTAGGTGAGAGAAAAAAAGATTCACCCATAATCTCCACCATTTATTTTAAAATTCAATGGTTCAGATTCATTCTCACATTCTCATATAAATATGGCATTCATTGGCAGTCTAGTCACGGTTCAAAAGTAAGAAAAAAACCGGTTTGAAAAAATATTAGTAGAGTGACTAACATGGCTCGGTTAAATTTTGTAAGAAATTTAATAGAGTTTATTTTTGAGGGACTAATCGGACCTCTGCAGTTTTTGTGAGGGACCAAAATGGACCTTCACTCAAAATTCAAATATTATAATTTACGCTTACCACCAAACCATGCATGTTTTGCTGTTTATAATTGCAAAGAAGTTCTATATATTATAAAATATAATTATAAAATACATTGCTGAATACAATAATTAAACTATATGGTTAATTGCTGAATACAATAATTAAATACATTTCTGAATTATATAAATGTATTATTTAATAATTATATAATTATAAAATGTTTAAAAAACCTGTACATATTTAAAAAACAATAATTAAAAAACCTGTACATATAAAATATTTAAATAATTATATAAATGTATTATTTAATAATTATATAATTATAAAATATTTAAATATATTTTAATTAACGTTTTTTTTATAATTATATTTAAAAAATCTGTACATATAAAATATTTAAATAATTATATAAATGTAATTATATAAATGTATAAAAAATATATAATTACGTTTTTAATATAAATGTAAATGTATAAAATTTTAAAATATTATTAACATAATTATATAATTAACGTAATTATATAAATGTAAATATTTTTAAAATGTAATAATGTAATTATATAAATGTATTTAATAAATGTAATCATATAAAATTTTAATTAACGTTTTTAATATAATTAACGTTTAATATAATTATATTAAAAAATATAATTAAAATTTTATAAAAATATTATTTGAAAAATGTTTATTATTAAAATAGCTGTACATATAATATATTTTAAAAACGTTTATATAAAATAGCTGTACATGTAATATATTTTATATAATTATATTTTTTAATAATTTTAATTAACGTTTTTTTATATAATTATATAAAATTATTAAAAAAACGTTTTAATTAACATTTATATATTAAATTATAAAAAAAATGTTAAAATATTTAATTTACGTTTTTTATAATTATAAAAAAAACGTTAAAATATTTAAAATACATTTATATAATTATATAAAAAAACATTAAAATATTTAAAATACATTTTTTAAATATAATTATAAAAAAACGTTAATTAAAATACATATAAACATTTTATAATTATATAATTATTAAATAATACATTTATATAATTATTTAAATATTTTATATGTACAGCTTTTTTAAATATAAGTATAAAAAAAAACGTTAATTAAAATAATTTTAGAATACAACTAAAATATTATTACAGTTTTTTTAATTTATATATTATTGAAAAAGAATGGAGTATTAATATATAGAACTCCTTTGCAATTATTAACAACAAAACATGCATGGTTTGGTCGTAAATTTATAGCAATGTATCTTTAGTGACCTGGGTTCGAATGGGGTGTCTGAAAACAGAATCTTATTTTCTAAGGGGCGAAGACTAAATTTTTTTTAATAGAGACCAGTTCATTATCTTTTGTTTATTTTGTAAGGGGCGAAGACTAATTTTTTTTTTAATAGAGACCAGTTCATTATCTTTTGTTTTATGCACCACAATAAGGGGTTTAAGATTCCACCATTTCATGGTAAAATTATTTTCACATTTTATGGATGTGGCTGTATGGTTTTCATATTTTTAAATGGTTTTATTGAACATTGTGGGTAAGCATAAGTCAATTGCTCACAAGTACAAGTATACTCTCATCGGGATCACTATATTATATAAAATGTCGTCTAACAAAATTTAAACAAATCATTTCAACCTCACAAAATTATCAACCAAAAAAAAATCATTTCTATTGTGATTAATGAAAATTCTACCTGGATTTGGAATTCTAATTCAGTTAGCAAACCATTGATGAGCTCTGATTTCAACGAATAAATTATTGAAGTCGAAGAAATTGCTGAGAATCCAGTTGAAGATGAAGTCGAGGTCGAAGTAGTTGCTAACATTCCCGACACAGTCAGAGGGGAAGTAGCTGGCACAAGTCAAAGACCTCAAAGAACTAGATTTCGCCCAACAAGACTTCATGATTATGAAGTGATGGGTGATGATGAAGTCACACCAGATGGAGAATTAGTTCATTTTGCTTTACTTGTAGGTTCTGAACCAATCAACTATAGCGAAGCTTTGAAGATTAATCAGTGGAAGTTAGCCATGGTCGAAGAGTTACATGCAATCGAAAGAAACAACACATGAGAGTTAGTCGAATTTCCATTACATACAAAGGCTATCGATGTTAAGTGGGTGTTCAAATTGAAACACAATGTTGATGGGTAAATATCAAGATATAAAGCTAGGCTAGTAGCTCGAGGGTTTCTTCAAAGAGAAGGACTCGACTACTCTAAAGTATTTTCGGCAATAGCAAGACTGGAGACTGTTCGACTAATGGTAGCATTGGTATGCAACCAAGGCTGGTCGACATTTCATTTAGATGTAAAATCATCATTTCTGAATAGTCCCTTAGACGAAGAGGTCTATGTCACACAACCTCCAGGGTTTGTAATTCAGAAGGAAGCGGGTAAAATATATAAGTTGCACAAAGCGCTCTATGGCCTTAAGCAGACACCTAAGGCATGGAACAAGAAGATCGCTCATACTTAGTTGAATTGGGATTTATAAAATGCAAATATGAGTATGGTGTCTATGATCAGGTGGTAGCACAAGATATAACAATCATCTTCTTGTATGTTGATGACTTGTTAGTAACTGGAAATAGCTTGGAGAATTTGTAGAATTTCAAAGAGCTAATGATGAAAGAATTTGAAATGTCGGATTTGGGAAAACTGTCTTATTTCCTAGGCATGGAATTTCAAGTGTCGAAGCAAGGTATGGTGTTACATCAAAGAAAGTATGTCAAAGAGATTCTCAAGAGATTCAAAATGGAAGATTTGAATCCCGCCTCTTCACACGTCGAACCAAATGTGAAGTTGGAGAAGAATGGAGAGGAAGACAAAGTTGATGCAATTTTGTTCAAACAAATTATTGGATCTCTGAGGTATGTGTGCAACAATCGACCTGATATAGGTTTTGGTGTCGGATTAGTAAGCAGATATATGAGTGAACCAAGGGTGTCACATATGAATGCTGCAAGAAGAATCCTGAGATATTTGAAAGGATCAATAAACTGTGGAATACTATTTCGACAAGATTCTGAAGGAAAGGAAGCAATAGTAAATTGTTTTCCAAATGCTGATTGGTGTGGAGATAAGGAAGATCAATGAAGCACAACTAGATATTTCTTTCAAGTATTTGGTGCCCCAATCTCATGGTTCGAAGAAGCAACATGTGGTGGCATTGTCTTCATGTGAAGCTGAATATATAGCAGGATCCTATGCGGCATGTCAAGCAATTTGGATCAGAACTTTACTTGAAGAAATGGAAGTCGAAGTGAAGAAACTGTTTGTGTTGCAAATCGACAACAAGTCAGCCATAAATCTGACGAAGAATTCAGTTCTGCATGGAAGGAGTAAGCATATCGAAGCTAGCTAGATTTCACTTCTTGAGGGAGAAGGTGAATCGGGGTGAACTTGAAGTTAGACATTGCTCAAGTGAAGCACAGTTGGCCGACATTTTCACTAAAGGATTGAAGATTGACATATTCCTAAATTTGAGAAAGAAATTAGGAATAATTTGGTTCGACTATGACTAGCGTAGGTTTGACAACTTGGATTATGAGGGGTGTGTTGAAATATTAGGTTTAATATTAAATATAACCAAGTTGAGTAAGCCAAAACCCAATTAAGATTGTATATAAATAGTCATAGGTTGTACCCTTATTTATACAATTCAAGTGAATAATATAATCCTTATTTACTTTATTATTCTCTCTTTCTCTTCTCACTAAAAGTGCCTCACAAACTAACATTATAGAATCCATAATTAAAGGAAATTTCTTTACCCACCTCCCTATGGGGTTCACTCCCAGCGAAAACCCCAGTTTACCCCTACTTCGGAAATGCATTTTCGAAGTTTTTTTTTTAAAAATTTTTCCCAGACTTCGGAAATGCATCTCCGAAAACACCAAAAGGGGGGTGTTTTCGGAGATGCACTTCCGAAAACACCTTTTTTTCAGATTTTAGTCCCGTACGAAATATATACAAAACGTATAATATATACAAAACAGAAAAGTCGAACAAAACAAACGACATATCAACGTAATATACTAATATAATAAATAAAATTCAAATAATATATACAGACCGAGTCATAGTGTGCAAAATATATAATCCGGATACAAAAAAATAAACCCGGACCCCTACTGGTTATGCCTAACCCTCTCTCACTGGGACCTCCTCTGCCTCCTGTATGCCGCCGCACGGCCCGCATCAGTGATGATCCTCTCCATCACGGCGACTGCCTCTGGACCGCCCTGATCAACGATACCTCGATCCAACGCGTCTCACCCAAGCATCTCTATTCGCTGGCAGATCGGCAGGAGATCAATGGCGTGGACATCCTTGGCCTGCCGGTTCTCCAGGATCTCCTCGTGTGCTGGCTGATAACACGAAAATGTATCACATATTTGGCATGATTTACATATATTATTTCCCTATTTTATCTTAATTATGTTGCTTTATGTCGGTATTATGCTGGTATTTTCATTGTTTTAGGTTTTATGTTCGTTTTGGAGACTATTTGTGAAAAGGAAAGAAATTGAGCTAAATTCATTGCTATGTATGCCAAAAAGATGAAAAAAGGGTGCTGAAGTAAGAAAGGGGTGCAAAGAAGACCCAATTGTGCAAAGTGCAAGCCCAGCCCACGAAGGAGCTGAAGCTCCCACTATGAAGAAGCTGAGACGCCCGTCTAAGGGCCCAATTGCATGGAGACGCCCGTCTCCAAAGTCCAAAGGCCACGTCATCAAAGGAGACGTCCGTATCACCCTCCACAAATCAAGGAGCGCACGTCCCCATCAGTCCACTGCCACGTCTCCAAGTGGGAGACGCCCGTCTCCAGTTCACAGGCACGTCTCCAAGCTCCAAGCCCACTAAGAGACGCCCGTCTCCAAAAGCACGTGGACCCCGCCACTTTCTCCATTAATTTCGTGGACAATTCCAAGTCCACTCACCCCATGATTTTCTCAACTTCCCACTATCTCCACTACTTCTCACGTGATGCTGAAAATAACTTCCATTTCCATTCACTATAAATAGAGTCTTAGCATTCATTTGAAGGCATCCAAGTTTTAGGCGCGGAAGCGCTGTTCATAGTTTTAGGCATAAATTATCACTTTGTAAAAGTGGTAGTTTTTCACATTGAGGAACTACCACACCATTAGTTTTAGGCCTACAATTTATGTACTCTTGGATCACAATCTTGCCGACATTATTTCAAAGCTTCATTCAAGTTTCAAGATTTGTTTTGTTCGCAATTTAATTCAAGTTTATTTCGTCTGCTTTACTTCCAGGTTTATTTATTTGCAATTATTTTAGTTTCTTGTTCTTATAATATTGTTTTATCATTACAAATCTAGTTACGCACATGTTCATGGTTAGTAATTATAATTTTATGTTTAATAATTATAATTTCATGTTTAATAATTATAATTTCATGTTTGTTTCTTTAAGTATGTCTGGCTAATTTATTTAGATGTCTGTATGTAAAGTAATTTAACCGTAGGGATCCGAAATAAATTGGTTTAATTATGTTTTATTAAATATCACTTGTTTTTGGTTTGTATGTCTAATTTAATTAGTAAGTCTTAAAACCAATAGAGCGAAAGTTTGAGGTCTTAAGACGGTCAAAGGTTAAAATCAATAGAGCGAAAGTTTGAGATCTTTAACTGGATAGTAGACATAGGACATTAGTTTTAAGGATGGCGAAAGCGTATTAGAACTAATTAGAACTTATTTATTTTCAAAAAGTGTTTTTAAACCCGCGCGGGATGGCGAAAGCGTACGTTAGGGATATTAGCATGTTCCGAGTCAACAGAGCGAGAGTTTGAGATTAGGAGATTTAAGTAGATAACGACTTCATAAAACAGGCATTTTATTAATTACGTTGTTTTCAAAAAGCGTTTCTAAAGCTGGTGGGATGGCGAAAGCGTACATTAAGAGTTAGGATCGTAGTCTGAATCAATAGAGCGAGAGTTTGAGAGGAGGACTTTTAAATAACATAGTTAGTAAAGATCTTTGATTTAATTAGAATCTGGCCAATGGAACTTCGGATCACCTAAGTTAGATGAAATACATACTGATATCCGTTTGTTATTATATTTTACCTAGATTTAAGATTTTAGTTTCCCCATTTATAAAAATCCAAATATCATTAGCCTTAGCTTTACATAGTAACTTTAGATAACGGTAGGTCGATTTATAGTCCCCGTGGATTGGATATCTTTTAAAACTACACAACACGACTGTGCACTTGCAGTTATCCCGACTAATAGACACGCAAAGTCGCGATCAAGTTTTTGGCGCCGTTGCCGGGGACTATTCAAGTCGATATCGTAACTCGTTGTTACACCGTAGAGACTAAGGCATTTTTTTTCTTTTGATTTACTACTATGTATCACCCAAAATTTTTCTATAACCCCCACTCCCAGTATTTCGAGGAATCACCTGGATCCTATAAATCCGATCTCGAAATACTATTGGAGAATTTCAATGCTGCGCCACCAATTCATTCTCACCCAAATTACCTCTGCAACTCCCAATCTCAACATTTCGAGGAACCACAAGAAACCTATAATCCAAACCTCGAAACATTAATTGGGGATTACAGTTCGACACTAGCTTATCCTTAACCGAATTCCCTCTCCAACTATCAATCTCAACATTTTGAGGAGTCGCAAGAACTTTATAATTCCAACCAAACTTATCCTCAACTGAATTTCCTCTACGATCACCACGCCCAATATTTCGAGGAACCACAAGAATCCTATAATTCTAACCCCGAAGCATTAATAGAGGATTTCAATGCAACGCAAACTTATCATCAACCGAATTCTCTCTACAATCACCACGCCCAACATTTCGAGGAGTCGCAAGATTATCATAAATCCAACCTTGAAATCTTAATGGAGGATTTCATTGAAGCACAATCTCTCTCTAGGCTAGAATCTATGATGACGAAGCACTTTGAGGAAACGAAAAATGAAACGCTAGCTCCCTTTGAAGAACCTCAAGAATCCCATAATTTTAACTTCGAAACATCAATGGAGGATTCCGACGAGACGCTAACTCACTCTAGATTAGAAGCCATGATGGAGCACTTTGTAGAGACACAAACCGTCCAAAACCAAGAGTTTATCAAACAAAATCTTCAAAACAATGAAACCCTTAGGCAACTGACCACTATGGTTGAGTCCCTCACGACTCACAACATGGCATTAGAAACTCAAATCTCCCAACTTGAACAAAAGTCGCTAGGACACTTACTTGAGGAGTATATGGAAACAACCATTAGTGAAGAACAAATTGAAATTCCTGAGGAGAGTGATAATGAGATTGAGGAGAGTGATTATGATATTGAGAAGAGTGATAATGTGGTAGAAGATATTTCTAGTGAGAAAAGAGTGAAGATTGAGAAAAATCCACCAACACCATCTGAAAGGGAGGTTGTAGAAGAGGTAGAGAGGGAAACACCTATTGTTATTCCTCTTCCCTATACCCCACCGATTTCTTTCCCGCAAAGTTTTGTGGAAGCTAAGGTAGACTCCAAATCCATAATGTATGTGAAGATATTGGAAAATATCCACACTAATGCACCCTTATTTGAAGTCTTGCATAAAAAGAGAAATTTAGACGACCATGAAACTAAGGATATCATTAGTGATAAGAGGGTAAGGTTAACCTTTGAGGTGGTGGATAATATCACTAAGCCCGAACTTGAAAAGCTGATACTTAGGATCGACCCAGAACCGCCACCACGATTTCAAAAGAATAAACCACCCCACAGAAGAAGGAAAAGAAAAGGTGAGGGATATGTGAGATGGCTTGATAAGTGGCCATGGAAAACGAGGTTTGCTAAAAGTTTAACCGAGGAGTCATTCTCGAGAGAACCACCTTGAGTGCTTGCACTCTTAAGCCGTCGAGCTATCGACGTTAAACAAAGCGCTGCGTGGGAGGCAACCCACGAGTTTTCAGTTTAATATTTTCCTTTTATCGTTTGAACTTGCAGATAATAAATATATGGATCGCTTGTCACGTCTCGACCATATCTAGGCGAAAAATCTATAGACGATCATCTCAAAGATGAATGGGTCTCCACGCACATTCCTACGAGTGTTGCTGCTGGTGGTGACACCGTTGATGAGCATGATAGGAAAAGATATTTCCTCCGGACGCGGAGCAGATTTGGTTGTGATAGCCCGCCTGTAGCATCCATATAGGTTCTGTCTTTTCTTCTCCACCTTGGATCGAAACATTGAGGACAATGTTTGGTTTAAGTGTGGGGGAGAAGCTTTACCGCTTTCATTTGTTGCTTTATTGTTTTCTAGTTATGTTGTCAAGTCTTTATATATGATTTTCTGTTGTTATCAAATTTCCCCAAAAAATTGAAAATTTTAACCTCTAACAAAAATTTGAATTTTGACGCATGGCATACACACTCTGAAAGTATAGAGGTTGTCACACTTTAGGCATTGTTAGAAAGACTTGGAGATGTTTCAACAACATCGATACCGTCCTGACACCCAAAACCCCCTCATTATGTGATATCAATTTGGATGCCCATTATGTCGATACCTTAGGCTCAAGTTTTCAAAGTAGCTCTTAAGTAGTTTATATTAGCAGTCGGCACCATCTTAAGCACAAACTACGTAGGGAGTCGATGAATATAAGTGAATGATCCTGTTTTTTTAAATGATTTAATTGAAGAATAACCTTCTAAGTTAGGTGACCCTCACCCGGTCATTTAGCCCAATGGTTGTTAAGCCAATAAGGATTTAATAATTAGAACCCACTGTTGGTTGGCCTAGAGGTCACTGGTACTGGGCTTGGTAGGGTGGACTACGGTCCGATCCCCCGCAACCGCAGTTGGGAAAATGGGGTTGCACCACTTAAAAACCAGAACCCCGTGCTAAAGAAAAGAAAAGGATCATAGTCGCTAACCGATTTCCCTACTATGTGCGTGTACGGATAACGGGCTTAATGTGATTGCGCTTGAATGAAAAGAGTGAAACGAAAAACAAGAGATATAGGTTGAGTTATAATGGCATAATTTGAATTGGTTTATATAAGGAGGGAGTTTTTTACATTGTGTCGTTACGGTATCCTTGGTGTTGGCATTTAGTACCTATCGATCTAACCTTAGCCTAGTAACCACGTATGACTAGGAGTCGTGTCGTGCCTTTGTTTCAAAGACTTTGCTTAATCATTTTCTTTTACCGTGTGGTTGATTGCTTGAGGACAAGCAATGGTTTAAGTGTGGGGGTATTTGATAACACGAAAATGTATCACATATTTGGCATGATTTACATATATTATTTCCCTATTTTATCTTAATTATGTTGCTTTATGTCGGTATTATGCTGGTATTTTCATTGTTTTAGGTTTTATGTTCGTTTTGGAGACTATTTGTGAAAAGGAAAGAAATTGAGCTAAATTCATTGCTATTTATGCCAAAAAGATGAAAAAAGGGTGCTGAAGTAAGAAAGGGGTGCAAAGAAGACCCAATTGTGCAAAGTGCAAGCCCAGCCCACGAAGGAGCTGAAGCTCCCACTATGAAGAAGCTGAGACGCCCGTCTAAGGGCCCAATTGCATGGAGACGCCCGTCTCCAAAGTCCAAAGGCCACGTCATCAAAGGAGACGTCCGTATCACCCTCCACAAATCAAGGAGCGCACGTCCCCATCAGTCCACTGCCACGTCTCCAAGTGGGAGACGCCCGTCTCCAGTTCACAGGCACGTCTCCAAGCTCCAAGCCCACTAAGAGACGCCCGTCTCCAAAAGCACGTGGACCCCGCCACTTTCTCCATTAATTTCGTGGACAATTCCAAGTCCACTCACCCCATGATTTTCTCAACTTCCCACTATCTCCACTACTTCTCACGTGATGCTGAAAATAACTTCCATTTCCATTCACTATAAATAGAGTCTTAGCATTCATTTGAAGGCATCCAAGTTTTAGGCGCGGAAGCGCTGTTCATAGTTTTAGGCATAAATTATCACTTTGTAAAAGTGGTAGTTTTTCACATTGAGGAACTACCACACCATTAGTTTTAGGCCTACAATTTATGTACTCTTGGATCACAATCTTGCCGACATTATTTCAAAGCTTCATTCAAGTTTCAAGATTTGTTTTGTTCGCAATTTAATTCAAGTTTATTTCGTCTGCTTTACTTCCAGGTTTATTTATTTGCAATTATTTTAGTTTCTTGTTCTTATAATATTGTTTTATCATTACAAATCTAGTTATGCACATGTTCATGGTTAGTAATTATAATTTTATGTATAATAATTATAATTTCATGTTTAATAATTATAATTTCATGTTTGTTTCTTTAAGTATGTCTGGCTAATTTATTTAGATGTCTGTATGTAAAGTAATTTAACCGTAGGGATCCGAAATAAATTGGCTTAATTATGTTTTATTAAATATCACTTGTTTTTGGTTTGTATGTCTAATTTAATTAGTAAGTCTTAAAACCAATAGAGCGAAAGTTTGAGGTCTTAAGACGGTCAAAGGTTAAAATCAATAGAGCGAAAGTTTGAGATCTTTAACTGGATAGTAGACATAGGACATTAGTTTTAAGGATGGCGAAAGCGTATTAGAACTAATTAGAACTTATTTATTTTCAAAAAGTGTTTTTAAACCCGCGCGGGATGGCGAAAGCGTACGTTAGGGATATTAGCATGTTCCGAGTCAACAGAGCGAGAGTTTGAGATTAGGAGATTTAAGTAGATAACGACTTCATAAAACAGGCATTTTATTAATTACGTTGTTTTCAAAAAGCGTTTCTAAAGCTGGTGGGATGGCGAAAGCGTACATTAAGAGTTAGGATCGTAGTCTGAATCAATAGAGCGAGAGTTTGAGAGGAGGACTTTTAAATAACATAGTTAGTAAAGATCTTTGATTTAATTATAATCTGGCCAATGGAACTTCGGATCACCGAAGTTAGATGAAATACATACTGATATCCGTTTGTTATTATATTTTACCTAGATTTAAGATTTTAGTTTCCCCATTTATAAAAATCCAAATATCATTAGCCTTAGCTTTACATAGTAACTTTAGATAACGGTAGGTCGATTTATAGTCCCTGTGGATTCGATATCTTTTAAAACTACACGACACGACTGTGCACTTGCAGTTATCCCGACTAATAGACACACAAAGTCGCGATCACTGGCCTAGGAGCGCCGAGAGCGTCGGGTCTCATCAGAGGATGTGACACCCGATAGAACCATGTGACATACCCCTCCACACTGTGCCAGTCCTGGGTGACCCGAATGCGACGATACTCCTCTAGGACCACATGACGCTCCCAATCCTCAAATATGCCAGTGAGCTGCACTCGGGTCACTGTGTCGGGAGCAACCTCAAAAGGTGACCTGGGTATTAGCTGCACAAATCCAAACTGTCGCATGCACCGCTCAGGGAGATACCGCACCATGGTGTTGGTTGTTGAATGCAGTATAGGGCAAGCAACAAAAAAGATTTGGAAATATTGATCCGGGAATTATCGTCCACAGAGATGGAGAGATGCCATTCAATAGTTTCTATGGTTTCGAGCTCGGGATTGAATGAGCAAAAAGTAAACAAAGATATAGACAGGAAAAGAATAAACACATTCTTAGAAGAGAAATAACTTATCAGGAATGTAAATATATTCACTCTTCACAAACATACACTTACCAACACGTTATACTCAACCTACAATACTCATCTATGTTATCACGTATCTCTCACATAAGCGTCCATCTCTGGAGCACAAACGAGATAATCTCACAACTAAGGTTATCTCTAACGCGAAGTCACGAGAACATCCGCATTCTCGCGTCGGCGATCTCTCGCGCGCCGCTCAAACACGAAAGCATTAAGAACAGATACAAACAGTGAATGCTAGCTCTAAATCTATCTCTAGAGTTCAGAACCAACAGATAATCATCCTAGATAAGGATTCAAGAAGTTTATCTCTAAAGCACCCCAAATCCCCAGCATAGAGCAAAAATCCAGGATAACATCAACACAGATTCGTAAAGCAAGTTAAATATAACATTGATAATCGGTAAATATACATAAGATTCAAGTAAATATACAAACAAACCCAACACAAAGAAATACACAAAGAAGAGAAAAGATAAACCAAACATCTCGCGGGTTGTCAGCTCCGGTTGATGAGAAATCCACCTCCGATCTTCCAAGTGCATGACCCGGTGTTGTTTTCTAAGCCAATCCTACTCTAAGAATGAAAATGATGGAGTTGGAACCAAAAACTCTCCAAAACCATACCCTAGAAATGTCACAAATGAAGAAATATAAACACAATTTCTGCTACGGCCGCTTAGCGGCCAAATCTCGCTTAGCGGACTACACGTATTACAAAAATATCAAGAACAGTAAACAGGCCTCCGCTTAGCGGCCAGAGCTGCCGCTTAGCGGCCAGGAAAATTTGGTTCGCCCCTGGAAAGCGCACTTACACGCCGCTCAACGGCGCTCTCTGCACAAAACTTGCTTATTTGATCCAAAATCGCGCAATCGGAGCCGTGCCTTCGACACTTTATTCCTCGAGGCTCCAATAAGCATGAATACCTATAAAAACAAAGGAAAAACTATTAAACGGTATATAAAACATATGAAAACTAAATAATGTGAATATATACACAAAAGTGGGGATTTTATTACAAAATCAGAATGAATAGAATCGATAAGTGCCACAATTATATACTCAAAATAACAACATTTTGGCACTTATCAAACTCTCCCCAACTTAAAACTTTGTTTGTCCTCAAACAATGTCAAATAAATCAAAGAATCAAAAGCAATAAACCAAATAATCGTGAATCAACAAGTTTTGAAAACCAAAAACAAATGTATGGCTCAATACAAAAACGTATAAACAAATTAAATACTTACCACTATCCTACAACGACAACATGTAAATGAAACTAATCCTAAGCACAAAAAGCATACAAAACATTCTAACACAATACATGCTCACTTCATGAATCACACCTAGCAAAAATCCATCAATGGATGAAGAACACACAAAGGTGAGGGACTTTAAACACTCATCCAACAATCTTGCAAACAAAAGATTAAATTATGCATTCATCCAAAAATCACATTGAAGATATAAAAGCAAGAATCACAAGGACTTTTCAAGGTTGTAATGTGGCTTGGTAAACAAACAAGGGATAAGTCCTAAGGCTAATCGAAACAAAAACTTGCCTAAACCTAAGGGAGTGATCAATCCACCAAAGTCCTAAGCAACAAAATCTCGATTAAACTTCTTCCTTAACCACAAGTTTCTCAAACCAATCACAATACTTATTAGCACAATTATTCACTTCTCTTTTCTTTTTCAAAACTTTTTCATTTTTTTTTCTTCTTTTCTTTTCTTTTCACATTCTTTTTTCTTTTTTTTTTCTTTTCAACCTCATAGCAACAACCAAATAAGTAGCAACCATTTCTCTCCCCAACTTGAATTCAACCACACCATCATATGAATACTCCCTACTTTCTAAGGCAAGGTAAAAATTCATACCAAAAATCATGGTTGAGGGTTCAAGAAAACAAAAAATCAATCATCCATGCAAAAATGAGAACTAAACACTCAAAGATAAGCATTTAGCAAAAACAACATGGACATTGACAAAAAGGCTCAAAAGAGTTAACAAATGATCACACACTCACAAGGTGAATTGACTATTTGGTTATGGTGGTTGTGCTCAAAATGAAACAAAATGCCTTGATCATTTTCATGCTTTCATAAAATCAACATAAACAAAAGATTAATCATAATAAAATCCAGTTAAAACAAAGATTGTGGCCTCCAGCATATGTAAACAATGGAAAGCTTCCTCACATTTATGGTTTGGGAACTAAAGTGATTCAATCAACAAGCAAGTAATGCAAAAGAATGAATTGTATGGTAATTGTACAAATGAAAAGTTTCGTAAACATGTTATGCTATAGAAAGCGATAAATGAGTACCTTGAATGATACAACTTCAAAAACAATGTCCTACCATACATCCGCAAGTTGAAACACTCAAGCTTTGGAAAATCACCTCAAAAATCTTCGAATTACCGAACAAAATTTGAGTACGAACAACCACAAAAGAATTAGAAAAACAAAACTACTATACACTACTAACTAGCCTTGGTGAGAGTGGGAAAAAGGAGTGAACCAAGTGGAATAGGAACCCCACTGGTACAAAGCAGAAAAACAAAATTCTGCTATGCTCGCTTAGCGAGCTCTGCTCCGCTTAACGAACATAGCAGAAACCAGAAAAATCAGAACAGGATCTGTTGTTCCAATCACTCACCACTTCACCTAAATACCTCATAAATAGAAATATAAACAATATTTACAACCGTTGGGGTGCCTCCCAACAAGCGCTTGTTTTACGTCGTTAGCTCGACGCCTTTATTGTTTCGGTGTTTGGAAAGTAGCTTCCTCTCGTCATGCCATGGTGACGTCTCACCGCGCAAGCCTAAAGAAAGTGTCCTAACCAAAGCACTCAACAAACGTTACAGGTACAAATATATACAATGATTAAACGAACTTAAAAATGAAAGTATACAACTATATACACAAACAAACACATATGTACAAGTATGAACACATACATGTATTATTATACAAAAAGAGAAAAGCTGGTGAATGTTGGATTCACAAGTTGAAAAGTGAAGATTTTGAATAACGAACTGGTCCGATCTCAACGTGTTTCACCAACATTCACCAACAAAGTATACTTGGATGCAAACATATACAAGTAACTATATAGTAAACATAAACAAGTAAACATGTACAAGTAAATATATATACAAGTGAAACTATATAATATATACGTTATATACAAAGCTCAAAACCACGAAAACTATTGCGATGCAATTCAACAACCATCCCCGGCAACAGCGCCATTTTGTTGAATGCAGTATAGGGCAAGCAACAAAAAAGATTTGGAAATATTGATCCGGGAATTATCGTCCACAGAGATGGAGAGATGCCATTCAATAGTTTCTATGGTTTCGAGCTCGGGATTGAATGAGCAAAAAGTAAACAAAGATATAGACAGGAAAAGAATAAACACATTCTTAGAAGAGAAATAACTTATCAGGAATGTAAATATATTCACTCTTCACAAACATACACTTACCAACACGTTATACTCAACCTACAATACTCATCTATGTTATCACGTATCTCTCACATAAGCGTCCATCTCTGGAGCACAAACGAGATAATCTCACAACTAAGGTTATCTCTAACGCGAAGTCACGAGAACATCCGCATTCTCGCGTCGGCGATCTCTCGCGCGCCGCTCAAACACGAAAGCATTAAGAACAGATACAAACAGTGAATGCTAGCTCTAAATCTATCTCTAGAGTTCAGAACCAACAGATAACCATCCTAGATAAGGATTCAAGAAGTTTATCTCTAAAGCACCCCAAATCCCCAGCATAGAGCAAAAATCCAGGATAACATCAACACAGATTCGTAAAGCAAGTTAAATATAACATTGATAATCGGTAAATATACATAAGATTCAAGTAAATATACAAACAAACCCAACACAAAGAAATACACAAAGAAGAGAAAAGATAAACCAAACATCTCGCGGGTTGTCAGCTCCGGTTGATGAGAAATCCACCTCCGATCTTCCAAGTGCATGACCCGGTGTTGTTTTCTAAGCCAATCCTACTCTAAGAATGAAAATGATGGAGTTGGAACCAAAAACTCTCCAAAACCATACCCTAGAAATGTCACAAATGAAGAAATATAAACACAATTTCTGCTACGGCCGCTTAGCGGCCAAATCTCGCTTAGCGGACTACACGTATTACAAAAATATCAAGAACAGTAAACAGGCCTCCGCTTAGCGGCCAGAGCTGCCGCTTAGCGGCCAGGAAAATTTGGTTCGCCCCTGGAAAGCGCACTTACACGCCGCTCAACGGCGCTCTCTGCACAAAACTTGCTTATTTGATCCAAAATCGCGCAATCGGAGCCGTGCCTTCGACACTTTATTCCTCGAGGCTCCAATAAGCATGAATACCTATAAAAACAAAGGAAAAACTATTAAACGGTATATAAAACATATGAAAACTAAATAATGTGAATATATACACAAAAGTGGGGATTTTATTACAAAATCAGAATGAATAGAATCGATAAGTGCCACAATTATATACTCAAAATAACAACATTTTGGCACTTATCATTGGTCCCGCATGCCAACCAGCCAGAATATAACGATATGTTGTCAAAGGGGAGCTAAATGGCCTCCAACAGATGTCATCGTGCATCGTGCGGTCGAGGTACCCACGGTATGGTCCCACTGCATTGTTCCCCCTCTAGAGAACGTATCAGGCGGCCCTGGGCATCTCGTCCTCGTACTCAGGATCAACGCGGAAGTCGTGGATGCGGGGGAAGTAGGAGATGATCCAGCTCTGAAACACAAACACGATAATGTATTAAAAATAAATACGAAACATAAATAAATGTGAAACAATTAAAATGAAACGTACCGTAAGTAGTGTGCATGATCCTATCAACTGCCTGGTCCTCGAGTTGAAGGCCTCATTCAGCTTCTGGTATAGGTATGCCAGAACAGCTGACCCCTAGTTCCACTGGTGAACGGTAGTCAAGTCCATGAAATAGCAGAGGTAGGTCACGTCGACGTACCTTGCACTCTTGTCCACAAAGAGTGCAGCGCCTACCACAAACATGTACCAGCACCAGAGAGCGCAGCCACGGGGATACTGCACAAATAGAGCGTTATCCGTCTCCTCGTATTCGGCCTCCGCCACCAGGTGGTTCTCGAAATAAGCGCTCAGTGTGGAGAACCGGATATGAGGCCCATTTGTCGTCTGGCACTCAAAGTCAGCAACTTCTGGCTCCATAGCCAAATAGAGTGCCATCCACTCACTGGCTTCGATCCTCTGGATCTGAGAGTGGTCCAACAGCAACCCCCTGATCGGAAAGTGGAGAAGACACTGCACATCGTGCAAGGTGATCGTCATCTCCCCTACTGGTAAGTGGAAAGAAAACGTCTCCCTATGCCACCTCTCCACAAAGGCACCCTGCATGCCGTGGCTGATGGTGGTATACCTCGTCATGCACAGCCCACTAAGCCCTGAAGCTCTCACCGCGTCATTAAACTACTCAGCATTCGGTTTAAACAGACTGAAAACCTTCCGGGAGTGGTTCACCATTTTCAAAGTCTCTCTCCTGTTACAACAAAAACAAATAAAAAAGTATGTTAATTAGACCGTTAAAAAAATGTTGAATAAATGGCTAAATTAAAAACGGTTAAATAATAAAGTCGGGCAAATTATAAAAAATACCTCTCCCCCCAGATACGCCGAGCGACGTGCTCGTGGTAGGTAATCAGCAAGGTAGTGTCACTGGACCCTCCCGGGTAGCCATCCTCCTCCTCCTCTCCGTGTGGAGCAGTGGCGGTTCTTGTTGGGAGGTGAAAGGGGCCACTGCACCCCTCAATAAAAAGCAATTTTTCTAATATAATACTAGTTGATCATTATTAATTATTAGATTTTTAGTATCTGCAACTTTATCATTTCCATTTAGCATATATGTTATTATAGTACTATCACTAGTAATAAATCTTAAAAATAGCAGGTTAAATTGAACATTATGTCATAGTATTTGCATAAAATATTAATTATAATTTATAGTTAATTTCAATAATATTATACATATTTCTTTTCAAGAATATTATACATAATTTATATGGTATAAAAGATTAATGAGCTTTTACTTTTCTATTTTTTAGTTTACGGTGAACTAATAACCTATAATTATAATTGTTCAAATAATATTAAAGTATTATGTATTAATTTAAATCAATTTAGTATTTCAAAAATCGAATAACTCGATTTAATAAACCGGTCTATATAACAAGTTATTAAACTAATTGAACCAAATGACTCAATTTCTGAAAAAATCACCATATCTAAAAAATTTCAAAATTTCAAAATATCATAATTTCACAAGTTTATTCCTAAATTAAAATTCTTAACATAGTCATCACATACAACAAAATAGTACAAAATATAAATTTAAATAAATTTTGAACAAAATATAATTACATCTTAAATTGAATAACAAAATATTAGGGTGTCTAATAAATTGAATTCTAAGGAGGAAAAGTTGTTCTAAATAAATTTCAAATAAATTTTATTTATATTTTAAATTAATTTTTTTAATTATCAAAACAATGTTGTTTTGTCGGAAAAAAACAAACTTTTATGATAAAATTACAAAATTTTAAGATTGTATAAAATTGTTATCTTTCTTTTATATATATATATATATATATATATATATATATATATATATATATATATATATATATATATATATATATATATATATATATATATATATATATATATATATATATATATATATATATATATATATATATATAAAAGATTCACTTTGTTAAATTATATATTATTTAAAAATATTTTAATTAACACTTGCGGCTCCCCCTAACATTTTAGCCAAGATCCGCCACTGGTGTGGAGGGTCAACATCCAGTACCTCTTCCGCCTCGTGGTATGTCACTGCCTCCTCCTCCTCCTCTCGCTGGCAGGAAGAAGATACCCGAGCCAGACGACTCCTCGATCTAGATGCAGAGGTACCCTCGTCCATCTGCACGGGAACTCGCACACGTTCCCGACCCTGCCCCCGTCCCTGCGTCGACGCCAGCTGCGCCGCCCGCTCGCGTCTAGCCGACGCAGTCTAGGTCTCTCTACCCTGTCTGATGCGTGCTTGATTGTCTGCCATGTTCCTGAAAACAATTGAAATCAATAAGAATGCGAGACAATAGAAAAAACTAAAAAAAAATTCATTTCTGGACCACTTCGGAAGTTCATTTCCGAAACTGGGAATGAAGGTGTTTTCGGAAATGAACTTCCGAAACACCCCTGCGAAGAAGTTTTCTGCAACTTCCATGGCAGACCCCAAAAACCAACATTAAAACAACTTATAATGCTTCTAAACAACCTAAATACTACTAACAACCTACCCCTATATCATTTTTGCAATTTCTAACAATCCTAACATGCATTTGAATTATGGATCTAAGGATTATAAAACTTAAAATTTGAAGTGATTGGAGGGCTTTTGAATGTAGTAGAGCAAGTAGATGGAGCCTTTGATGTAGCCTTGGAAGTGGTTTGCAAAAAATCTCTTTGGGGTTGAGTTTGAAGTTGATTTAGGGTAAATGAATTGGGGGAGGGGGCTGTTTTGCTAAATCTGCAAAACGCGCAGTATTTCGGAAATGCACTTCCGAAATGCTGTTTTCGAAAATGCATTTCCGAAATAAGACAAATTTTGAAAAACAAAAGGCGCTTTCGGAGATACATCTCCGAAAACAGCATTTTCTTGCATTTCGGAAATGCATTTCCAAAGTAAGGGGTATATATGGTTTTTCACCAGAGGTGACCAAGAAAGTAGGGAGGTGAGTAAAGAAATTTCCTAATTAAAATACCATATACTCATACCTGAGTAAAATTCTCATAGTGGCAGAAGAGATATATCTATATGACCTGAGTAAAAATTCTCATATAGTGGCAGAAGAGATATATCTATATGACCTTTATGAAAGGCACTGACATCATGAAATCGCAACCTCTTCCGTTGAGTGTGTACTTCATTCAAATGAATGAGTTTATTTTGCAACAATTTATGAGCAATTATACTTGGAAAAATGTTAAACAATTTAATGAAAACCCGATGGGACCAAATGTAAATGTACACATACTTTTATTTAACCAAGTATTTAATATGATATTCTATTTCTAATTTTGGACCACTAAATTACTTAAAACTGTGATGTGCATTATATTTGATTATAAGCAAACAAGTTTTTTTCTCTACCAATTTTAGACGTAACACATAGTTATGATCTTCGAAGAATTCATTCAACATTCAACTTATGATTATGTTCTCAATGCACAACTTTAAAACTCTATTGATAGTCATTCAAAAAATAACGTTTAAATTTAATTTGACGCTCACATTTCAAAGATGATTTCTCTTGACAAAAATGATTTCTTTTGACGTTTTACCTTCTTATCCAATTTTGTAATAAAAATAGTAAGCTAGAACTTCTCTACTTCACCTCGAAGTCATATCTATAACTCATTTTGTAAAATATATATATATATATATATATATATATATATATATATATATATATATATATATATATATATATATATATATATATATATATATATATATATATATATATATATATATATATATATATATATATATATATATATATATATCAGTTGTGAATTGTAGGTAGATATCAATATAATAGGAAATTGTCTGAGAAATATCAGCTTCAACATCATCGGAAATTTTATGAGGAGCATCAATAAGTGAAATAGCGTAAACAACTTAAGAAAACATAATTGTCATGGTAAAAACAACTTTCCTATCAATCATCAATGCCATGTGTAGTCTTCATCAATAAGAAGAGATACTTCGAGCATTTGAAGTTTTTGAACTTTGGCTTGCATAACACAACTAGTGACAGAGTTTCTAACTCAAATTAAATTAAGATTTTAGTCCTTTACTTTACTCATAACATTTAATGTAACAATGTGATATTGGATAAAACCTATCGTATCTTTAATACAAATCTTTGAAGCTCCACCACTATAAAAATTATAAAATATTCTCTAATTTTTGGAAGATCTCAAGTTATTTCGGACAAGTATTTATTTCCAGAATTCAATCATCATACAATATGGTCATAACGCATAATGGTCATTATCAGTAGGTGGGCACAAACAACATCATTGTTGCGTTTATTTTATCCACTTAAACAAAATGCATCATAAGTAGAACTCAAGCAATACCTAAAAAAAAGAATTGGTATTTTAAGCACTTGAAAGAAAATAGTACAAGTTAATTAGAATAGATTTGATGATATATTTAGTGCAAAAGTGGGGACTAATGGTAAGTTCCTGGATCATGAGAGAATGAGTGTAATAAAAGTGGAGTGGAGTCTCTTCTAGAATTGGAAAGGCATGAGAGCATTGACTACTTAATTTCTAGGTCAACTTGAGTACAATAGACTTCATATATACAAATTAGGTATGACAAAAGTGTTATAGTGGAATAGCTGCTCTCCACTATGTTTTATTTCTTACATGAGCTCAACTTTTGTAATACATTAGTTATTAGCATGTCATCAAGGACTTTACTACCTAATTAGTACCAACAGAAATTTCTAATTGGGTTGGTTTGGTTAGAAATTTTTGGTAATTTTTTTCTTTGAAATGATTCTGACCCAACAAATATATGATAATTTTCAAGAAAATAGGAAAGAATTTGACAACAAAAGAGATGACTAGCAGAGAAAATGGATTCTTCTAATGAGACTAATTATGATTGTAGTATGTCAATGAAGTGGCACTTACCTAGTTTCTTTTTCTTACAAATAAAAAATATCAGATACTTAAATATATAGGCATACTTTCTAACCTAAAACAAAGTCAAGTTTTCTAAAGCTAGAATACTTTCCACAACCTTAAATTTTTTTTTTTTTATATTTTCAACAAATTTATCCTTCAAAGCACTGCCTTTTAAATTTATTTAATTTAACAACACTTTAAATTTCAAGTCATTTAGATTTAAACTCTTTTAATTTTGTATTATTTAAATTCAACTCTCATTTTATCGCACTAGATCTTGTTGTGATCGTATCATAATGTAGACGCTATTTGCATTAAAAAGTAAAAAGAGAATGAATATATTCCACTCCTTAGCTGGATACTTATAAACTCGATCGTCAAATAGAGGAATCAAAGAAAAGATTGAGTTTAATACCTATAAAATCAACCATATGTCTCTAGATTTGACTCATTAGTGAAATGACTAAGGCGAGTCATTCTTTAATGTTAGGGTGGAGTCAATCCCCATAAGCAACAACAAATACTTGTTTTATAATTGAGAGAATCTCGTTTTACTCTCTTGCCACACAATTTTGCATGTTCTCTCACGAGACACGTCATAGAAAAAGTGAGTCATAATTGATTGTGTGCTCGCAACATAAACTCGTCACTCATTACCCAAGTATTCTTCATGTTATTTAAGACTTAGAGAGTTGGTGGGTTGAGATCTTTGGTTTTGAACCAAGATATTCTAGTCCACAGTCCCCAAACACGAGGCATGTAAGGGTGAAATGATTAAGAGAAAACATTATGTTCCATCGTCCCTCAAGCACGAGGCTTGTAAGGGAGAAGTGATTAAGCGAGGATATCAAGGTACACAATCTCTCAAGCAAATGAACTATAAGGGTGAAGTGAATACTGCGCATTTGAAGGTGATACCAATTGGTCAACTCAGGGATGTGCATATCTGGGCTTCATTATGGGTCATGGTGTATCAAGGGAAGTTGATGGGGATTCACTTAGGATTAGCTGTTAAACTATGGAACTAACTATGTATTTAATGCAATATGATGATTAAGCTTTCAAGAGAATGACCAAAGAATTTGGATTGCTCTTCTAAATGCATGTTTCCAATTAGAACCATTGGCGCTCTATATCAACAATAATGTCTCGGACCCTACGGATGCCTACTAGGTCTTTGGAATAAAACTTTCCTTTATAAATGAATGATGTAACACATAAACCACGACTCTTTAATATAAAAAGATAAGGGCGAGTGACTGTTTGTATGTTGGTTACCACAACTGGTGAGTGGCCGTGGTTATTAATTGGATAACGCGCTACTTATAATTACGACAGAAGGAAATAATCGTTGTGAAATAATTGATAGGTCTTGGGTTCGAATCCTACAATGCTATTCTTTGATTTTATTATTCTAGATATCGCTCTATTTATATAACAACGGTTGAATTACTTGTAATTTCAAGAGTGCGCCTAAGAGGGGGTGAATTAGGACTTTGAAAATTTATCGGTTTTTAGAAATAAGTTGTTCTTATTTTTCTAGTTTATGGTGAGAATATGAAAGCAATAAAGTACAGAAAAAAATAAAGGACACAAGGATATATCCTGATTCCCCTCACAATCTGAGAGTACTCCAATCCCCTTTCAACATGAAAGAGATTTTACTATTGTTTGTGACTTGTACAAGACCCACACAAACACCAAGAACAATCCTCTTGGATTTTATATTAAGTTCACTAAGAGCACAATCCTCTCAAAATGACTCTCTTGTCTTCCAAACAAGCAATTTATAATGACAATATAGTGCTCAAGTGTTTATGAGAATGATATGAATTTTCTGGAATGTTATGAACATACATGTAGAAACTTCTTTATGAAATATTAAGAACAAAAATACTTGTTTGAAAATTTGAGTGAAAACTATGATGTTAAATTGCAATGGAAGAGGTGACTTTTAATTTGAAATTTCATGTTTTTATAAGTGCACAACACCTCTATGAAATATGGTTAAGTTTGAGACATTTTCATGAAGGTTTGCAATAGTTTAGAATAGGGTTATTACTACTTTACCCCCCTGCCATATAAGCGAGATTCGGTTTACCCCCTCTAAAAAAAAACTTATTGGACAAACCTTGCAAAATAAAGATTCCATCAATATTGACCCTGATCAGTTTTTTTGGCCAAGATTCTTAGAATCTTGCCTACGTGGCATTTTTGGTAGTGCTTACTGTACAACACATAAGCAATGTGGCACAGTCAGCACTGCCACGTGGAATTTATTATTTTTTTTGAAATTTTTTTTAAAAAAAATTATTTTTTTTTTAAAAAAAAAATAATTTTTTTTTTAAAATTAATATTTTTTTTATAAAAAAATTTAATATTTTTTTTTTAAAAAAAATTAATATTTTTTTTAAAAAAATTAAATATTTTTTTACGTTTTTAAAAAATATTTGACAGTACCTGCGGATTTACGTACGCCTTTAAAAATACCTGCGGATTCACCAACGGATTTGACAATACCTGCGGATTTACCTACGAATTTGACAATACCTGGGGATTTACCTTTAAAAATACCTGCGAATTTACCTGCGGATTTACCTACGGATTTGACAATACCTGCGAATTCACCTGCGAATTTGACAATGGTTCATGAAAAAAACATAATTTTAAATTCAGGACAGTACTTCTTAAGTCAGTTAAAACGGTCACTTGACTTAACAAGTTCGCAACATTTTTCAAATTTCAAATTTAAAAATACTGTTTTAGAATGTTGTAAATTGTGGCGGTTTTAGTGTTGTTACGGCAGGTCAAAATGCCACTGTTTACCAAAAACTGCATGTTTGAAAAAATTAAAAATTTGTCTAATTATTTGAACCAACCTAATGCAATATCTATTGATTTATTCAAGTCAATATATTAAATTTGAAAGTGATTTAACATGGTTCAAACATGATAAAAAATCATATTTAAAAGTGATTTAACATGGTTCAAATATGATTAAAAAAATTATATTTGAAGTGATTTTGAACACAAATGACTAATGCATGCAAGTGATTTTTTGGAGAATAATTTGAGCACTAAAATTATCAATATAATTTCATGCTTGTACCTCTATCAATCAAGATCCATGTTTAATCTTAAACTTTAATCTTGAATAATTTAGTGCTAGCTTTTGCTCATGATAAGACTTGGACACTTGAATTGATACATTGTTCTCGGAGTTTTTTTCATACTTTTTGACATGATTATTTAACTGTCACTTTGTCTTCATCAAAACACATTGGATGGAGAGATCTTGACTTCACATTACTAACCGTTGTGATATTACTATCGATTAAAGTGTTACACACACTCTTCGATTTTATTATTTTTGATATCGCTCTAACCGTTGTGATATCTACTTAATATAAATGCAAAGAAGTCATGATAACCCTAGTCACATGTCGTCTTGGTAACAATCATCGCTACATATCATTTGGTAATAACTAGTATATAACCCGCGCGTTGCGCGGTTGACCTATGATATATTATCGTGATTTTATATAACTATAAAATCTAAAAAAATATATATTAAATGATGATTCAATATCACACATTTATATACACATAATTATGAATATAATAATAAAATATATGATAAAATATATTGTAAGACCATTTTTAAAAAATGAAATAATATATAATATTCTTAAATTTATAGAACAATAGTGCTCAATAACTATTCTTTTCATCTTTAAACAATTTCAAAGGTGAATAATCAAATTAAAAATTTTAATATTTAAATCTATTTATAAAATAATAGTGTTGTAGAATTATATTTTACGAAAAAGTGATACATAATCAATAAATAAGAAAAAAAGACAATTAATCATTAAGTAACGTCAATTAAGTAAAATATTCTATTTTCTAAATTTATTGTTATTTAGAAACAGGTAAATTTTATAATTGAAAGACCGATAAATTTATGTGCATCATTATTACTACAAAAGTAAATAACATATATCAAAATAAATATGAGTATAAAATGTAATTTATATAATAATAAAAATGTATACTATAGAAGAAAATTAGAACTTATATCCTAAAGAAAGCACAAATCGTACCATTGTAGAATTGTGAAGAAAGAGGAAAGAAATTAAACCAAAAAACTAAATAAAAATCAATACAAAAATAAAAAACATTTTTTTATTACAAAATAAAAAAAAATAAAAAAAACATCTTTAACATAAGTATATGTATTAAAATTTATAGAATTTAGATTCTCCAAATGAATGCAATAGATGTATATTTCAATATTCGTTCTAAGATTGTTATTTGTAGGAGCTTGTGCCTATTAGACCCTCTTTCAAATTGCAAAATATGCAGAGTAATAATTAGAAATTATATTAGACAATATGAGTATGAAATGAATTTGAATATGATCATAATAGTATTTATGAAATATAATCAAAATAGTAAGATAAAATTTATTCGAAAAAATATGGATATGAAATAGATTTGAATAGATGTAAAAAAATATGGAACCTTCCAAAAGCTTTTGGATTACACAATGAATCGGTATAGAATAGTTCACTCATTCATTCATACTTTGTCAAGTTATTCATCAAATTCTAAAATATAAATGGAAAGAGAAAGTGAGAGGAAATTGTCTATTTAAGGAAGAAAGGAAACAAATTTATCTTTTAGAATAATAGAATGATAGTATGAATGGCAGTTTCATAAAACTCATCAATTTTCTAAACATATATTAATTTTTGCAATAATTATAAAATTTGTAACTATTTTTTGTTCCAAAAATAAATTGTAATTAAATTAGTAATTATTGTTGAAATACATTTTATAAGATTAGAAAAATTTGTTGTTCATTCTTTATATAATGAGATTAATCACCAATAATGAGATTTTTATAATGGATAATCACAATAATAATGAAATTAAACTCTAATAATGAGATTAGTAAAATTATTGATGATAACATTAAACACTAATAATTATTGTTGAAACACATTTTTCAATAAAATAAATCGAGCAAGAATAAAATTATTTGTTACTTTATATAAAATTTATTTATGAATACATATAATATAATTATATAAAATATACTATTTGATTAATCTATGTAGTGTCCGTGATTCGAAATAAAGAAAAACCAAAAAATATTTTTTTAGAGACATATATAATATATTATATATATAAGATAAATGAGAAGAACATGAAGTTTTAATTATTATATATAATATTTATTATATATTAAAAACTTACAATTTTTTATATATGTCGTAAATGATTTTGTATTCATCTTAATAAGTAGTAAATAATTTATTATATAAGTATTTTTGTTTTCATTTACATTATAAATTTATATTTATTTTATCATCATATCACCTATATTTTAAAAGATAGACGATATTATAATGTGAACATCACTGCATGAAATTTATATTTCTCCACAAAATAAAGGATGCTCTTTCTTTTATAAGTTTTTGTTTATTAAGATTAACAATATATAATTGTAATTTGTTGTAAAATTTATTTGTGAATTTTAATCTATATAAAAAATTTTGGCACATATAATTTTTTTGCCAGATTAATATTTGGGACAATACAAATTTATTTTAAAAATTTAATTTTATCTAAATTATCATAAACTTTATAAAAAATCGTTTTGATAATTATTATTCTAATTATATAGTTATATAATTATTCAGATAAAACATATATAAATTATAGAAACATTTAAATTATAATAACAAAAAATATGTAAATTAATATACTATTAAGATAAAATAAGTACAAAATATACGAAATTAAAATATAATTATCAACATTTAAAGTTATGTAATAATAACATAAAATTCAAATGACTTTAAAATCATTATAATATCATTAATATTCTTCATCAACATATATGATCAACTCTTAGAGAAAAGAAAACTATAAAACTTTTAATTTTATAATTTATAATTTATACACTAAAATTCTTATGAAGGTACAACTAAAAATCATAACAAAAATTACATCAATAAAAGAGAAGAGTTTTATTTGACGCACATATTAGGACTAAACCGTGTACTTATTTGAGCGATCATTTCAAAGTCTTTCCCAGCCGTAATGATCCAACAACATTCATCCTCTTCTTTCTGATTCACATAGAAAAACCATATCAATAGATTCAGATGAAAAAATTATATCAATAAAAAGAAGAGTTTAAATATTTGTAATAGAACAATATGGTCTCTATTATGCCATACAAACCAAGACATATATGTAAAAGAGAAGAAAAAAAAACTATTACAAAAAATTGAAGATTACCAAAAAGATTTGATGTACAGATGATGATAAACCAATATCAGATATTTATATACACGATGATTGTGCATATAGATAGAACATAACAAATAAAAATAATAATAATTTATTAAATAAAATTTATATATACAATAAATGGGTGAATGATTACAATTAAATAAAAGGAGTTACAAAATAGCAACAACAAAAAACAGTTCAAAAATTTATATTACATATTTATTTCATCAATACTAATTTTAAATTATTCTTATATTCTATCTGCTTCATTTTTTTATTTATTATTATCGTTACTATTTTTTCTCAGTAATTTTTATGCATTTTAAGTTATTCATCCATGTTGGTCAAAGAATTTGTTTTAGTAATATAGAAGATTATTATATTCATAAAAATGCAAAGGTTAAATTTTTATTAGTTTTAATTTATTAAGTGACTACAAATTTATAAAATAAAATTTTTAAAAGTTTATAATATTTAACGGTTATAAGAGTTATAAAAGGAGTAAAATGCTTTAAAGAGGATTAATTATGATATAAATTTAAAAAAATATTAATGACATTTATTTAACAAATTTTTGTAAACAAAATTTATTTGAGACTTATCTCTAAAAGAAATGTAAAATTTTATAAAATATTTTAAAAAAATGGAAATCTTAATTGAGAAGCTTTGTAAATATGCCACATAAGCATCAAATTATGTGAGAATGCCACATCAGCAGGTTGTATCTAGGGTTGTCATCATCACAACCTTACATTTAGATTAAGTAGATAAATTTAAAAAAATATTAATGACATTTATTTAACAAATTTTTGTAAACAAAATTTATTTGAGACTTATCTCTAAAAGAAATGTAAAATTTTATAAAATATTTAAAAAAAATGGAAATCTTAATTGAGAAGCTTTGTAAATATGCCACATAAGCATCAAATTATGTGAGAATGCCACATCAGCAGGTTGTATCTAGGGTTGTCATCATCACAACCTTAGATTTAGATTAAGTAGATTCTAAATAAAAACCCTAATTATTCAAACTCTATATTAAAATAAAACAAATAATAATAATAATAATAATAATAATAATAATAATAATAATAATAATAATAATAATAATAATAATAATAATAATAATAATAATAATAATAATAATAATAATAATAATAATAATAATAATTACTCTTGTTGACATTATTCTTGTCTAAGACATTATTCTTGTTGACTTTAAACAAAAGAAGTTTAATTTAAATCACTCACCAACAACTCTAACCTTCTAAGAAAAAGTGCAATATGTCATTTGTCGTCAAATTTTGAACAATTTTCAAGTATGAAGTATGAACACACCACCATAAACCACGTGAGAATCTTAAGTGCTCTAACCAATGCTTTAAAGAAGACTAAGAAATGATGAGTAGTATTAGTGGTTAGTACGACATAAATTGCAAAGAAACAACAAAGAAATGATTTGATTTTGAGAATCAAATAAACAATGAAATAGTTCATAAAATAATTGTTTAATTAAATATGTTTTTAAGTTTAATCTCCAATAAAAAATTATTAATCTGTGGTGCCATTAAAAAAAAATTAAAATAAAAGAGTGATTTAATTGAATATATGATTGAAATTGATTGACATTATAGAACAGTGCATCACTCATTTTCTCTATGTTTTTTCAATTAAACTTAAATATTCATAAACTTATATATATATATATATATATATATATATATATATATATATATTGGAAAAACGGCTCCGGCTCGCGGGGAAAACCCGTTTTACTCGCACTTTTTCGCGGGGCGGGGAAAGGTTTTAGGCCCGCTCCCTTTAGTGTGTCCGCCCCGCCCCGCCCTGTTTTTTTGCGGGCATGAACTTTTTCATACAATTTTTCTATTTTTAAGCCTAAAAGGTTCAATGTCCGCGGACTTTCCCCGCTCCGCCCTCAATTTTTTGCGGGGCGTGGCAAGGTTTTAGACTCGCACTCTCTAATATGTCCGCCCCGCACCGCACCGTTTTTTCGCAGACTTTTTCGGAACGGGCCTAAACGGGGCGGGCATGCCTGTTTGCCACCCCTATATATATATATATATATATATATATATATATATATATATATATATATATATATATATATATATATATATATATATATATATATATATATATATTAAGGGTTGTCTAATATAGACCTCCCAAAAAAATTGTAACTATTAAAAGAAAAAATGAAAAGTATTTTCTTGCAATTTATTTAAAATAGTAAAAAAAAAAATCAGTATTCTTTTTTTAAAGAATATATTATATTGATCCATATATCAACTAAAATGAAGAAAAATTGTTAGATATGTGTCAAAATTTAATGTAAAAAATCATTTTGGTACTCTAATTTCACATGGAGTAAGTCATATGACTAATAATTATGTTGTTGAAATATTATTGCTGCGGGAAACTATTGCATGTTCTTGATGTTCACAACTTAATCATTTGAGAAAGACTAAAATTTAAATAATCAATGCTCGAAAATTCGAAAGTATATATATGCCTGTTTGTTTTATGTTCCTTTAGAAAAATTATCTATTCAATAAATTTTGTGCCTTTGGAAGTTATAGTGTTTTTAAGTACCATATTTGAATGGTTTTAATATCACATTTGAGACTATTTCTAAAACGACTTCTAAATTATGCAGTGGGACAATCAATATATTTTGTAATTGGGTTGTTTTATTTTGAAGTTTTCATGTTTGATAATGTACATGTTTGAATAATTTTATACAGGGTTGTGAAACATCTTAAGGATAAAGATAGCAATTTAATATGTTCTAAAAACTTTTACATTAACAATGTATAACAATTAATCTCATTTCAACACCAAACTTTGGATTTGAACTCAAGTCAATTTAAATAGAATGTTCAACCATTTTAGCTTACCACGTAGGGCGTAGGGCATGTTTACAATTTCGTGATTGGCACTTTAGTTCAAATTGGAATATATTTACAATAATATAGAAAAATATTTCGATTATTTTCATTCATCGCGAATCTCTATAATATACAAGAATTACATCATTCATAATAAAATATTAATGGGTTAAATATACAACGCCCCTTGCCATTAGGGCGACATTCGGTTTTGTCCCCCTGAAGTTTTTTTTGTAATCATTCTCCTATAAAATAAAGATTATGTTTTCAGACCCCCTGTTCCTTGTTTGGCTGACTGGGCATGGAGAATCTGTCTATGTGGCTTCTGAAAATTGATGACATGGCATTGTTGTTTTATTTTTCATGTTAAAGCATAAAAATAGTCTCAAAAAAATTAATTCCAGTGGGAATTGAACCCATAAACACCAAGATGTTCATCCAAGCATCCTCTATTAGTAGTACCACGATTATTATTAAAACTCGCGTCCACAATACATTTCAGCCACCCTGTGTTAGGCGGATTCCAAACTGGAGGGGGATGATCGGTGTTTTCGATATGATTCCAATTTTGCGCTGAAAACCAATCCTGCCATCTATAAAAAGCTTTCATATCAAGTGTAAAAGCTTCTTCATTCTCATTATTCCAAACAACATTGTTTCTATTATTCCAAATCACATCTAACATAACAGCAAAACGCCCTGCAGTTCGACTATCCTCATTGGTACAAATATCAAAAATAATAGATTTGGTATCATGTAAAGATTGAAGGTGGGATATTATAATATCATACAAACCTGCTGCCCTCAAACAATGAAAAATAGTCACACACCCAAAGAAAATGTGCCAATTGTCTTCCACCCCATTCTCACAAAGTTGACATTCAGACGGACATTGTACATGATGTTGACGAAGTCGAGTGCGAGTCGGTAAACAATCCCTACAAATTCTCCACAAAAGATGTTTGATTCTAGGTTGAGCTTTAGTACTCCAAAGCCTCCCCCAATTACCATTCACCATTCTAGTCACACTCGATTGCTTCGCCATAGTATATAACCGGAGCGAACGCTATATTCACCATTTTGCTCTTCCTTCTAAATCCATCTATCCTCCCCCACTTTCTTCACCAATGGAACCTGGATGATATCCTCAGAATCTATATGATCAAATAAATTACGAATCAAATCAACATCCCACTGCTTCAAATGCGGAACCATCAGATGACTAAGTTTAATGTCATACACACCTTGCTTTTGAGGTCCTCTGACACAACCCTCTATTTTACCTCGCAACCACGACTCATTTATCACTGGAATTGAAATTCCATCTCCAATCCCCCACCTGCAACCAATAGTTAAAACATTTCTAGCTTGCCAGATGCTTCTCTTAACATAACTAGGATTGTTACCAATAGCCGCATGAAAGAGAGAGGTTTTTGGAAAGTAGCTGGCTTTATAGATTCTCGGAACAAGAGCCTGAGGACAAGTTAACATTTTCCAACTTTTTTTTGCTACCATTGATAAGTTAAAGGCTCTTAGATCTCGGAAACCCAGTCCACCATCCTTCTTAGAACACGCTATCCTATCCCACACCATCCACCTAATACCCTTATTATTAATACCTCCCCCCACCAGAAAGCATTTAACATTCTCTCAATAGCATCGATCGCACCGTCCGGGATAATAAAGATACTCATGGTATATGATCAGATTTTATCATGACTTCTTTCGCCGCTTTAGATAAGGATCTCCCTTTCCACGAGTTAATTCTCTTCCAAATTCTATCTTTAACAAACGCAAAGGTAACTTTTTTGCTTCTTCCTATCATAAATGGAAGGCCTAAGTATGTGCCGGTACCAAGAACATGACGAACTCCCATAATACGGGCCAAATCCTCCCGAGCCGGTTTAATCAAATTTCTGCTAAAGAATACTTCTAATTTTCTCAAATTAATCTCCTGGCTTGAAGCTTCTTCATAAATTTTTAGGACTTTCATAGTGTGTTTCACCTCGGATAAATTAGCCATGCAAAACAAAAAACAATCGTCAGCAAAAAGCAGATGGGACACACTAGGTGCCCCTCTGCATATCTGGATCCCATGAATATCGCCACTAGCCACTGCTCCTTTTTATAAGAGCTGAGAGTCCTTCTGAGATTAGAATAAACAGATATGGGGACAGTGGATCCCCGTGTCTCAATCCTCTTCCTGGTTTAATTGGTCCAACACTGTCTGTATTAACAAGAATTGAATAGTTAACCGTCGTAACACACATCATCACCCATTGAATCCACTTTTCTGCAAAACCCATTTTGCTAAGCATACAACACAAAAAAAAAAACCAATCAACCTCTATCGTAAGCTTTGCTCATATCAATCTTGAGGGCCAGGTGAGCCATGTTACCCCTTGTCTTCCTTTTAAGGGCATGAATAATCTCGATAGCAAACATAGCATTATCAAGGATGGATCTACCTTCCACAAACGATGAATGCTCTTCCACCATACATTTGCCTAAATATTTCTTCATTATGTTAGGTAGCCGCTTAGAAATAATTTTGTAAACCACATTACATAATATGTTTTATAAATATATACATATTTTGTCACACTCTTGCAGAAAAACCAAACGAATCAAATTCAACATAAACATAGTTATCGGTAGTAAATTTAAAAATAAAGATTAAATTTTCAATCAATTTCGATGCATGAAGGATATTTCTTAAAGTTAATGGAGGGGTGACGGGGTAAATTGGCATTTTCAAAACTGTGAATAGGAATAGAATGACCATTTCTAGCAATAATACTATTACTTTTTCTAAAATTAAAACAAAATGAGAGATTATCGTGCATAGATGTCATATGAGATTTTGCAGCGTTGTCCGTGTATCAAGATGGATCGGGCTGAGCAAGATGGGGAGTGTGAAGATCAGTTTTTTTATCTATTGGATTTAGCCAAGTTGTAGTAAAAATAGCAGGTTACGACTTAGATCCCAAAATGCCAGCTTGTTGAGTTTTTGGACCAGCATCGTGCTCGTCCCAATAAGTAGGATATGGGCATGGAGGAGAAGATCAAGGAGAGAACTACTGCCATTGTTTCCAAAAAGAAAACAATTGCAATTGTGAGTGTTGTTTGTGACCACCACCAATGTAATGGTGTGAACCATTATTGTACAAACTTCCCCTACCAGAGCTTCGATCCCTATTATCGTAGTTGGAATTTCTTCCTGTGTTATTGCGACTATTGTTGTTTTTGGATTTGTGATGGGGATTGCTTTGAGGAGAGGCATGAGGAACCATATTTTCATCAGAGTTTTGCGATTTGGAAAGTAGAGCCTCCGAAGATGAGGAGTTGTCAGATTCAAATCATTATTGACTCTTCCAGTTCTACTCGAAATTGTCATTTCAAATATTGGTAAGGGATCATGTTGCTAGAAGTATGTGATGAATCTGGCATATGAGTCAATGAGCTCAAAGATCATCTTCAAACAAGACGAGTATTTTTTATCGGAGAATCAACATTATCAAGTAGATTGACAAGGAGTTTGAGGCAGTTGCAATAAGCTTTGGTAGACGGAAAATCTTCCAAATTCATGTTGGTGATTTGATGTTCGAGGTGGACTTCTAAATCCTAAACCATAAACCTTAAACCATAAACCATAATGGGTAGTTATATGATAATATGCACATATTTGAGTTCAATTTAGAATTTTCCACTTCTCTGCATTATGTGTGTGAATTTATGTACTATATTATTTGGTGAGAAAAATATATCTTTGATTTATTGAAAAATTTCAAAATAGAAAAAATAAAGAACACAATAAAAACACATAAACATAACCTTGAAACTTCAAAACAGGAGAAAAATCATGATTGTTGTCAAATAACTACCATAGAATAATGCTGTAAATTTTTTTACAATACTTAAACTATTTTCAACCATCCAATAGCCTCAAGGCACTCATACTCTCCAAATCAAATATTTAACTACATCTCACAACACTTTAGCACAACAATATTAAATAAAAGATTAAAAAATCCAATACAAGTTTAAAGTGTTTTTTACTAATGCATCTTATGACAAAGCACTATAATAATTGTTGAAGTTGTGTAGTTGCAAGTGACTATACTCGGTAAGATAGAGTATTAAAGTTCTTTTGAACTATGATTGTCGGTGAAGACAATATAATTTGATGGGGAGTATAATAATTGTATATTTTTAACCAACACCATCAATCTCCACCTTAACTGAGAATAATACATCAACTTCTATTTTCTTCACCGACAATCATAGTTCAAAAGAACTCTAATACTCTATCTTACAGTGTATAATCCCTTGAGACTACATAACTTCAACAATTTTAACATTGTCTTCACCGACAATCGTAGTTCAAAACTATCATAGTCTACGGGAAGAATATAATCACTTGAAGATAAATAATTCTAGAAATTTTCATATTAGTCCAAAAGAACTATCGTACTCCACCATGAAGAATATATTTCACTTAAAGTTAAACCACTATAAAAAATTTCACACGTCGAAAACCAGGCTAAAAACTTAAGGTGCAACTTCCATGCTGACATGAAGTTCTTCAACCACTAACATAATCTCTACGCACACATTCCATTAATGTCAATCAACTTCTATGTACTAACCAACATCTTGTGTAATCCTAATTATATCAACAAACCTTTGACTTGAATTTTTCACAAGTCAAAAATATTTTTCCATCAAACTTCTCTAGCCTAAATTGCAAAATGGAACTTGTGACTAAAAATCAACACCACTATTTTTATTTTATCATGTGGAAATCTTTGATACCAGTTGTTAGATCAAACCGAAATCTTTGATACCAGTTGTTGGATCGTTGAACGCATAAGGAACAATAGGGACAATGCTTATGTACCTCGAGAGATGGAGACGTCACATCTTCGCATAAAACCTTAAAGTACTGGGCATATGGATCTCCTTGCTTATAAGTCAAACATTCTACTCATTTATATGTGATGTGAGACTTAAACACTCACACTTTCACATAATAAGCTCCCCCGCGACTATATGTCTCCCACATCGTATAACGGGATCCAATACATGATCCAGTTCCCCCTCCCTACTTAGTCAAACCAAGGCTTTGAAACCACTTGTTAGGAAGTCTATGGGAGGCGGGAGCAATAACACGATCAATGCTTCAAGACCACAAGAGGGAGACGCCACATCTCCACTCAAAACCTTAAGGTAGAGGTGTATATTTTACTTGAAGTTAAATGACTCCAAGAATTTTCACATGTCAAAAATCACGCTAAAAATTTATGGTGCAACTTTCATGTTGGCATAAAGCACTTCGACCACTGTCATGATCTCTCAGCACACATTGCATCAATGTCAATCAACACTCGTGTGTTAACCAACATTTTGTGTAATCCTAATTGTATCAACACAATTTTACTTTTTTTCACACGTCAAAAACGATTCTTCCATCAATTTTCTCTTACCCAAACTACGTACTCAGCAGAATTTGTGAGCGCAACTCAACAACACACCCTTCTTTTCTAATGTAAAAGATCAAACAAAATTACAACTATAAAATATACTAAAGATTCATACCCTTGGATCGAACCAAAAAATTGTGATACTAATTGTTAAAAACTTTAAAAAAAAAAAATCAATAATGGTATCAATACTCCATTACCTCAAGGGCGTGAGATGCCACCCAATTTAATGAATGAAAAATTTTAATTTGTTAGTTATTTTGAGGGATAATGTAGCCGTACAACTTAATATAAAATGCTTATAAGGAATAGTCGCTTGACATAGTGATTACTCTTTGACTAACAAGGGCTCCCCCATTAGAATAACTATAAGTGCCCCAAATTGTTCCATTGCTGCTTTGTTTTTTATTTGTCATTAGAGAAATCAAACCCTAGTTGACTAGTTTCACAAATTTGACCCACAAGTGCCCCAAATATTTTTAAATTAAGACATTAGATAATTAAAAGTAAATATAAATTAACAATTAATCACTCATAAACGACATTAGGAACTTTGCATCTATAATATTATAATCTAAAAAATTTAAAAATTTAAACTTTAGATAATTAAGGGTCAACAACATATATGAGTGTGTCCATCCATATTTGAATGATATATATATATATATATATATATATATATATATATATATATATATATATATATATATATATATATATCAAGAATGAAAGAAGTCTCACCCACTTAAACTTGTATGATTACTTCTTAGGCTATGTGGAAATGGAAGAGTTGAGTCAAAGAACAAAAGTTTGAAATGAATAGGTGTGATCCATTATACTTGATATATATTAATCACCCTTTTTCTTCTTATATGTATATACTAATAATATACTATACACTCCATGGCTAAAACTATCTACCTACTATGGTGGATTCAAATCCAGAGAAGGAGGAAAACATGGTGAAGATGAAGATGATGATTCCATGATTACGGCACACAGGCTGAAGCCAGGCAAATTATTGATGAAAGCCTACTTTAATTCCAAGTATTTTATTACTTATACAAATATGGTTAGAATGTTGCTAATTAATTGAAGCTTATACTCAAAGTTCACTTTCTATGATTTTATACATGCTTTATTTAGAAATTAATTGACAAGCTATTTAGTTAGAAATTTAGAAGGAATTGTAGTAGTATTTTTTTTGTTTTCTTTTCAAGTTTTGCACCTTTTATGAAATTTGGGTTTAATTTTTTATGTGATTCTTGTGTATTCATGATTTCTTTTAATCTATATATATATAAGATGTCATATATAAGTAACCAGTCTCTTATTTATTTTGTGTGGGAGAGAGATTACAGAAGTGGAATACAGTGTAGAGTGTTATGATTTGTGTTGATATTTTTTATTTTGAATCCACCAACTAAACTCTACAAGAGCTATTTGTCATGACTAAGAATCAAGAGAAAACATATACCAGAATCAAGAGAAAACATATACCAGAAGTTTTGCAATTAAAAAAGGAAATGTATAGTTGAGGAAATGTATCACTTCACTCTTATAAATCTAATGCGATTGATAGTTTTTGCAAAATAAAATGCTTATTCCTAACAAACTGTGAAAACAAGGGAGACAAAATCTCAATCATTCATTATCATCACTATTCTATGATTTCTATTAAAAAGAAAATTAAATTTATAATAAATTAAAAATTATCTTTTAAAATAATGACATATGTACATTCTTGTCTTTTTTCTTCAAATTGTTTTGTAATAACTAGTTTTTGCAAAATAATCAAAATCTTTAACTTCCGTGCCATCACTAGCCTATGAAAAAAGCTTTTAATTTATTTAAATAGAATTTGAAATTTTATATAAAATAGTATTAATTTTTGACAAATTTTAATATTATTCAGATAATATTGAATTTCTATTCTTTGTTGGTAATTTATATGTAAAATGTAGTAATTTGGAATTAAAAAAAAAAATAGAAATCACATTGATTGAATATTAACTCCTATAGAAAAAACTACATTTCAGATACTCAAATTGCTCTAATGTTTTCATGATACATTAAAGTAACTTTTTTAACATGATAACATAGTTCCAAAAGTAAGTTGTGAAGGCAACATGATTCAACACTATATTACACACGCCTTTGTTTTCTGCATCGACACTTAAATATTATAAAGGGTTCCGTGTTGGAACCAAAATCGGTGTAAGTTGATGGTTACACTACAAGAAATTTGCCATTTACCAACGGCAGAAATCCGTTGGTAAAGGTCCAAAAACCGTTGCTAAAGGTAAAAATACTTATACCAACGGACGTTTGGTTCCGTCAACTATAATTCTCTATACCAACGGTAAATTTCAGTCTCAATATGTTATACCAACAGAAGTTTTCAAGTGTTGGAAAAATTTTGGAGCTATAACAACGGCTAATTACACTATTTAATAACTTGACCCATCACTTATTTCCGTTGGTATAGGGCGAAAATGGCTGTTGGTATATTTCTCTTTTTTTTTTCAATTTTAAAAATATTTCTTTTGTATTATTAATAATTTTTAATAATCAAATTTTGATAATACTTTCTATATGCACTACACAAAATTTAAAGCAACATTAACAAAAATTTCAATTATATTATCAAAATAGCAACTCTTACAAATATATATATATATATATATATATAATTTAACTATTGTTACAAACTTAAAATTAACAATAGCTAAATCATGTCAATCCTAGACAACTTAAAAACAAATTGTATCTACTTAATAGCCTATAACTTTCATCTTCAAATTTCAATCTTCAAGTCTCTCGTACTAGCTTGTATTCTCCCCCTACAAGAATTTAAAGAAAATGGATAGTAACACAATTTAATATAGATAGTATCACTCTTAATAATATTATGTTGTGCTGCAACAAATGGTAATTATAATAAAATCTAAAATTGTTTTTTTCGAGAAAAATAAGTGCATAGAAAGAAGTCCCAAATTATAACATATTTAGCAATGATTTTTATGATATAGTGATAAAAAGAGTAGCATGATCCCTAACTTACATGGCTTTTATTAAACAAGACTCTCTACTTCAAGGCCATCCAATACTTCCTGAATAGTAACAAATCGACAATTTTCTATGAAAAGTTGTGCTGCAACTCCAATAGCAACAAACACTAATCCATCTTAAAGCAATTTCCATCATTATAATAAAATAAACTTGAATCATTTCAAAACTTACATGATGTTAGTTCAGGTGTAAACTTCTGTAGCTGGCGTAGAATAATTTCAAACCCATTCAAAGAGCACTACCATTTCCGCAAAATGAATGAAATTTGAAAGATAACATATAGAAACTATACAGTTAAAATTATGTTTAAAAAGTTAATACAAGTTTCAGGACTTCAAGTTGCTTACTTTTCATTGGTATCAGCTTGTTCTTGCAAGTAGCCTTGTATCTGTCAATTTGTGTGCAAAAACACTGCACTACTAGGATCAACATCCTATACCATGCTACTTTGAGGGTCTTCATCAGAACTTGCTCCTCTCACATTACTACTCTGTTTTGATACAAAATCGGCAGACACTTTGAGGGTCTTCATAAGCCTACTGTTACACCTTCTCCCACATTTCACTAATTCCTATAATAATCATATAAATATTAAAGTCACAAAAGGAATGTAGCAAAACATCATACCTCAAACGAAAGCAAATTAAAAGCAAGTATATATCGACTAAGAAATAACCCCAAATTACGGTTGGCATCCAAAATAACTTGGTCATCTTCAATAGCAAATGAATTAGGACCTCCAAGAATTCCTAAAAAACAACATTTCCATGTCAATAAACACAAATCATCTTCTAGAAACAATGGCGATAATTAACTTCGTATATCGGCAAAGAAGTTAAACAAATCATTAGGTGATGAGATAGACGAGAGTCTACTTATCAACAAAATCAATAAGCCAAGGTGCTTCCCGGTCTTGATTTATCAGTTTGAATTGATGAATGAGTTCATCCAATTTTGGCTCCATAATAACATCACATGATTGCACATATCACTCATTGATGAATGAGTCTACCCCAAAAATGGGTAAATATAAGTCAAAATTCAAACATTGAACTCTAAAATTGTCAAAAATAAACCCCCAATAAATTATTTTCTACTAAAACAGAAAGTTGAATGGTATCTCCATGACCGAGTTGCCCTGTATGAATAACAATCTCATGAATTAGAAAAACAAAACAACATAAATAAATAATAAATAATTTCAAAAAGATATTAGAAATTTATATTTATATCTCTTGTTTTCCTATGTATCAAAACATCCTTCACAGTCCAATACAAGCATTGACAAGATAACAAATCCATGAAACCACACAAAAAATGAACTGAACAAAGATTACATAAATTTTAAACACAAATCATAACATAAAGCACATAAACTTAGAAAAAATTGGGATAAAATTGAAATTAGGGTTTTGAAATTGTTTTTGGTACTTTCAGATTTAGAAGAAATTAAAGGTTAAGGAGTCACCCGAATTTAATAATAGTTTGTTGTTAGGAGAGGAGAAGCGTGAATCTGGACAATCGAAGAAAAAAAGATGGGAACGAACATTATCTCGTTTGATTGTGAACAAAATCTATATTTAAGTCTTACCTTTGCAATTTCACGGATTCGAATTCGAATGAATGAAGAAAAAAGGAAAAGAAGCCACCTCTAAATAGGAGATAAGTTCTTAAGGCATGCTGGAATAGGCCACGTACAGAGAGGAGTTAGTGTTGAAGGTTGATTATGGGAGGAGATAGAATAGGCTTGCATAAGAGAGAATTTGAGAGATTGCAGATAGTAGGGATTTAAATGGTGATTCACGGAGAATGTGATTTTAGGGTCTATTTGGTTCAAATGAAGGGAGGGGAGGGGAGGGGAGAGATTTTAAAAGAGGGAAACGGAGGGGAGGGGAGGGGAGGGATTTTCTTTAATCAAATAAGTGTTTGGTTCAAAATAAGAGAGGGGAGGGGAGGGGATTTAATTAAAAATATGTTTGGTTCCGGAGGAGAGGGGAGGGGTTCTATTCATAAATTACATTTTTACCCTTATGTTCTTATATAAGTGATATAATATTTAAATATGAAAAATTCATAAATATTTTATTGATAATAAATTTTTTAATTGAGGGATTAAAATGTTATAATTTATCATAACGATAATAATTTGAGTACACTTGATTCAAATTATAACTCTCCGACACAAATGAAACTATATGTTAATAACAATTTTTAAATAGTGATGAATCATCTAACAAAAATAATACATAAAATAAGTTATTGTTAAAACTAATAATTTAAATTTTTTAATAAAATAAATAAAAAAAGTGATTGATTTAAAATTTGATATAAAAAAAATATAATAGGATGAATAACAAAATTAAAAGAAAAAAGAACATAAATAAACACTAAAATAATTATAAAAATAATGCAATTTATGATTTGTATTAAGTAAAAAAAATTGAAGGTGAATAATAGTTATAATAAGTTGATGGAAATAATCAAGAAAAATCACATAGAGGAGAAGCATTAACAAAAAAGAAAATAAATAATTTTGAAATATTAAAATTAAACTGAGGATATTTTAGTAAATATAATGATTTTTTACGTATTAAAATTCAGATTCCCTCCAAATCCCCCCAATTCGGAGAAACGCAAAAAGTGAGGTTTGGAGGGATTTTGCTCCCCTCCCCTCCCCTCCCCTCCCTTCCCCTCCTTAAATTTGAACCAAACATAATTAATTAAAAATTTCCCCTCCCCTCCCCTCCATTTACTTCGAACCAAACACACCCTTAGGGTTTTAGAAACTGTGAAAAGAGAGAGCCCGCATGATCGAAAATTTTAGGGGAGTAGAAATAATTAAATTAAATTAAATATTAACTAATAATAATATTATTATAACCTCGTGAACTGTACAAAACTATACCCACGGTTGATTGGATTCACTCGTAGGAATATGATATCTATACCTACGGTTTTAGTAACCGTCACTAGAGACTTCCGTTGGTATATGGCAAATTTGTTGTAGTGTTAGGAATTTCGAATTGGTGGTTATGATCTCTAATACGGTGAAGTGAGTTGGACCTGCAAGGTTAGCACTCCAGTGCTCAAGTTAATTTATAATTCAAGATGAGTGTAGTAAAAGTGGATATCAGAATAGTGTGCATTGAGTAACATGGGTGGCGGTTTATATATGTTGGGTCATTTAGAGTGGACTGAAATTTGATTGCGAATTGGCTTTTGGGACTTTGACTGGTCCAGAGCAGGTGCCCCAAAGGCTTGTCGGGCAACCACTAGCCTGGGAAGTCTTAGCAATCGTGGCCGGCCTCTAAGGATGTCATTCAATTTTCGTCAAAAGTGGAAATGCCTTGGATCAAGAGTAAAAGTAACGGCGAACAGTTCATTAAATTCCTTCCCATCATTGAAACATTTTGCTACTCTTTTCTAACATGTGGCTCAAGGTGACTAGTTAGGGCATGGCGCGACTTATAATGCACTTGAAAGAACTTAAGTTTGTTTATGTTTCCAAGGAGGAATCCAGCCATAGATGTTTTAACTTCTCGCTTCCTTTGATTTGGTATATTGCTTGCCTTCATATATATATATATATATATATATATATATATATATATATATATATATATATATATATATATATATATGGGGGGTTGAGTGTTGATGAAAATTTTTGTAACCCTTGAGAGTCAGTTTCTATTTGGGAGTGCATTTCTCTCTTCCTTCCCAAGAGTATTTACTAAGGTAGTTGCAGTTTCTTGCTCAAGCTTTCATTTTTCCCATTACACTTTGCTTTCTCGTCATCTTCTACTTTACCATGTATTTCCTTACCTTAATATTTTAATATCTTCAGTATTTTCCTTACCTCGGTCAATATGAGTGGTAATCTTATTAGCTTGGTTAGCGATTCGGAGAGCAATGCATCTCCCATAATGACAACGGGGTATCTGTGGTTCAAATCCTCCCCATTTGTCTATGATCGTCTGCATCTTGAGGTCATTTATATAACCAATTATTCGGAAAGACTCTATGTAGGTTCTCATAATGAGGGAGGTTTCTCTATGGACTCTTCTTTCGACACTTTCTTCTCTGATGACGACACTGAGGGCGATCATGTGGCTGCTTCCATGCCTCACTTCTTCTCATGCTGCCGAAACTCTGACTTATCCTGCTTTGGTGACTACGGAAATGTTGGTTGCTAGCTTAATGATGAAGTGTGCTAGATATTATATTCATACTTATCAAAAATCTTACAATCAAAACCCCAATGATATCATCATCAAGGACCATTTGGAGTGCAAGGGTTAAATGAATGAAGTTTACAAGCTTAAACCTTCTGAGCATTTTAAGGCTACGGAGATAATATGAACCACCTCTGTCTTAAGTACTGACCTTCACCAGGATGCATTTCTGATCGGTCGGTCCTTCTGGTAGATTTAGAAAAAGGATATGTAGTCCCTTTGATGAGTGACCAGTTCCATTTTATGAGTGCTTGTTCACCAGGATAAATCTATAGTTGCCTATGTCTAAATTTGAGGTGGTCGTGTTGAAGCACTTCAAGGTTGCCCCCTCTCAGCTTCAACTAGTATCCTAGGATTATATGTAGATTTTCCAATTTTGGTTAGAATACAGGTCTTAGAAACCTTCTCCTCGATTTTTTTTCACATTTTTAAGCTCTTTCAAATGCTGAAGAAGGTTGTTCATGATTATGGTTTCGTCGCCAACATTAGCTTGAACAATATTCATGAAGGTGGTATGGTTCAACCTCAAAAGTTAACTTAATTACTTAGATCAAACGGTAAAATGTTGTGGCTTATAGCAAAGTACACCAATTTCGCCACAAAGTTCTCTTGTTTTTGCTTTCCCGACAACATCTTCAACTCTGCCTTTGAGAACTAGTAAATCCACAGCTTTTTGAACCCTTAGGTTAGCAGTATGGGATGCAAGATTGTACAAAGTGTTTTCTTCGGGCTCTTTCTCCGTCACCTCTTTAATTCGCACTCTTAATTTGAACCACCACCAGTACTCTTAATTTCCCTCAAATGAAACAAGTAGTTATAACCATCATTTGAAAACCCTAATTCCAGAATCTTCTTAGTTCTTCCTCACATCGTTCGGCAAAGGACCACTACCTTCAACAAACTTGTCGTCGCTGTCAAACTCTGTATCGTTGAAGGCAGCCTCGACCTTGATTAGTGATGAAAAGTTGAATTTTGGTAGATGGGTTTTGTTAACAAAGCTTGATTGTGGTGAATGAGATAAGATTATGTCTGGTGGTTTCAAGGGTGGCGGTAGTACTGGAGTTTGATCAAAAATCGTTGTCGGCGGTGGCTCCTGTGGTGACTATGTTTGTTTTCTACCCAGATCCGACACCTCCGAGAATAATGGTGATTCTTGTTGAGATGTTTCATTCTCTGATTTGTCAAAATCCTCAACAAAATTTGAGAATTCTACATCTACCGTAACACTTTGCTCCATCAAGGATGACGACTCTTCAATCGGTTCCTCTTCCTCATCTAAAATTGGTAAAATTTCCCGCCATTCAAGTTTAAAACTCCATAACAAAGTTGTTCTAAATGTATCCTAACTATATCTGCGATGAACACGAGACCACCATATTCACCATTTGAAAGCAGAACCTCTCAATGCTCCAACAGCTTTCAAAACCATCAATGACTCGGGTGTTTCATGCTCCTTGAAAATTTTTCAAAACAAAGAATCCACCAATAGGCATCTTCTTCCCCATCAAACAATAATATTGTCATGAATTTAAACGAAAGTGAGATCGAAAATGAGAGCACCCATTGATTGGGTGTTAATACGAGAACCCTAACAAACTATAGAAATGTAGTAAAATTCTAAACTAAAATCAAGAAGCTAAGAAGGACAAAATAATAAAAGACATTTGATTTCATTGATAATTCTTGCCATCTCTCAATGAGTACGTATATAATAGTTGTTGTGGGTGGTAACAGAGGTTTATACATGTCACTCTTCAAATTATACATGCCACCCCTCCAAGGGTATGCTTTTACCATTATACTCTTTCCGAAAGTCACTAATTTTCAAAAAAATATGTGCTTCTATCAAAAATTTCGAAAAAATACCGGATTTTTTGAAATTTCCATGAGTTTTTATCGGAAATTTCAAAAAAAATACCAAAATTTTTGAAAAAATTACCGGATTTTTTGAAATTTCTATCGGAAAATTCGTTCTTCAACACCCCCCCCCCCCCCCCCACTAACTTGTCCAAGGGTAATTTTGGAATAAAAAATGTGGGGGTGGCATGTTAATTTCTCGTAGTTACATAAAGACCTAATAGCTAAAAACCCATCTAAATAATATTTGAAATAAAGGCCCAACTAAGATATATTTCTCTTTTAACTTAGAGAATTTCTTTGTACACCTTGTAGGGGTGGGGAAAAACCCTTGAAACCTGACAATACCCTTCGAAAGTGTATTTGCACACACACACCCAAAATCAATGTGTTTCGGAAATGCATTTTCGAATTCACCCAAATTTAATTTATTTTTGGTGTTTTCGGAGATGCATTTCTGAAATAACCTAATATTTGATCTTGGGGGTTTTTTTGGAGATGCATTTCGGAAATAACCTTAATTAAAAAATTAAAATCAAGGCATATCAATTGTATTAATTAAATTATTAATTGTATTAATCAAGATACATAATTAATTATATACCATTTTAATATAATAATTTTTTTTAAATTAAAATATAATATTTATATTATCAATTGAATAATTAATTATTATAAATTATAGAAATATTCTATGGTCTTATTTAAATTTATTGATTAATTTAATTTAATTTTAATATTGACTATAATACCCAAAAAATTGAGTGTTATTTTTTATAATGTATTAGTCCAATTAATATATGAAAAAGTATATGTGATATTAAAGAATATTTAATAATTTATAATAATTAATTATTCAATTAATAGTATAAATATTGTATTTGAATTTAAAAAAAGAACAATATTGAATTATAATGGTATATATTTAATTATATACCTTAATTAATACAATTGATACACATTAATTTTAATTTTTTTTAAATAAATATTGAATTATTTTTGAAATGCACATCCGAAATAATCTCAACAGTAAATATTGATATCCGAAAGAATTTAAAAAAAAAAAATTCTAAAATTAATAGTCTAAAAATAACTTCATATTCTATTTTTCTATCACATGTTAAGCAGCTATTTCATTAGTCCCAGCCCAATTGAAACAAAACCTTGAATTTAAGCCTCATTTTAATTTCCAAAAGTGGTCAAACAGTGCATTATTCCAACTCCTTAAAGAAACTGTCGACATTAAACTATATACTAATCAAATATGCTATACAATTGAGTCACGCAAAGTTAAGTAGCTTATTTATCATCCATTTGTCCCCTTGATGTTATATTTCAGGTGACTCCCATATACATTGTGATATTTATGCAGCCATCAAAGTTAGGCAGCACACGACTCAACGACAATGACCATTCAATTCTCCCCCAAACTTTTGGCCGTAAACTAGGACAAGTATTGTCGGTTACACTAAATTAATTCACACGTGATATTTTGCTACTAACATGTACTAACTCACTAATTAGGAGTGAAATTGACAATGTCACCTAACTTTGTATAACTCATGTATTTGACTTTTTCTATGTTGTGTTATAGTAGTGTGTTGTAAAATCTAATCAAACACTTGCTTCATATTTCCTTTGAATTGCTTAATTTCTTTCATACAACTTCTTGTTATAAGGAGGTCATCCACATCAAGGAAAATAATCAGTAGATGTTCTCCTTCTTTGACTTTAATGTAGACACCATGTTCAGAGTTGTACTTTCTGAACTCTGTCTCAATAGAGAATTTTTCTATTCTTCTATTCCATGCCCATGGTGCCTGCTTCGAGCCATATAAGGCTTTCATGACCAACCATAATTGATATCTCTTACAATTACAATTACTTGAGTTTCTATGATCAACAAAGCACTATATATCAATCTGTTGGGTATAACAGTTAAGAAGAAAATAAGCAGAGAGTTTGAGAATAATATGTGAGAGAGTGAAAGATGATTATTGCATTCATGAACTACATAGGAATTATTTATATAATAAATAGTTGTTACTTGCTCAGCAAGTAACAACCTCTTAACAAACTAAAAAAACCAAAGAAACTACCTTTAACTAACTTCTATTAACATAACTAACTTCTATTAACATAGTTTGGGTTAAACTCAACATTCGTATACTTCGGAATGATTTTGCAACACTACCTCTTTGAATTAAACTCAGCATTAGTGAAAAATACTCGATACTTTAGAGTAATTTTGCAACACTACCTCTCTTTTCATTCTGAGTGATTTTTTAGACGCTACCTCTCTTTTCATAGAACTTCTCTAAGACCCAAATTTTAATGTAGATGCATATGTAATCACCAAGTCTTGTTATGAATATTGGAGTAGAGAAAGTGGATGAAAGAATCATTTTTCCTTATGGAAAATTCAAGTCATAGGTATGTTGTTGCAAACATAATTACACTAAGTTGATAATTAATACACGAATATTAGTTGACCTTAAGGTGTTGTGTGATTTTAGGATTATCAAGAAAAATGTCGAAAAACTTCATAACATGGCAGTCACACATTAAATTTTCAGTCTGATTTTCAACCCATAAAAATTCTTCAAAACTCAAAAGGTTTATCATCAAGGGAATACACTCTTCTTCATCAGAGAATAATAGTTCTTTTGAACTATGACAATTTAAAAACTCATAAAGAGTAGTTTTCTTCATTTCAGACCAAAACTAAGTTATTTTTAGTGATGTGTAGACAGACTAGTGTTGGGATAAATTTGAGATTCGTCATCATATGTAATTTGATAAATTAGTGATGTGAAAATTAGCAAGTTAAAAAAAAAAAAAAAAAAAACAACAGCAATCTACAAAATTGACTTCAAAATTCAAACCAAAACAAGTTAATAATAGTCACTTCACAGTAAATCATGAGTACACACATTCTTGAAGTTGTACTTCCCTATTTATACAAAACCCATAAACATTTCAAATCTTCATTTAAAAAAAAAAAACATTCATAATCATACACTTTCATTCCATTGCCAAATCAAGTACATATCTTCTCTTGCTTTGCCCCAACTGAAAAACACAAAATCAACATTTACTCAAATCCTCAATCACAAATTAAATTTAAAAAAAAACAATAAAAATATGAATACAAAAAATCATAAACTAGGTAAGATTCTAACTCACGTGTAAATGCAGAAAGCTCTGTACTCTTCAACACTCGAAGCCTCTTCACTGTTGATACAAACATACTGCCAAACACATACACAACACATTTATTATAATAATAATAATATAAATCTTTGCTACCAATAATTATTTTCAAGCAATAATTAAATCATATAGTACTATGCAGAAATTATGGATAATTTTATACTATAGTTAATTTGTATTATTTCTAAGAGGGGGGACATAGAACAAATGTTATGTTATGTCATGTAGTGTTACAGATTTATTCTCAAACACTTGTCAAAATATAAATGGTTGTATACAATTAAAATAAATATAAAAATTGTTAAACACAAGGAATCTAACAAAATTGTTACAGTATCAGAATATATTATTACAAATCTATTATTATAATATTAGCATAAGATTAGGAAGTGATAATGAAGATGCTTACTGCCATGGGACATCACCAACAAGCATCCTGTCTCCTTCATTATCCTCATATACAAGAGTATATTCTCCACTTCCATCCAATATTCCACTAATCACTTTTTCTTCATCTTCATTTTTCTTGCTTCCACAACCAGAAGAATCTCCTTGAGCTATACACAAAACCAATAATTATAATCATAACATAATCAAGTGTTACTAAAAATATATTAAGTGTTACAAAAAATATATTAAAGTGTTACAAAAAATATATTAAAGTGATACCTTTAAGGAGTCCTCTAAAGAGTTCATCAACAGCTATGGAGAGATTTTCATAGCTATGATAAGCTTTAAGATCAACTTTTCTACCAATAGGAACACCATCCATGTTGATTTTAACAAACAAACCTTTACCACCATAGTTATTGTCAATAGGTTTTTTACCAGCAACAACCTTGTTTTGATGATGTTGAGTCTGAGATTCAGTTTGTGATGTTGGTTTAGAAATGCTGCTTGTTGCAAGATTCTTCCTGAATGACCTTATAGGTGGCCAACCTACTACTGGTCCAGGAGCAGTTCTGTTTATGGTAGGGTCCATACACAAAGATAAGCATGATAATAAACAGTGAAACTTCTAAAAATATAGCTAAAAGCTTTAAAAAAAATTAAAATTTTAATTGTATCAGTTCATGAAGATTTGCATGTTTTTGTGAAACATGGTATATAAATAGCATGTAGTAGTTAATAATGGAAAAACATGATATTAATTTCTTGCACTAAAAAGTGTAACAAAAGAACACTAGATCTATTACTACTACACAAAAAAACTGGTAGAAAGGAACAGAACAGAAAACTTGCATGGACCACAAGAGTAGGAAAAAAACAAAGTGACAGTGTGAATGAATATCCTCTGTCTAAAAAGTTTTTTTTTTTTTTAAAAAAAGTTTGATGTAGAAAAAAGTGTATAGTACCTTTTCTGAGAAGTGTTGGAAACAGCTGTAACTTTGTTATTACCACCATTCTCTAAGTCTACAAGCTTAGGACAACAGGCTTGTGATGATGAAGATTCTTTGCCTCTCACATGTTGTTGGGTTGATGGAAAGTGAAGAAATGATGATGTATTGTTTGTTGAAAAGTAGTTACTACTACCAAGAGAGAGTTTATGGTTTGAATCAAAATCAAGATCTCTTTGTTTGTTGTTGTTGTTGGTGTGAAACCAGTTTTCAACACCAGGTGGAGCAAGCCTTAGTTCCAGCTTTCTTTCCTCTGAAGATTCTCTCTCGTTTCTTGACATTTCATGCATCACTTTGTTGAACAGACTTGAGAAACTGAAGAATAAAAACATGTTAGAGACAGAAAGTGAAAAAAAACAACAACTGTGTTTTGTTGGTTTGAGATAGAGTTAGTTAGCATACCCTTATGTGAAAAAAAGAACAAGAGTGTTAGGGTTAGGGAGAGAAAGATTCTAGAATGAAAGCTTAAAAGAAGAAGAAGAGATAGTAGAAATATTATAGAGCAAAGGTGAAGAGAAAAACCCCACAAAGAGAGAGTGTGATAATAATAGCAAGAGATTGTGATATGGTTATGTTTTGGTTTGCTTTAAAGTCTTTTATTTGCACGCTTAGAGGGTCCTATAGTTTCTCTCTCCTCTTAATAAAGGGAGAGAGAGAAAAGAGGAACGGAAATAGAAGATAATACACACACGCAAACAATGAACAACGTTGGGTTGTTTATCACAGGAAGTAAAGTGTTGTGTTGTGTTGAATGCTGACCTCGGCTAAAGATACTCTCTACTTCTCCTGCTGCTGTTGTTGTTACTGGCTTTCAGTTTCAAACACACTATCTATGCTGCTATGCCTATTCTTTATACTACTAGCTCTCTGCTGTGTCTCTTCTCTTGTTACAAGCACACTAACCCAAACACTTTTTATTACTTACCTTCTGTCATTGAAAGTGACTTACTTGTTCAATTAACTTTGGGAAAATGCTTAACTTTTTTGTTTTCTGCTTAATTATACTGTCAATTTTCATTACTACTATTACTAGGGATGGCAAGCAAACCCGCACTCGCGGGATTCACCCGCACCCGAACCTGAGTCAACGGGTAAAAACTCGAGTTGATTGGATTTGGGTTCGGGTTCGGGTTCGGGTGTCACCCGATATTTTGAATGCGGATTTTGGTAGTGTGAAACCTGCATCAGACCCGATATATTTCAGTCAAAGTGAATTAATACACTATTTAAAATTAGGACGCTACGCTATAAAAGGTTTCTATTCTAATACTAAAGTTTTGTAGTATTACTTCAGAGAAAAGATGACTAAACACTTTCTTGCATGAATACAGACACCATATATATACGTATCTATCTACTATCTACTCTACTATCTATTCATTAATAATAGATTGACCAAATTGTCTAAATTATCCTTTCACCAAAATTTATCTATTCATTAATAATAGATTGACCAAATTGTCTAAATTATCCTTTCACCAAAATTTATTTACACTAATAAAAGGTTATTTTTGTAACTAACAAATTAAGTATTCACTCTTTCAACTTTATTGAATGGATGCACCAAGTGTTAGCTTTTCATTGGTCCGAATTAAATAACATTTTCCCTACAATTTTATTGCATGAATGATGACATCACATGTAAGCCATGGATGATGGAAGTCATATTTAAATTTCTTTTACATTGCATTTTCCCACACTTTCTTACTTTCATTTTAATTTTTCTTAATTTATTTATTATCACAAAAAATATTAATAATCTATTTTTAAATTTTAATCTTACTAAAAATTTCAAATTTCTTTCGCATTTCATTTTTCCATACTTTCATTTTAATTTTTTAACATTTATCTATTATCGCAAAAAATATTAATAATCGATCATTTAATTATTATTCCCAAAAATATTTAATTAATTCACGGGACACTATCAACTCAATATTTAATTTTTTTTAATCGATCATTACACATTTTTTCTATCTTAATTAAAATTTCAAATTTCTCTCACATTTTTTCACACTTTCTTACTTTCATTTTAATTTTTTCTCTATTTATTTATTTATTTATTTATTTATTATCTCACGGGTCACTATCAACATAATGTCTATTTTATTTTAATCAATTATTGTCTTTATTTGAGAGATAATATCTTTATTTTTATTTTTTTCTCCATCTCACGATTTTTTATCATTATTTAATACAATTAAATTTCCATGATTATTGTTTATTTTACATTTGTTTTTAAATATATTTTATATTGCATCAAATTATTTTTTTATTTCACGGGTCATTATCAACATAGTAGCTATTTTATTTTAATCAACAATTACTATTAATTGAGAGATAATTTTTATTTTTAAATGTTAATATTTCATTTTTATTATCTCCATCTTATTGTATTTTTTATATGATTATTTAATATAATTGAATTTATATGATCATTTTTCATTTATAATTAAACCATAGTGATCTATATCATTTTCTTTTAATTGTTGTTGGACCGTCAATTATTAAATTACCTGACCCAATTTTGTTATTGTGTTCTTAACCTATCTTAAACATTTTTTTGTGGATCATTGTTTTCTATATAATTATTGTTAAATTTACAATTAAGTAAATTATTTCATATTTTTCATTTATATTTAAAATTTTACATTTGCATTTGTTAAAATTTTATTTTTTTCTCCAACTCACATGTTATTTTTTATATGGTTCTTTATTACACACAAAATTAGCACATGAATACGATAATAATGTTTAATCTTAAGGGTCACTTTCAATACAATGTCTATTTTATTTTAAACAATAATGACTTTTATTTGAAAACTAAAGTATTTATTTTCAAATTTCAATACAATTCCTATGGATATTCGGTTTTCAAAGAATTGAGAGTATAACAGAGCAATCAATAATACTCAAACTCTATTCAAGTAAAACAATTCATTTTAATTATGCATATTGCTTATAATTCCTTTTATTTATATTATTCATATCATTGCAAAAATACTACACCAGAAAAAAAATCACCCGTGCGGAAGCACGGGACTCTGACTAGTTTGTATGGTAAAAAGAAACTTTTTTTTAATGTTTTTTATTTAAAAATAAATAATTTTATAATATTACATTCATTTTAAATAAAATTTATTCGGAATTTCGATTTCAAATATGAATCATCACAATCGTTTAAATAAATGTTTATAGTTAAAAAATGTACAATATGATTAAATACCACCGTTTGATTTAGAACTATAAATGATCGATGAAATAATGAGACAATGATATGCTTTGATGTTATAGACTTGAACTTCTAGTACGGTGGAGAGGGCACTGACTTGTAAGATTAACATTTCAACGTCAAAGTGAATTAGAGAATAGCGAGTAAGATGTGAGTGAAAAGTGATTTGAATACTTGAGAATAGCGCGTGTGGCGTGCAATTGTGAACAATCGTTTGATTGATCTAGACGATGGATGATATCTCTAGGGGCAGAGTTGTCAGCTTTATGTTCCTCACATTCGCTTTGCCTCTAGGTGTTTCGTCTTGCCTTGACCAAAACAAACCAGTTCAAGGACACCTAACTTGTCATGTATTTAGGAGGTTGACCTTTGATGGACGTGGGCTTGGGTCGAACACCCCGATTACTCATGGCCAGTCATATCGAGCTTGCTAGTTTGGTCTTATGCCCCTTTCATGGTACCTTGGGGCTGATTGAATTATTAGTTGTTTCCCTCTAGATCCAATGAAAGTTATCCCAGTCCACATTTCTTCAAGCACCAGGCCTTGAAAAGGCTGAGTGATTGAATTGGGTGAACGGAGATCTCTCCTTTAAAAGAAACTTAGGGGAGTGAGTCTCAAGCAGGGCCTGAAGGGCTAGTCCCTCGTGCGAGGCTTTTAAGGTCCTTCACTCGAGCCTTGGAGAGTGAGTTCCTCAAGCGGGGATCGGAGGGTGAGTCCCTCAAGTGTCAAACATGGGGAGCACGTGAAGCATAAAAGTACTATGATGATGAGTTTGTCTTGGAAAGGCACAGAAAAATAAGGATAAGGCTGCCAAGAAGATTGGTGAAGATCTCGCCCAAGTAAAATCATAACTTATCACATTGAAAGAGTTTGCCACGATAAAGACTATTCTTAAGAACAAGTTGGAAGAAGATATAGTCGATGCTCCGAATGATATAGTTGATGCTTAAGGCATGGCCTCTAAAAAGGATAAAGCTCAAGTGGCTCACCTTTAACCAAATTTGGATATAGGTGACCTTGACTTGTTCAAATTCTTCAAGAACAACCACTTGGTGAAAGAGGTAGATGAGAAGGGTGATCCTGATATGCAAATAACTCTCTTTCCATAGAAGGAAGATGTTCCACTTAAGAAGAACGCCAATTTAGAAAAACCGGTTCTAGAAAACCGCCGGTTTTTCTGATTTTACCGATTTACATCGATTTTGACCGGTTCACACCAGTTCAATGACATATCCGATCCAGCAATTAAATCAGACCGATTACCTAGCCAGTTTCTAGTTCAACCAGTACGACCGATCGGTCCAGTCCCGGTTTTAAAACACTAATAAAAATAGATACGAGAGAAGTTTACGAGAGAGAAAGAGAATTGAAACAAACAATTTCTACTGCTTAGATTAGAGAAGAAATAGGGGAGAGAGACAAAAAAAATATGGGACTCACCAACTTTTTAATTCTTCTCTATGATGTGAAGAAAGTATGGAGAAAGAGGATATATTGAACATATATTTTAACTTTCCGATATTGACATTATTTCACTCAAACTAATAACAATTGTTTTAAAACATTTCATTCTGCTTTATTTAAACATTTCATGATATTTTTTCAAAAAACTATCACATCTATTTCTTTCTTTCTTTCTCTATTTTTTCTTTCTTTCTCTTGTACCAATCAATATATCAAATCAACTCTATTTCTCTTTTATTTCTCTATTTCACACTCTTTCTCATCTTTTTCTCTCTTCTCATTTTTTCTTCACAACCAAACATATCCTAAATGTGTGGGTAGTAGTGTAAGTGTGTAACAATGGTGCAAAAGCAAATGGTGGACACCGCGGTATACTTATATCATGTCGTTGTGAAAATCAACGCATCAAGCAAAATGCAATGAGGTTTATCTTTGACTATAAATTGTAACACTAACTTTTGAAAATTTAAATTTAAATTTTTAAAATTGATATAGTAAATCCTATGAGTGAATTTTTTTGTGAGTCTTTGAAATCAAATAAAGTCAAAAAATCCACTAGTTGAGAGACTATATGAATTTTGAAAATACAAATCTAGTTCGAGTTCCAATTCCAAGCATGCATAGCACTCTAATCACAAAATGAAGAACTAATTGAAAATTTCAAAAAAGTAGTACAAAACTTAAAAATTTTAGCTACTTTTTCAGATGTCAGGAAATTGATGGATGGGATAGCAATGGTTACTTTTCTTATTTTTATTTTTCCTTGTTTGTTGTTATTTTAAAAGTAGAGGATTTGCATGATCTCTAATTTGCAGGTCTTGTGCAATAAAAACATGCAGATCCCATGATCTTGTCTCCTCTGTAGTGTTTTTCTGCTCTCTCTCTACACTTTCTCTCTCTTCTTCTTCTCACACATCCCTATATAATGATGATATCACAAATGAGGAAGGAATCTGCTGTAGTGCAACTGCATCATGTGAAGTCTATTTATATTTTCTAAGCTTGACAAAAAGTTCTTTTTTTTGCTCTTTTATTTTTCATGAATAAAAGAATATGAAAAAAAAGACAACTCTGAAATGTAATCTGCTCTTCGTCAAAAGAGAAATGAAGTTTGTTGCTTTTCTTTTATGTAATTATTATTAGTACTATGATATTTACAATAGTAGTACATTTTTAATCCTGCCATTTGGGGACAGCATCATTAGGAGGATGAATATGATTTTTTAAATTCTTTTTTGGTGAAAAGAAAAACGTTGTTTTTAATATTTGAAGTTTTTAATTAAAAAAATTATTATTTAAATACTTTTTTCAAAAATAAATTTATTGAAACTTTACTTTAAATTTATCACCAGTTTTTTACTTTTTCCATCACCTTTTTAGTCATTTTAGCACATATAATAAATTTATAATGGTGAAATATTTCAAATAAATAATTTGAACTTGTTACGAATTTTATTTTAAAAGTTCAACGTAGTAGACTTTAACTTATATTAAAAAAAAGAGAAGAAAAAAGGTATCACATACTTCAAAGGGCTTTTTAGCAGAGAAATACGTATTAAACCAGTCTTTTAAAAATTGGACCGGCCAGTTGAACTGGGAATCAGACAGGTAATCGGTCTGGTTCAATAGCTGGATCGGAAATATCATCGAACCGGCGTGAACCGGTCAAAATAAATTTAAACCGATAAAATCAAGAAAAATAAAAATATAATAAAAAAATTTCTAGATGCAGTTGATTTTGTTACGGATGATTGATATTGAAGAATGAAATCCTAATATTTAAAATTTTTTTCCTTTCTTAAATTAAATTTAGTGAACAATGAAATTATTTTGTTATAAATTATTCGATTATGTTGCAATTAAACTTTGTTTGCAATTATACCTTATAATTTTGTACTATTTTATTATGTGTGATACTTATGTTTAAAATTTGAATTTAAATTATGAACTTGAGAACTTATTTTTAATATGATATTTTCATAAAATTTAAGTGCTAGTTATATTTTGTAGAGACTGAATCATCTGATTCGACAAGTTTTATACTTATATAATTTTGTTATAACGATCGATCTATTCAACCGAGTTATCCGATTTAACCCGGTTCAGACATGCGGTTCGACTAGTGACCCAATGGTTCGACCAATAAACTAATGACCCAATACCTTCACCAGTTTAATGTCTGGTCCGGTTTTTAAAACACTGTATTAAACTATATGAGTATTAAATTAAGTATATTTAGTTTTTATTTTGAAAGAGGTAAAAGTAATTATAAAGAACTAAAATTGATTTGACGTGTTTGATTTTTTTAAAAGAAAGCAGATAAAATCAGTTTTCGTCTCCAAATTATCATACACACTCTAAATTAACAAGATGTTGATGTTATACTACATGACACTATTAAAAGCTAATGATGTATTTCTATGAAAGTACAATTTTTTTTAAACATTTACAATGTTAGCCGAGTTCTACCTTTTGACTACAATGTTTTTTGTTTTTAAGGGTGGAAAAATAGGGTCGGCTATCATGCATGATCGTTTTATCTCTATTTTTTATGAGTGAACCAAGATTGTAAGTCCGCATCTTTTAATTTGTCTGTCTTATTTTTTTTAGACTTTTATGGACGCAGATGTTAGTAAATTTTTAGGTTAAAATGTATAATGTTTGCGGTCCGCCTCGCCCTCATATTTTTGCGGGACAGACCAAAATTTTAGACCTGCACCCTACACATTGTTTGAACCGTTCGATGTTTTTGTGGGTTTTTGTGGAACGGACTTAAATGGAGCGGACATACCCATTTGCCATCCTACTTGCTTATGATAAACAACAAGTCAAACTTCAATGATGTCAATTTAAACTTCTCAGTTATTTACGCTTCCACTAACTATTTCAAAACAACACAACTTTTGGCCACCCTAGGCCCCTTGCAGACCTCCGATCAGGTTCCTTGGTACCTTCTTGGTGACTTCAATGTCATTCTTAGTGAACATGAGCACATAAACATCCATTTCCTATATGCCTTATTCATGGAGGATTTTAGTCATCTGAGCAACTCCAGCAATCTTGTCCATTTGCTAACTTGAGAGATGGATTTCACTTGTTCCAATGGTAGATGTGGCGTTAGTCACAATTGGAAGAGATTGGAAAAAGTATTTGTAACTTGAATTTCATTGATGCCTACACTATAATCTCTTGATCGACCTTCCATAAGGGTATATCTGGTCACTTCCCTCTTTTGCTTGATTTTCAAACTAGTGACACCTGACATGCCTCTCAATTTAAGTTCAAGAGCATGTGGATGTTTCACATAATTGTAAGAGAACCAATGATGATAGTTGGAATATCAATTTAACAAGTTGTTTTATGTACATTCGAAACATAAAGATGAAGATTCTAAAAGAAAATTTGAAAACCTATAACAAAGAAGCCTTTGGCAATATCCACAATCATCTAAAAAAATGAGGACAAAGCCATTATTATTCAAAAAATATTAACTCCAATGGCCACTTCGACCTATGCACAAATAAAAGCAAACTTAATTTGGGCTTGAGAAGGCTTTGAACATTAAATAGGCTTTTTGGAAAGAGAAATTTAGAGTGAAGTGGGCCTTGGAATGTGGTAGAATTAATATTTTACTTTCCAAGATTCATAATGTAACAAAGAATATAATCTCCTTAATAGTTGATGGCAGGCTTTTGACTAATAAAGCAGAGATTGTTGAGCATGTAGTGTCTCATTTCTCCAACTTTGTTAGTTCTTCTATATTGCAGGATGATGGTTTGATTGAAGAAATCATTCCTTGCTCAATTATTGAGGACATTAACAAATTGATCACTATGTTGCCTTCCCATGAAGAGATTAAGCATACAATGTTTTCCATAAGTGTGGATGATGGTGTATGCTGTAACGCCACAAACTGCTTTCAAGATTCCCAACTGACCCCACAAACCAACACGGATCTTTTCAGCATGATATGTCCTCACTCACACGCTTTCCAGAAAACTTTCCAGAAGGTCACCCATCCAAATACTACTCCAAGTCAAGCACACTTAACTGTGGAGTTCTTATCTATTAGGCTACCGAAAAGAAGATGCATCTTGTTGGTTTAGGAAGTATCAATCAATCCTTATAAGCATTCCTTCAACCATGCAATCCCATACCTCCGTAGCCTCACAATCCCTCTCATTGCGATGGGAATTCAGCTACCACGTGTCGCTACTGCGAAAAATGGATCAGAGTCGCCACTAATATATTTATCCCATCGAGGGAAAGGAATACCAGGAAATCTAACTCGAACAAGAACAAGGTCTTTCGACCAGAGAACAGAGCACGGGAGTCGGTTACGCAAGGGGAAGGTACTAGCACCCCTCACGCCCATCGTACTCGATGGTATCCACCTATGTTTGTTTCTATCTAAAGGGTGTATCTATGTCTAAACCTAAATGCGAATGCATGCAAAAGAAATACGGGGAAAAGAAGGAATTATTTACAAGTGTGCTCGCTTAGGCCCCGCGACCCAATGCCTACGTATCCCTTACGAGGAATCAGAGCGACCGTAGTTCGGCTCAATATTTTCTATGTTTTTGTGTTTTTTAGTTGAACAGAGGTTAAAGTCGCACTCCACGATGCTCGACCTTTGGAGACTTATACGCCTAATTATGGAATGGATTCAACATGTTCTTAAGAATGCCACGAGGGCGAGAGACAGAAGAGAGTTTGAGCATTTCGACGGAATCCCTTAAGCAAGGGAAGCTCGAGTTACTCTTTAGTTTGTGTTTTTTAGAAATTGGGAACTTACGCTCGGATGGTTCCCTTAAGCAAGGGAGATCCAAGCACTCGAATGATTCCCTTAAGCAAGGGAGATTCAAGCTTCCATCCCCTATTTAATGATTTTCACTTTTTTTATTAATGTTTTTTTTATTGTTTTCTTTGTATTTTTTAAGGGAATTTTATTTTGATATTTATTAGGTGTTTTAGTGTCAAAAAGAAAAAGAATGAAAAAAAGGGGGACTAGCCTAATTTCTAAACCTAGTGTTATTCTAATTCTTATTAAAGATCTAAGTTAAAATCTAAAGGGAATTAACTAAGAAGAAAGTTGTTTTTGACAACTAGGGGCATTTTTGGTATTTTACAAAGTATTGAAAAATATTCACAAAAAGAAAGGATTAAAATCTAAACTAACCAAAATATATTCACAAGCAATTTTGCATTTTTTATCATATTGAAACTATTTTCAAAAATTAAAACTAAAAAAAACTATTTATTTCTTATATGGATCAATCAACAATTAGGAAAGAACACCATACAAACCTATTAAATCCTAAAAATAAAGTCTAATATATTCAAAAAAAACCTAATTGGGTAGAAACAAATTTCATCATTTTTATTTGGATGGAAAATGAATTATGAATCAAAATTTATTAAGAAACAAATTTGAAAATAAAAAGGAATTCTAGTTATCAGGGGGTGTAACAGTAAAGCAGAAAAGGACTAATCTAAGTTATGGTGAATACTGGGCCAGGGACAGGTGGTGTTAAAAGAAAAAAATGCTAGGTCCAAATTCAGTAAACTGCATGTGCATTAGCCAAAGAAGGGTGCGTTTAGGAAACACCACCAGGGCCCAGATCGATTCGTGGCCCAACTACATCACCACTCCATTTTTTTGTTAGCATTTTTATTTCAAAAATTGAACCAGCATGTCATTTTATTTTTTTTATTATATGGTTTTTATTTAACAAATAAAAGGTAAATGTGCATGTAACAAAATATCAATGGGTCAGCTTCATCATTTAAATCAGAAAGGACAAAATAGTAAACCTGACCAATCACCAAGTGCCAACACGTTACAATCATTATTTGAAGATAAAATAAAGCAAGAAAATTGGAAATGGGACCAATGAACGCTTGACAACTCAGCTTGGCCATTAAAAGAGAAATAGAATGACAGACGCCGGAGATTCCACTCCGGTCGTCTTCTCCGATGGTGCTCCACCATGGCCGCGACCTATCACGCCCAGAAAAGACCAACTCCACCACCATCTGACTCGGTTTTCAGAGCTGAGTATGAATCCAACATTAGTTTTCATTGGTTCTTCTTCTAACTTACAAACCGAAACACACATAACAAACCCTAACTTCTAAAATTTTCATGAAAACACAAGCTAAGCACAGCACAACGATCTTCATGACATGTACAACTCACATATGCTATTCAATCATCCAAACAGCAAGTAATTCGCACGCACAGAAATCCTAACATATAATTGATAAGCTGAGTAGATTCAGAAGCACTTACCTGATGTGAATCTTGAATCAAAAAGATGAAAGAGAACTCCACGAATCTTGAAGTTTCTTGGTGGTGATGATGATAGTAACCTATTTAGCCATTGCGAACGATGATTGCGAATCTGAGAGAAGGATAACGGCGACGATCGATGAAGAATAATGGAGGATGAGAGTGTGAAACTTGATTACAGTTATGGCAGGCGAAGAAGGATGAAGATTGAAGGTTGTGATTATGGTAGGTGGTTAGAAGAGTTGAGTGATTCTGTGAAGGTGATAGTTCAATGGTGATGAAGATGCTATGATTGATGAAGGTTAATGTTGCTATGAAGATGATGGTGAAGGTGATAGTTCAATGGTGATGAAGGTTGATTCGGTTATGGTGGTTGAGGTGTTTGTTACAAAGTGTAACGAACTTTTTCTATGGTGGTTATGGAGAGTAGATATGAGAGAGCACGAGGGAGAGAAGAGAGAATGAAGAGAGAGTGTGGTGAATTGAAAACTGAGAAAGAAAAAATGTGAAGCGTCCATTGAAAATGGTGAGGGCTCTTGCTTATATAGTGGGGTTGTGAACTGAAACTGAAGACAAATAAATATGGAGCGTGATTGCATCGTGAGGTGTATGGTAGCTTTTTCTTACACTTAATGGACAAGCTTGTGTCCATGTGGTAAGCATTTCATGAGCTTTTGGAACCCAGTATTGATGTATGGTTTAGCATGGCAAGTGATGATGCATACTGATACGAGATGTGGTGTGTGTGCCTTTACCTACTCATAACTTTTGCTTCACATTTCCATCTCCTCTAAACTTAATGTTGTAATGAAACAAAGACGAAAGAGAACAAGATTAATGTTGGGAGTGTTCCAAAATAATCATTGCAAGCATGAGGGAAATGGCTTTGAAATTATCAACTCGTGACTGTACTTATGCAGTAGCTAACTTGGACATGACCTAGCATTGCAACCATTTTAAGCAGCTCACTTTAAGGTCCTATAAATTGTTATTCCTTCAACCAAATGGAGTGTTCTGAGTATCAATAGAAAGAAGGCATGGAGGAGAACATGTTGATATTGAGTATGATTCAATTAGATGCTTAAAACTCCTTAAACATTTATTTGAAAACGGCCTGCCACATGTTTGTGGAAATGCCTTCACGTGACTTGGAGTTCTGGCCCAGCCATATGCCCAGAGCTGTCTTTGCGTGGTCACCACTTTGAATCTCCCTAATTTACTCAACATACCACTAATTGCTATTATTTTTGGTTTGTTTGGTAGAGGGCATGGAAAAGAAGAGATGCACACCAATTTTGCACTTTAAGGACCTTTATATTTCTCAAACACTGGCTTCAAAGATGGTGCGCCATGTGTTTGATCAAATGCTTCCTGCTTGCCCTGAAATTTGCCATGCTTCATGACTTGTATTAAATGGAACTCCCCAACTTTGAACCTCAATAACTCTTGAATCCAGCTTCTGATGAAAACGATGTCAACTACAAAATTGTTCATCTCCATGAGGTGAACAATATTGATGTTGAACATTTTGTGAAATAATCCCTTTAGACACGTGTAATCATGGCTTGAAGTTGACTGCTCACCCAATTCCAAAAGCCTCAAAAATTTCTAAGTGTAAAAACTTTCTATTTATGGCAAACTCCATTTTCAACTAACTTCCATTTTTGGTAATTTTGACATTTCCTTGATTTTATTTATTTCTTTGACTTTTTTTGACCGACTTTCCACCGAAAGTCAATATTTGACGGTTGACCTTGATTTTGACCAAAAAAGTCAACTTTTCCTGATTTTTCAAATTGCGGATGAATTTCCCGATTACTCAGTTCATGATCTCATTCTTAATCAATTTCCCAGCAAAGAAGCTCCAATGAATATTTCTTCAGGACAATCACATTTCACATTCAAAAATCATCTCCTGATTAAATGTTGACCAAAAAGTCAACTGCGTTGACTTTGGTCAAAACCTTGATTTGGGAAGACCAGATGAACTTCAAGCTTACATTCTCCCATCAAATGCCTTAAGTTGAAGATTGTGAAATCCTAATTTCAGGGGATTTCAATGGGGTTGATGCCATGTAATCAGACTTCATATCTTCTTCTATTTGATCGGGAATTTCTTTTGCAGAAGCTCTTTTCTTATCATTTCTGAATAGTAACCATGATATGGATGAATGTAATGGATGAATGGCCTAGATGAGGTATGCACATGAATGTGATATGAAAGCCAATTGGGGAATAGATAAGTGGGCAAATTTTGGGGTGCAACACCATGCATCCCTCTTCTTCGGCCTCAAGAGTGTCTCATTGTTATGCCTCGTGCACCGAAAACCCCTCCCCGCCCTCGTTGGCCTAGGGTGTTACATGTCCACCAACATCCGCTTGATTTGTCTCCGAACCACATCGTACTAGGAGAGGTCAATTCTGATACCATTTGTAATGCCCCAGACTACTTCCAGGATTTTCGACTGACCCCGCAAACCAACATGGGTCTTTTCAGCATGATTTGTCCTCATTCACACGCTTTCCAGAAAACTTCTCAGAAGGTCACCCATCCAAGTACTACTCCAAGTCAAGCACGCTTAAATGTGGAGTTCTTATCTGTTAGGCTACTGAAAAGAAGATGCATCTTAGGATTCTTATTAGTATAATTGTAATCAAAGTAGTCTTAGGATTCTTCTTGAAAGTATCCACTAATATTGAGGACTTTCAATAGAACATGCACATGAACCTCCTTTTACAAGGATATGAAGTTTAAAGGCTAACTTCCAACCAAATACTGAATAGTGTTTAGAGTAACAATCCTCCAAAACAGACAGAGATTTCCCACGGATTGATCTCAAACCAAGAAGAAGTTTTACAATGTCCATCCTCCAAACTAAGATGTAGTTTTATGTTGACTATACTTCGAATTAAACTTGGATTTTACACAGGATGGCCTCCAACCAAGATGATATTTTACCTAGGCTAATCTTGACCCATCTGAGCTTTTACACTAGTTTGAACTCAGGAACCAAGATGAGATTTTCCACAGACTAATCTCAAACCGACAGAGCTTTTAATAGAACCTAGTTTATGAACCGTTATAGAAATTGTAACGGTTGATCTTCACAAACCAAAATAGAGTTTGTTTTTTCTTGGAAAAATTCACGAACCAAATAGAGACTTCATAAGACAAACTCCCAAAACAAACAAGAGCATTTACAAGTTTAGTTCGCAACCAAACAACTTCTTATAGAAGAATATTTTACTCAAGAGATAATAATCTCTTGGTAAATTACAATTAAATCCTCACCCAAAACAATGGTCCTCACTTAGACACAAAAACACTCTCGAAGCACTAAGACACAATATATGTGAACAATCGAGAGATTTATATAAAATGATGAGAGAGTGAGAAAGTAGTATCAAAATCTATTTTTTGGATGATTTGAAACGATATAGAAGCTCTCTAATTTTAGGCTAATCGATTATTAACCCCCAAAAGAAATGTTTTTATTTCTAGCAATTGTCAATCATTAAGAGACTTCTTCAAATCGATTATGAGGGTTACAAATTAAAATAATCGATTATAGCACAATGACTATTCAATTGTTTAATTCTAATTGACCGGTCAATTCCCTAATCAATTAGTTTGGCCTTAAAATATTTTTAGGCGGTTTTAACAAAACACAAGAGACTTCTCAAAGATTTTTAGATGGTTTATTTCTATTGTGTGTGTGATTTTCCCATATTAATTCTATAAGTACCCGTGTGCATTTACAAGACAGTGGTCACTCTGACAAACACGACTAGACGGGCTTTCACATTTCCTCTCTTTCACAACTCTAAAGCTTAAAGTCTTGGCATCATTATCTTTGACTTTAGCATCACACAATAACCTTGAGTCTTCTATCTTGATGAGGCTTGAGATATCTTCAAGTTGATTACCATCATTTGAGAGTTGAGAGAATAAACCATCGGTGAACCTTGAAACAAAAGTCTTCACTTGAATGCCATTTGACCACAATGTTGACTTCAAAGAGATGGCTTGATCTTCAAGAGCATCTTCAAAAGGCAAGCTTGATTCAAAAGGATAGCTTAATAAAACATATTGAGCATCTTCAATCGCTTGCGCTATTTTTAATAGATAAGGACTTCACTGAATATCGTTTGATATTGGGTGTTGTCATCATCAAAATCAAATAAGCAATCAGTTGATTGCAACTTTGCTATAAACAAACTCCATCATTTTGGATCACCTTAATAATATTTTTAGTCGAGTAAGATATTAATGACTTACAAAAATCATGACAAATTTCTATATTTAAAGAACACATAAAATTATTTTACAAAATCCACCAACCTTATCCATGGTTAACATAGTAATTGAACTCAAATGAGTAGGTTTGATTGAATAAAAGAGTAAGGGCAAATAATTAAACTAAGTGAAATACTAGTAAGTATTTTAAAGTGACCTCTAAGATAGGGTTCCAAAGTTCCAACTAATCTATTAATTGTCACTCTTGATTAACCCTTTTATAGAAAAACACTTCATAGGGTGATAGCGAGGGGAAGTGTTTTATTCCTTATCTCTTTCTTTTTTGTTTTTATTTTTTCATACTCTTAATAAGTGCTTTTATTTCAAAGAACCATATTCATCCAAGCATATGTGTTGTGAGTGCATTATGAATAAAGTGATGGCAATGGCCCACATAAGAGTGAGTGATCAATGAATATCATCAAACTTAACTTTTTAATTAACAAAAAATAAGAATTAAAAAACATGAAGAGATAAGTGGTTGCTTCATTTATATTTTATATCACATGGAACATGTTGTAATTTCCATCCCAACCGCGTTACCGACTAGATCAGTCCATTGCAAATAGGGGCTCCACATATCTATAAGCGTAAAGCAAATATTTGAAGTGAAACCATATATTAAGAAAAGTTAATACTTTTTTTTAATATTAAATGTTATAGTAATAAAAAAAAAAGTTAATAGTTTTATATAATATTAAGAAATACATAGTATAGTATTAGAAAAGCAAATGTATTTAATTTGTAAAGCAAATGTATTTAATTTGTTGATAAACTTTTATTTAAAGTTAATAAGAATAAAGTTAGTACGTAGCATCATTTGATCTCATTAACTAAATCAAAACAAAAGTTTGAATCCTATAACATATCTTTTGTTAAGAGATTTTCTTAATTTAAGTTGGTGTAATCGGTTAACACGAGAGTGTAATCGGTTATGTGTATAAAAATGATTAAGAGTCTGTTTGGTAAAACCTTAAAAAGAGCTTTTAGCTTTTAGTTTTTCAGCTAACATTAATGAAAAAACTCGATTTGGTAACTCTCTTTTAGCTTTTAGCTTTTTTACTAGCTTTTAGCTTTTCTTTCAAAAGCTATTTAAAGTAGCTTTTGAGCTAGTAGCTTTTAGCTTGTAACTTTTTCTTCCATTTATACCCTTATTATTTTAACAAAATATATTATTACCCTTATTAATTAAAATGTCCTTTTATATCATTTTGCATCTATCCGCTAGAAAATCAGCTAATTTACCAAACACTCATGTTAGCTTATCAGCTATCAGTTACCAGCTACCAGCTTTCAGCTATCAGCTACCAGCTAGTTTTACCAAACAGAGCCTAAATAAGGTGGAGAAAAATATTTTTGGAGTTGACGTAATCGATTATGCATTTGCAGTAATTGGTTACACCTGATTGTATTTTTCTTGTATTTGTCTGCTGTAATCGGTTATAGGTTTTATGTAATTGATTATAGGTCCGACATTTTAATTTTGAGAATTTCTTTATCCACCTCCCTATCTTCTTGGTCACCCTGGCGAAAATCCCAAAATGCCCCTAAACTTCGGAAATGCACTTCCGAAGTCACTTTTTTATGAGAAAAAATATGGTTTCGGAAATGCAATTCCGAAAACATGTTTTTTTTAATGAAAAAAACTGATTTCGGAAATGTACATCCGAAATAATGTTTTTTTCCAGAAAATAGGTGAATTCGGAAGTGTATCTCCGAATTCACCCCCCTTGGAAGAATTCAGAAATGTACTTCCGAAATAAGGTCTGATACAGAAGAAAAATAACAAACAACAACGATTCGATTTATTTAAAGGGTGAAGATTACAGAGATCACATTACATAAAATTAAAGTTACATATTGTTAAACACGGGTAGGTGAGAATGAGTCAACATTTTGATAACGTCGGCCCCCGATCTTTGAAGTTTCGCATCCAACTCAATCGGACCCTTCGAAGAAAATCGGTCAAACGTTGTCCACAACCGTTAAATCTTCGTCGTTCTTGACATCGAATGGGGTGAATTGAACGTCCCCTCGTCGTTTAGCGATGGCGAGCGGTACTCAAGCTTGACAACCTTTTGATTTTCCGGATATTGCAATAGCGTGTTGAGCGACGTTATCAATTCCGCAAACGGCGTGTCGCGCGAGAAGCGGAATTGGAACGGCATCGGGTAGCCACTGGTGAAGTAGACAAATGCTAGATGGGGGTAGGTTTGTGTCATTGGCGTTTTGTGGTGTGATGATGATGAAAAAGATTGTGTTGTATTTATAGACTTATTGTAGTAATAATGGCCCAACAAACCTTATCTTACATTCAGTGGATGTTTCGGAAATGAACTTCTAAAATAAGTCAAAAAACATGTATATTTCGGAAATGAACTTCCGAATTATGCAGAAACAGAGGTGAAAAATCAAATTTTGTGCATTGCATTCTGTTTTGAGATAACAATAACAATTACATACAAAATAGGCACAACATAAACAATGACAACATTAAACATACTTATATTATATATGTATTGAATCGGTTTGATTTTACATGGTAAACGACAATACATACAAAAAATGACACGCACCGGTCATTACAAAAAAAAAAAGGTCTGGTTAAAACTAAAATTCGCCGAACCAATCGGTGGCGCTTAGATCTAAAATTGGTATGTTCTTCTACCGCTCTCTATTTTCCTCACGCTCTTGCTTCATCATTTCTTCAAACTCCGTCATTCTTTCAACGAAAGGATCCGGCCAAGTCTCCGCCCCATTTGTATGATGTGTCGTCCACTGACAAGAAGTAGCCGGTATAGGACACCCTGGTTTCAAAAAAACTTGCACAAAGTGGCGCGATCTTAGATACTCGATACATATGATGCGGCTCGACGCGTCCAAAGGCAGTCGGCTATGAAGTGGAAAGAATGTCTCACATAATTCAAATCTCGTCAAATCGACACACACCCGATCGTACGCACTTGTTATGAGATGGCCCATATCGGGGAATGACATCCACTTCGAAACCGGGGCGATACGCTTAGTGATGGAACAAGTGAATCATGAAGTTTCTCAAAGTTTTCTTGATTTTCATAGAGTCGGGCGTAGATGTCCCTATGCGAAGTCAACTCCGAAATAAGTGCCTGTCGAATAAGAGTGTGATTTTCTTCTCCTTTTCTGAGCAAATCCGCAACCCGATATCCACAATTGCCGTCGGCTCCAACATTAACTATGTTATCAATATATTTGTGCATAAAAATCGGCATCTCATCAATGTAGATCATGGGAGATTTTTTGATCGGAGGTGTGCGAGGCGGCTTCGAAATACTCGCTCCTTTGTTACCACTACACTTGTACTTTGGTGTTAGTGAATCCGGGATCAATGCATCAACATGTTCAAAGTAGGAAGGAGATCGTTTGGTTGATGTGTCTTCTTGGGTATTTTTTGGTTTTTTCGGCGCACCTTTCGTTTTAACCGGTTGAGATGGCGGTTTCAAATCGGTGGTCTCCGGAAATGCAATTTTTCACAATTGTTCTTTTATGTGCATTTTCATTGTGTCATCCGCTTTAGCAAACTTATCCACTATCACTTCCAACTCGTCGGAGATGGTGATTTTGGAATCATTTTCTTTCGGCGGCTCGAAATCATCAAAACGGAGCTTCTTCCAATGGTTGATTACTTCATCCATGCGTATCGGTGAATTCAACTTCATCTTTTTAGAAAGTATACAAGCACATGGAAGCCCGTATGTTTTTCGAATTGTGCACCCGCATTTAGAACTATCTGGACCCATTATCTCTGCTCGCTTCGCTTCATGAAACATAAAATTCAATCCCGAACGGGATATGTTGTAGATCAATTGTGAGAATAGATTTTGTCCCTTAAACCGGTGTTCCATAACCGTCTTGCTCCGACCGAAAGATGTTCGAATTTCATTGTGTTGATTTTCGAGCATTTGGTTCACGGTGTCCCATCCCCGACACAAATCCCCCTTGCTATCACCCAACCATCTCTTCAACGCCGCATGTGTAGATTCAACTTGGTTAGTTGTAGTGCAACCAAGATGTCTTACTCGATCCGTCCAAGCAGAAACAACTTTTTCCTTTACTTTGTCAAGGATAGTGGATTCGACATAATGACAAAAAGTCTTAATAGAAACGCACAAAGACCTAAAGTGTACCAATTTCTCTGCATACAACTCTTCGGAATGTGCATCTAAAATCTCCCTCCATGCGGCCATAATCCTATCCACCACAACATCGGCTTTGATGACTTTACCGTTTTCATCCGGCCTATCTTTCGTGCCAACCGCGGGTTTGAGCTTACTTCTCACGTTGCACATTATGTGATACCGGCAAAATAATGCGATCGATGTCGAGAAGACGGTATCAACCACATTCATCAAAGCATTGTCTCGGTCGGTAACAATGACACTTGGCATATTCTTTTGATCAACCAACAAAGACTTGTATATTTCCAAAGCCCATGTAAAGTTATCTTCTTTTTCACATTCCAAAAAAGAAAATCTGACAAAAAATGTCTTGTCCGTCGAGGTCACACCGACAATCTCTAGAAGCGGAAGCCTATACTTGTTGGTATTGTACGTCGAATCCATCACAAGAACGGTTGGAAATGTGTGGAACAATTTGATACTTTCGGGATGAATCCAAAAAACGTCACGCACCGTAACTTTGTCCCCGCACGTTCGGAAGCTTGACACGTATTGGTTATCGCCTAAAAGTTTCAAAAGTTGTTGCAATTCTGACCGAGGGCCCATTTTCAAGACTTTAAGATTGTGTCGTTTATTGTATACTTGCTTGATATTTGAAACGCTGTCCGGTTTTTTTCGCCTCAAATCGGCAAGTATGTTTCTCGGTGCCACTTTGATAATCGATAAATCCGAAATAACATTCTTCTCTTCGCGGGACAACCGACACGCCGTTGGATGCCCGTGTAGCTTGGCATCCAAGGCATGATTATGAATTCCACAAATGACGCTTAAACGCCTTAAATCATCAATCCTCCGAGTCACGCGCAACTTAAACGGACACCCACACTTTCTCGATCCCGTGTCTTCGTGTTTTAACACCCGGTTTGTTGGTACATACCTCCCACCCCTCTTGCAATTCAAAACGACAAAAGCTTTCTGTCTACTATTTCCATTGTCCGATCTTAAAATAACAATGCCAAATCCAAGTTTACTAGCTTCACTACGAACCCAATCAAGCAATTATTCACGGCAAGCAAAGCTCTGATCATTTGTAAATTGTTGTTGTACATCTACCGCATCGATCATGGATTTAACATCATTAACCGGATCGTTATTAACGTTGACATCTTTCGGAACTACTACGTCATCAACGACAATGTTCTCCGGATGCACCATACCTAACAAATGCAAAATTTAGCAAAAATGGTCAAAACTGTTTTTTTTAATACTGCCAGGCATTATTTCGGAAGTTCATTTCCGAAATTTGTTAGGTGACTTATTACGGAAATGAACTTCCGAACTGATAGAGTTTTCATCACAGAAATCAGCAACAATGTAGTGAAATAGGGGATGAAATGAGAGATGTTTACCTCAAATTGTAGCTTTCTATGTTCCCTTTAACGTGATCAACGGTTTGAAACTTGATTTTGAGATGAAAAATGGATTGATAATGATGGAAGTTTTGGAGAGGGTTTGAGTTTGTTTTGGAGAAAAATGATGAAATAATGAAGAAGGGAAAATGGTATATGAACACATTATTTCGGAAATGTACTTCCGAAATAATAGCTGATTGTTAAAAACAACGTATTTTTTGAAATTTCATACATTTCGGAAATGCATCTCCGAAAACACCAATTTTTGGGAGATTTCGAAAATGCACTTCCGAAGTCTGAAAAAATCTATAAAAAAAAAATTCTCTGGGGGTCACCCCCATAGGGGGTTCAATAAAGAAATTCTCTTTAATTTTTCTGATTTTTGACTTGATGCTTTTGTATCCCAACACCTATATAAATATCCTAGTGGTATGCTTGTAATGTACATTGAGTCATTGAATGAAATCAATAATTCTCACCCTCAATTATCTCTCTCTAACTCCCCTCTCTCTCTCTCTCTCACTTTCTCTTTCTCAACATACAAAAATTATCTATTATTTATCAATCTTGTGATTGCATGTTCAAACATTTGGCATAAAGTGTCTGGTTCTGGTCCACAAACACCTAGTGTGCAACATGAATTCTGACTCCAATGATAAAGTCCTCACAAACGTACCTCTCGTTGATACAAAGAATTACAAAAAATGCTACAAGCAAATGAAGGTGTTGTTTGACTATCGAGATGTTCTTAAAGTGATCAATAATGTGGTAAATACCCTTGTCGAAGGTACAACTGATGCACAACGAGCAACGCGTAAGGAAGAAAAATAGATTACAAAGCGATGTTCTTGATCCATCAATGTATGGTTGGTGACAAATTTGAGAAATTTAGTGATTCTGAGTCGTCAAAGCAAGCGTGAGAAATCTTAGAAAAGGCATATGCAGTGGCTGATAAGGCAAAGGTAGCGAGGTTACAAACTCACAAACGTCTATGTGAATTGATTCAAATGGAGGAAAAGGATATGATCAACGATTTCGTGACAAAAACTACGCGATTGATGAACCAAATTAAGTCAGGTGGAGAAACTGTTTTTGAGTAGAATGTTGTGTCCAAAATCTTGCGTTCTTTGACGGCAAGATTTGACAACATTGTTGTGGCGATATAGGAATTGAAGGATCTTGCGAGGTTGAGCAAATATTATCTTCAAAGCTCTCTTGAGGCCTGTGAGCAAAGGATAGAGGAGATAAATAACGACAAGGCAAAGGCGGAGATCACTTTGCAAGCTCGATTCAATGAGAAGTACAAGAAGTCGAAAGGAAAATGGCCCATGAAGAGTAAAGGATTTTTTTTTGAATTTTGGTGGAAGAGAGTCTCAAAATCAAAAGAATTCGATTTGTCAAAATGGTGAGAGCAACTGCAACAAAAATGGTGGTCAATACAACTTTAGAGAAGAAAAGGTAAAGTTTGACAAGAACAAGGCGCAATGCTACAATTGTCAAAAGTTTAGTCATTTTGCAAGAGATTGATGACACTGAATCACACTACATATTCCGACTCGAATTGCACATGTTTCTTATAGTTTTTAGTGTTATTTTCTTGTGTTATGCTTGTTTTTGTCTTATTTTCAAGTATCATGCTCATTTGGACCCCTCCTTGAAGAAATAAAGCTAAAAGGCCAAAAAATCGAGTTTTTTCAGCAAATTGTACTCATGATGTTCAGCATGACGTCCGCTCTAGGAGACACCATGACGTGTCTTCCTTCACCCAGGAGATAATTGCCTCACGTTCTCCCTCTTTTTCAAAGGTGGCGGGCGCCGAGCATGGGTGGCGACCGCCGTCTTCACAAGTTCTCATCCCGCCCAAAAGGAGTTGGAGGGCACTCTTGTAAAATCATGCTTTGTAGTTCATCTATAAATAGGAGTGCTCGTGTTCATTTGCCATCATCCAACTTAGTTCACAACACTAAGCCTATACTTATCATCTGTAAAAGCAATTATTCGTCACATCGAGGGATTATTGCACATTAGTGTTATTAGGTTGGAGCACTTTGTTTTTAATCTTGCCACCATTTTCATTCATGTCAAGTTTACTTTCAGTTGTACCAGATTAAAAGCCTCTGATTCAGAGCAGGTTCCATATTTAAAGTTTTCGCATTTTACTTTTTATTCGCCTTGTTCTAAGTTTTAATTTATTTTACTATCTTACTTGTCTTTATTGCTATTTTTAACATGATCTACTTTAACATGTTTGTTTCTGTTTCCATGTCTGGCTAAACTTTTAAAGGTTAGAATGTAAGGATCATAGTCACGATAGTACTTTGCACATTGTTCATAATAGCTTTGTTTTCTATATTTCTGGATTTATAATCATAGATAAATTTGACAGTTTTAATTTTATGTCATTTGTGCCACAATGTTCAAATTTTAGGGGGAAATTACAAGTGATGCTTGATCTGATAAACTGATTAATTTGGATTGAATCAATCTATAAAAGGTGTTGGGCTGGTTTTTTATGCATTCTAATATAAACTGAATTTTATAGGGTTTATATCTCTTCCAGTACTGTGTACTTTATCTAATTTGTGTTCTCTTTGTAGCCTTCCTTGGCAGGGAATTAGAGCAGGGACCAAGAAATAGAGGTATGAGAAAATTAGTGAAAAAAAGGTCTCACACATCACGATTTATACAAGAAAGGTTCTGCCTGGTAGGAAAATCGGTGGATATATTGATGGAGACACCAAGGTTTTTAGTTATCCATATGTTTAATATGTTTAAATAGTTAATATGTTTTTTTTGACAAAATATAATCCATATGATAGGGGAATGGAGTGTGTACTGGTTAGATGTCTAAAGCTAAGAAAACTCGAGATAAGGGACTGTCCATGCGACAATGCAGCGCTTTTGCGAGGTTTGGAGAAGTACGAGTCAATGGTTAACTAATGCTCACATTATTTATTTTAACTAAAGTTGAATCTGTTTGATCTTGAAATGTTTTAACTAATGCTCATATTTATTTAATTTAATTTATTGCTCATTCTTCTTATAACAAATGCGTTGATTTCGATAAATTCATTCTTAATACTTTGCTTCTGGTTCTATTTAGTCTGTCACAGAGAAAGGTCCTTTTTATAGGGTGGGTACTGCTTCAAGGAAAGAACACGAGAAGTCTTGCACGAATCATCATTAAATGCAAGTGTAATGATGGTTCTGAAGAAAGGCCTACCAAATTTTTTAGTGAGCAACAATGTATACCTGTGTCTAGTATTGAAAATTCTGGTATGACAAACTCGGATGTCAATCCTGATGTCAAGACATCTGATCTGTTATTAATGTAGCACCAGCAGAATACAAGGATCCCTCATTATTTGATTACTCTTAGGAAAGAGTCAATGAGACCTGGGATCACACATGTTCAGCATACATAACCAGATTATAATTTTTACACAGTTTTGTATAGGAACAACTAACACTTCTGAACCTGATGTTATAGACAAAGTCATAACATTCATAACTGAACAAATAATGCAGAAGATAAATAACACAGTTAATTTTTAACCTAGTTCGGTTCTAACTAACCTACTCTAGGGGCTACCAAGCCAGGAAGAAGATTCCACTATCAGTAGTACTATTTTATATAAACAACCTCTGGTATATAGATAAACAACCTCTGGTTTACCTAGTCACTACCCAATGCAATCTCAATCTCAGAACTCCATCCAAGATAAGAAAACCTCTACTCACTCCCTGGTGATACCTAACTGTTACAACCCTGCAACAGCTATTTTCACAATTAACAATGAACACATACTTGATCTGCTTCACAGCTTCAATCAAGCTTACAATACTCAACTCTTACCTACAAGTTTTGAGTGAGGACAATCACTTCTCTAACCTACAGGTTTCGAGAAGGACAAATTAGTGACCTTCCCACAAACTAGGAGGTTCACCTACACGGCTAACCCTAATGGTTACATCTTTCTAAATGCTGGTTAGCTTACAAAACTAGGTTACAAAGTTTCCTATTTATAACCTGATCCCAATTGGACTTGGGCTTACAAATCGCAGCACTCTGGCTGTTACAAATATGCAGAAAATATTCTGCTACAAATAAGGTCTTTTAATCCTGAGTTTCCTAAATTAGAAACTACTGAATCTTCAATCTTCTGATCTGATTCTTCCTGAATCTTCAATCTTCTAATCTGATTCTTCAATTATTCTTTTGACCTTTAAATATGCGCCACATAGGATTACATAATATTCACATAGAATATTCTGTATCTGTTAAGTACAAACTGAATCTTCCTTCCAGTTCTGCAGGCGCGATGTCATGAGTTGATGTCATGACATTCCATATAACATCTTGCTTGTACCTGTTTTGTTCTTTATAAACTTGCAAGATTCACAGTTGTATTATGTTTTTCTGCTATTATGCTTTAAGCAAACATAGATGCCAATCAGCCAATAAAAGCACTAACAGGTATGTTTGAGTGGGCAACAATGGCCACGATGTGTGCTTATCAAATGCTAAAAAAATTGTATTTTGAGCCGTCCAACTGCATCTACCACTGCTCCTCCAAACTGTATTTATAATGTGCCTAGTACTCCGCACATTGTATCTATATAAATACTTTAGGAGCTGTTTTAATTTTTAACACAAGTTTTCTGTACAAAATTGTTTTGGGTAAGATCGAAAGACGTCCAATCTTCAAAGTTAAACTTAGTTAGTTTCTAACTATTCAAAAAGGGCGAAAGCATTTTGGCTAGTTACTTAGGAATCTTTAACGCTTTTAGAAAACGATTTTGAAACTATTTTCTGACGCATTTGTGGGTTTGAAATCCGGTTCACTTAGCGAAAGCCAGGAACCTCTTTTAAGTTAAATATTCCAAGTTAAAAAAAATTTCTACTAAGTCAAGAAATCAATTTCTTAAAAATAGACTTGCTACTTTAACGCAATAAGCACCTTTTATAAGTGACAATAAAAGGCATTAATTAGAGGGTGAGTTTATTCTTAGTACGCGAAAGAGACAAGTTCCCGTTAAGTTGATTATTTTCCAGAGTAGAAAATATTGCTCCATAAAGTAGTTCTACTGAGAAACTATTGGATTATTATCCGACTGATGTGAATTACATTCAAGCCTGTCTTTTTATCTGAATTTACATATCTCTTTATTTTCTTTCATTATATGTTCTCAAATATTGATTTGACCCGCCTTAGATAAACACCTTAACAATAGAAATCGATAGATTAACATTTGGTCTTTGTGGGGACAATAATCTTTTGTATTACTCTAACGTGATTGGTATACTTACGATTTACACCACATCAAAGATTGCAACACGAACAAGAAGAAATCTCAAGGAGATGAAGCCAAGGTTCAAGACAAGAAATTGATGAAGAGAACAAACTCTTGGTCATGATCAAAAAAGGTGAATGCACCACCAACAAGTTGCGGGACAAAAACAACAGTTCCGGAAACGCTGCAGAAACATGTTTAACTTGTTACGTAAAGGCATCAGCCAATTACATGCAAAAGAAAACATTATGGTGACTATGAGAGAAGGAGTCCAATGTAGTGAAGAATTGTATTTGGATCCCGGTTTTTCTATGCATATGACGGGGAGGAAGGATTGGTTTGTCAAAATCAAGCATGCCACAAAGAATAAAGTGAAATTCATGGATGACATCACTTTAGTCATCGATGGTACCGATGATATTTTGACCATAAAGAGGAATGGTGGATATTCCTTGATCAGCAAAAATGCAGGTTGTAAAACCAAGCATCATCTTTAGGTGGTGTATTCAGATGTATGTGGGGCGATGCAACTTCATTTGTTTGCTGGCAATAGATATTTTGTCTTATTTATCGACGATTATAGTAGAAAGATATGGACATAACTAATCAAGAGAAAGGATAAGGTATTCAAAGTGTTTAAGAAGTTCAAGTACATGGTTGAGTAGCAAAGCGATCACAAGCTAAAAGTTCTCAAAACAAATTATGGAGACGGATATGTATCAAATGATTTTGGGAAGTTTTGCGATGAAGAGGGGATAATACATTAGGTAGTACCACCCTGTACACTGCAACAAGACGGTGTTGCCGAGAGAAATAATTGATCGATTATGAACATGATAAGAAGCATGTTGAAATGGAAGATTTTGCCTAAAGAGTTATGGAGAGAACTGGTATTCCTAACTTCCTGTCCGTTGGATAGGTGTCCTACAAAGAAACTTGAGAAGCGATATTCACAATTGCCTTATCAAAGTTTTTAGAAATAATTCGTATTATTACAGTTTTAATTAACTATTTATTTAAGTGAAATATTTATTTAATTAAAATAGATGTGTTACAATCAATTAGAAAAATATAATTTTTTGGAATAAAATAAACATTGAGACTATTTTATTAACGTTAGTAGTTTAATGTTATTACTTGAGGGTGTGAAAAGTAAACATGGTGCAAAGAGTATTTGTGACTTTAGGGTAATAGTTAGCGTAAGGGTGAACGGATTACAACTAAAAACGTAAAAATTAGGAAGAGTGACCAACAAGTTTATTGGAATACTCAGAACTTTGGAGAAGGAGGAACGTGAAGAACCATAGAGCTTTGTTTGAGGTAATGGGGAATTACCTTCTATATTGGTGATTATTGGGCTACAGGGTGATGAGGGTTCTTTACCCTCTCACTAAGCATCATGGGTTTTCCTTTCTCTCAGTGATACCACTGATTACTTTTTTTTTGACCAAATGCGGTTTGAGCAAAACCGCATTGTCATCGTTAAATATTCGGTTTAAGATCGTGTTACAATATGTGTCCAAATGGAATTCGGGATAAATCCCATTTGGGCCACTGTGTATTTATTGATAAAATTGTTGGTATGTGTTTTGCGACCAAATGGGATTTGGGCTATCCATTTTTGTCACTATATGATTGATCATAATGATTGTATACATTATGGGCCCGTTTGTTTTGGCTTTTTTTAAAAATGATTTTTATAGTGTTACATAATTTTGTGAAACTTTTTTTTTACAAAGAAACTTTTTATAAAAGCTTCAAATGAAAATTTTGTTTGAATATTTATTCTTAAAATGTGATTTTAGGTATTTCATCTATTTATGGAAAAAAATTGGATATCAAATTTTCAAAAAATCACTTAATTTTGAAGCTATTTCAAATAGATTTTCATAAAAATCATTTTCGAAATACAACTTTTTTAAAAAATTACGATTTTGACTAAGTTTTGGTCTTCAATAATGTATAATTATGTTATATGAAGTCAAAATTAGTGTTTTATTTTAGAAAAAACTAATATAAAAAAACTTATAATATTTTGAAAAACGGTTTTGGAAAATCTATTTTAAAAAATATAAAGAAAAAATCTATTTTTTTAAAGCTGAAACAAACTGGCCCGTATGTAATATTTTGCAGAGATATGATCTAAGTGAAAATTGTATTTTGTGGTGACTTTGGTGTATTGTTGGATGAATCGATGGTTTGGTACGTTGCTTGTGTTGAGTTGATGTTGGATTTTATTATTTCGTTTGAGTATTTATCGATTGAAATATACATAATAATATTGTTGGAATTGTTGTTTTGCTATGACTATGTGGTTGTTTCTCTGTTGTGATTTTCCCTATTGGGTCAAAAAGGTTTGGGCAAAACCCTTTAGGCGATCGATTTATATATATATATATATATATATATATATATATATATATATATATATATATATATATATATATATATATATATATATATATATAATATTGTTAATGTTGTTGTGTTGTTAGTCTGATTAAGCGATAAACTGAAAAATCCAAAAATCCCAAATTACCTATTTTTCGTGAGAAAATAAAATAACAGGATAACCTAAAATCAATAATATAGAAGAAGTGTTGATTCATGGGTATATGGATTTATTATGATAATCTATGTTTATAATGGAGTGGAGATAGGTTTGAGTAGAAGAATTTGGGCTTATGAGTGAAATACCAATAAGGAAATTGCGAAAATATACATGAGAGTATTGATCGACTTAATTCATGCGTATCTTGAGTTCTGTAAGTCCGTTTGAGTTATCGTCTGTTGCGTTAGAAAGATAACGCGACATTATTTTTGTCTAAGTGGAGAATTTGGGTATAATAGTGCTACAAAAATAGCGGTTATCTGGTTTTTATACCGGAAATGTTGGCGATTTCATTCTTGCGTTGGTTAGCTTGTTTCACGTGTAACTGGAATTTCGTAAGTCTGTTTGGGGTACGGTTAGTTGCGCTGGAAAGGGGGTTTAATGATATTTTCAACTGAAAAGTTTAATAATTCTATCATAAGGATATAATTTTTGACATCATTTTGAATTCAGTAAAAATAATCTGCACATAACGAGTACCAACTCTTGTTGTTTAATTAAACTGAACTTACTGGGATATTCCTGAAATAAAAATCATATTCTTAAAATAGACTCTCTAAATTTTTTGGAATATATTCACTTACGTGATTCCGACTTCGTTCGATATTTTGAATAATTATTCGAATACAATGTGTGACTAACAGGAAACATGATTTTAGAGTTATTCTGGTGAGTTTAGAGTTGTTATTGAGTAGTCTTGACTGTTTAGAATTGTGAGAGTGTAACTGGTAGTTTGATATGTTTTAAAGTTGCCTTTGAGTAACTCTGATAAGTTTTAGAGTTATGTTGATAAGTTTAAGATTCATAATCTTTACCTTAGAGTTATTGGGAGTCAATAGAGTTTTAGTTGAGTTATCACTGGTGAAAAGTTGTTAGCTGAGCACTTTAGGTATTTTAGATTACTTATAGAGTTGTTGAGATGATTATTAAATTACTTAGAGTTTACTTTAAGAACTCGAGAACTCTGCTAAGTTATATATAAAATTTGTTAACGTTGTCGAGTTGAGAGTAATAAATAAATAGATGATTATTACCTTGTCGGTACATTTTGAGAGTGTGTGGAGTTGATATCAATTTCGAGATGTTGACTAATAACATAACTTTATTCTACTTATTTATTATTTTTGAGTATTAATATAATTGCTAAGATTTAATTATATGAGTATTTTGAGTTGATTAATTCTGAGGAATTACAGTGATGACCGTATATGGGCAAATTTATGGTTGAGAGTGGAACCTATTTTGAGTGTGACTTTTTTAGATTACTTAGATGATTGTTTGAGTTACATGCTTGTATTCTATACATTATCATGCATATATATATATATATATATATATATATATATATATATATATATATATATATATATATATATATATATATATATATATATATATATATGTGTGTGTGTGTGTGTGTGTGTGTGTGTGTGTGTGTGTGTGTGTGTGTGTGTGTGTGTGTGTGTGTGTGTGTGTGTGTGTGTGTGTGTGTGTGTGTGTGTGTGATATAGGTAGGACTTCAGTCCAGTAATGGCCTCAAATTTATTGGGTGGTTGGTTCGGTGAGGAACTAGAGGCGAGTCTCATATTCATTTAGTGGAATCGTTTGTTCAGAGAGGGATCAGAGACCATGGATAAATTAGTAACATATCTATGATTTTCAAAACCTGGTACCACATGCATATTGGAGAAAGAGTTGGTGCATTAGTATTGCATATAATATGAATTAGAATTGTGATTGCGATTATGATTGTGTTTTCGTGATAATGATATATTAATATTTATTTCTTTATCATCCTCCTGCTAATTCTCACTGTGAAAATTGTAAGGCGTATTCTCACCAATTGCTTTTGTTTGTGGTGTGCCATTGTGAAAATTTGTACAGATAATCAGCTTGAGTGATTGCTTGTGGGTTGGAAGATGGCTTCGCGGTTTTCTTTGTGCTTTATTTATTTTTCAATGTAGTCTGGACTTTTGCTTTGATTCTGTAACATCGGGGAATAGGGCGTATTTATTTTTATTGAGTTGTGATTTAACTTCAATTGTCTTGACTTTCCCTGATTAATATTTTAATTGGAGTTATGTCATAATTTTGATTTCCGCTGTGAGTTGGTTAACTTTTTTGAAAGAAAGTATGTATGTTTGTTTTGAGTAACATCCTAAAGTGTGAATTTCTCTTTTATATTCAGAATCAGGGTTTAGGGTGTAACATACCGCGCACCGAAGCCCGATCTGATGAAATTTTAAGAAGACTAACTAGGCAAAGAGGTTTGCTTCAAAGACTCTAAGATTGCGAGATGTTTCATGACAACAAAATCAATGATGATGGTGATTTCGTCCATTTTACATTTATGGCTGAACCTGATCCTGTTAAGGTGGAAGAGACCTTAAGTGATCCAAAATGGATTTGTGCTATGAAGGGGGAGCTAGAATCAATTGAGAAAACCAGTACTTGGGAGTTGGTTGATCTACCAAAAGGAAAGAATCTGATTAGTGTAAGATGGGTCTATAAGGTGAAGGCAAATCCCAAAGGTGAAATAATCAAGCATAAGGCTCAATTAGTTGTAAAGGAATTTTCGCAAAGAAAAGGCATAAACTTTGAAGAGGTATATGCACCAGTTGCTTGAATTGAAACCATAAGGCTAGTTGTTGGAATTGCAAATAATAAAAATTGGTCTATCTATCAAATAGATGTGAAATCCACATTTTTGAACGGCCTACTTGAAGAAGAAGTGTATGTAGAACAATCCTCTGGTTTTGTTGTGAAAAACTAAGAAGGAAGGTTCTACAAGTTGAGAAAAATGTTATACGAATTGAAACAAGCTCCAAGAGCTTAGAACAAAAGGATAGACAATTTCCTAAAGAATGTTGGCTTTTAAAAATGTGTATCTGAACATGGCATTATGTGAAGACAGATACAAATGAAGGGATGTTCACTCTTTATCTATACGTAGATGATTTATGATTACGAGCAATAGTGAGAAGAGTATTTCAAAGTTCAAGAGTGAAATTACGAAAGAATTTCATATGAGTGACCTTGGCATCATGATATAACTCCTTGGCATAGAATTCCACAAGTCCAAAAAGGGATTGCTTATGCACCAAAGGACATATGTTCTTGAGATGTTGAAGAAGTGTGAAATATAACATTGTAATGCCGCCATTACACCAGGTGAACCAAGGCTACAACTGTCAAAAAATGAAGAGGAGCATAGATCCAACTCAATATAGAAATTTGATTGGATCTTTACACTATTTGTGCAATACATGATTAAATTTGGAGTTTAGTGTCAGTATTGCCAGTAGATTCATGGAGAGATCGAATGTGTCTCACTTGGCAGCAATAAAGAGGATCCTAAGATATTGGATCTATTGGCTGTAAAGTTCTCTTTCATGCAGCGGATACAGGCAGAAAATGCAATTTTTGTACGGTTTTATCGATTCTAATTGGTGTGGAGATAAAGATGATCAAAAGCCTACAAGTGAGTACATATTTATGTTCGATGGAACACCAGTCCCATGGTATTCGAAGAAGGAATTAGTAGTTGCACTATCGTCTTGTGAGGTTGAGTATATTGTCACTTTGTTATGCATGTGTCAAGCCGTGTGGCTAATGAATCTATTGAAGGAGTTGGACAACAGTGAGGGTGAGGCTGTTACACTCCTAGTTGATAATGTTTATGCGATTAATCTTGCTAAGAATCTAATAACACATGGGAGGAGCAAACATATTGAGATGAGGTTTCACTACTTGAGGCGGCTAGTTAGTAAAGGATAATTAAGTTTGGAATATCGTAGAAATGAAGACCAAGTGGCTGATTTATTGATTTAGGGAGTCACTAATGATGTGTTGAAAAGGTTGAAGATGAAATCGGACATGGAAGACTTGGAGAACTTGAATTAAGGCGGTGTGTTAAGAGATTTTTGTAATTCAAGTTGGTGTAACCGGTTAACACGAAGGTGTAATCGGTTACTGGCATAAAAAAAGGTCAAATAAGTTGCAAAAAGCACTTTTAGAGTTAGTGTAATCGGTTATGCATTCACAATAACCGACTACACCCGATTGTATTTTTCTTGTATTTGTCAGTCGTAACTGGTTCCAAGTCCTACATTTTGCTTTTTCCTGGTTTTTGTCTTGATGCTTTTGAATCCCACCACTTGTATAAATACCCTAGTGATATGTTCGTAATGTATATTGAATGAAATCAATGATTTTCATCCTAAATTATCTCTCTCTAACTCTCTCTTTCTCCACATACCGAAATTCTCCACTGTTTATCAATCTTATGATTGAATGTTTCAATATCCGTGCCTTTGGATCATCCCTGCTAAAAAATTGCCATTGTGCAAGAAAAAAAGATAAGAAGAAAATAAAGAATAAATTTTAATGGGATAACTAGTTCATGCTAAAACTTAAAACTCTAAAAGCGTGTATAATATGAAGTACATGCTTAGTATTTTTCTTCCTATGGCTTCCCTTTGAAACGTTTCAAATATTGAATGTGGATTTTTTTTATATATATAATTCAAATATTGATTCATTATGTTATATATGAAATATTTATTCTAATATATGTTTGATGATTGTTCGGGTTAAGTGGTTTGAGGTGTGTAAGTCTAAGCAGCAAGATGGCTTGGAGGTTTAGAGCCTTTGATCAACATGACTAGTTAGTTGGACATGTGAGAGTTTTGGTTAATGATAACCTCACTTGAAATTTGAAGTGAAAGTGACCCTTTTTTGCATATCGAGTAAGGCTTCTAATTTCTTAACAATAAAACAATCTCATGCATTAGATGAAAAATATAGAGTACAAACATAGTGAAAGATTGTTAGGGCATTTCCAATCCCTAATTTAACAACAACACTAATAATTGAGCTAAACAAACTATTGACATCAAAAAGCTTTGAAAAATTAGAAACCAATAGAGTTACCAATTTAATTCCTTAATCCAAGCAACCAAGCAAACTTCTTTCGCAAGAAACAAGTGACACAATCTTTAAATATATCTAGTTACATATCATTTCTTTATCTTTGTGATGCACAATTTGATTATACTGATTCTCGAGAATGATTAAACTTATTATCTGCGGGGGAATCATTTGTTGACTGGAAAGAGGAGTTTGATTTGCACCAGCCCTAGTTAGATTCTTTTAGGCATTTCATCAAACAACCTGAGCAAAAATTGACAACAACCTAAACCTAAGAACAACACACCCAACATAACAACACAAACAAGAAGCAGTAGAAACCAGAGCAACACAAACACAATAATAGTAGTCATTTGGCCCATCATGTACACAAACACATACGTTCAGAAATTTCATCTCTTCCGGTGGTGGAGATCGTTTTCATGTCTGTTCCAATTTGGCCCATCAGTTGTTGAAGATGATTTGGGAGTTACAAGCGTTTGATGGTTGTTGGCAGAAAGGAGGAAAAACTTGATAGAGGTTGGAGTTAGCAAAAGGTATGAATCTAAAAGGGATGCACGATTTAGAAGAGTGAGAAAGGAGGAAGGAAAACTTACAATGAGAGAGAAATCTCCATTGGAGGGGAGACAACCACCATACTGGCAGTGAAGAACTCCAATAACGCAGAAGGAGCCCCTATAAAAAGAGAGTTGGCGCTCATCAAAATGAAGAAACTCTAATTTTAGAGAGAGGAGAGAACTTCTCTCTCTGAACATTCTTTTAAGTTTTTAAAAAACAAAACAACAAGGTTTCTAATTAATTATAGATAACTTGCCCACCATTTTGTAAAGGCAATCTAAAGTAATTTCACTCTTTTAAAAGAAAATTTTTAAAAGGCTATAAGATTTTGTAGACAAATTATATTTGTTAGTTAAGTATTAGTTTGATACTATTAAAAAAAATTGTCAGAATATAAAATCCAAAAATTCAAATAAGGAGATGAGCTCCAACTCGCGACATCTTAAACATATACCTTTAAAATACATTTTGGATAATTAACCTATTAGATAAAAAAAATTGCATTTAATTTTTACCAAAAAATATAACACAATATTTTGTGGATTGTCCAGGAGAATTCGAAGATTTATACAGTGCAGATCTTAACAGAATTAGTTGTTCCAGAGTTGTAGTTCTGTAATTTGTTTTTGTCAGACTTTTAGCCCTCTATTCTATAAAAAAAGGTACTATACTAATATATTTTTTATAAATAAAATTTATTTTGATTTCCAATCGTCAATTTTTTCCTAACATTCTGCATGTTGATATCGTTTAATCTTAATTAAATAATTTAAAAATATATACATTTTAATCTATATATTTTATAATTAAAAAATTCTAGACTTTAATTTAAATTGTTTAATTTTAAACAAACAACGACTAATGTGTAATTATGCGAATGTGTGAATTTGTTTATTGTATCAAATCCAAAACTCTTATAGCAACTTGAATATCTTTAGAATTTGTATTTTTTTTCCTAAAACACCTGAAGAAAAAATCAAGTTTTTTTTTGTTAAAATATAAAATTCAAGTTCTATAAAATGTTATCTTTATTATTGTTGATTTGTCTTGACCTTAAAGTCAGTTACAATATTGTTTTGAGTTATTGTTTCTTTTAATTTTTGTGTGTGTCTTCCGATTTCGTATTAAAAATCATAAGATGTTTCCATGGATAAAAAGTGTAAATATTGTTTAGAGACTATTATTGACTTATATTCTTAAACTATATAAAAAAAATGTGATGTTATTATCATAAAACTATAAAGCAGATTATATTACAAAAGACCACAACTATTAAGAAAAAGAAGGATAAAATAGTGACAAGAAGGGTTTGATTTAAGAAAAAGTGTATCCTGAAAAGCAATGAATGAGAATGACACAGCTTCCACAACAAAACAACATTTCATTTCATGTCTTGTATTTTCAATCTTGCTTTCATTGTCTTGGCACGTTTAATTTTCTAAGTGGCCAAACACTAGGAAGGAGGAAAAGGTTAGTTTAATTACTATTGAGGTTTTTGCGTGTGCACAAAACATATAGTGCAACAAATAAAAGAGGCTGCTGTTTTATCATTCCGTGTATATGGACTGTGTTTGTGTTTGTGTGTGTGAAATTTGATAGACCACGTTTTCTAAAATCAATATCCTCTCATAGACACACACTTGCCACAAATTAAAGATGGCTCCAATAACAATAACTTTAGTACCAAACCATTTTACTTTGATCCATATCCTTAACTTCCTTTATGGCATAACCCTGCTCCACCCAAGATCGGATCTCCATACTAGGATGTTTAAAATCGAATCGGTTTAATAAAAAATTGTTAATTCAATTAAGTAAAAAAATTGTATCCTCTCATTTTTTAACATAATTGTATTGTTTGATTCGATTTATCATTTTATATTTTGCAAACAGAACAAAACTGCATTATATTACAATCTAAATTTTACTTAAATTTGTTTGTACTACACATTGTTAGTACTTTTTTAATTGAGTTCTTTTGATATTTAATGCTGAAATGTGTAATATGTATGTGCGACTCAATAAAAATGTTGTAAAGATCGAATCAACCGAATTAATCCAAACCGCGTTGAATTTGGTTTGGTTCAGTTTTATTTCTAAAAGCCAGTCAAATCAAACCAGGTTATACATTTTTTCTTGCGCTTCAGATGCTTTTTAGCGTCAAAATTGCACTGCGAACACCCCAACTTAATAGAATTATAAATCGAACTCCTGACGATTTGTGACAAAAAATAACTTTTAATATTGAATTATCAGAGTTGTCACAACTCTTACTTATCTTTATTAAGATTTGTCACGATTGCCATCAAGACCTAATCTCAATAGAATCAGAAGTCAAATTCCTATTGTTATATGACAAAAATAATTTTTTAATATTGAATCTTACGAAAATGAGAAGTGTCATGACTTTTACTCGACTTGTTAAGATCTATTACGGATTTCACCTCAAATTTTTTTAGGATTTGTCAATAATTTTTACTATTTTTATTTATCTATAGTATTATATTTTAATGATAAGGTTGATGATTGACAAGATGACTCGACACTATTGTGGAAGCTAGTTTTTCCTTCTCCAATTCATTAATTCATTCCTTTTCCATAGTTTTATTCTTCATTTCATTCATTGCTCCCATCAACTTGTCTTTAAGATAGTTCTTTGTGTAGTGACCTTTTTCGTTTGCTTTTTATGTCAATGAATGAATCATTCACTCATGCGCCGCTATAGTACTCACTCACTCAATCCCTCCTACCAAATATGTACTATATTTTCTAACTATTGGAATCCACTTTTGCACAATATATACAATACTGTCTTTCTTCCTTCCTTCCTTCATTCAATTAATTAATATAAAGCCACCGACTGTACTATATATTATATGTTGAAAGTTGGGCCTTGTGAGGCCTAAGAAAGCACTGCACTGAGGTCATGCTTTGGGGAGTGGAGAGCAAAATAGTCCAATACAGTATGATGGAGTACAAGATTTGTAGACAGTGTATAGAATTTTTGAACATGTTGCGTGAATCAGGTTAAAGTTAGTTCTAAATTAATGACTAGAATTATATTTAGGTTTATTATAAAACTAGTACTTTTGTTGCTATATTGAGAAAAACTCAACTCACAAACTAAAAACTAACCTAAAAAAATTATGAAAAGGACACCTATCACTTTATGAACTGATTTTAATAAATGAACCAAAGCTATATTCTAATAATGCTATCAAAGTTTATTTATGGAGTTATCCGTCATGTTATAACAAGCCATGTTTTTTTTTTTTTTTTTTTTTTTAGTATTTTAGATCTTTTAACTATAACCATTTCATCATGCGAAATCAACATTTCATGTTCAATTTCAATGCAATAACCTGAAATATTAAATATGTTTATGGATAACAATTTTTTAAAAAAATTGCAGAGCATACCATATATTGTGAAGAAAAAACTATCGATCATCAAACATTTTAAGTTTGACTGTACAAATACGATGAATCTTGCAAACCTTATTGTCGCATAGGAGAACTACTCCACCTTGCTCCAACTTCAAACTCTCAGTATTCTTTTATTGAACACGCATGATAAGAGCAATCTGAGTCCATGATACAACTAGTGCACTAGCACTCTTATAACTATCCTTATTTGAAGAAACTATAATGGAACATAATCATCATTACACATCTTCTCTAGACAATCCTTCATGAAATGACCGATTTTCTACAAGTAAATAATTTTATCTTTGACTTGTCAAACCTCTTTTATTTAGACATCCCCATACACTGGTCTTCTCTACTTGTATTACGTGTGCATGCATCGATACTTCACCATTTAATGCTTAAATACACTTTTCCTAAGTTAGAATTACTTCCATCTTCACTTTCCATAACCCAAAATCATTGTGATCCAAAAAACTTATTGATCTCTCATTTATCTAAGGTGCTCATTGGTAAACAATATCTCTTTGTCCCACACTAGGCGCCACTTGTTATGAAAAATGGATAGAATGACTCAAAACTTTTCAAAAGAATTATTCAAGAGTTTCAAACACATCAAAAAAATTGTTGCGTGATGACAAAGAACAATTACATCTCGAAAATGTAATGACGATTGAGTTCACTCGAGCATCCTAGGAAGAAGCTATCACGCCCTATCCTATTAACCTAGGGCTACATGTGAATAAAACACGTGAAACACCTCAATGATTAGACTAGTATCTATTGAAGTTTTACCAAGTCCCTTCCACTTCTCAATATTAGATCTTAGCTAATAACAGTACTATTCCCAGTTCTTTGAAAGATTCCCGTACCTCGCACTGTCAAGTCTTGAGGGTAGTTGTTTTGAGTCGGCCATAAGCCTAATGCCACATGAGCTTAATGACCGCCTATTGTATATATACCATCATGCCAGAAGGAAAAAATGTATGATTCTATTCATTAACCACTTTATCTCTTTGTTCATGGACTAACTTGAGTGTTGGAGTGTTTATCTTGTAAGCCACCAACTCCACGCAACCACGTCGGAGTAGTTTGCACCATCCTATCAAAAATATGTATAAAATTATGATTCATGATTGGAACAAATATGATTTTTTTTTCCAGGATATATTATATATGATTTTGTTTACTACTAAAAACAAGGTACAATATTGAAGGTCTTGTTTATGGTAGTTAGAAGTATATTATAGGAATTAGGTATTGATAGTGGTTCTTTTAAACAAATCCAACCTAATTTTATAGCAAATTCTTGCAACATACACGAGTTTAAGTTCTTCCTTTTGTTTTTGATTTTGTCAAGGTAGAATTTGTCAGCTATGCGGCTAGTTATGATAAGTTTTTATTTATTTATGAATATGCTCATAAGGGTTCACTCAGCAACCATTTGCATGATCCTCAAAATAAATTTAAGACATTGCTTTTATGCTAAATGTTTTGCTAACCATGAATAATGTAAGACCATTTTCTTGTTTTGCTCGCAGGTCATTCATCGCCTACTTGGATCACAAGGGTCTAGATTGTATTTGGTGCTCAAGAGGCCTTGAATACATAATGCATGATCATACAAAATCACACTATGTTGATCAAGCTATCAAGACAAGACAAGTAACACTTTACTTGATTCTTCCTTTAGAGTCAAGCTACTAACTATTTTAGACTCCATTCAACTATTTCTAAGTGGTTTACAGATTTTCTTTTATCAGATATGTTATTTTGACACTGGTTTTCTTACACTGTATTTTAAACAGTAGACTTTAACAAAAAAAAATGTTTTGAATAAAAATCAAGACAAAATAAATTATTAAAAAAATAGAACCTATGCATAGTGTGTATACAAATACAGTGTTAGTGTAAAAAAAATGTTGTAAACTTATCATTTCTGTTTTCTTATATCAAAATCTGCATATGTGATTTTACATTGAACTTAATAAAGATCAAGGAAAAATGGAAGCCAAAGTGGACAAACTGCGCGCTATTATTTTTTAATGGCAAAATCAATCTCCTTAAAATTACATTCATCTTTTTAAGAAACAGCATTATCATGCATGAGTCTTTAGACTCTGTAAAACATTCACTGATTTTGATGCTTGGAAGCCAAAAATGTCAAACACAAATTGTATGAAAACATGTTGATTGTTGAAACACTTTTTTCATATTTAACCACTTTATTTTAAGTGGTTTTGAGGGTTGTTTGTCTCATTGCAAAACCTTTCATCATCAATTCTATAAGTGAGGAAACCTCAATCAAGTCTACATGCACGTTTCTCTCCTGTGAACCCTAATACCATGTGAACCCTAATATCATAAAATATATATATATATATATATATATATATATATATATATATATATATATATATATATATATATATATATATATATATATATATATATATATATATATATATATATATATATATATATATATATATATATATATATATATATATATATATATATATAGACCTAAATGTTAGATCTTCCCTCCTATGAATAAGTCACAAAAAATTCAGAGAGGCCTATTTGAAAATTCAGCTAGCTTGTATTTCTGGCATTTGGAAACAAATTCCACCATAAAAAAGAAACCAGAAAGTGTAGCTAAGCAAATTCTACCATAAAAAAAACTACAAAGTGTAGTGTAGCTTCTTATCATAAGCAAGTCTAGAGCAATACAAAAGTATAAACAAACAGGTATTTACAAGGCAAGACATGATTGTACAAAGGCCATGTAAAAACAAATGTAATGAGAATAGAAAACTGAATAAAAATACTTCTCCTTCTCTTCTGATATGTTGCATTTTATATTAAAAACTTGGTTGTAAGTACTTCTCTGTCTTCTGATATGTTGCATCTTATATGAAAAACCTGGTTGTAACACATGTACTTTTCAATGATAATAGTGGAATATTTACTTCTATATTTTTGCTTGTTTTATTCATATTGCTGCATCTGTTTTCTGGGGCATTGTTTTAATATTTGTCAAACAGCATGTATTGGCAGTTCTTAGGAATGCACCTGATTCCATGAGCATGTAGAGGATGAGAGATTGTTTTTATCCTACTACGATGAATTTGTATTTAAGATAAGTTAGTTTCTCTATTTTGCACGTTAATCACATTTACTCTCAATTAGGATCCTCTCGAGATTATCATAAAATACAGAACAAAATTTCAAATTAGACTTCAGTATAGAATTCCACAGTATTGAATCTCCAAAAGAATAATGGACATAGACATATATAGTCACTAAGAAACTAAATCTTTGTTTTGGGTTTGATCAACTGAATAGTATTTTATACATATCAACACAATAATTGGCATATATATCTTGCTATTGATGTGAAACTAGAAATAACTTACAATTTTGGGTAGCTTTAATCTAGAAGAGACCTTATTACTGTGCAAAGTAAGAATTGGTAACCTACTTGACAAGGGAAACAAGCACCCTGCGCGGGGGATCAAAGGGTCTTCGAGAATGAAGAACAGCCCAATTATCAAGCAACATAACATCCCCTTTACGCCAAGGAATGGCAACAGATTCTTCCTCAAGTATCTTAAGACAGTCATACACTACATCAGCAGGTAAAGGGCTGCCATCGCCAAATGTCACAGCCTTAACAGGATCATTTCTTTCATCTTTCCAACCAGTGTAAGCAGCCACCATGCTATTAAACCAAATCTTACGCTTTCTTACTTTGTCATATTTCACTGCAGGAATTGGTCCCATTACCGTTTTCACTCCATCTTCCAACCATTCCAACGTCATACCCAGTTCACTAGCCCTGCAAACATTCACAATCAAAGTTTAAAAATGCGATTACAATTCCAACGTCATAGTTTTTCACAATATAGGTCATGTTTTACCGCAATAACAATTGCATTCAAAACCTTGTTCAAAATCTATGTACCACCAAAACTTAAGATCAAATGCGACACAATTCAAAACCTTGTTCAAAACATATGTAGCACCGACACATAAGATCAAACGCGACATAATTCGAAACCTTGTTCAACACTTATGCAGCACCGACACTTCAGACTAAATGCTACAAAATTCAAATCCTTGTCCAAAACCTATGTAACGCTGGATGAAACGCAACATCACTTGTTTAAAACTTATGTAGCATCAACACTTTAGATCAAACACGGCACAAATCCAAAAACTATGTACTGGTAGCATTAACAGTTAACATCAAAAGCGGAATAAGTAATTCAAAATCTTGTTCAAAATTTACGTAACACTGACACTTCAGATCAAACACGACACTTTATACGAAAGATGTGTCGGGAGTCAGAGATAGACACATACAATTACTTTCAAGTCATTAAAGCATTATCAGCGCCAATGTGTCCATACTAGTGCAGTTTATCTTAGTGCTTCATAATTCAGAACATATACATAACATGCAATTTTTCACTTTCCAGTTAACATAAAATTTCATAAGAATATGAATATAACCTTTGTTGAGCAACGGTTTTGTCTTGCGTCAAGAACGTTGATTTCCAGCCTCTACCAATCGGAGAAGACGGGTTATCATCTTCACCTAAAACCCTAACATACAACAAACCAAACTCCTCAAGTTTCTCCACAAACTCAGGATAACGTTCCTTCATCCTATCATACACAACATGGCTGAGAACAATCGGCGTTTCACCTCCGGCACCCGGCTCAACTTCACAGAAAAAGAACAACTTCGACGGAAACTGCGGAACCTGAGCCATCTCGTGATGAAACGGGATCTTCTGATCCGGCGGAGACTCGTTCGCGGTGAAGACACGGCCGATTACATTAGTCCGCGGCGCGGCGCCGCCGACGTAGGGAAGCTCGGGGTAGTCGAAGGCTTCGACGACGTCGTTGAAGTGGGAGGCGGTTTGGAGGGGGAGGCCTCGGAGAATGAGTGCGCCGGATTGGAGGAGGAGGGATTCGAGATAGGGTTTGTGGGTTTTGATAGAGTGTGTTGCGGTTAGAGGGAGTGTAGGTGAGGATGTGGTGGAGGGAGATAGTATGGTGGGAAAGCGAAGGCCGTTTGAGAGAAGCTTTTGCTCGGGGATTTGGATTTCTTGGAATGGTTGTTCTGTGGACATGGTTGAAGATGGGTTTTGGGAACGGTGGTGATGGTGGTGGTGATTCGGACTCTGATGAGTGTTTCTTTCACCTTGACGGAAATTGAGACCAGGTTCAGCAGCGCCAACGGCTATTGGACAAATCATCAGACGCGCAACACACGTGGGCTATATGACTTTTGACTAATTTAATATACAATTGTCTTAAGTAATGATATTGCGCGCTTTCTAATATACTACAAGGATTTTAGGATTGTGATTGTAAGTAACGCATTTACAACAACAATCTACATAATAACACAAAGATCTGTCTAATTATATATCTTTTCCAACCGTTGTTAAATGTTTTTTTTCATAGTAGTGAATTAAGAAACTTCACGCAGAATTTGAAGTGGCTTATGCAACTTTACTGAAACGCATTGTTGGTTAGAATATTAACACAAAGAGGTCTAGAAGGGGAGTTGAATAGACATTTTTCTTTAAAGACAAATTCAAAAAATTTTAAGTCTCGTATACGAAATCAAGGATTTTAAGAAGCGCGAAAGCAAAATACAAAAACAAGAGAGCTTAGAAGCATCTTAATAAATTAAACCAAATGAAATAATACATTAACATCATACTAAGTGCTTGATTGCTTCTAATGCAAGTCAATCACAAGAAAACTTAAGTCGCTTTAAACAAAGCGATTTAAATGATCTTCACATATATGTTCCATCGAAACATAATTGGATTCATGATAATTCAATAAGATTGATACACCACAGACCTAAGCTTATACATAAAATCTTTATAAGCATGGTCTAACTTATGTGGCCTACAATCAATACAACAATGCAACAACAAAACTAATGCATATTGGAAAATTAAAAGAGAGAGGGGAAGAAGAAAAGATACAAGGAGATATATAGTGGTTCGACGGTCGTCCTCGCTTTGCCTACTCCACTCTTTAATGGTGTTAAAACACCATTGAAAAATAATCACGATCTTTCACTATTTTGAAAATTTTGATACAAACATTTTGGTTACAACGAACTATTAAACGATAATTCTCTCTGTTGATGCAAACACTCAAATTGCAAACAAAAATAAGATCTTTAGAGATCTTGATCCAATAACCTCGTTATCTATAATAATCTACTCCAAGTATTTGTATGTGGCAATCCACTTCATCCCACTGATTTCTTGTCTAAGCGATTGCTATTAACTAAGCGTTGATTGAATAACTTCTAACTTTGTCTGTGAGCAATCTTTCTCCAACTCCACCAAAGATGAATAACTTCCAACTCTGGCTTGGAGTTACTTCTGTTAGTTTGTCGTATTGTTAGTGAGTCTTGCTCTGATTCTGTAACATTAGGATGTGACTTATTTCGTTATGTTTGAATTTCTTTTAAGTTAATTCCTTTGTTTTGTCGAAGTTAATAATTGATTTGTTGAATCGTTGGAGAATTATTGAGAGTTGAATAATACAACTCCTTTTGCTTATGTTATGGAAGTTGAAATTTATGAGACTAAATGTCTTGAGTTGCAATATTGTGTATATTTGTTTTAATGATGATTCCACTGCGATGATACCCTAAGTGGAGGTGAGCATGCGATGACAAATTCTAAATTGTTCTGATATAACCCGTGTTACGGAGCAAGCTATGTGTGATGGTGCGTGACACCTTAAGTGGTTGCATTGTGTTTAATTAAATTCTATGATAAATTATATTGTGGGGTTTAGGGTGTTACATTAGTGCTATCTACCTATCTGAAAATCATGTCCAACATCGTCGTACTAAACTCAATGACATGGACATTCACTTTGTTCGGGAAAAGGTCGCTTGTGGTTAAACCCGCGTTTTTCATGTTCCTTCCCGACACCATATTGTTGATATCTTTACCAAAGGCCTTCTTAGAGTTCTTTTTAATGATTTTCGGAACAGTCTAAGCGTCCGTCTGCCTCCCGCATACACTCTAGAGTGTGATGGAATTATTCTGTATTTATTTTTTAATCAAGGAAATATGTATTTGATCTGCTTGTAATGAAAAATACACATACAATTCATTTATCTTCAATTTGGGTTGGTTCCAACAGTGATTTTCTTGTCTCTATTGCCATACTATACGGGTGTTGTTTTGGAGTTCCCATATACCTTGAAGATTCATAGTGGTAAATTGACTCAACATTTTGATAGGAACAATGAAGTTGTTTTGGCCAAAATCTTTGGACATAATTGGTGTACTATTATTGTACCTTGGAATTGGATCCATCACTTTGCAACAAAATTAATTCAATCAAATTTAAGATCCAATAAGAGCAACTATGTTTTCTTGAATGGCTGCAGTGATATCTGTACACGTGCACTAAAAAAGGATAACAAAACATTGCAACGATAAATATACAATTTAGGGACAAAATTACTTATAAAGGGGTTGTAGTTCAGTTGACAATCGCATTTGTCTCATAATCTATGAGGTGTAGGGTTCAAACCTCTAATTAAAATATAAGATAGACAAAAAAAAATCTATTATTAATATATAAAAGCAATAGTACTTGGAATTTCCATTAAAAGCCCTCTGACAAAAGTACTAAAACTTTTCTTATTCCACGGGTATACAAGTTTTTTGTCAAAATAACACAATAATATTGATTTGGCATTTATTGTTGCTGATGTGCAAGTCTCTTATTTTTTGTTGGTATTTTATGTTTCATAATTGGTTTATTTATTTTCAAAATATACACGTTTTTACAATTACAAAAAGTAAATACCCTAATACCTACTATTAAATTAGAGTTGAATACCTATGGTTATTTCTTCATTGGATGGATAGGTTTTATTTCTTTGAAAACATCAATTCCTCCACTACCGAAAAAATCAATTACTCTTGCCCTTCCAGTTTTCTATATGTTTCTGCCAATACTATTTCTCACGTTATATATCACCAGTAACAATGGAAGACCACTATTCACTTTCTCTTTTACAGGTTTTCAATTCTTCTCCATTTTTGTTTTCCAATATGTACGATTTTTTATTTGTTATCTGTTTTGTGTCTTTTTTATTTAGGTTTTATAATGCCAAATCAAATGAAATCTGTTTTCTTTTTGCAGTCTTTTAAGCATTCACATGGCTCGCCCAATCGATTATGTGAAGGACATCAATGAGTCGAATGATTTGTGGAAGATTGTAGTTAGTTGTAAGCATATATGGTCTGTAACAAGTTCTTCAGACAAAGAACACATAGAGATGGTTTTAGTTTATTCGAAGGTGGTATTTTGTTCCCAAGTTCTATTGTTTATCTCTTACACACTGTGTTCTGCCTTATGATTAACAAATATTATTCTATTTCTTTTTTTGAAGCGTGATATGATTCAAGCCATTGTCTGTACTTATTTGGTTTCCAAATTCAAGTCCGAAATTGCAGCTGGAAGTTCTTAAAACATGCAGAATTTCAAAGTTTCGAAAAATGACTTCTCTTTTAAGTCGACGAATCATTCTTAGAAATTGGTTTTATGTGGATCAACTTCTGTTAAGAAAACAGACCTTCCTGACATTCCTGCTTACTACCTTAACCTTCTTAGATTGGATGCCATAGTTGAAGGAAGGTTTCAGTCTAATGTTTTGGTTGGTAAGTTAATTGTATTCTTTGTGATAGATTACTGAATTTTATGTAATATTATTGATTTCCTGATCATTTTATGTTTGTTAGATATTCTTGGAGGTATTACTGAGTTTTCTCAATCTCAAATAAATGGAGACAACAACAAAAACAGGGTTGTTTTTACAATTGCTGATACCAAGTACGCTAAGTTTCATTGACTGGTTATAATTATTTAATTGCATTTTATTTGTTTGTATACACAAATCGATTCCTATGAACATCCAAGTAACTATTTCGATTTATTTTCATCAGTAAATCTGATGTACAATGTACGCTTTGGGGTCAACTTGCGGTACAACTTTATGAATATTATAAGAATAATAAGGAAGATTCCAATATTGTCATTGTATTAATCATTACAAGGGTTAAAGAAGCTCAAGGTATTTATGTTATTAATTTCAACTACAATGTATGTCTTCCTTGATAATAGTATTTTGTTTTGATTCCCTTTCTTCCCTGTCTTATGTATGCATTTGCCTTAAAAATGGATTTCATGCAGGAGGTTTTCCTGTGAGTGTTTCCAACACGTGGAACGGAACGAAGTTGTTGATTAATGACCTTCGTTTTGATGAAGTTAAGAAACTGAAAGAAATGTAATCTTCCTTTGAGTTTATGACTTGTGCATTCAGTTTTCTTTCTAACTTGATGCAAACATTTTACCTTTTATATATTACAGTCTTGGAAATGATTTAGTGTTGTTATCAACATCAAGTCTGCAAGTTAAAGCAACCCAAAACTCATATTATTCTGACTTTGACAAATTTCTTTGGAAAGCTGAAATAATTAGTCTCTCTGAGATTACAAATCTGCAACATGTAAGAAATTATGATTATTATTTTTACATTATTCTTGTGTGATAATAATTTACATTTCCTTTTTTGGATAACTCTGTAAGAAACAACGTGTGTGACTGTTGCAACTCTTGATAAGTTTGAAGCTGGCCAGATGGGATGGTTTTATGATGGATGTGTGGAATGCACCCGAAGTGTGGCTCTAAAGGATGGAAAGCTGCAGTGTTATGCAACACATGTAAGCTCAGAGCCTGTGCCAAGGTATTGTTTATATCCTTTTGCTATTACCAATTGTTATTGTGTATAGTTGTAGTACATAATTTTAGGTGTATGTGCTCCTGATTGAGAATAAATGTTTTAGGTATAAGCTTGAAGTATTGGCTGTTGACGGTAATTCCAAGGCGAAGTTCATCTTTTGGGACACCGATTGCGTGAAGTTAATTGTAAAGTCTGCTCTTCAAATGAAAATGGATTTGATAGAGGTTGGTAATGTGATATAATTTGTTGTAATGTATGTATGTAAGTTTGAATTATTGGTGTATAATTGTTTCTATCGATATAGGCCAGTGATTACGATCCACTCGAATTCCCTTACGAACTTGATTCAATACTGAAAAAGGAGTTTGCAATTATAGCTGTATTTCAGCCTAAGAATGTCCGACTTTCTGTCATAGGCTTCAAAAATGATGAAGACTATCGTAAGAAAATTAAGGACAGTTTCAAAGGCGAGGAGGTAACCATATTATACTTCTTTTGATGCATTTACAATTTTCTTAAAATGTACTAACATTAGATGGTCTTTGCAGCACACATCAAAACTTGAAACACCTGATCCTTTGTCCCAGGATGATATAATCAGTTGGTCTGTAAGTATTTACTTAATTCTTAATGTTTTTTATTAAAATTTTTAAAACTGTACCATGTTTTAAGAGCTTTTTTTTTGTTTTCTATTTTCATGGCAGGAACCCGTATCTACATCTGCAGATTAAGATCCATCAAATGGAAATTTTGGGTTGACTCCGTCTAAGAGGTCTCTAACTGATGTAGTGGAAGATGTTGATAGTGTCCAACAATTCTCAACCAAGTTGACCAAAGATGTTAAAAAGGAGAAATAATTGGCTTCAGTTTTTTTAAACCATTAAGGATTATTCATGAACTTTTGAACACAAATATCTTATTGTTAATTTCATTAGTGGAAGTTCTTTACTCTGGATCCTGTACTAAGTATTTCATGATATTTTAGTTTTTTATTTTCGTTAATACCTTGCTCTGAATTATTTTTGCTTCTATGCTATCTACTACTGATTCTGATATGTGCAACAGTACTCTATTACGGTTTACAAATGAAATGAAATTGGATAACCAACTTTGATGCCATTGTTATCTAAAGTTAATATAATACATTTGAATATGAAATCTATCTACTTATTAATTCAATACATTTTTTGTCTAAATAGCAAAGATGAAAATATGTTTTGGTATAAACATCTCTCTAAAAAGCTCTCTAAAAACATCTCTAAACAGTTTTCTAAACAACTCTCAATCATCTATAACATACAACATGAATATAAGTTTTGCTAAACATAAGCTTCAAAACAACCAATTATATTACCTAAATGCAAACCGTTAGTTTCACACAAATACCACATTGTGAGTTTTTTTATTTATATGAACAAAGTGTTACCCATGACTCTATGATTCAACTTTTTTAAATACTAAACAGTTAGAAAACCTGTTGTAACAAACCTACTTCCAGTTTATAAATAAATTTTTTAACTACAAACCTACTGCAATCGTACATTAAATAAATTTTTTAAGAGTTGTCTAATTTGATCAATGTATTCTATGCTTTAAATTACAAATTAATTATTAGAAAACACTTTGTTATTTGTTTGATTTCAATCTTCATGAGTCTAATATCAAAACCATGAAGCTTAACATCCCTGATTTTATATTATTCAGCTATCTATTGACTTTACTTTTCTATTTATCACAGGTCCCTATCACTCTTCCTGTCACAAAACTTGCATACATATGTTAACATATATCCACAACACACTTCAATTGAGCGCTCTGACAGGTAATTCGCCCGTAAGTTACATTGATAATCTCATTGAAAAATATTATGAAAATTTACTTTGTATTTCATACATGGTCTTGACTGTGTGTTTGCAAACTTTAATTGAATCTTGATTTGATGACTTATACAATTTCTACCACTTGATACTTCCTAATTTCTTCATCTGAGTAAAGTTATTAACCAAAATCAATTGTCTATTGTTTTATCGTTTTAATTCAATTCCATATTTAACTTCCAAAGTATAATCAGGGATGTTACTTTAAACTTGATAAATTTGAAGGCTATGATCAATAACAATATAAAGGAAACTACTTACTACATTTAGATTAGCACAAACAAACCTTCATTGTGAATGTAAATTAAATAATTTTGACCATGTCCTAACATACCAACTTCAAAATTAAAACTGCCACCAACATCATTACATCACTAAAACAAAATAATATTTTTCATTCACCCTAAAGTATCATTAAACTAAATTCATAAGACATTATCATAAAATGTCATAATTTAAACAAAATATAGAACCTCCTGCATCATTTGAAACTGCCAAGACCTGACCACTATCTTTTAAACATTGTTATTTGCCCTTTTTCGGATGAGCCTCACATATAATATTTCCTGATCTGAATTATAGTCGAACACCAGCTTATCTCCAACCACCGATTTCTTTTCCTTTGAGTATGCATACCAACCATGTCCAACATACATCTCCACGTATTGTCTCTTTGATTTCAAAATCTCACAGTCATAAAAAGCCAAGTTGTCAAGGTCAAACAACTTGCATGCAATTGTGTCTGGTCTTAGAGCTTTCTTTATAACCTCCTGAAGAAATTGCTGCATAACAATTTGTTGTTGATAAAAATGTTAAGAATACTAAACATGCATAGTTTCACTGAAATCAGAAAATGTTTACATTACTTTACACTGCAGAAATCTTACCAAAACTTGATTTCCACGCTTCTGTGAATGGGTGATTATTTTTTCCCACGATATATCTTTCATCAGCTCTCCGTCATTGTTATTCACTTGAGAAGATTGACCAGCGTCAGGCTCTACTTTAACTTCCTTCAAAACAGCATCATGGTTGGCTCGAAAGGATTGCTCAACTTCATACTCTGCTTTCACTTCCTTCATCACATCATCAACTTTAGCCTTAGAGCCTTGGCCAACATCACCATCAGGTTCCACTTGCTTCATCACAGTGTTGGTGTTCCCCTCAGAGACCTCATCATCCTCAGCAGTCATACCTAATATTGCATTGATTTCTTCAGTGTCAAGAGATAAGAACCTGTGTACAAAGATATTAACCATTATATTATGCATATTAGTATAAGCGAATTTAGTTACACTTATAACAGATTGAAAACAAACAAAACTATGAAATTCTATGTAGATACCCATCACTAAATGAAGTAGATGATGACATTTTAACAAGGAGATGTTTTTTCACAACTCTTGGTTGGTATTTAAAGGACTGGATGTATTTTTGATGCAGCAAAGAATAGTAAACTCATACCTTTGATTTGATTTTGGAGTGAGCCACAAGAAGAAAAACTTTAAAGAAATCTTATAGGAATGGCCATGTAAATTGTGTTTGGCCTTTGAAGTGCATGCTCCTGTTGTTACAATTCATTATTTTTCCCATATTTGGTTTCCAATGTTAACCTATAATGATTTTATTTTTTCCCCATTAATTCTCTTTGGTTATTACTATTCTGCAGCAAGAAGTATTTATGGTTTCAAGGCAAAAAATTTATTGACATTCATTGGTTGTGGCCAAAATGTTTTATTATATGAATGTATATAAATTTATCAAGATTTATTGCACAATGGATATTAATTTGTTCAACATAGTATTGATGATGACCTATCGGCTAAAGACTATGCTTTAATAATCCTTTTTTACAGCTATCCCTTTGTAATAAAGGCTATACCATTATTATATTATGCATGTGTAGTGAATAGGCATGAACCCATTTGACATTTTCAATGATTAAATTTAATTAGGCATATTACAGTCATTTATGAGATTAAACAATTAATTGAGATACACTATTTTGGTTAATGAATGGTATAGCCTTTATCATATCTAACATTAACAATATCTGCAAGAAATATAAGCCACTATTCCACACTTCACTTGCTATCGACCATTTTCTTTTCAGGTAGAAGATTTCGTAAATTTCTAACATTCCTATTATGGAATCAGAAATATTTAAGAGGGGAAAAAATGCAGCATTGGCAAGGCGAAAAAGAAAACAAGTTCTTAATGAAAGAAGATTGAAAAGAAATAAAGTTGATGAGAACAGAACAAATTTTTTAGTATGTTTTAGTAGGTACAATCATCCATCCATTGACAACATCAGAACACCTCTATCTAACATCACTTCTTCAGTGATGAATGAAAGGAACCACATTTTGAATGAACAACCAAAAGGGAATGTTATCTCATATACACAAAGTAAGAACAACATGGTTGTGAATCAGTTTGATGAGCATAATCGTTGTTATGCTTCTACATTGAAGTCTTATATAACAACACCTCAATTTAGATCTTGCAGTTCCAAATCAACATGTACTATGGATGCTATGACCCCTAAACAGGTTCCTGCAGAAGCACGTCAACTAAGGAAGTCAATTATTCAACAGAAGAAATAACGGAAAAATCTCAACAATGGTAACATTGTCAACATCACTTCTTCTTGTGAGATTTTCCAGTCTCCTGTCAGTCTCAATACAAGCACACCTATAAGTGGTATAACTTTGTCCTTTCCTAATCAAGTGCACAAGAATTTTAATGTACAAGAAAGTGGATCAATCGTTTCTTCCAGAAAACAATTGAATGTTGATGTTATTCGATCTATGACAACCAATCTATTTAATACATTTTAAAATATTGATAATGGAAATGGGTCTTCATCCACAATCAATTACATACTACTACAAATGTTAACATGGAAACTGATAACTCACTTGAAGATGGTACAACAGATGAATCACTTAGTGATAGTGAATGTGAATTCATAAACGAAAATCCTGACTATGATACAACATCAAGTCTTAATGATGAAGAATATATTGATCCCAACTTTACGTCGCAGATTCTTCCCAATTCTGGTATGTATCATTGTAACACTTTATTTAATCATAAGACATAATAAATATGATTTTTTAGCTGGAACTAATTAGATACAATAGGCATATCATGAAACAAGTAAACATATATTTTCTTATGACTATATTATTCACTATAATGACTTCATTTGTTTTCTTTTGATTCAAATAGGCTACTCGAATATTGGTGATCCACTCATTGAATGCACACATTGTTTTCTTTTGAAGGATTTCGTTAAGGTATAATGTTGCCTCTAAGGCTATCCCTAGGATTATACGTCACACGTCTGCATTGCATACAAGGAGTTATAATACAAGGAGTCTCTCGCACACGCATGCATTTGCATTTTCATACATTTACATTTGCATTTCTATCTTCGCCCGCATCCACACTTTCCGTGCTAGCCAATTTCCTGAGACTCGTGAAAAAAAATCAAAAGGATCCTAAACTATGGAGAAAGGAGGATAAATTACTGGGGATGAGCTTGGTCACACAAATGAAAAAAAGGAATGCCTTTCACCATGCCTTCCGCATGCCCACGCCTTGTCGTAATAGGATTATAAATACAACAAAGGTTATCGTCGAGCAAGGATTAGTTCAACAAAAGAGTTCTCTCATAGATGCACTCAAGGGGTATCTAGTCATAAAGGGGTTCGTCTTAGAACATATCAAATTTACAAAGATGCTCTACGATAACTTGGGGGCAAGGGTCAGTCCAACTGGGGCAATACCCTGAACAAAGATGCCTATTTACAATGGAGGAAAGGCGACATATGTTAACTCCCCACCAAGGGACAAAAGGGTCATAGGTGATACTATCCTTAGGAAAAGCAAAAGAGGTTCAGTCAAAGGAAACTCATGAAGTTCCAATAGGACGAAAACCCACCGCTAACAATCTATTCCCGCAGGTTTGACGTGCCCAAGAAAATTCGAGGTTACCCTTTACTTCTACAAGTCTAGGAACTAAAGAGTAAAACAAGGTCAACGGATTTACAAAGGAGATTGTCCCTAGGATCAATAGGTTTTGTCATGCTCAGAATTTCAACCCTTACGGTCGCTAAGTGTTACTCAGGATAAAAGTTGTACCTTCGGATTAACAATTCTAATGGGATGACCATGCAGGTTTTGGAATCGATTCATTCGCTTCATTCATTCACTACTACGACTTTCCACTCGCACACTTCTATTCTACTTTAAATTTCAAATTTAGGATTATTAACAAACATAAAGGAGAATGACGAATCAAGACAACTGAATCTCGCTAAAAGTATGCTTTCAAGGAAAGACCGAGCCGAGGATGTACAGGCATTGTTTCAATTCCTAAACAGTGGAGATATAGGGATGTTAATCCCTCATCACCCCCTCGAGCCAGGAGTTGGATTTTGTTTCTACTTTTCAAATAAACCTTGATTTCAACCAAGGGCAGGGTAGATTTCGATTAATTCAATGGTGTATTTTGGTTGTCAAGAGAATCCGTCAATCCAAGCAAGGTTCAAGCATAAGGATCAAGCAAAGGTTCAAGCATATCTTCTTCCTCGCATTCATCCAAGATTGAGGAAACGATGGAGATAACGTTCACAACATCTTCTTCCTCAATATATCATTCAAGATCGAGGATGTATCAAAGACGAAGCTTGCAAATCAAAGTCGACATGGCAGTCACAACATTTCATATCCAAGGATCAAATCTCAAAAGGAGTATTCAAAAAGAAAGGGAGGAAAGCGCCCGCTAAGTCGAAATTGAAAATTTCATGAAAGAAAACAGAACTGACTTAGGCAAAAATCAGGGCATCCCGATGGATCAAATTCGAAGGAATTGGTTCATGCAAAAATAAGGGATAAAAACAAAAACAAAGGCGAAATACCAAGGATAATCTTGTGATTGCTGACTCATTAAAGCTTCCCATCAATGCTTGAATCTCTACAACACTTTTCATCTGTGCTTGGATCTTTACTAAGGCTTCTGCTCAACATCAAAACTGAGGCGTTTCTCTTGCAAACAAAGCACATTCATCGAATTAAGCGAATTTCTAGCATTTGGAGAACATCAAGGAGAAAGGGGTTGGGTTAAATAAATTTTGAGCCTTATATCTGTTGTTTCTTAAACCCTGCACCAAGGCCAAGTTACAACATTCAAAAGTCCTAATTGAGGCAAGGTTAACCACGAAAGCATATTAAGCAGGATTTTGTTATACTGACTCCTAGGTTTGTTAAAACTATTTCTAACCACTGTGCTTCTTCAAGCATTCATTTCTAATCATCCAGTCCTAATTCATAACGGACTTCGATTCCAAAACTTGCATACGCATTGCATTGGAGTTACTTCTCAAAGGGTACAACATCATCTACGAACATACACTTAGCACTCAAGGAGATCTCGAAATTGGTTAATCAAAAGCGATCATTTCTAATAAAGACTCTGGAATGAGGGAACCACATCCAGGGGGTTCTCCTAAACAGGGGCAAAATTTCAAGGATCACAGGGGCATACAATCAAACATCCTATTAACCAGGGGCATTCTTCCTAAGCTTCAGTCGACTTGGGGCACATCTCGAAGCAATAAACAGGGGCATGTCAAACATGGGAAGAACTCAAATTCAAAAGGATAGAACACTATGGATAGTTCTCCGTATCCTGGAAATCAAGGGCATACCCTTCAATATAAACGTCGAAACATACAACAAGGTTATTTCTCGGGGCACTCCCTTCATGGCTTGGAAATCATAGGCACCTTTTTCCAATAAACATTGGGGCATTGGATATCAAATCCATAAGGAAGAACCTCAAGGGGTTAAAAACGTGGAGAACTTCAAAAATTCAAAGGCGTGGAGTATTTCAAAAAAGGTCAAATCGGGGCAAGGCGCACAATTTAAGGAAAAGGCGCTCTCACACTTTACAACAACGAACGAATCTTTCTCCTAACTACGATCTTCAAAATTCAAAAACAGGTATTGGGAAATCACGCTAGCATCCAATAATCATCCAACATTAGCAAGCTATATACGCTTCGGTTATCAACAACCTATCATTGGAGCATCGTGCAAATACACATAAATCATGCATTACATACATTGGTAGTCTTCTTTAAGACATTCTTTTTTCAAGAACCTTTTTAGGTAGTCTTCTTTAAGACAGTCCTTTTCTAAGAACTTTTCTAGGTAGTCTTCTCTAAGACAATCATCGTCATGTCCAAGAACCTTTTTAGGTAGTCTTCTTTAAGACATTATTTTCTAAGAACCTTTCTAGGTAGCCTTCTTTAGGACAAATTGTCATCCTTTTTAGGAACCTCTTCAGGTAGTCCTCTTTAAGACAAATTGTCGTCCTTTCCAGGAACCTCTTCAGGTAGTCTTTTCTAAGACATTCGTAGTCCTTTTCTAAGAACCTTTTTAGGTAGTCTCTTTAGACATTTTTCAGCCTTTCCATGTAGTCTTCTTTAAGACATTTTATCCTTTCTAAGAACCTTTTCAGGTAGTATTCTTTAAGACAAATTTTCATATCTATTCCAGAAACCTTTTCATGTAGTCTTATATAAGACATTATTTCATTCCACTCATTACATCAATCAACATATGCATGAGCATAAGCATTATCTCATACATCAAAGCACCCAAGTAATTACTTTGGTGCTAAACCATACTATCCACCTGCTTCCCGGTAACCTTACCGATGACAGTAATCTTACTGTTGGTTTATTTCCAATCACCTGATTGATGCTTCCGGTAACCTTACCGATGGCAGTAACCTTGTTGTTGGTTTATTCCCAATCACCTGATTGACGCTTCCCGGTAACCTTACCGAAGACAGTAACCTTACTGTTGGTTTATTTCCAATCACCTGATTGATGCTTCCGGTAACCTTATCGATGACAGTAACCTTACTGTTGGTTTATTTCCAATCGCCTGATTGACGTTTCCCGGTAACCTTATCGATGATAGCAACCTTGTTGTTCATTTCACTCATAAAACATATACATACACATTAGCATATACATATCATCTAGCGCGTTCACATACTACAAAAGTTTAGTTTCCAACCCTCGTGTTGTGATAGGTGTGTTTTCCGACCCTCGAGTCGTAATTTTCCAACCCTCATGTTGAGATAGGTGTGTTTTCCGACCCTCGAGTCTTGAGTTTCCAACCCTCGTATTGTGATTGGTTTGTTTTCCGACCCTCGAGTCGTGAATATTTGACATGTTTTTTTTTCTCCGACCCTCGAGTCGTGAGTTTCCAAACAAGTGAATCTTTTTCATGCAGGCAAACGTACTAAAACTTTAGCAAACAATCTTCTATGCAGGTAAACTTGTCCGAACCAGGGCAAGTGGGTCCCATCGGTGCAGGTGAGCTTGCTAGAGCTATAGCAAGTGATCCTTTTGGGGATTAATCAAAACTACGATAGTAAGCAGGTATGGCTAACTGCGACGACTTACTAGAACGATAGTAAGTGGGTCATACCATCTACAAATAAGCTTACTCCAACTACGATAGTGAGTAGGTATGGCTAACTGCGACGACTTACTAGAACGATAGTAAGTGGGTCATACCATCTACGATAAGCTTACTCCAACTACGATAGTAAGTAGGTATGACTAACTGCGACGACTTACCAGAGCTATGGTAAGTGGGCCACACCATCTACGATAAACTTACTCAACCTACGATAGTGAGTGGGTATACCAACCGCGACGACTTACTAGAACTATAGTAAGTGGGTTACCTATAAACTGCAAACCCTTGCTAGCACCATAGCAAGTTAATTATCGTCTACACATCATTGGAAGACTTATTTGGGTTCCTCCAAGTAAAAGAGGCCATACCATTGGAAGACTTATTTGGGTTCCTCAAAGTACCAGTGAGTTGTATTACCTAAGAATGATGCTGACGGTTGCAAAGGGACCAACATGCTATGAGGATATAAAAAAGGTCGGTGGAATTGTTCGGGAAAGTTTTCGGGATGCATGTTTTGAAATGGGATTTCTTAATGATGATAAGGAATATGCTGCAGCCATTAATGAGGCGAAAGATTGGGGTTCAAAACATTTTTTGAGAAAGTTATTTGTCACTATGCTACTATCCAGTACAATTAATAGACCGCGTCATGTTTGGGAGAAAACTTGGAAGACGTAGTCTGACGGTATTCTTCACCGACAAATACAGGACAACAATATAAGAGGTTCATTGCATTTATTTATTTATTTCATACAAATTGCTTTTAAGATCATAATATTATATTAGTACGTCACTATTAACATCACTACATTTTCATGATGGCATAAGTATAACATGCAAGTTGCACATTCATTTTTAACATTGAGCAGTACCTTATGCCTACATGTTGTGCTTATATATTGTACTGCTTCTTTAATTCGTTAGGCGCACCTAAATTTTCATGCTGCTATGTATACAGACATGTTAAAACACACCTCAATTTTCATGTTGCTATCTCAATTTTCATGTATACAACCATGCCATCTCTGTTGATATAAATTTTTCTATGTTGCTGCAAATATAAGTATTAATTGGCAACATTAACAACTTATATACCAAATCATTCATTATTTTGCACTACTGCTTTAATTCGTCAAATACACCTCAATTACATTGTTGCTATGTATGCAACAATGGTAAAATATTTATATTATGTTAGTATGTAATAATAACATGTTATATAATCTATGTTTATATAAAATTTTCTTTTCTGGTGCAAATATAATTATGAATTGGTACCTTTATCAACTCTTATACCAAGTGTTGATTGGTGTATTTTTTTATAGATATGCAGTTAGCAGACGCTGAGTTGAAAAACTTGACACTCATTGAGATTGAGAATATGTTGCAATCCAATCGAAGAAGTTTGCATGAATTTAAGGATACGCCTTACCCTGATTCTTATGTCACACGTCACGTTGGCAATAGACTGATTTATGACGAACGTGATTATAATGCCGATACTGAGCGAGAAAACTTCAACAATCTCTTTCGTGCCCTTACAAGTGACTGTTTTTCTTTAGATTATGTGCTTTAGTCTCTTGACATTATTTGTTTTTAAATTTTTAGAAAGATAAATGTTTACATTTTATTTCATAGATGAACAACGTTGAATCTTCGAAACAATAATGGAAGCTGTCAGGAAACAAATAGGAGGGGTGTTTTTTTACATGGTTATGGAGGGACCAGTAAAACATTCATGTGGAGAACACTATCAAGTGCACTTCGTTCGAAGAAAAAAATTGTTCTTACTGTTGCTTCAAGTGGCATAGCTTCATTATTATTGCCAGGCGAAAGAACTGCTCATTCGAAGTTCAAATTACCTGTGCCAACACTTAATAACTCTACTTGCAATGTTGACAAAAACACCAAACATTCATAGTTATTTGAGGCAACCGATGTCATAATATGGGATGAAGCACCGATGGCTCATAAAAATTGTTTTGAGGCATTGGATAAAACACTTAAAGATGTCATGAGCAAGAAGGGTCTTGGGAATAAAATCTTTGGTGGCAAAGTAGTTGTATTTGGAGGAGATTTCAGGCAAATTCTTTCAGTTGTTCCAAGAGCAGGGCGTTCTGATATTCTTCATGCATCAATATGCTCCTCTTATATTTGGGACTATTGTCACGTCCTAACACTAATAAAAAACACGAGACTTCAGCAAGGAAGAGATGGTACAAGTTCTAAGGAAATAGCAGAGTTCTTAAAATGGATCTTAAATGTTGGGGATGGTAAGATATCTGGACCAAATGATGGATTGGTTGACATAGATATTCCTCGAGAACTATTAATACCAATTTTGAGGATCCTATCAAAGCTATTGTTGAAAGCACATATCCCAATTTGGTTCATGTATTCCAAGATGTTGCATATCTACAAGGAAAAGCGATTCTTGCCTCAACCATTGAAGTTGTGGATAAAATCAATCTTTATGTATTAGATCTAATACCAGGTAAAAAATATTTAACTTTCTTTTATTCATACATACAACAAAATAATGTTGAAGTTGAATTACCTAATGTTCATGTGTTATTGTTTGATTGCTTTTTAGGAGAAGAGAAAGAGTATCTTAGTTACGATTCAATTGATAGAACTAATACGAGTTATACGGAAGCTTATGAAGTGCTAACTCTGGAATTTCTTAGTAAACTACGAACACGAGGTCTACCAAATCATAGGATCAAGTTGAAAGTTGGTACCCCCATCATGCTGATGAGAAATTTGGACCAAAGTGACGGATTGTGCAATGGAACAAGATTAATTGTTACAAGATTAGCAAATTATGTCATTGAGGCAAAAATTATGTCTGGAAAGAACATAGGTAACATTTTTTAGATTCCTCAAATGTCTATGTCACCTTTTGAGTCGCTGTGGCCATTCAAGTTGATTATGAGACAATTCCCGAGCATTGTCTCTTACGCAATGACAATTAATAAATCACAAGGTCAATCACTTGATAGTGTCGGGTTATATTTGCCTTCTCCTGTTTTCAGTCATGGACAATTGTATGTTGCAATTTCAAGAGTTACTACCAAAAGTGGTCTTAAAATTTTAATACACGACAAGGAGAATGTCCCGTGCTCGACCACTACAAATGTTTTATACAAGGAGGTTTTCCAACCACTTTGTTAGAAGGTAATTTTGAAAAACCTATCTTTTTAACTATAAATGTCACACACTTGGTTTATTTATTTTTTTCAAAGTTTTGATAAATCAAAATCTTATTTTATGCATTTCACTATACAGGTATATGATGCAGGTTTTGATACTGACTGGTTTTATCATTTAAGCAGATAGCATTTGAAAATTGTACCATCTATATGTTTATTGTTTTATTTCAAAAGCCAAGAGTTAAGATGCATTATTACCTTTTTCATTGTTAACTATTAAGTTTTTGGATTTAACATTACTGAGTTTGGATTGCATTTTGGTTAAATTTAAATGTTTGATATATTTAAAGGAACTTTGCAAGTCATAATTAAGTACATGTAATGTGAAATCCCGACCAGACACGTGCACTAAAAAAGAATAATAAAACATTGCAACGATAAATATATAATTTAGGGACAAAATTACTAAAAGGGTTGTAGTTCAGTTGACAATCCCATTTGTCTCATAATCTATAAGGTGTAGGGTTCAAAGTTCAAACCTCTAACTAGTAACAAACCCGTGCGTTCGCACGGGTTCGGGTACGGGACGCGCATTTGTTTCAGATGTATATTTTTTAATAAAAAAAATTATATTAAAAGTAATTAATATTTTGTGGAAAAAAATAAGAACAATTGACATTAAATTGTGTCTAAAAAAAAGGAACAAAATTGAAATCACGAAAATTAAATTGTGTCTAAACAGCCTTTTGTAACTTCACGTTCCCGTTAATAATCAATATTTTGATCAGTAACTTCGTGTTCCCGTTAATATTAATATTTTGCTCAGTAACTTCATTCCTATTAATTTTAAAATATTTTGATCAATAACATGTTCCCGTTAATATTCTATATTTTGATCAGTAACTTCATGTTCATATCATGTTCCCATTTATATTCAATATTTTAATCAGTAACTTCAGGTTCCCGTTAATATTCAATATTGTGATCAGTAACTTCATGTTCCCGTTAATATTCATATTTTGATTAGTAACTTCATGTTCCCTTAATATTTAATATTCTAATCAGTAACTTTAGGTTCCCGTTAATATTCAATATTGTGATCAGTAACTTCATGTTCTAGTTAATATTCAATATTTTAACCAGTAACTTCTTGCTTTCGTTAATATTCAATATTGTGATTAGTAACTTCATGTGTCCGTTAATAAAAAATATTTTAATCAGTAACTTCAGGTTCCCGTTAATATTCGATATTTGATCAGTAACTTCATGTTCCCGTTAATGTTCAATATTATAATCAGTAACTTCATGTTCCCGTTAATATTCAATATTGTGATAAGTAACTTCATGTGCCCGTTAATAAAAAATATTTTAATCAGTAACTTCAGGTTCCCGTTAATATTCAATATTTGATCAGTAACTTCATGTTCCCGTTAATATTCAATATTATAATAAGTAACTTAATGTTCCCGTTAACATTCAATATTGTGATAAGTAACTTCATGTTCTTGTTATAAAAAATATTTTAATTAGTAACTTCAGGTTCCCGTTAATATTGAATATTGTGATCAGTAACTTCATGTTCCTGTTAATATTCAATATTTTAATCAGTAACTTCATGTTCTCATTAATATTCAATATTGTGATCAATAACTTCATGTCCCCGTTAATAAAAAATATTTTAATCAGTAACTTCAGGTTCCCGTTAATATTCAATATTGTGATCAGTAATTTCATGTTCCCGTTAATGTTCAATATTATAATAAGTAACTTCATGTTCCCGTTAATATTTAGTATTTTAATCAATAACTACATGTTCCCGTTAATATTCACATTATCATCATGAAAATTAAACACTTAATAAAATATATAAAACAAACACATATTTTGATAAAAAAAATAAAATTTAAGAAACATGAATTTAAAAAAAAAGGTGAGAATACCACATTTGATTTTAATATATGAATCATTTAATAACAGTATTAAATATATAATACATGATTCACAATTAAAGAATTTAAACTAAAATTATTTTAAATAATTTGAGTAAGTTATATTTTAAGAAGAAAAATAATAAATAATTTTCATTCAATGTTAAATATATAATACATATAACATATTGGTTTTGTAATCTTCCAATCTAAATTTAATACATATAATACGTATAACCGATTATATTAAATATATAATACATATAATAGATTGGTTATATGTAATACATATAATAAATATTCAATGTTTAATAATCTGAGTAATCAAAATTATTCAATTTTAACTTATATTTTCCAGTTTTAAGATCTTCTAATTTCTTTTGTGGAGAGATTGGTGAGAGTGATTGTTGCAAAATGACATTGACATATCATTTTAAATTTTGCAGGAATGAGAATTGATAGACAGGTAAGAGACAATTTCCAAGAAAAATATGACAACCTATTAATAGTAGCTAGACAACTATAGGAACTATAATTACTTTTGATTTTGAAATAAATTTTGATTAATAAAATTTATTTTAAACCAAATGTTAAAGTGTTGTGTGTGCCATAGATATTTTTTGGAATAAAACCAAAATAGATTGAAACAAAAAAACACAAATAGTGCTAACATTACAAATAAAAAACCAGATTAAACATACCAAGATTGAACAAACAGTAAAGAAGCTATAAAAATCTTTAATACTGATATTGTAGTTTAAGTGGATAAAATATTATTTTATTTTAATTAAATAATAAATTAGTAAATTTTGTTTAAAATTGAGAGGCCATTTTTTCTTTGTAGAAAATCATGTTTATTTTTTAAGAAATATGAAAGAGAATCATGTTTCTTATTTATCACCAAAGTGGAAGGAAAAATATTTTTTAGTAAGAATAGTGTGAGTCATTAAGAGATCTTTTAATAATCATTTATTATTTAATAATCATAAAATTATATATATATTATTTTTAATTTGCTTATTATTAGGATTTTAAATGTCACTCATTTATTCATATACACAAGCATTTATTTTCAGTATGAAATCAAAGATTTATTTGATAAATAGTATGAAATCAAAGTAAAAATAATCATTAAGCAAAACAATATGCAAATAAATATGAGAATACACATGAAACATAAAAATAGAAAAAATAAAATCAAACCAAACACACAAAAAATAAAAATCAAAGAGGATATCTGATAAAAAAAAAAGTATAAGAGAGAACAAAAACTTAGTACATAGTGTGCGTGTGTGTGGTCTAGCGGTGAATCACTTACATAAACATTCAAAATTGGTTGTTTTTTATCCACCTCTTCCCTAATTATTTCAAAATTGGGAAAAGAAAAAAACATGAAACGTGAATCACCTCTCCCTAATTTTCTTAAAATTGGTTATTTTTTATTTTAAAAAATAAAGTAGAAAACAATTAATAATGAATAAGAAAAAAGAGAGAAAATGGGAAGTAAAATCGTTCCCTTCCCTAAAAATTCTCTAAAGTGGTTTTTTTCAATTTATTATCTTTAAATTAATTTAAGTTTTATTATGAGCTTCAAAAATGGCAATAAAAGATCTATATTATCTTGAGAATGCATTATTTAATATTTTCTTTTTTTAATTATTCGTAGAGAGATTGCATTATTTAATATTTTCTTTTTTTAATTATTTTAAAATTATTTTTATATATGTTATTTTGATATGATAAATAAAATATACAATAGTGTTTTATTTGTCATCCCAAAAAAAGATAGAGGGGCATGGTGTTGTCAAAGTCATAGAGCCAATAGCATATCATAATATCTACTATATAGTAGCAGGTACCTATGTACTCAAGTGCATATCATAATATATAGCAGGTACCTATGTACTCAAGTGCATATCATAATATATAGTAGCAGGTACCTATGTACTCAAGTGTTTAAATTTTACTTATTTTTAATTGATAGCTTAGATACATACAAGAGTTTAATAGTGATATAGTACCCATGTAATTTAATTTTATTTCATTTTAAGTTTTCAAATTCTCCTTTGCTTAAAATACAGCTCCATGTGGTTATAACATCAAAGAATCAATTAAATTAAATTAAATGTGGTAGAGAAGAGAGAACATAAGTTCACTTTTTTCAACCATCTTAAAATAAAATCATAATATTTTGCTTAAATAAATAAAATTGGTTCACAATTAACTATCATTAATTGTCTTTTATTTTTGATAAAAAAATTAAATATAAATGGTCAATACTTTTTTAAAAGAGTAATATAAAAATGAAAAATAATGTCTTAATATATATATATATATATATATATATATATATATATATATATATATATATATATATATATATATATATATATATATTTCTATCATGTCTATTGAACTGTTAATAAAATTGTTTCATTTGATTGATATTCTTTTACTATTATAATATTATAATATACCTAGTAGTTAAGAATAAATTAAAGATGAGAGAATATGAAACAGTGTTAACATCATCAAACCTTCAATAGCAAAAAAAACCCAGCAACATTGAAATCAAAATCTAAAATTCAAAAAAAAAAAAACAAAAACCAACAACATGAGAGAATATGAAGAATCACAGAGATGAAGAAGTTAATAGACTTGTGTTGCTTCGTATTTATTCTTGCAGTTGAATCAGTAGATCTGAAAAATCATTCAATCTGAAATTTATAAAGATGATGAAAACAAATATAAAATTTATAGAAAAAAGATAAAATTAAAAGTTTAGGTGAAAAAGTGAAACCCTAACCCTGAAAACCATCTAAACACAGAAAAGCAACACCAAAAACTCTGAAAAAGAAAAACGGAGTCAGTAAACAAACATGTAAAACATATATGTAAAATTTAAGAAGAAGCATTGAAGAGAGAAGTGGGAGATTACACATAAACATAAAAATCAGAATTTTGGGGAAAAGGATTACAATACCAAATTCATCATTGACAATATTCAAAACTCTTCCAAGAAAGTCCTGCATGTCTGATTTACACCACCAAAAAAATAGAATCATATGCAAAATAAAGAAATTAAACAACTTTGATTAAAAGGGTTTCAAAAATCAAATCCGTGCAAAAGGATTTACCTCATGTAATTTAAAAAAATCGAAACATGATTCATCACCAACAAATTTGAAATGGAAATCATGTTGTAGGAGAAAGGATTAGAAAGAAAAGAAGGTTACATAGATAGGGTAGAAGTTTGGATAGAAAGATGAGAGAGAAATGAGTTTGTAAAATGAAAATTTTTATTTGAAATTTGAAAGAGTGTGGAGATGTGGAAAAGCAAGATGGTTCCAAATTAAAGAAAATGCAATGCTGGTTGTTAAGCCTATACACGTGGCTTAATATTGGGCAAGAAGGGCATTTTTGGTTTTTCCAGATCAGTTAACTTTCTTATATTGTAGATTATAAGATAGACAAAAAAAACATTATTAAATAGGAAGAATTAATAGGATAGCACACCTCAAAACTCAAACTTTCACCACTAGACCACACACCTGCTCAATTCCATTCTAATTGATCAATTCAAATATAATATAAAACATTAAAAATTTTAAAATCCTGAACCCAAAAGAAGCCCAAATTTTAAATTGTTTTTCCTTAAAGATTAACCAAATAAATTATAATAGTCGGTTTATTCAAAATGGAGGGTGGATCCCAAATAAATTGCTCAACGAAGGATAGACAAATTGTTTTTAATATTTCTTTCCTCGCATTTTCTCTCCCTCTACTTTATTTCCTTCCACTTCGTTTTAATCCCAACATACACCGTCTCTACACTACAGTTACGAATATCCTTAAACCCTAATATACTCCACTCTCACTTCCCCAAAACTCTGAATTTCTAAAACCTTCAATTCTCTTTCAATCATCATCAATGGCGGAAACCTCTCAATTGACTCGTCACATTGAATCCTACGTCGCCTCTTCCTCCACTCCAACTCACCAGGTTCACTCCCACTCCCCATTCTTCCATGGATATTAATTTGAACGAACACACCAATTTAACCGTTTCTCTGCTAATAATACTTGTGCCATGCAGGTTGCAAGCATGGACGCAATTGGATTATTGATAAAGACCAATGCTTTAACTCTAGAAGCACTTGTATGTGTTTCAAATTTATGAGAAAAAAAACAAAAATTGATTTTTTTCCCATTTTTTCATTCATGTTTGCTTAATTTATGTTTTTATTTATTGACTTAATTTGTTTTTGCTGTTTGTAAACTTTAGGTTATAGGGTTGGATATGTATTTGACTTCAACAGATGCAGTTATTCGGTCAAGAGGTATTTGTTGTTTATTTTGTAAACTTTAATTGCATATAACAATCTTTGTTAGATCATGAATGAGCTAGCAAAATTGAAGTTGTTGTGAATGATCTACATATATGTAGGGGGTTGTTTTATTCGAACTCATCACATAACCGATGTAGCATTTGATTGAATTCACTTTAGCTTGATTTGTATGCTAAAGTTTTGTACAAGTTAACAATTTATATGTGCTTGTGAAAATGTCTGTACTATCTATCATAGTAGTCAATCCCGGATAGCGGTGCGGAGCAATTGACCCCAAAAATAGGATAGTGAAATAGTGTATAGTGGGATGGCCGCTACTTGATCACTTTTGGACAAATTACATGAATAATAATTATAAACATAATAAGTGCCGAGCAAAGAACGAAGTGCAAAGAGAGGTGAGGGAGGAACTTTTGATTTTTTCTTTGGAACGAGTGAAGTGCACAAACGTCCGTGAAGGAAGGTTAGGGTTGAATCTCAATTCAAATTTGATTAAAAAACTCAAAATTACCCTTAAAACATTTTAAATTTAAGGGGTAATTTCAAATTTTCACAGGGGAAAAGGATAGCGGACAGAAACCGCTTTGGGGCGGGAACCGCTCCAACCCCCGCTACCCACCAATTACCCTATAGCGTCCGCTATAGTGTTCTCCACTGCTACGACTTCTCCCATAGCGGTCGGTTGGCCTCCGCTCCGCTCCACTATAGTGGGATAGCGGTGCTATTAGCCGCTATCAACTACTCTTCTATCAAATATCTATACGGGCCGAGAGATAGCATAAGAATAACATTCACATGTGCATTTGTGTGTGCATGGATGTAAAATTTAATAGTATGTATTTTGCTTTGGATTATGTACTTATCAGTGAATGGCTATTTGAAAATCTTCTTCAGGAATTCTTCTTCTGGCCGAGGTGCTTACTCGTATTCACTCAAAATATCTTAACAGTGAAACTATACACAGCTTGGTTGTGTTCTTCAAGGAAAGAATGGTCAGTATAAACATTTATTTTGCTACATGGCTTAGTTTTCTAAGTTTTTGTTTGGAGAATTTTTTTATTCTAGTTGGTTTCTGTCGATGGTTTTCTTATTCCCTCTGTTTATTCCCGCAATTCTTTTTCAATCTATATTTCTAAAATCCATACCTCAGAGATTGCATTCATGTTCCAAAGTTTGACTGGATAGAAATTGAGTTGAATCCGTTGTGGATCCTTTTTCATATTGTAATTACTACGACCCTTCCATACACATACCATACCGAGTCTGTGTATTGTGATACTCAATCCTTAATCTAGTCCATTTATTATTTTGAAAAAAATATATTGAATCTCTGCTGCATTAAATTAAGTCTGGTAGCTTTTCTTAGTTGTCTGAAGTTTTGATATTTATGAAATTCTTGTGCTTCAACCTTGAGCATTGCTGATTAAACTGGATTATGGATAGCTGTTCATTTTGAATTCATGAAGTGATGTGATTGATGATCTATAACCTATTTAATGATGTATAATTTCCCCATGATATTTTCTAAGATCAAACTATATAATATTATTTATAATCAGGCAGATTGGCAAGCAGTACGAGGTGCACTTGTGGGTTGCTTGGCATTGATACGGAGGAAAAGTGTTGTGGGTATGGTAACTGGTAGTGATGCCAAAGCTATTGCCCAATCTTTTTTACTGCACTTGCAAGTTCAATCTTTAGGACAGTATGACAGGAAGGTAAATTATTTAAGTTGCAAAAAGGCAAATAAATTTGATTCTTCTGTAAATTAATCTGTCTCAAAATTGATCTTAATGGCTTAATTTTCGTAATTAATCTTTCTCAAAGTTGATTGGTCATTGGTCCCTTCTCGGTAAATATTTGCTTGCGGTTATTATGCAATTGTCCCCCTCCCCCCCCCCCCCCCCCCCCCCCCCTTTTTAACTTCATGCAAGCTATATTCAGTAAACATCTAACCTTTAATTTCTCTGTTTTAATACTGCAGCTATGCTTTGAACTAATTGATTACCTGCTAGAACATCATGCCGATGCGGTTGCTTCATTGGTAGTCCTTGCTTCCCTAAACTTCTAATGAATAAAGCAAAAAAGGAAATATATTATGACTACGAGAAATGTATCATCAGATCTGTTTTATTTTAACATATAAGTGCCATTCCTTTTCCCTTCTGCTTCCACTTGTATATACAACTTACAATCAATCAGTTTCTCAGTATGGCTTTAACTGAAGAGAGCATAGTTATGATTTTGAATCAAATATAAGTTGGACTGGCCGTAGTACAGCCTATTCATTAGTGCTGCTGCATCTCATGTTTTGTCACCATGAAGATAATTATTATATACCATGTATATTGTCCATGTTGACTAGAATATCTTGTCCTCTTCTTCAACTATACTTTCCTTTTCTTCTCATGATTGTTTAAAGCAGACTGTATTATTAAGTGACTACTGTGTAGCTGCATATATCTACTTATTCCCTAATGCTTTATCACAGTCACTTTCATTATACAGTCACACTATATTTCAGGTAGAAAAAATATCAATTGCTATGTTTTAAATATGTGAATTCTAGAAATGCTAAACCATTTTCGTGAATGATTTGAATATAAAAGCGTAGCTTTCCATTTTTGCATAGAATGTTGGATTTACTCAATCTAATGTTTTTTTAATATACACACAAATATTGTTATGAATATGATATGACATAGTGAAGTATAAGAGCAGAGGGTAAGTTATCCAACTAAAAAGAACGAACATATAATGGTCAACGTACAACTAACACTCTATAATGGAGCTTGTGTGTACTCGTAATTATTCTTTATTTTAAGTTTTCTGCTTATGGCTCTCTTGTGACACCGGTGGGCTCATTTACTTTTCGGTAATCTTATAACACATTTGTTTTCGACTGTCTTGTAGGAGGAGGACCTTGTTTTTGGAATTTGTGAAGCCATAGATGCAGAAAAGGATCCAGAATGTTTAATGCTTGCTTTTCATATTGTCGAGTCTTTGGCACATATATATCCCGATCCATCTGGTCTACTAGCAAGCTTTGCTAAAGATATTTTTGATATTTTAGAACCTTACTTTCCTATTCACTTTACACATGTAAGCTTAAGTTTTCACATATATTTCTCAATTAAACATCTTCAATTTATGCATTCTGATTGCTATACATCACTTGGTCAATGACCATATAGGAGCCACACACTAGCAATTTGGTTTGTATGAATGCATCTACCTGTTTTTCACCTATGTGGCTATGTCATTCTATATTGAGTGGCAATGCTGAAAGATTCTGAAAGATGTGGAGTTTTTCCCAAAATATCTATTCTCACTGTTACTTTTTTGCAATCTTTTTTTCTTTACCAGCCAACAGGTGGGGAAACTCATGTGCAAAGAGATGACCTGTCAAGAACTCTGATGGTATGTGCAACTTTTGTCCAAACTTTGTGGTGCTTACAGTCATTGTATTTTCTTATAATTAGTCATTCAGTTATTAATGAGAACCTCTGAAATCTTAAACCATGTTATTCAGTTTTCATTTTGACTAATTTCTGGATGTGAAATTGAAGGTTAGAGCAGAACAGTTTTATGGTTTTCTTTGCTCTTCCCTACTTTTTTAACACAAACAGCTGTCGGCTGAAAATTGCTGGAATTCAATTTGAATGTTTTTTTTTTTGTTGTTGAAGAGATTGGAAAAATTAGGTTTACGGTCCTTTAAGTTTAACCTTTTTTTCTTCCAGATTGGTCCTTTGTAGAAAGTACTCTAATTTCAGAGCGTGTTTATTCCAAAGAAAAAGTGCTCCTTTAATAGGAGAGAGTACACGAAGACACTCCACAAGTTAAAAGAGTAACTTAAGGGATAAAATAAAATACGATAAAATAAAACCAAATAGCATTAAGGCTAATAATGATTAAATAATTCAACATCCTTTAAGTTTTATTTCTCCCGAGTTGGTCCTTTGTGTTCATGTTTTTTACACCGTCAAAGAATTAGGTAATCTGCCTCTAAGGTTTTTAGATTTGGGAATTTAGATTTAAAATTGAAGAAGTGTAAGTTAGAAGCTGCTACACTTGTTTCATACAGTGTTGTAGTGAGTACTCTGGGATTTTCAAATGTCAGTAGCCATGGGTGTTTCTTTGTTTTAAAGGTACATTGATTTAGAAGCGACTGTACAATCAATAGTTAGTCAGCTTTTGAACTAAACTTGTCAACTGCTTGTAACTTCATTGCTCTGGATTGACATCTGCATTTATTAGTGGCCTTTTGCATCACCTAGATTTAGGAGGGACATATACATATATATTAGATCGATGTGGTTGTCTTAAGAAATTTGTTGCTTATTGTTGCCCTTTTTAGGCTGATTCATTGTCCTTCTATTCTATTTTCTCTACCCAATAAAGGAAGCAAAATGCAAATATACATACATGTGTGCTGTGTGTACATGGGATTCACGTCATGCAACACAACATCATCCGTAAATGGAAGAGCATATTCGATATATCTCAGATGCAATTGAAATCTGATACATTATTATATATTTTACATATAAAAAATTGAGTATATATTTTTCCAGTTGTGTTTTATTTCATAATGAGCAAATTATTTTAATTTTCTGCAGCATGCATTCTCTTCTACACCAGTTTTTGAACCATTTGTTATTCCTCTGCTTCTTGAGAAACTTTCTTCTTCATTACTTTCAGCAAAGGTTAGTGTTTTTATACTATAATTATACATTTCATTCTAAATATTTGCATAATTACCATCACACTTTTTTTTTTTATAAAAAAAATCCATTTTATAGTTTCTCATGTGTTGATTTTCTATACATTCAGATTGATTCCTTACAATATCTTAGAGTTTGTTCCGTCAAGTATGGATCCGAGAGAATTGCAAAATATGCTAAGGCTATTTGGTCTTCATTAAAAGACACCGTAAATACTTACATGGGTGAGCCAGATTTGTCTTTTACTCTAGCACCCATAGATGGTATTGACTTTCCAAGGAATGAAGTTGTAATTGAAGCTCTGTCCCTCCTTCAAGAGCTTATTATGCAAAATAGCAGTCAGTTAATTAGCTTGATAATTGATGATGAGGATGTCAACTTTATTATCAATAACATTTCCTCTTATGAGATCTACGACACTATTTCTGCACAAGAAAAGAAGAAACTATATGCTATTGGTCGCATTCTCTATATTACTGCCAAGACTTCCATTCCTTCCTGCAATGCCGTGTTTCAAAGTCTTCTCTCAAGAATGATGGCTAATTTGGGATTTTCTGCTATTAACACCAATGGCTTGCAAAATGGTGGTATTTTTACCTCACAAAGAGTTAACTTCGGATTCCTCTATCTTTGTATAGAACTACTTGGAGGATGCAGGGAATTAGTTACTTTGTCTGAGGAAAAAAATGGGACATATCGCACCATACTTCATAGCTTCTCTGCTGTGCTATTTAATGCCTTTGGTTCAGTCTTAGCTGTAAGTGCTGACAGATGCCCCCCTGATCTTGATATATACATTGGAGGTGATTGCTCTTTTATTTATTTAGCTTAACATTTTCATCTACAAACAGTCTTTATTTCTTTTTGAGAATTTTAATTGTATTTTGTTAAGTGGCACTCCTCTTAAATAACGGTATCATGAACTCGTGACGTAAATATTTATTTTGATAAAAAGATGAAACTTTTTTAGTAAGAATGGGAGGAAAGCACTTTTGAGGAAAATCCGTCTGATAGAGTAATGAGAAAAAGGAAACAGCAAGGCAAAGTGGCTAAAAATTGCAACAAAGGTTTCCAATCTAATTAGAGATGAGGACCAAAGGGAAACCTAATCACATTCTTTTACCATGGCAAATCTAAGGATAAAGAGAACTTTGAAGAAAGGGTCTTCCTCTTTTATACAATAAACGGAGCAATTTTGAAAGTTGCTCACTTACAACCTCCTTATTACTGTCAAAAAGTTTAAAATATGTCATTCATACGAAAATACTCCAAAGTGAAAACTCTATGCCAGTGTTCCCCAAGATCGGCTAATTGGCTATTCCAACAAAAATTAGCCACATTGCAAATATAAGTGGGCTTCTGTTTTTGTCTTTCTGAGTTAGAACAGAACATTGACCAAAAAAGGTGATCTTGTATTGGATCTGCATTGTGTTTTGGATTTAGAAGTCTCTAAAAAAGAGTTTATCTTAGATGGACTTTAGGATTTTCCCGAGTTTGTCAAGGAGAAGACTGATATAATGAGTCATGTATTGCAAAAGGGATTAGAAATGAAAATTAGAGAGTGTTGGGGTAACACCTATAGTAGAGAAGATGGTGGAAAATAGACTTAGATCGTTTGAGCATGTAGAGAGAAGACCTATAGATTTTGTGGTAAGGAGAATATATCAGATGGAAAGAAATCAAACAATTAGAGGAAGATGAAGACCTAGGAAGACCATAAGAGAAGTTATTAAGAAAGATCTCGAGGTTAACAATTTGGATAGAAGCATGGTTCTGGATAGAATATTATGGCGCAAGTTGATCCATGTAGCTGACCCTACTTAGTGGGATAAGACTTGACTGTTGTTGTATATCACTTGGTGGTCAATACACAATACACAAACAAAATAATATGGAAGTTTTTGCAATAACCGTTGGAGGGAGGGAGGAGAGAGAAACAAAAGTCTCTTTATAGTTTGTTGATAAAATTTAGAGTTTCTCCTGTAATTCATTTATAGGAATAGGATTGTTTTGTCTTCTGATTTTTAACTTCAAACATGGAACAATTTTTTTATCCTGTCCAGTCTCTGCTTTGTAAATAAATCATTAAATCTGTTTGATTCACTGCCTTGTGACTTTATTATATTTTCACATTGCTGATTTCATTTTGCTTTTGATGTTGATATACAGTGAAGGGTTTGCTGATTCTGGCAATGTTTCATTTAGATGTTTTCCCAATACCAAAATCAACGTTTGAGAATATTTTGAAGAAATTCATGTCAATTATCATAGAGGACTTTGACAAAACAGTACTATGGAATGCCACATTAAAAGCATTATTTCATATTGGCTCGTTTGTTCAAAACTTCAGTGAGTCTGAGAAAGCTATGAGCTACAGGAGTTTAGTTGTAGATAAAATTATGGAACTGCTATCGCTTGATGATATTGCTCTACCTTTTTCACTCAAAGTAGAAGCATTATCTGATATAGGCATGACTGGCATGAAAAATATGCTTACAATTCTTCAAGGGCTGCAAGGAGCTATATTTGCCAATCTATCTGAGATCTATGTATGTATATATATAATAATTTCATTATCCTATTTGCCGTGTTCACGGCTTCATGTAATATGTCATCTCACTTTTAGAAAGTTCTTGGGCTTATTTAGTCACTGCCTGCTTTTTTTCTTTATTAATATTGCTTCTCTACTTATTTAGATATTATTGTAACTTTCTGGTATTTGTTCATCTAGGTCCATAAAAGTTTAAAGTCTTTAGAAACTGCTGTTCAGCTTTTGGAGTGCTATTCTTGCAAGCTACTTCCATGGTATTCACCTCTTCAGGGCTTACATATTATTTTCGCTTTGTTGTGACTATATGAGTTTCCTTTACCATGATATAATAATAGATGATATTCTGTATTCAAAATAATCGATTGACTAATAGTGCTTTCACTTTATCAACTGTTCACAATTTAATGCTATTCACAACAAAATTTCCGATGTATCTGATATTTTGAATTGAATCTGGGCAGGATCCATGAAAATGGGGGTGCAGAAAATTTTGTAGTGCAATTTGCTGTGGAGATTTGGAGCCAAGCCGGAAGTTGCATGGATTTTAATTCTCCATTTGAGGAAAAAGTAAATCTAACTGTGCCATTTGTGTATTAATGTTCCCTAAATTTTATGAATATAGTGAAAATCCAGTACCAATTGTTATTTAAATGCAACTAAGTCGACAGTTCAAGTAGTAATATTGATTTTTCCTGCTTGTACTGCAGGTTCTTCTTGATGCAATGATGACAGCGATGAAAGTTTCTGTTGGGTGTTGCTCGGTAGAGAGTCAAAATGTTATAATTCAAAAAGCTTATAGTATACTATTGTCACATACCAACTTTCAGCTTAATGAAGTAGAAAGATTGCCATTAACTCTGGGAAAATATGACATTTCCCCTAGGGGCGAAGGGATACTTTTATTATTTACATCAGTAATTATTGCACTTCGCCCTAAAACACTCATTCCAAATATTAGAGGGCTTCTGCATCTTTTTATAATAACCCTCCCCAGGGGTTTCGTTCCAGTTGCACAGGCTTTGGGTTCTATGGTCAACAAACTCATTTCAAAATCCAACGATACAGAGAAGTCTGGTGAATTTACCTTGGAAGAAGCACTTGATATTATATTCAACACAAAAATACAGTTCTCTAGTACTAATCCGTTGCAGAGATGTAATGGATCAAGTAATGGAAGTGAAATGGTTCTAACTGATTTTTGCCTGGGCATGACAAATGATAGATTACTTCAAACCAGTGCCATTTGTGGGCTCTCATGGATTGGGAAAGGTTTGCTACTGCGCGGTCACGAAAAGATCAAAGACATCACTATGATATTTACAGAGTGCTTAGTATCAGACAGAAAGAGTTCTTTGCCTTTAATTGAAGGTTCACATGAAAATACTGAAGAGCAGAAATGGGATCCTTTGACAAGGAAATGTGCTGCAGATGCTTTTCATGTTCTTATGAGTGATGCTGAAGTTTGTTTGAACAGAAAATTTCATGCCACTATACGGCCTCTATATAAGCAAAGGTTTTTCTCTTCCATGATGCCAATCTTTCTGCACTTGATCTCAAGATCCGATTCTTCATTGTCCAGGTAGATGTATTGCGCACTTTAAAACTAAAACTATTTTCCCTCCCCGTGGCATTTGTGAGTAGCTTTTTAACAGTAATAACTACTAGTCTGTGTTCATTGTCTAAAGTCGCCGTATACACAAAACAATACAGTAGTACTAAGTTGTAAATTAGCTATAACAGCTAACTTGGAGTTGTGCTATATCTACTATTTCAGATCTTTACTGTTACGAGCCTTTGCACATGTCATATCTGACACTCCACTGATTGTTATACTGAATGAAGCTAAAAAGGTTAGTGTCAAAATTTTTATCTATCAATCATTACTTATTTTATGTTTATCTTTCATCTAATGAAATTTTTTGTTCCCTTTTAAATTTCGCAGCTCATACCAGTTCTTCTTGATTGCTTGTCTATGTTGACAGAAGATATCCAAGATAAAGATATCTTGTATGGTCTGTTGCTAGTTTTATCTGGGATGTTGACAGAGAAAAATGGTAATTACAATGGCTGTAGTATTTAATTTATCTGATTTTCAAGCCTGTGGTTTATTCTGAATTTTAGGTTCTCATACCGTGATTCAATTTATTTTACCTTTTCATTGTTGTGTTGGGATGAAGATGATGACAATCATGTAAAATCTTTGGCAAGTAGAATGAATGGCCTTTAAATGCTGTCTTATATAAACTATGTTCATGCATGCAGGACACGAAGCTGTCATTGAGAATGCACATATTATCATCAATGGTCTAATTAAGCTTGTGGATTACCCTCATAAGACGGTATTAGAATTTCCTTGTATAGTTTATTTACTGCTAAGAAATGTTGACTTTAGTTGTGTTATAAAGCAACTTCACTGCCTCTTCAACATTTTACCAGCAAGACATGCCTGATCTCCTGGTTATTTCTGGCTGTAACTTAGATACTACAAAAACTCTTGCTCAGTTAAAACACGAATTGCTTCAAAAGAGCTTATGTTTCTCAAACTTATTCAATACTTAATGGTTCTGTGCTCAGTTTCCTGCCATAACCTTTAGACCCCTTATAACTTTATTGCAATTTTTTTAATTATTTAAAGCGATCAAAATTAATAATGTTAATGATGTATTTCTTTTACTCCCCTTGTGCAGCTTGTTCGGGAGACAGCTATTCAATGTCTTGTTGCATTATCTGAGCTTCCCCATGTGCGTATATATCCGTTGAGAATACAGGTTTGTCAAGCCTTTAGTTGCATTCAATCTCTTATTTGATTTACTTTGATCTAAATAAATTTCATATTATTAACTTCTATCTTTATTTTTTTGGAAACATTTGACTTTGAGCGCCTATTTGTTATTCTTCATACTATTCTTGTAAAATATCAGGTTCTACGGGCAATACCAAAGTGTCTTGATGATACAAAGAGATCTGTTCGCAATGAAGCTGTCAAATGTCGGCAAGCATGGTTAGTACTTCATATGTTTTAGGAATCCTTACAATTCTATCTGTTGCAGTTACTGTTATGTTTGCTTCTTCTACTCATATTTGCATGACCATTTGATAGGGCGTCTATTGCATCATCCCGGAGTCTTCAGTTATGAAGTTTTAAAGCAGCTACCGGAAATGCTTTTGAACGTTATTTATTAGAGATTCTTTCACCCAAAGTTTTGTAATCTAAATTTTACACTTGAATCATTGATTATTGATAGTATTTCTTGTAAATATCGAAGGTTGTAAGTTTTATTATGTATTTCTAGCAATTAGTTGAGTCGACTTTTATCTGATTAGATTCATGTAACTGTCTGTTGAAACATTTTGTATGACTGAAGGTGGATGAATATGGGAAAAATGAGTGAAATATAGAGATAAATTTGCTGCCATACATGCCTTACTCGTGACAAAATTATGCTATAATTTAAATTAGGGTCATTAAAATTGTGCTCATTGAAATTAAACTAATTTATTATTCTCTCTTTCATAATGATAAGTGTCATATTTAAATTATGCGTGATATTTAAGAAAATAATTAGATGCGTTGATTTTAATGATATAATTAGTACTATATTAAAAAATGTGTTGTTGAGTTGGATAGCAATGTTAAGGTTAATAACAATAATAAGGTTAATAACATGTTAATGAATTAAACTGAATTAAACTTAGATACAAGCAACATAAATTTATAATAAAATCACTCTGCAACTAAGTAAACATTTCCTGTAATTTATATAATTAGTACTATATTAAAAAATGTGTTGTTGAGTTGGATAGCAATGTTAAGGTTAATAACATGTTAATGAATTAAACTGAATTAAACTTAGATACAAGCTACATAAATTTATAATAAAATCACTCAGCAACTAAGTAAACATTTCCTGTAATTTGCAATTATTTCTGTTTCACATTTGAATTATCAGTTACATCGAGTGTTCATAAACATGTAGACATGACAACAAAACCTGGACCCGCTCCGAAGTTGATGGGGAAAACCTGTTTTGACTGGATTTGGGTTTTTCCGGATTACAAAATATAGAGATGTGTCGGGTAATGGGGACACTAGTATCCACTCCGAACCCGTCCCCGAACCCGTCCCATTTATTTCATTGTATTTATTATTATTTATTTTTGATAATTTAGAATATTAAATACGTGTTAATTAAAATATTTGAAATGTATCTATGAATTTTATTGAAATTGTTTCATTTTATTATTTATAAAATAATTTAATTTTGGAAAAAAAAACTATTTTTATTAAAAAATTTGATTTCACTAAATGAACGGTGGCGAGACGGGGATATCCGAACTCAACCCGAGTCCGTTTGGGTCGGATTTGAAATTCTCCATTCTCGTTTGGGTTTGGAGCGGGAAACGGGAAACGAAGTTTGTTTAGGGATTCGGATTTGAATTTGAGAGAGGTAATAACCGTCTCCGACCTGTTCCGTTGCCATCCTTATAAACATGTATTGCTAAAAGATAATGGGGGTTTGCAGGATTCGAGACTGATGAGACATAGCTTTTCATGATTGAATTGTGTGAGTCGGTGGGTTTGAATCTCTTAGCAAGACTATTTTACCAGCAATTCAATGTTGTGATTGGAAATCATAACAAAACCTGTATGGCAATACTTCAACATAGAGGGAACAACACAAATTATTATTTTTAACTTGCTCTTTATATGTACCATAGATTTAAGGGATATTTTAAGATGATAGAGAGTTGGTATATGATATTTTAGAAATGGTTTTTAGACAATCGATAGTAAATGATAACAATTGGTGCAAATTTTTTTTTTTTTATATTAAAATTCAGACCCCAAATAGCACATGTCTTCGCTCACATGACAGTGGCAGAAACAGCTACCGAACCATAACTTTGTCCAATAATCCAAAAGAAAAGAAAAGTGTTTTGATGAATGATTGAGGGCCAGTTTGTTTCAACTTTAAAAAAATGGATTTTTTCTTTGTATTTTTAAAAATAGATTTTCTAAAATCGTTTTTCAAAATATTACAAATTTTTTTATATTTTTCTTTATAAAATGAAACACTTAATTTGACATCCTATAACATAAACATGCATAATTGAAGATCAAAATTTAGTCAAAATCATAATTTTTTTAAAAAGTTGTATTTCAAAAACGATTTTTATGAAAATCTATTTGAAATAGCTTCAAAATTAAGTGATTTTTTGAAATTTTGATATTTAAATTTTTTCTCCATAAATAGATGAAATACCTAAAATCATATTTTAAGAATAACTATTCAAACAAATTTTTCATTTGAAGCTTTTATAAAAAATTTCTTTGTAAAATAAAATTTCGCAAAATTTGGTAACATTATAAAAATCATTTTTAAAAAAAGCCAAAACAAACGGGCTCAGAATAACATGATTGTACTCCTTGTAACATTATGCAACATAAGTTCCTCTGTATCAATCTATAAAGCTCCATAGCAGGATTCCTCCAACAACACTTTTTGATTAAAAAAAACATAGGATATAGACCTCATATATATTATTGGTGAATACTGAACATGTTTTGTTCTTCAGATTTTCTACAAAATTCACCAATTACATTTTCATGTCTTCAATATATCTATATATCTCTATAAGGTCTTTATTTTGGGCGACATGCTCTTTCAATAGGCCCAGCTTGCCTAGCTAGTTGAAAATAATTTTCAAGTTTCTTTCTCAATGCAACATATTCTTTCTTCATTTGTTGATAGCTCTTCCTACACCTGAATATATAACAACAACAACCATTGTTAAGAATCATATTCCATAAATAAATGACAGTGTAGGAATGAACATAGATTTAATGAAAGTTTCATTACCCTTCTGCATTTCCAGTTCTGCAATATTCTCTAATTAGAGTCGATTCTGCTTTCACCTTTTTCGCTCCAATGCTGTAAATCGTAATTTATTAAAATCATGTAAAACTAACCTCAGCTGATAATATATATAATATATATGTAACTATGTACCTTGAGCTGCTTCCTTTGAACTGATGCATGATTGTGTCTAGTTTGTTGAAATCCAATGGATTCCTCTCCCTGCCACAACCATACAAATGACACCAATTTAGTTTAAAATTACTCACAATTAATTTTACAAATCCTGATGGAGTTAATATATATAATAAACTTACAGTGTCTGTTCTAAGTTAGAGATAAGCCTAGATGAATCGCGGTAGTAAAGAGTCACAATTTCCTCAACAAAATTAGGATTAGCATCATCTTGCAGTTCTTCAAGTTGAATAAATTGTTCATCAAGAAGTCCCTGCATATTTGATTTGATTAGTTAGGTAACTAAGTAGCCATGAAGAGTACTATAATGTAGTAGAATACTACTGTAAGAACATTGTATATATATATACCTGATCAAAGAGTGACTGTTTCATTGCAGCAACTTGTCTGCGAGAATTGTTTCTGTCCATGTTGATATAATTATTTAGAAGAAGAAGAAGATGAAGGGACAAACAAGGAAGGAATAATAGTAGATGGAATTGAAATATAACATGATTTTGAAATGAAAGTGTGGGATGGTTTTTATAGGACCCAAAAAAGATGTCATGTCCTATCTTATCCTATGCTTATAATTATGCTACGCTATAGTGTGTATGAGAATCAAGTGATTGTGATTCAATCATGTAAAATTTGTCACTTTTTATGAAACTATACTTGAGAGAGTGAAATTTTAAATTTCAATCCATGTAACTTAAAAGGAATAACCAAGTATTCCCTTTAGATATTACTACATCGGTTTTTTATTTTAAGAAAAATATCTCATCCTATGGTTGGATGAGTCAGACAGGGTGCAAGTAAAAATTTAGCCTGCAAATAAGTGAAAGCAGGACTGGCGGAAGGGAGACGTAGACATCGTAACTTTTAAATCTAAAGGAAATATTTATGTTAATGTTTATATCTGTAAAAAAAATAGACGGACGGGACAAACATATTAGATGATGCGATTTTGAAATTTTGGCCAATTCTAAAAAAAGTGAGAGCAAACTAGACATGATGACAGACCGAGTTTGTTGTATCAAACTTATGCGATTTGTATACATTCAAATATATCAATCATTCAATAACTTTTTTTTATAATAAAGATCGAAGAGAATACATATTTTGTTATTACTTTTTTTTTTCAAATTTAAAATGAATGCCGTTTTATAATTTTTATACATATAAATTATATAAAAGTAGCATACTTGATATTTTTATTAAATTAACATCATTAGTTATTATATTAATACTAATATATATTTTGTTATTGAAAGGAATTTAGTATCACATTCAAACATAAAAGAAAGTCCAATTCCACTCAAGTATATGTTAATATATAATTACGTGCAATCAATTAAACAGGGGAAAGGTTTAACACTTTAATTAACACCATTAGCCATAAACAAAGTACTTGTACGGAAAGTGGGGGCCATTCTTTTTATATAATATTTAGAGAACATATATATAAAGAAAATGAATTGACATGCTAAATGGACTAACTTATGATTTCTTTTCAATCAAATTTTGGTTGGCATCTTTTAGCATTTAAAATGAAAAATGCATTAATATTTTGAAAACATTTGTTAAAAGATAATTTCAATTTGGTTTTTATTTTAAGATAATAACAAACATTCGTTTAAAATTTTATTTTATTTTATTATACTTGGTAAAAATTAGCTAAATATTGAAATACAAGAAAAATAATAATTCTAACTCAGGTTTATTGTGATGTATTAAATAGGTAAAATTTTGGCATATTATCTTTTTAAAAAGTATTGTGGTAGTCATTTTTTTTAATCAACTATAAAAATATTTAAAAATTAATCATTAAATTCATTGCTAATTAAATAAAAAATAACCTAATATATTTTGAAGAGTTAAAAATTAGAATAATTTTTTTAAAATTAAAAGACCAGAATAATCTCCAAAATTAACCGAATAAAAAAGATATTAGTCCTAAATTTTTTACTAACACTTCAAATATATCATGAATCTTAAGAGTGACACTCTTAATTAAACGTTTTATTATTTTTTTAATTCCTCTGAAATCACTATTTTAATTAAACGTTTTATTGTTTTAGCACGAGAATCAATTTCTATAATATTTTATAAGATGAGTAATTGGGCCCGTTTATATAATTTTTATAATGTTATATAATTTTGTTTGAAAAAAATTACAAAGAAATTTTTCATAAAAGTTTCAAATGAAAATTTGATTTGAATAGTTATTTTTAAAATATAATTTTAGGTATTTTATATTTTTATTAAAACTTTTTTTAGATATCTCAATTTCAAAAAAAAAATCACTTAATTTTCAAGATATTTCAAATAAGTTTTTATAAAAATTATTTTTGAAATACCACTTTTTAAAAAAAATTGCGATTTTGACTATATTTTGCTCTTTAATAATATTTGCTTATGTTATAGGATATCAAAAGTAATATTTCAATTTAAAAATAAAATAAATATAAAAACGTATAACATTTTAAAAAATAGTTTTGTAAAATCTATTTTTAAAAATACAACCTATAGTAAATTACTTTTGATGAGACACTGATTAATAAAAATTTTCATCATTCTTTTTAATATTTACTATTTTATAAAATAAAGAAATACAAATGAGTCTCCCACCTTAAAATCACATCTCATATTTCATCAAATAAAGAGTGAATAATAAAAAGATTTTTATTAGAAAGAGATGTTAACTTCTATCAGATAAATTATAAAATACACATGATATTACACAAATTAAAACACTATAACTTTGTCACTACACCAATCATTCAAATACAAACTATCATGTCTAAAAATGAGAAAGAAAGAAAGGTTATGGAAGGAAGACGAAGATGCATTAACATATTCCATCTCTGTTATTCGGATGCATAAAATGTACAGTAAGAAATTAATATTTAAAGGGATAAATTCTTGACCATTTTTATAAAATAAAAGGAGACATGCACATACTAAATTGAGATATATGCTTTGCACTCTCTCTCTCTCTGATTGCAACAAAAAGAAAACCAACTTAAATAAATTCCAAAAACATTATTATTGGGTATCGCATGAGACAAAGAATTTATCCTATAAAGTGCATGATCGTATAAATTACAAAGTTATGTCATAACAACAAAATAGAATCATTTTGTTAACAATTAAATAACTATTATGATATTTGTTTTATAAAAATAAATTTTAATAGAAGAGAAAAAATAGAAAATTTATTTCAAATGTCGAGTGTTTGAAATATCTTACCCTTTATCTACTTTATTCAATAATTATGGAAAAAGAAATCTCACTAAAAAAATAGGTAAGAGAAAAGTATCTTGAATCTTGATACATAATTATTAAATGTTAAAATCACTCTTTTTAGTATTCCGTAACAAACCACACTCATAAAACTTATATCATGATACATACAAGACATATATTGGCTGCATACATGATGCATTAAAAGTATTATCATTACAAGATAGAACTACTTGTCGGATTTAACCTCTCATAACGCGAAAACTATCTCAGAGTATTAAAGTTGTCTTATGTATTTAGAGGTTATATGTAGGCAGTAAATCATAGTTTAACTAAGACAAATTAAATAGAAGTTCTTTTTTGTCATGGTTTAACTATGATAAGTGTTTTATTAGACTCTTTTTAATCACAGTTTAAACATATCAAATTTTGAACCTTGTATTGTAGTTTGCCCTTAAAGATGACCCTACACAATATACAATTATGTGAAAGGTGAAATTACCTTGCAAAACATATCTTCAAAATTTTTGTGCATAGGATTTTAACCCCTTACAAAGTTGACATGTGTTTAACCCTTCACAAAACCTGACAAACATATGACGTTTTAGACTTTGTGAGGGGTAATACTTGACAAGGCACCGTAATATTTTAAATTTTATGGAAGTTATCCCTCGCAAATTTTTAAAATATTGTATAGAAAATATTTATTATAATTATATTATTTTAAGTATTAAAATAAAATATAATTATTTTAATATTTATAATAATATTATTATAATAAATAAACATTTTAATAATAAATAAATTTTCAGCTATAAAATTATAAAAATAAAATTCAAATAGAATTATAAAAATTTAAAAATAATTATTTCATAATTAAAATTCAAATAAAAATAATTAATACAATTATTCAAAACAAATATCATATAATCAATCATCTGAGATATCCCCCTTGCTCTCTTCTACATCATGCTGTCCTTGTCCACTAACTTCTCTGAATTTGCCTTCTTTGCCATATCCATGAAAACCTCCATATTCACCACCGAATGTTTGGTTCATCTATGATAGGGATGTCAACGGGACAGAGAATGTTCGGAGGATGCTTCCCCGCTCTCCGCCCCACCCCCAAAAATTTTCCCCGTCCCCATCCCCAATCTCTGTCACGGGGGAATATTTCCCCCTATCCCCACAGATCCCCACAGAGATCCATAGATATCAAATCTTAAAAAAATTTCTTTACTTTTTGATCAAAACTATAACACTAATATTTCGTTATTTTTTTTTTCCTTTTTTTAGAATTAAAAAAAATACAAAAGCACTTGCTTATTCTATTTTTTTTTCAATAAAAAAAATTAAATATTCAACCAAACTTGTTACTACAATGCATGCCCTTGTACAACCATGATGTAATGCCGCAATACATAAGCAAAAAATAACAGTAACCCCTTAGGAGATGATGAATGAGAAGACAGAGAGTTGAGAAAATAAAAGGAGGATATGACATGTACAAACACTAATGACTCTTCATTTTCTAATACATTAAATATATTTTTTTTTATAAAAAACACATGTTAAATTATATATGATTATATACTCCTTCCGACCTAAATTATAAGCAAATATTCTCTTTTTAGGTTCATTGAATAATGAATGTATGTGGTCTACATAAAAGACCAGATACATTCATTATTTAATGAACCTAAAAAGAGAATATTTGCTTATAATAATGGCCAGAGGGAGTATTAAATAAAATATAAAATATAAATAATATGTTCGGGGTCGGAGACTCCGTGGGGCGGAGGATGCTTTTCCAATCCCCGCCCCAAAGTGTCTTCAGAGGAACTTTTCCCTTCATCCCCGTCCCCACGGAGGAAAAAATCCCCAACTTCAGAGCTCCGAACAGATAATTCCCACAGGGATCTCCGTTAACAGATGCGAATTGACATCCCTAATCTTTTTTTTTGAACCAAAAATATATTAATTCAAAAAACTTTACAAACACGGCAATCCAAAGGATTCAGCCCAAACCTATCATCCTATAGCATTAAATTGGCTATATGCATACCAATTTCCCTAATTTTCCACCCTCTATACACTATATTATCAATAATTTTTTCTATGATATTCTTACTATAATTTTCTTTACTAAAAACAGTTGCATTCCTATACAACCATGCTTCATGTATAGTCTCAGTCACCACCAATTGGAGTAACCGAGTGTCATACCCCAAAATTTACCTCCCACACTTCTCTTATAACAAGGTTCAAGATTAAACTCCAAAGATCACCTGCTCAAGCAATCCCAAGATCCACAGTCAACTGATCCAAACTTAAAGATCAACTACCATCAAAGCATGATTCAAACTTCTAATCATTGATCAAATATCGAGTACATAAGTGTATATCCATCATTTGATCAAAATTTGATCATGATTTATCAGTAGAAACTCAGAGATGAACAAATACAAAAAGGTTCAGATTAGGGTTTCTCTAGTAAAAAGTCAACTCAACTTTGACTGATCATAACTTTCACATGGAGCATCAAAAATTCCCCACTCAAAGCCTATTTTGAAGGAAATTGGATTCTCTACAACTTTGTCTCTCACAAGCCAGGGCTAGAAATGCTTCATTTGAGAGGTACAAAGCAAAAGATTACAGGTCATTCTCAGGCATCCTTCAAAAGCAGTTTTTTTGTCAAAGAGGATATGATCAAGATAAAATCCCCAAATGGAAAATATGTTCCAAAGTGGCTTATAGAGGACCTCTTGAGGTTTCTAAAAAGTATTAGATCTCCCTCATAGCTTAAAAATTGAGTGAGATATGCTTGATCAAAGTTAAGGTGATTTTGGAGGGCCAAACATGAAAAAGGAGGGTTCAAATTGAGAAATCTTGCAAATGGGCCTATGTTTTTATGGTACAAACTTGATCCACAAGCCATTAGCTTGTCCAAAACAAAAGGGCACGAACTTTAGCATATTAATTGATTTAATATATTTTTTTATTTCATTTTATGATTTAATTAAGTATGAAAAATCAAATATTATGATAAAATATTCATATAGGCCAATTTCAATCAATATTAATGGCAAAATATGATATAATTTCGTGACAAACCAAATGAGAAAAGATTGATACATAATCTTGGCAAAAAAAAGAAACTTCTTATTCAAGAAATAAAAACAATTTCTCAAAGAAGCAAGATTGGATTCTAGTGGAGTTTTGGACCAAACTTTAACCTAATTCTACTCTACTATAAGTACATAACCTAAAGCATAGGATTAGGGGACGAAAATTCAGAGAGAGGCAAAGGTGCAAGAACAAAAAAAATCTTCAAGAAACTCAAATTCGACTTTGGCGAACTAAGAGGATTCAAGGAGATTCAAAGGCCCTAAAAGCTTCCTCAATTGATTCTGAAGGTGATCGGATCGGTACGCTGCTACAACACCCCCAGAATTACCTCAATTTTGTCAAAGTAAGTCACTTCAAACTTGGATTCGATTAGCGTATTATAGGCATTCTCATGATGATTTGATCGTATATTCTGGTTTGTCTTGATGCATTGGTTGTTTCTGGATTAATTATGTGGAGTTTGTGTGGTTAAAACTCGTTCTGCCATTAACGTCCTCATCGAGTTTTAGGGTTTGATTTTGGGGTTTTCGTTTAGGGGTTAAATTAGGGTTAATTAAGGGCATCATCAAACTCACAGGGTTTAGACGAAGAGAACTAGGGGATTGCGCCAGATTTCTTTGAATGTATGCCTTATTCGCTATTTTTGTGTTCTTGATTTGCTACGAAAAAATACATAGCTATTTCGTAGCTATTCTTTCTGGAATTTTACAGGTCTGATGGGGAAGATGATGATGTGTCCCCATCCGGTTCGCCCATTTAAAAGTTCGCGCGCGTTTTACTTTATCTTTCATTGTTTTGTATATTACTTATTGAACGCATGTTTCAGACAGATCAGCGTGTTTGGTTGGGTGGTTTGTATAGAGGTTGGTGATTGAAGGGGCGTGGGTTCGAACCTTCGCTCCATATTATTTTTTATGAAAACTTTGATTTCTTGATTCCATGCGCATATAATCCTGTGGTCCACCATGTGTCCTCAGATCTGGTCCCTTGAGTCATATTCCATCTGGATCCTACGTACCTGAATTATTCCCTATAACATGCACCCCAATTGTAACCACACCTGATCAGAACCTTAATAAAATTTAAATAAATTTTTAATTATTTGTTTTATTCTAATTGAAATATCTATTTTTAATATATATTAATTATATAATACCTATTTTTTTTAATAAAATAAATATATAATGATTATATTAAGGATTTTTAATTTGTTGTTCGTGCCGATTAAATCGATTAATCGCTATGGTCAACAATGATTTTAATTAAAATACTATTTAATTAAAATACAAATCAAATTATATTCGATTAAATGGTTGCAATTATCTTATTGATTGTGATGATTAATCCTCCCTTGCTCTAAATTTAATTTGTTATTATTTGTAATCGTATTAATCGGTTATGAGGGGTAACAATACAAAATAAAATTCACAAAAATAATAAAACACATTAATTCATTATTAGTGATAATCGAATCAATCGATTTGAATTGGTAATGGTGCAAAACCCCTAATCTCTTGACTATGGTGATCAAACCTATTGATCATTGCGGTTAATTGTGCCAAATCAGGGTTGTACGCCCGAATCTTAAAATATTTCTTAAATCCATTCAAAACTACAAAATCATCAAACTACGAAAGGCCATTCAAAAAGCCTCTAAAAAACATTTCTAATCAAATTCAATTCTAATGGCGTACAACCCTCCCCGAACTACGTAGACTCTGATCCTCCCTAAGGAGGTACGTAGGCACTTGGCAACAAGGCGAGTCCCCCTCTTTAAATTTCTAATCATATCAATACAATTCTGTTTGCCACCCTTCTTTATGAACCCTGCCATGAAACCCTGATCTTTGAAATATTAGCCTTTAGGAAAGGGTTGAGGGTGCCTAACACCTTCCCTCAACCTGATTATAATAACTTACCCTGAATCTCGTATCTGCGTAGGGTTTCCTATTCGCCCTTCAGAATAGGTGGCGACTCGAAGTTTAAATTTTTAGGCAGGTTGCTACACCGAGCCCTCCATCCTTTACCCTTAGTATGAGCAAGGAGCCATTGTATATCTTTGCTCCAAACATGAACCTGATGACAAGTACCAAGCCAATGCATAACTCCAGCCCAAATGCCAGCAATTTTAACACAAGAGAAGAACACATGATCTGCATTTTCTTCCTCTTGACCACACATACTGCACATCGAATCTCCAATAATTCCAAATCTACAAAGCCTCTCCTTTGTAGCTAAATGACCATGGCAAAGCAGCCATAAGGTAATTCTTGCTCTTGGCCGTGCAAGATTATGTTTCATCAGTCCCTGCCAACACACTCTTTGATTACTATCCATTAGCATATGGTAGACACTCCTCATAGAGAATTTCCCAGTATTCAGCATACGATCCCATTGCTGTTGGATCCTGTCCAGACTTCCCCTTTCTTTCAGAATTTTCTTCATCTTCCAAGTCCAATTCAGGCCTGCACTTATAGTCATGATATCTCTTCCTTTTACATAAATCTTATGGATCCATTGAATCCACAATCTGTCACTTTTGTTACAAATATCCCAAAGAAACTTCAATAAGGCAACTTGATTCCAGACATTCAAATTAAGCAAGCCAAGACCACCCTGTTTGATAGGACTGCATACTTTACTCCATGCAACAGGACTCTTCCTACTTTTGTCAGTTTTCCCTGTCCATAAGAAAATTCTGCAGATAGAATCTATACTTCTTAAGACAGCTTTAGGCAATGGAAAATTCAGCATCCAGTATTGTGCTATAGAGCCAATAACACTTCTAATCAATTGCATTCTACCTGCATAACTCAAAAGCTTGGAGGACCAATGTCTGACACGGCTAGTAATTCTATCAATGAGTGGAAGATAATGTTGTATACCAAGCTTACAACTATGGAGAGGCACTCCTAAATACTTGACTGGGAAAACACCATCATCAAAACCAGTAATAGTTCTGATCCTACTCTTGCTAGCCTCATCTAAGCTGCCATAGAAAGCCTTGCACTTCTTGGGATTAAAGATGAGCCCTGTTGAATCAGAAAATTGATTAAATGTATTCATCATAATGCTAACAGAATCCACATCACCCCTACAAAAAAGTAAAATATCATCAGCAAATGCAAGGTTAGTGATTGCCAGACTCTTGCATTTAGCATGGTGCTTAAACTCAGTGTTCTTTTGCATCTTCAACATACACCTATTGAGATATTCTATCATTATCACAAAAAGAAGAGGAGAGACAGGGTCACCCTGCCTAATGCCTCTCTTAGCCTGCATACTATCAGTGATAGCTCCATTAACCTTGAACACATAATTCACAGTGGAAACCAGATTCATAATCCAACCAACAAAGATGCTAGGAAAGCCCATCTCCTTCATAATGTCCTCTAATGATTTCCAATGAACCATATCATATGCTTTTTGGAGATCAATCTGAAACATACATCTAGTAGTACCATTCTTTCTACCATAGCCTTGAATGAGTTCAAAAGCCAAATGAATATGACTGTGAATATCTTGTTCAGCAAGGAAGGCAGCTTGGTTCTTGTTAATGACATCAGGTAACACTTTCCTCAATCTGCCAGTAAGAATCTTAGACACAATCTTTACAAAGACATTGCAGCCAGCAATGGGTCTATAGTCCTTTATATTCTTGGCACTGTCACCTTTAGGAATTAGAGTCACAATAGTGTTATTAAACTGCCTGTGCATACTACCAGTTCTAAAAAAATCATATACAGCAGCCCTAATATCATCTTTCATAAAGTGCCAACAATGTTTAAAGATCTTAGCATTAAAACCATCACTGCCTGAGGATTTATAGTCTCCAATACCCTTGATAGCATCATCAATCTCCTTGTGGGAAATCTGGCTGATAAGGAACTGTTTGTGATGTAAATCCAACTGGCTACCCTCCCTCATTGCTTCAACATCAATGTGTTTCACTCTCTTAGAGCAATCACCCATTAGGATACCATAGAATCTCATCACTTCCCTCTCAATGCCTTGCTGATCATCAATGATATCTCCCTTATCATTTTGCAAAAAACTGATACCACTCTTGTTTTATCTAGCTTTGAGATAAGCAAAGAAAAACTTTGAACTTTCATCACCATCTCTGATCCAGTTGATTTTGGTCCTTTGGATGAGTCTAGCAACCTCAAACTCATGATATATAATAAGATCAGCTGAAAGGCCTTTTATTTCCTCAATCAAATTACTACCATTCCTATTGGATGCAAGGGCAGCTTGAGCAGTATGAAGATTATCTCTGGTTTCCTTAATTTTAGTCTGGATATTCCCTACATTCTTGCTGAATTCCTTCACTGCATATTTCAACCTTTTAAGTTTCAACCATAGGGCCTGCATAAGTTCACCTCTAACAGGTTTCACCCATGAATTCTGAGCCATCTCCTGAAAACCCGCTACTTCCAAGAGGTAGTTGTTGAATTTAAATCTGTTATTTCTCATCTGCACTTTTGGACCTTTGACATACAACATTGAATGATCAGAAAGATTGGGAGGCAGAATATTCAGGACATGATCACTATACTTCAAGAACCACTCCACATTACATAACGCCCTATCAATCCTAGAATAAATTGTTCCAGCCACCTGACGATTTGACCAGGTATAATAATCTCCAACACTATCCATTTCAGACAGCTGGGTGATTTGCATCATATTCTCTAAGTCAGCATATTCTACAACTTGAACCAACTTCCCTCCAGTTCTATCTTGGGCAGTTAACACATTGTTAAAATCCCCTATAATACACCAAGGCCCAGTTTGCTTCGCATGGATATTCAGAATATTCTTCCAAAGTCTTCTTCTTAAGTCAAGCTGATTATGAGCATAGATCCCTGTCAACCAGAAAAGGAAATCACCCTTTAAAGAATAGACCCCACAGTGAAGGTGCTGACTTGAACACTCCATAAACCTCAACTCAATTTTACTATTATCCCAAGACATCCAAATTCTACCATTGGGATGTGAGCTATAGTTGTCAAAATAACTAGCAGTCATATTAAGTTGATCTCGCACCTTGTTTGCTTTAGACTCTTTTACTCTAGTCTCAACCAAAATACTAATAAAGGGCTTGATTCTTGAGAGGTGGGAGCTAACCTCTCTAATCTTCCCAATATTATTTAACCCCCTAACATTCTAAGAGGTTAACATGGTCCTCTATCTATAGATACTAGAGGCTCTCTCAATCCACCCAGTATCCCATAGACATTTTCACAAATCACCTGATTGGATGTACCAACAATCTCAATAGCTTTCCCTTTACCACTGCCTTGTTTGCCTATGAAAGTCCAAATAGTCTCATCAAATAAACCTACACTAGGAGCATCAGGTTGAGTAGTTACCTCAATAATGGATTCTTCTTTTGCCTCTGGTTGCACAACTTCAACAGCAGGTTTTCCTTTAGGTTGCCATTGTTTCTTCTTCTGCCTTGCCTCACAATTATGCCCAACTGCTTGGCATTTATCACAATACTTTGGCCTCCACTCATATTCCACTTTTTGAATTACAGTATGTCCTCCTTATCTTTGATTGCAATCTCTTCTAAGAGTTTTTGAGTGATATCAACTTCTACAAGAACTCTAGCATATGAAACTCTTAGCTTATTGAGTGACATCCCTAATCTTTGATAACATAAATTGTTCAAATTTTTGTGCGTGCTCATTTGAAACTCACAATGCTTCCTCGAACTCTATTATTTTCTCCTCATTTCATCCTCAAACTCTAATTATTTTTTTTCATTTTATCCATTTCGCTCTTTTTTGCTACTTCGCGTGATGCCTCATTATGTGCTAACTTTCTCACAATTTTTGACAGTTAATATTGGTGGACGAGACAATTCTTCTCCATCAACAGTTCTCATGCTCAAACACCTATCCCATGACTTATAATTTATGGCTAAAGGCCCATCACCATACATTCTCCTATTTTTCTTCTTCCCTCTATTAACCCATGTCCGTGACACTGGCATAAATCCATGAAAGAAAAATAAAACTGAAATTTTATTCCAACTCCAATTCAAAGCACATGAAGTTTCAATATATATATATATATATATATATATATATATATATATATATATATATATATATATATATACACATCAGTAAATAAATGAATTCCTAGTAAATATTTAATTAGTTAATGATACCAAATTATACTAATATTAACTAGAAATAAAAATTGAATACCAATTCCTAGTAAATATTTAATTAGTTAATGATACCAAATTATACTAATATTAACTAGAAATAAAAATTGAATACCATAACTATTGTTAAGACTCCCCCTCAAACTAGAATGTACATTGTTCATTCTAAGTTTGGCAGACAAAGAAGAAAAAGGACCATGGTCGAGTGCTTTTGTAAAAATATATGAAACTTGTTTCAAGGAGTGAATGGGTATTAGGTGATTGAATTTGGCTTGAACTTTGTCACAGATGATGTGGCAATCCATTTTGATGTGTTTTGTCTGTTCCTGGAAAACTGGGTTGTTGGCAATATGAATCGCAGTTCAGTTTTCATAGTAAATGTTGATGGGTTGAGAATGTTGAATACCAAGATCAAGGAAAAGGTGGAGAAGCCATTGGGCTTCACATGTTGCATTTGCTAATGCTCTGTATTTCACTTTTTAGGAAGTTCTTGATATTATGTGTTGTTTTTTACTTTTCTAACATATGAGGGATGTTCAGAGATAAAAATAGAATCTCGTTATTGATCATCGGGTTTCATGGAAGTACCCACATTCTGAATTAGTGAATACAATTAAATTGGTTGAATATTTAGTCTTGAAAAGTATCCCTTTTGCAGGTTCTGATTTAATGTATCGCAAAATTTTGAGAGCTATTTGTAGATGGATAATAATCGGGTTGGAGAGAAAGTGACTTGACCTGCAAACAACAAAACAAATACCTGGTTGCGTGTATGTTAAATAGAGAATCTTTCTAATTAGGCCAAGGAAAGAAGTAGGATTTAGAAGAATGGATGTGTCCGACTCAGAAATATGTTTGTGGCTAGGGTCCATAGGTGTTGGTGTAGGGTTGACACCTAAAATACTCGATTCTTGAAGTAAATCCATGTTATATTTTCTTTGACAAATAAACATGCTTTGGGAGGATCTAGCTACTTCGAAGCCTAAGAAATACTAAGTTTCTGAAATCTTTGATGCTAAATTTTGCATCCAATACCTGTTTTAAATAAGAAATGTCAATTATATTATTTCCAGCAATCATGAGATCATGCACATAAACAAGGACAACAATAAAAGAATTAGGTTTCTTTGTAGTGAAAAGGGAGTAATCGTACATAGATTGATTGAAACCTAATTCAGTTAGAATGGAAGTAAGTTTGTGGTTCTATTGTCTATTACCTTGTTTTTAAGCCATATTTGAAACAGTTTAATTTAAAATCAATGTTATTACTTGAGAATTTTAAAACAGGGGGGTTTCATGTAGACTTATTCATCTAAATTGCCACGTAAAAAGGTACTATTGATGTCTAAATGGTGTAGTACCAATTGTTTGTGGCAACTAGGGGTAAAAAAAGTCGAATGGTAGTTATTTTAACCACTGGACTAAAAGCTTTAAGATAATCTATTCCTTCTGTTTGGCTAAAGTCTTTAGCTAGTAACATAGCCTTATATCTTTCAATGGTCCCATTGACCATGATTTTACTTGAAAATCCATTTACATCTAATGGGTTTTTTATTTGGAGAGACAGGGACAAGATCCCAAGTGTTATTATTATTTAAGGATTGAAGCTCATTTCTAATGGCTTGTTTCCAATAAGAGTCAAAGAAAACCTTAGTATAATTAGTAGGTTCAATGATAAAAGGTAATTTAATGTTGAAGCATTTATGATTAGTAGATAAATTAGTGTAAGAAACTGCATTTTAAATGGAATAAATAATATTACTTGTATTAATCTTGTTAGTAGAATGAATGTTATCTTTGATGATCGTAACGATAATCTTGTAGGTAAGAAGGAGGTTTAGTTAATCTGCTGAATTTTCGGACTTGAGGGTTGGGGGGGGGGGGGGGGGGGGGGGGGGGGGGGGGAGATTGGTGAGTCTTAATATTGTTCAGAAGGTTCGATGCACTACGAAAAATTGTGTTAATTATGGCCGTTAAAATTGTCATATTGTGGCAATTTCAACATACATAATCATCAAAATCGGCGTTGTCCTAAATCGACGTAAATTTTGATGCCGCTAGGTAAAGTATGACGGTTTGTCATAAATAGCTGCACCAAACACCATAATTTTATATGTTTAAAATGTCAGTTCTCTTGTCGTAAATAATGGCATTTTGGACCGCCTTTATTTTCAATTTTTACTAAAAAAAATATTATTCTATGGTAGTTCACCCGCCACAATTTTATTTTGCTTTTAAAATAATTAAATCACAGCCATACTTTTTGTTTGGTAGTTTTCTTTAATTGTATTCATTTCTCAACTTCTTCTTATCAAAATGAATACTTCAACATTTTTATGTCAAAACATAATGCAATAAGTAAAATAGAAAATAAATGGAGTTAAGAAGTGAAAAAAATAATTATTTCCATAAAATATATAGATATAACTATCCAAATTACACTAACTTATTTTGACACAGAAGTTGTTTTTCCAAAAAAAAAACTACATACCAGCTAAAAAACTAAGTACTTAAATTGCCCAACATACAAATTTTTTAGGTGAACTAAGAACAAAAAAACCACTTAGATCCTTCACAAGTGTGTACAAAGTTCTTTCTTTTTTATATAAACAAACATTCTTTCATCTATAATCACTTCATGAACCTCCCTTTCTTTGTGCATAAGAAGAGCTCACATTTTCTTGAGCATTTGGTTCTCAATTTTTATGGTTTGTTCTACCCATAAATTCTTACTAACATCATATATTGTTTGTAACACCTGAGATCAAGAAGGCAAGGGAGTGGTTGTCGGTGCATGAGGCATGACAATGAGATACTGCTAAGGTTGAAGAGGGTTGGGAGTGGTCACCGAATTCACATCAGAATGAGAGGGATCCTGAGGCTGTGCAGGTATGGGACTTCATGGTTGAAGGACAACTTATAAGGATTTATCGGTACTACCTATACCAAAAGATGCATCTTCTTTTTGGTAGCCTAACTGATAAGAACTCAACAGTTAAACGTGATTGACTTGGAGTAATATTTTGATGGGTGACTTTCTGGGAAGATTCCCAAAAAGCGTGTGACTGAGGACAAAGCATGATGAAAAGACCCGTGTTACTTTGTGGGGTCAATCGGTAATCCTTAAAGCATCATGGGGCGTTATAAATGGTATCAGAGCGGACCTCTCCTATACGATGTGGTTCATGGACGAACCAAACGGAAGCTGGTGGACATGTAACATCTGAGGCCAACAAGGGCGAGGAATGGTTGTCGGTGCACAAGGCATGGCAATGAGACACTCCAGAGGGCAAAAAGTGGTCGCCGAATTCACATCAGAATGAGAGGGATCATGAGGCTGTGGAGGTATGAGACTGCATGTTTGAAGGAAAACTTATATGGATTGATTGATACTACCTATACCAACAAGATGCATCTTATTTTTCGTAGTCTAACTGATAAAAAACTGCATAGCTAAGCATGTTTGACTTGAAGTAGTATTTGGATGGGTGACCATTCGGGAAGTTTCCCAAAAAGCGTGTGAGTAAGGACAAATCTTGATGAAAAGACTCGTGTTAGTTTGTGGGGTCCGTCGATAATCCAAAAAGCAGTACGGGGCGTTACACTTTACCCCTGCAGCCTTAGCTGTTCACATAGAAAAAAATAATTTAAATACAACAAACACGTACTAGTTTATATCATAATCTCTGATTAATGGAAAAAAGGAAATAATTCTCACCATCATTTATTTGAGTATTGAAAATGTAAACATGTTTTGATTGACTTATTTGAGTTTATACAAAAATATCAATAAAAATTACTAAAATATCAATAAAAAGTATTGAAAATGTAAATATGATTGACTTATTTGAGTTTATCTATTGAGAGAGACTAATAGTACCTCTTCAGGATATGCTCAATCATCAAAATATAACTTTGGTTTATATCATAGGGTTGGATCAAATATAGGTTTCATCAGTGGTACTCCACTTGTTAGGATAATAAGAGCATATATACCTTGAATCGCATGAACAAGAGTTTCAACATCTCTTATATCATCAACAGGGGATGTGAATTCAATTTGAAACTAAACCTTTAACCGATAGCATTCTAAGGCTATTAAGTCTCTCTTCCACACTATGAGAATTCAAATCCACTGTTTCAGCCACTTAAGACTTTCCTTCTTACTAAGGGTCTGATTTTACTTAAAATATCTTTCAATCTTCTCTCAAATTATTACTTGTGGTGGATGGAGATAGCAAGAAGAAGACTCTGCGGCTAGGATTTTGTTGGATGAGAAAATGTCTTATATTTGAGGAGGATAATAGAGAGAAGCAAGGCAAATAAAATGGAAGTGCTAAAAAATATTAATGAAAAATTAAGTACGACCCACGTGAATGAATTGGAAAAAAAAAAAAAAACCTATTGTAATAACTGAACACTAATTAAAAGAAAAGAGAGGGAAATGGTGAAAAAATGAAGACAATTTTTTATTTTGGTCAATAAAGAATTGTTGTAATTATGACGGGTCAAACCACCTCTATACACGGTACATTACGACAATTCAAGAAACCGCTGTTATTTACGTGACTTGTGTTGTGGGGTTTTGAGTGGGTGTATTTGTGTTAGATGATAAGTTAAGGAAATCCTCTAAGAGGTAATCTTGTGGAGTAGGATGATTTATAAGTGAAGGTGTGGTGTTGGAGTGGAGCGGGTTAGTAGGTAGGGAACAATATTTTCAAAAAAAAAATGTCTTTAGAGATAATTTTTTTTTGAAGGTCAAAATGAACATTCCTTTTGACACCCTGTTGGTAACAAAAAAAAACACATTTCCTACTTCTAGGATCAAATTTATTCCTATCATGCTTAAGAGTGACAGCATAAACTAAACAACAAAAAACTTTTAACATACAATAGTCAGACATATTGTTATGCATGATGAAGTAAAAATAATTATAGTTTAAAAATTTAAAAGGAATTCTATTAATTAAGTAAACCGCATGGGTGAGGGCATGGGCCTTTATTTTTTTAGGGAGGTGCGAATAAAAAGTAAGGATCTAGCAAAATTTAAAAGATGTTGGTGTTTCCCCTCAACAATACCATTTTTTTCAAGGGTGTCAACATAAGAAGTTTGATGTTGAATATCTAGTTTAGCATAAAAATCTTCAAAAGAAAATTCTGTTTCATTATCAGATCTTATTGTTTTGACAGTTTTGTGGAACTGAGTTTGAATTAGAGTGATAAATGACTTAACATTGTTAGAGGTTTCAAATTTTAAGCGCATACAGTAAATAATATCTGCTATGATAATCTACAATAGTAAGAAAATATTTTTGACCAAGCATGGATGGGATGGAGTAAGGACCCCATATGTCTATGTGTATCAAATCAAAATAGCTAGAAGCATACACTACTATGGAAAACCCCTCTCACAACAGTTGGAAAAGAGATACCATCACGATTTACCAACCGTTGTGAGGTAGGGTATTGTTGTAAGTATGTTGTTTTCCACCACGGGTGTGTGACCGTTTTGTTATACTAGGTATCACACTACCTATCACAACGGTTGTAGTAAATGACCATTGTGTAATATATAAAGGTCATGAGTTTGATTCGCATCGATTGTATGGTATATAATATTTGGCACGCTACTTATCACCATTGTGTAATATATAATATTTGGCAGAGATTGTATTAGTAATTATAGAAAGTAATATCAAATCGATGAAAATTAAAATTAATACCATAACGTCCGTATACATGCTCCCTTTCACATCCATTGGTGCTTCTTTCTAATCATCTATCAATATACTGACTTTGCTACGTCCAAGGAACACAACATAACTCTTAAAAAGCGAAGAATAAGAACCATCACCTATCGAATATTCTACATTAAACTCGATCAAAAATTTGTTACTCGAGTAGCGGACTTTTGTTAATTTAGTCATCATTGTGACACCTCTTTATTTTATTTTTTATTTTTCGTCTATAGTTTGAGAATCATTTGTACGAGTTTCATTTGTATAAGTTTCATCGCTACTACATAAAGAAGAGATCATCTATCTTCAAAAACAAAAATAAAAGATTAATACAATTTTTTTAACCAAACAAATGTGATCATACACATTCAACAACAACATAACACTCAAGAACAACAACAACCAAAAACATAAACAAACTCTTTTCATATAAACTACCAACCTAGAACTTAATTCATAAGATATTTTGAAATGTATCTAATAGTTTATCAAACTATATGAATATTTCGTTAATCGACATATGGACATACTTGTTTTGAGGGACATGTAAACCAAAAAGAAGAAAACAATTTGATCCACGTATAACCATGAATACAAATATGTCTAATACACATTCAACAAAAAATAACAACAACAGTATCAAGATTCCTAAGCAAGTAAACAAGTCTATATAGATTTTGGAACATCAAGCCATCATATCTATTTACATATAGATGCTAAGTTATGGAACTCTTTTCATACAATCGGTCAACCTAGAACTTAATTCATAAAAGATTTTGATAAGTATCTAATAGTTTATCAAACTATATGAATATTTTGTTTATCGACATATGGACGTATTTGTTTTGATGGACATGTAAACCAAAAATAAAACACCAACAACAACATAAACAACACACTCTTTCATCTAACCCTATAATACTATTTCCACATATAACCATAAAAATATGCCTAATACACATTCAACAAATAACAACAACAAAAATTAATCCATTCTTAACCAAACAAATATGATCATACACATTCAACAACAACAACAACAACACCAACAATAATAACAACATTAACATTCAAGAACAACAACAAAAAACATTCAACATGAACAACATAGACATAAAACATTCAATATGAACAACATAGACATAAAACATTTAACATCAACACACAAACATAACCATCAACAAAAATGGAAAATGAAGTTTACTAGATGCATAGGGAAAAATTCATGTACCGGAAGCTTGATGGATAACTAAAAGAGATAAATAAATGTTATGAGATACTTCCTCCTCCTCCTCGACGGTTGTTGATCCAAGAACGATGAATTTGGTGTCGTCTTCTTCCTTGATGGTACGTAAGCCAAGAATGATGAAGTTGGTTGAGCGATGAAGCTCAAGATGACGTTGGTTGAAAATGGTTTGTTTCGTTAATGAATGATGAAGATGCATTTGATTGAAAATGGTGATGTTTCGTTTCTCAACGCTGAATGTTATGGTTGAAAATGGTTTCGCTAATGGAAATGAAAAAATGGCAACTGATGAGACAAGCTAGATGTGTTTCTTGAAAATGAATCAGGCATTCAACCACTGTCACATAAAAAAACCGTGGTGATATATGCTTTACTTAATGAAATTTTATAAAAAAGTGTCAGTTTTTAAGCATTTTAAAATTTTAAAATAAAATGAAAAATATATCACAACGGCTGAGTTAAACAACCATAGTGATATCAAATTATTTTTATTTAAAAATTAATCAAAACGAAAGACGCAACTAAATTATTGAAGAAAAATATATCACAACGGTTGGGTTAAACAATTGTAGTGATATCACATTTATTTTTTATTTAAAAACTAATCAAAACGAAAGGCGCAACTAACATATTGAAGAAATCACTAAATTATTGGCATTGATATTCGAAACCATGAAAGGTTGATATCACTACGGTTGGTCTAACCAACCGTGATAATATGTTAACAATTTTTAATTAAAAAATAAAAAAAGATGTTGGCTTCTGAGTTTAGAGATGTCATTAGAGTTCTAAGACTGTGGTAACATGCACATTGTTGTATATCCTTTCGTAGTAGTGATAAGACATACTATTAGAAAATATTAAAATTTAAAAAATTAATTATTTAGAATAATTAAATAAAATGACTAAATATAATAAATATTTAGTTGAATTTTTCTATAACATTCATCAACATACTCTTTGCAAATTAAACTTTCTCAAATTTTTTATTCAAAAGTATTTGTAATAACCTTAAAATTAATACATAATAAAAATAAAAACCGATATCTTTCCAGTAAAAAATAAAATAATAAAGCCTACGTTTCACACAAAAATTAACTATATCACAAAACTTATGAATATGAATAAAATATAGTTTTTCTATTACTAATACTATCACATATATATAACATTTTTTTGAGAGACATATAACATGTGTTTCTTTTATATATTTAAGAGGTGTTCTGCTCACAAAAGTGCTATTTAATTTGGAAGCACTCTAGTTTTTTCAATAAAAAAATAAAATAAATTGAAGAATTAAGTTTTTTATGTGAGGTTTTTTCTATAAGATTTAATATGAATATCTTTTGTTATAAAATTTCAAACATATTAAAATAAACTATTCTCATACCAATATATAAATTATTAATTTTTTTTATTCAGTTATATTATTCTAAACAAACAAAAGTTAGTTTAGGCAACGATATAAAGTGACAAATATATATATATATATATATATATATATATATATATATATATATATATATATATATATATATATATATATATATATATATATATATATATATATATATATATATATATATGTATAAATTAAGGTTTTTAATTTTGTAATATTTTTTTGCTTATTAATTTAGTTTTTTTAATTCTATTACAAGTACATGTTTATTTAACTCATAAGGGATTGCGATTGTCAGTCAAGATAACTCTCGAGTTCACTTTCATCATTTATTTATTTATTCTTGTGCCTAAAATTTAATATTAATATTAGTTCTCATCATACTTAAAATTTCTTAAGTAAATATATTTAATACTATATTTTATTATATTTTTTTTACATAAAAATAATTATAAAAATTTATTATTAATATAAATAACCTAAAAATAAAATCCAAATAAATAGAAGGAAAAAATTCTATAAACATACATAATTTTAAATGTGTATTAAAATTTTATAATTCACTTATTATCAACATTTAATCATTATTATTCAAAAACAATTTTGATATAAATTATTCAAACAATTTTAATGAATAAGAATCAATTCTACCTAGATGTATCAAATATAAATTTAATTCATTTTCATTTTCAATTCATTTTAATCAAACTCAATAATTAAGTATCTTTATGTTTTGATAAACAAGATCACAAACTATTAATTAGAAATTCATAAAAGAAAATATGATAGAATTATTTATTTATAAACTAAAGAAATAGCTATTGACTACTATCATTGACCTGTCATATGAAGATTCAAATTATAAGGAGAGGTGAGTTATTTTCAAATGAATTCACAAATGAATGGATGAATTATCAACTAAATGACTTCCAATTAAAATAGAAAACCAGAAAAGGTTTAAATGAGTGAAAAAATCGGCGTATAGTATAGGTACTACGCGATCCATTAGATTTGAATCAATTCATCAAAGAATGTAACCATAATCTATGAATGGGTAAAATATAATATATTTTCTTGTAAAATTTAAATTAAATAAATATATTTATTGATTGCAAAATTTTAGATTTAAATGCAATTTTATTCTTCGAATTTATAAATTAAAAATTTTGCTTGCTGGATTAAGTTTTGACTAAAGGAGGTTGCTAAATTAATAAAAAAAATTCATAGAATGATATTGGAGAAAATTATTTTAAAAAAACTAAATATTAACCCATAATTAAATATTTAGTTAAATAAGAAAAGAAAAGTGTGTCTTTTCCTTCTTTTCTTTTCATTTATTTTACTTTGGTTTTGGCCACCGTATTGTTCTTATTGTTTTTTTAATTAAATAAATATTTAATAATTTTGTAAATATTAAACTTGGCATTTAAATAGGTGCATATCATCGGGATAAGAAAATGTTGCGCTGTTACCCCTATTAACATAGTAAAAATTTCATTGTTGATGTAATTATTTTGAGTGATGTGAAAATGATGAATGGAAATAGGGGTGTAATCGGATCGGTTTGGACCGGTTTTTGGTTGAAAAAAGGTCCGAACCAATGATATTTCCATCGGTTTGGTTTGGTTCGGTTTTCAACATTTTTCAAAAATGGAACCGAACCAAACTAACCGGTTTGGTTCGGTTTGGTTTGGTTTGGTTGATCGGTTTACAATGTTTATTTTTTAAAATATTATATTCATCCGTATATTCTTCATTATCGTGTTTTTTGGTGTATTTTATACTATTATTTTTTTAAACATTATATTCATCTGTATATTCTCTCCATTATCGTATTTTTTGGTGTATTTTATACTATTATTTTTTAAAATAATTTATTTCATGCTATTTTGTTCAAACAAATTACAAGTTGCTCTTATTCCATACGAAATAGTGACATGATTTCCTTTGCATTATGAAATAATTTTCCTATCAAATATAAAAGTTAACACTTAGTATCATAAAGTTGGAAAGGGATTTCAAAGCTTAACATATAGAATATAACAAAACACACATTCATTAACATGTTTCACACCTCAAACACACATCAAAACTATTTTGTAACAAGATCTAAATGAGTTTTGATGAAGAAAAAGAAGAAAAAAAGGTACAAAAATATATGAAAATTAACAAAGAGAAATTGAATACGAAGAAGACGACCATAACATATCATAATGACAGTAGTGAAAGGAACAATAGTTGTGGGCAGCAAGAGCAGCAGTTTTGTGAAAGCATAACTTTTGTGACTTATGGTTTCTATTGTCTATGCTTTAGAGTTTGATTCTAGATATGTGTTTTGCTTAAAGGAAGGAAGTGTAAACAAAGATGGATAATGGTTGGACCGATAAAAAAATTGAGTTTAATGATGGGTAGAATAAAATATTTAGAGCGTCATTATTTTCATTGGTTCGGTTCATCGGATTGGCGGTTCCTAAAAACTAAATCCGAGAACCGAACCAAACCACATCGGTTTTTATTGGTTTGGTTCGGTTTTTGAACCAAACCAATAATAATCGATTTAATTTCGGTTTGGTTTGGTTTGGATTGTCGGTTTAATTGGATTTTTTTGACCCACTTACACCCCTAAATGGAAATATAATAATTACACATTTTTAAATATTTAAAATGTAAGAAAAAGAATGTAAAAATCACTTTAAAGGATTAAGTTGTTATAAAATTATTTTAAAAAGATCAATCGGTTATAATAAAATAATTCAAAGGACCCTTGAAGTAATTTTGTCTAAATAAATAATTTTTTAAAATAATTTTTAGGGAATTTTATTTGACAAGATCTTTTCAACTTGAGTTTATAGTGTATGATTTTTTCTATACAAAATTTATAGAATAAAAAATATTGTATAATCAGAATGTTGAAGAAGTTTATAACTTATTTTATTGGTTTATATTTTTTTCTATAAGTTAATTTAAATAATTTGTAATTGTTTTTCAAATTTACCTATGTTATTTGAGAAAAATTAAATATTAATTAAATAATTTTTATGTAATTTTATATTAATAAGTTGATTCAACCATTAATTATATCAAACACTATAAATTTAATAAAGTAATTTATTCGATAATATCAACTATATATTAGTATATAATCTATCCGCCAATGCGATTTGTAAGTATCAGACCAGGTTAATTTTTTTATCGAATCAATTAAATGATTTGTAAAAAATAAGGTATCAAAAGGAATAAAATTGTTGCCGACACACCTCAACAAAATAGTCTAGCAGAATACATGAATATAACCATTTTGGAGAGAGAACGATGCATATTGCTAGGATCTGGGTTACCAAAGAATTTTTTTGGGTGAAACTATTTTTACAACAACTTACTTGATTAGCCAACGTCTATTCATATTGAAATTCTATTTGATCAAAGCCAAGATGTCACACACCTAATGTTGATTCAATGTGTGAGACAAGATAGTCTGAATTAATAAATGAACAATTAAACATAATAGAATAAAAGACAGAAGGAATTTTTAATCCATTTTAGTGCAATAGTCACCTAGATCTGGAGAGAAGTAGCCCGGTGGTAATAAAGTTTAGTAAATAATACATAATGGTCTTATCAGGACAATTTCTAGGTCAAACTCTTTTTTTATTACTACCAGTGAATTTCAACTTAGGCTCCCCTTGAATATGAGATCCTCTCACTTCCACTCATACACTCTCTCAAGTGTTTAAAAGTATTTGCAATAATACAATGACAAACTTCATGAATACAAACCAAACTCTATATCTCAATAAACGGTGGCAAATTACATAAGACATAGTTTAACAAAAACAACGTACACCCCACCACTTGGCAAAACTACCTCTTTATATAGTAAACAATCATACTATAATACCCATTAGGGTTTCCAAAACAAATCCATAAAAGATCTGATCCGTTCCCAATAAGATCTTGCAGAATATGGACCAAAGTAAATCTTTCCAAAAATATCACACGTATAGGATTGAGAAAAACAAAGCCATTATGTCTCAACAACTTACATGATAAGACAAGAGACATCTTGTTGATACAAATAAGTCAATCCATATGCAATAACAAACATGAATAAACTTAAAGACATCTATGATAGTTTGGAGAAGAAAACCTTGTAAACTACTCGAATTTGATTTTTTTTTAAGCTTTGGTGTTTCTACACATCAAGCAAGACAAACTTGAATCTAGAGCCTTGAAGTGTTCATTGTTTATCTTGAAAGAGTGAAGGGTTGAAAATTATGGAAGATGGATCCTAGAGGACCAAAATTTATCATAAGAAGGGATACCCGTATGGGAACGAGGCATAAACACTTGAAGGTTAAAGAATAAAAACCATTTTGAAGAAGACTTAATTTGAAGTTGAGGTTCCTACTAGTGAAACTAGAAATTAGGTGATAGTCGAGACTCAAATATCAAGTACTATTGAAGGGAAATCTACAATGGCTCATAATTATCAGTTAGCTCATGGTAGAGTTAGGAGGGATATTGTACCACCTCATAAGTATGGTTATATTGATCGTATTTTGGTATAACTTAAATGTGAACAAATTACAAGGTTCAGAACTAAATACCTCTAGAGAATTATTAAAAGGAAAAATTTCATTAGTGAAGAATCTTATTTTGGAGCTTGTGAGACTACATAAGAAACAAAGGGTGGTTGGATGCAAGTGAATCTTAAAGAAGAAGGAAGGTATTTTAGGAATTGAAGAACCAAGTATTAATACAATATTTTTAGCAAAGGGTTATATTCATGTGGATATGAATGATTACAATGAAATATTTTCACTTGTGGTAAAACATTATTCTATAAGAGTACTTATTGCTATTATGAATCAATATAATCTTGAGTTGGAATAGATGAACGTTGAAGCTACTTTCTTACATGGAGACCTTGAAGAGACAATCAACATGGAGAAACCATAAGGTTTTATAGAAGATAGGGATAATGTATGCTCGTTGAAGAAATATTTGTACGGGTGGAAACAAATCTCAAGGCAATGGTATCATTGGTTGGATGCATTTCTTATTGAACATGGGTTTTTAAGAAGTAATTATGATAATTATGTATACATATTTAAGAGGAATGAAAAATTAATTCTCTACCTCCTCATGTATGTTTATAATGATGGAAAGCTCTAGCAAGATAGAGGTTTGTAATCTCAAGTATGTATTGAATGTTGAATTTGAGATTAAAGATCTTGATGAAGCTAAAAGAATCACAGGGATGGATATCATGAGGAGCCACAACCGCAAAAAGAGTGAATTGTTCTTATTTCAATTTAGTTACTTGAAGAAAGTGGTAGAGAAATTTAGAATGCAAGATGCTAAAATTGTTAATATACATTTGGGTCATCATACAAAGCTTTTAGTTAAGCAATACATTCAAACTGAGGAAGAGAAGAAGATACTTAAGAGTATTCCCTATGCTATCGGATTGTAAGAATTATGTTTGGGACATTTATAAGATGGATGGAAAATAAACAATTAGCGGTCCTGTTATCTACCACTCAAGCAAACTATATTGCCCTTGTTGAAGGGATCAAGGAAGCCATATGATTGAGATGCATGATTGGGAAGTTATTGATCACTCAAGAATGCGTAAAGATAAATTGTTATAGTCAAAGTTCCATTCATTTGACCAATTATCAAATTTATCATGAGAGGACAAACTACACTGATATTTATTTTCACTTTATAAGGGACATTATCATGTCAAATGAGATTTTGGTTCAAAAGGTGCCTTTAGAATATAATCCATTAGATATGTTAACCAAATCATTTCCAAAATCAAAGTTCAAGCACTGTATGGATTTGATCAAATTATTTGAAGAGTGATTAAGGCTTTGGGGAGAACAACAAAGTGATTGATGTTTAATTTGCATCACCATCGATTTAAACTTAAAGTGGAGATTTGTTGCAAAATTCCATTAAACATCAAGTGAGAAAAAGAGAGAAACAAACATGTTTCCATACTGCAAGTTTTCAGAAAGCGACAACTGTGGAGGTACTTCAATGAAACTAAGCGGACGTGGCATGCCAATTCAGTTCTCGAAATTGTTCAGTAATGAGTTATGTTTTGGTCCTAAATTCAATCTATAGGGTTTCAAAAATTATAAATATGGTTCTATCTCACTTTTTTGTTAATACCAGTTACATAAGATGTAGAATTCATAGTGAGAAACAATGATAAAAATTCTCATATTTTTATTCTCGGAGTTTGAGAGCTTTTGGAATTATCAAAGTGGTTTGAAAAACACTTTAAACAACCTTAACTTATCTGATTCATATATTGAGAGTTGGAGAGATTGAAAATAATTGGGTAAAAAAAATGCTTTATTTTTTAAAACATTAAAGGGTATTTTTTTGTGGAAAGAAACTTATATTTATAATCCAAAAAACAAGTACAACCAAGCGACCCAAAGGTCCAGCTACCAAAAGGACAAAAAGACCAAATCAAACCTATTATATCAAGGCATCATAAGATGACTAAGGTGATGTCTAAGTTTGGGATTAGCCCAATATATATAGGTAATGCAGTTAATAATACAATATACCAATGTATCACTATCAAGTCTATTGGCAAAACAAACAACATTTTTGTAGTTCCAACAACCATAGGCAATTTCAACTAGAGCACATTTAAACATAATATTTTCCCACCCTTTACTTCCCAATGAATTTCATCCTTCCATATAGAAGGTGTATTTCCATCTTCAAGCCAGTTGAGAATCCTTTTCCAAATAAGCTTCAAGTTCCCATAAGAGAAAAATAAGTGGCTAAGGGTTTATTGTTCATTAAAAAAACAACATCTATCATTTGTTATAAAACCAAATCTAGATAATCTCTCCTTGGTAGAAAGCTTTTCATGACATGCTGACCAAATTATGAAAATTGCACGAGGCCTTGCTTGATTCCACTGTAACAGTTTCCACCATACAACCTCTTGCTGTTGTGGAATAAGAGCCATATATAATTTCCTAGGTTGGAAGGTCTGTTTATTAATCAAGAGATTCCAAACCTGGGTTTCAAAATGTTCCTCAGGATCTAAAAACACAAATTCGAAATAGGCACAGTCATAATGTTGTCCTTCTTGATGTAGTAGATATGCATTCATTTGATCCAATGACTTCCCGTTTTACCACTGAGATTCTAGAGCAACTTGCCCAAGTTAGCTTGATTCCAAACCTCAAGAGAAATAATATTCAAACCACCTTGTTTCTTTGGAGTGCACACTTTATGCCAAGCAACTAAGGACTTCCTAGTGACCACTTATTATCCCTTAGAGAAGCCAGTCAGCCTTTGAATTTCCTCCTTAATTATTTGATCTACACTACCTAAGTACACTTGACATTTAGCTGGGTTAAAAGACAAACTCGTGGATTTGGAAATTGCCTCAAACCTTTGCATCAGAAGTTGGACATATATGGTGTCTCCTCTTGTGAAAAGTAGGACATCATCACCAAAACTAAGGTTTATGATGCTCGTTTTCTCAAATTTGGAATAGAAATTGAAATTGGGGTTGCTTTTTAGCTTTTTAAAGACCGTATACAAGTATTCCATTACTATCACAAAGAGAAGAGGTGATAGAGGATCACCTTGTCTCAAGCATCTCTTTGCTTTGAGGATTATAGTGTGCTCACCATTGACTTTGTATTGGTAAGAAACAGTAGAGACAATGAGCATTATCCAGTCAATAAAATGGTTTGGAAAGCTCATTTTTTTCAAAATGGTTTCCATTCCATTCAACCGAATCACAGGCTTTTTGGAGATCCATTTGGATCATGCATATAGGTGCGCCTTCTTTTGTATTATGCCCATTGATAAGCTCATAATCCAGGAGGATATGATCATGAATCTTTTGCCTTGGAACAAAGGCATCTTGACTGTTGTGGATAACACTATTAAGAACATTACCCAATTGCTAGTCATGATCCTGGGGATGATTTTGTATATAGTGGTACAATAGGAAATAGGCCTATAGACTTTCACCATCTCAGCATTACCCGTTTTAGAAATGAGAGTCACAATGGTGTTATTGATGGCTTTGTAGATCTTATTTTTAGTAAAGAATTCTTGGACAACTTCTATAACATTCTCTTTAGTTACATCCCACGTGGCCTTGAAAAATTTGGCATTATATCCATCTATTCATGGTGCAGTGATATCACTTATCCCTTTAAGAGCTTTTTTAATTTCATCTTCATCCATATGCCTTGTCAAGTAATCACTTTGATCTCTACTAATTTGCTTCCCTTGCCTAAGGGCTTAAATATATATTCCTTGCAAACATCTAGCAGAAGAGCAAACCAAATTGCCATAAAACATGAGAATTCCTTCCTCTATCTCATTCTGTTTATCAATAATCCCCCCTTAGTGTTCATTAAAGTTGTCATTTGTGTTTGCTTGAGTTTACTCTTTAAGGATGCATGAAAAAATGCATTGTTTCCATCTCCCAGTTTTAGCTTGTCAATTTTGAATCTCTGTTTTAGCACATGCTCCTCTAAATAACTCAGCTTTAGTAATGTTTCTGTGCACTTTTTTTGTATTTTCTATTTTCTTCTCATTCATTCTATCCAGGACTAGAGTTTGTTGTGCTTCTTTAAGCTTATCCTAGGTAGTCACAATTTGTTCTTGCATGCCATTAAAAGGTTTACGATGCCATTTGATTGTAGGTTGTAATCTTTGGAGTTTCTTCCAAAGAGCATACATGGAACTGCCTCTTAAAGGTTGACTCCAATTAGCTTTAACAATATCAATAAACCTTGCAGTAGAAGTTACTATATTCTAAAATTTAAAAGCTCTTCTCTTAACAGGTCCGATTTCTCGCTTTTGCAGGCATAACAAAACATGTTTTGAAACCCCTGGCTCCATGATCAAAAGAGTAGTATCCAAATTCTGTTGGTGCCATAACATGTTCCCAATAACCCTGTCAATTCTAGAATATATGATGCCATTAACCTGTTTGTTTGACCAAGTGAAATAGTCACCAACTTTTTCTTTCTCATACAAGTCAGTTTCTTCCACCCTCTCCACAAGGTCTAAGTATTCATTTTTATGCACAGGGTTGCCTCCAGTCCTATCTTGAGCTTGCAAGACATTATTGAAGTCTCCCGTCAAGAACCAAGGGCCAGAGATAGTAGCATGAATATTTAAAATCTCCTTCCATAAGGTTCTCCTTTGCTTTAGTGTGTTGAAACCATAGATAGTTGTGCACCAGGACTTAAAATCCCCATTAAGGAAGTAGATCCCACATTGGATGTATTGAGCTGCCACATTAATACAATGAACCTTTATTTTTAACTCATCCCATAGCAGCCAAATTCTGCCATTACTATTGTTAAAGTTGTATAGGGCAAGCAACACAAGATTATGAAATATTTATCCGAGAATTAACTTGTCCACATAGATGGTCGTTAAAATGTCATTTAACGGTTTCTATGCTTTCGACCTCGGGTTGTATGGGTTGAAAATAAAATAGAAAAATAAAATATATGAACATAAAATAAATACATTCTTAGGAGAGAATAATTTATCAGGCATGTAAGTATACTCACTCGTCAGAAACTTAAACCTATCTTTCAGTTGCACTCAACCTACAATATTCGTCATTACCATCACGTATCTCTCACATCAGTGTTCATCTCTGAAGCCCCTACGAGACCAATCACAACCATGGTTATCTCTAACACAAAGTTGTGAGAACATCCGTATTCTCGCGTCAGTGATCTCTCTCGCGCAACTCGGACATGAAAGCATTAAGTTTCGACACACAAGTGATTGTCAGCTCTAAATCTATCTCTAGAATTTAGAAACTAACATATATCCATCCCTAATCAGGATCCGTGAAGTTTATCTCTAAAGCAACACAAATCCCAAACATAAATGCAAAAATATTAGAGAAGATAACAATAATGATTTATAAAGCAGATTTTATACAACGCCATGAACGACAAATATACATAAGATTCGAGTAAATATACAAACAAAACCCAGCACAAAGGAAATACACAAAGAGGAGAATAAATAAACATAACATCTCACGAGTTATCAGTTCTGATTGATGAGTAATCCACCTCCGATCATCCAAATGCATGACCCAGTGTTGTTTTCTAAGCTAATCCTAACCTAAGAATGAAGTTGATGGAGTCAGGACACAAAACCTCCAAAACCATAACCTAGAAAATATGCAAAATGAGAAATATAAACACAACATCTGCGCAGGCTCGCTTAGCGAGCTCATTGGGCTAAGCGAGCTGCACTTTATTACAAAAATATCTAGTACAGTAAATGAAATTTCGCTTAGTGAGCTAACCGCGCTAAGCGAGCGTTGGAAAACACCGCGCCTCTGTTTGTGAAGCTCCCAGCGTGCTATAGCTTGGCTTAGGGAGCTTCTGCAAAATTTTCCTTATTTTGCTCCAAAACTGCGTATTCGAAGCCGTGCCTTTGACACTTTATTTCTCGAGGCTCCGATATGCATAAATACCTATAAAACAAAATAAAAACTATCAAACGATACATAAAACGAATCAAAACTCAATTATACAAATATTTACACAAAAGTTGGGATTTTATTACAAAAAGAAAAGAATATAATCGATAAGTGCCACAAATATATACTCAGAATAACAAAATTTTGGCACTTATCCATTATGACTACAATAGTTATCTACATATGCCCATCTTTGGCCTAGTTTATTTTTAATAGTGGTAACCTTTGTAGCTTTCACTCTTTTTTAATAAGGATAGCCATACCAGGCTTCAAATTATTGAGACGGACTCCAATATCCTGGCATTTTCCAGCATTATTCAACCCTATAATATTCCAGGAAATAATCATGTATCAGCAGTAGTAACCACCACAAGATCACTTCAAATTTTTAGTGCATCAAAATTGTTTTGACAATGTATATTTCCTTCATTATTTTGCTTTGGAGTTTCATATGCCATCATTTTGTTCTTTGCCTTTTTACTGTTGGTGACTTGTATCCAAGAGGAGCTGGCTTGTATAGTTGTATCTTTCACTTCCTCCTAAGGCTGAGCAGGTGTTGGCGATCTGGTGTTGGTATAACTTTCACTTTCCATTGTTTCACAAGTTTAGGTTTCTCATTATTGCATTGGTGACCTATTTTTTGACAGATCTGACAATACCTTTACTTCCATTCAAACTCAACCAACTGTTTTATCTTATTTCCTCTGTTGTCCTTTATGCTAACATGCTAACCTATTTTCCACAGGCTTTTAGGCCCCCAAAGGTATAATGGCAAATAGGGTAGCTTAACCCAAACTGGGACCGTGTGAATCATATCACCTTTAAAATTGAAATCAACACTCCATTCCTTAATGATCGTTGTCATATTCTGAAATATCCCTCCTCATGGTAGTAAAGATCAGGCAATATAACAAAATTCCGGTTCTTCACCATAAATTGCTTCACATTATTCATGCTAAGGTCTTTACCCAGAACATACATAATAAGAGTGGTCCCCCAAAATCTTAGCTCAGATTCGATGTCTCTCTCTTCGATCTCTAATTGAGTTTCGCTATCCATGATTTTTGGAGCACATAACTCGATAGTCATACCATTCAAAGGAGAGTAATTTCCATTAATTGCATCAACCCATAGCTTCTGCTGCTCTTTCGGAATCGGTTCTTTAGGTTTCTTCACGGTGAGCGATGGATTGTCTGCTAGGGTTTGGGCAATAAGTTTTTCTTTAATGATTTCCTCTGATGATTGTCCATCTCCTTCCTCAATAGTATGTTTGTCGGCTGTTACAATCTCCGAGCGTTGTTGGGTCGATGGCGAAGCCACCTTCTTCTTTCGCCTGCCTCGTCCTCGAGCCATAAACTTCCTATTAAATATTTTCTTAGAATTATCTTGTAATCTCTTGTAATAATTTTGAAGTATAGTAACTTGACGGTTATTCTCTCATAAAATTAATTTGATCTAATTGAATAAATAATTTTTTGGCTTAATTGCAATTTTAGTCCCCCTATTTTGTCTTTTTCTCGATTTTAGTCCTCCCATTTTTAAAACCACGATTTTGGTCCTCCTTATGAGTTTTCTATTGAAAAAGAGACAGGAATAGGGACTAATTTTGCAGAAAAAAGCAAAATAGGGGGACGAAAATTGCACAGAAAACTTAAAAAGGGGACTAAAATAGTGATTTTTAAAATAGAGGGATCAAAATCAAGAAAAAGACAAAATAGGAGGACTAAAGTTGCAATTAAGCCTAATTTTTTTTTCTATTTTTGCTTTTATATTTTTATGGCACTAAAATCATTTAATTGGTTATCATTATTCTATATCCCTCACATAATTTTTTTTTTTTTGGTATAATGGAACATTTCAGTTTTATAATAGATGTTTTATTTCAAAATTGGCCCACATAAAAGATTATAAGATAGAATAAGGTACTCTGGTGATCACTAGTAAGTAAGCAAAACTGCCAAACAAAAGAGAACTGTTATCGAATTAGTATGTTAGATTGAAATTCGTCTTAAACATATTAAAGAACATGATAATATTAAGAGTTTCACATTAAATAGATAAAATTATTTAATATTAAGTTATAATTTCCATACCTATAATTATTAGTTTTTATGAGGGACACTCTCACGTGTATAGATTCTATGTGTTTTTTTTAGTACTTTATCTTTTATAAAAAAAGTAAGACAATATAGGGTTTATGCGCTGAAGAACTTACTAGTAATAAAAAGAGAATGTTGTTGATTCCATGGAAAGACAAGTTCCATGATTTAAGTGGGATACTTATTTTATATTTTCATAAACTCTAGAACTACAATGAATAATATTATAATGAATATATATTTTTTCTTCACGCGTTTTTAAATTTTTTCCCATTGGTATATGTTAGATTATATTCACAAAATAGATGTGTGTCCGGACACTAAATAGTACTCCGTAAATAGTTTTATACACTTTTTTTCATTAGTATATCTTATAAATACATAAATAGATGTGTGTCCGGACACTAAGTAATCTAATATAGTACTCCATAAATAGTTTTATAGATTTTTTTTCATTGGTATATGTTAGATTATATTCACTTATAAATACGTAAATAGATGTGTGTCCGGACACTAAATAATTTAATATAGTACTCCGTAAATAGTCTTATAGATTTTTTCCATTGGTATATGTTAGATTATATTCACTTATAAATACATAAATAGATGTGTGTTCGGACACTAAATAATTTAATATAGTACTTCGTAAATAGTCTTATAGACTTTTTTTCACTGGTATATGTTAGATTATATTCACCTATAAATACAAAAATAGATGTGTGTCCGAACACTAAATCATTTAATATAGTACTCCGTAAATAGTCTCATAGACTTTTTTCATTGGCATATGTTAGATTATATTCACTTATAAATACGTAAATAGATATGTGTTTGGACACTAAATAATTTAGTATAGTACTCCGTAAATAGTCTTTTGGTTCTGGTAAGGTGACCTGTTTTTATTTTTCGTATATGTATCTTTACATTTGAAAATAAAGTTTTGTAAGTTAAATTTCATTTGATGTACTATCTACCAATTACTATTCAATTGACCAATCTACCTAATTTATCCTTTCATCCAAAAAAATTTACACTATAAAAAGGACAATTTTGTAACCTACTAATTAAACCACCTTTTCATTACAAACTACCCATAAAGCCCTTTGATAAATACAATATTTCACATTTCCCAATTCTCTACTATCATGTGTTCTCATTTTATTAGCTGGTTTATTTAAAATCATTTTAATTTTTCAGCTTTCTTTCTCTCCCTTATGTCAACTTTCTCTCTGTTTTTTATTTTTAAATCAATTAAAAAAAGTTGTGATTATATACATTTATATTAATTATGTTGAAATATATTTTTAGCTCTTACTTTTAAAATAATAAAGTTTTGATCGTCTATTTAAATAATTCAATATTTAAATATTTGTATTCTCCATTTTCACTTTTCTTAATTTTTAAATCTCTTAATTTTTATTCTCATTTTTATAGAGAACACCAATAGTTCATCATTTTTTATATATGAGATCTAAAATGTTATTTAATTTATTAGTCATATTTAAATTTATTTTCAATTATTTATATATAATATTTAAATAATTTTTCTTTTATTTCACAAATGTAATTGAAATACTTCGTGAAATAACACGGGACACTACCCGTTGGATTCAAGTAAAAAAGCATACATATATATTACTATAAAATAAAAACAGTATGATTTGCAAGCACTACTAGAGTTTAATTTTTAAGCACTACAATTGTATAAAGTTTTACTGTGTTAGTATATCACTATCAATTATGTGTGTAGTGGTTATAATAAAATTCAAATATTTTTAATGATAGAACTGCTTTTAGAATTGTATTTTATCTCATTGAATATTAGTATATAGTCATTCACACAACTAATATTCAAAATTTATATTAGTATATAGTCATTCAAAATTTATATTTTTTTAATGTCTAATTAATTTACATAATAATTAATAAAATTGCTCATAGTGGCATTTAACATTGACTTTCATATCATTCAAAATATACTACATCAAATAAACATGTACCCGTACGACGGCACAAGTCTCTTACTAGTTATATTCTTTAAAGTTAAAGTTCGTAGGAAAATCTGCAGCTTTCTTGTGGATTTTTCTTCCGTTTTTCTTTGCGGATTTTTTAGGAACTAAAAATAAAAGAATTTTAACATTCAGAGATCATTTTGAAGAAAAATAAAATATATGGACGAAAATAAAAAATACGCCAACTTACATGGACCCAAACACTATTTAAGCCTTATATATATATATATATATATATATATATATATATATATATATATATATATATATATATATATATATATATATATATATATATATATATATATATATATATATATTTAAAATGAGTTACTTAATTGAAGTAAACAATAATAGTATAAATTCAAGTGCATTAAATAAATGGCCTATAAAATAGAGAACAAAAATATAAAATTTTGACATTTTAAAATAAAAATTTTGTGTCTTAAATAAATGCAATTGATAATTAAAATAAAATAAGTATTTTGGTGATAATAATTCGTGAAATGGAAAGTTAATTGTTTGCACCGTTTTTGAGTATTATCCAATTTTTGATAAAATAAATTATTAATTTTATAAAATTTAAAAATAAATTAATATTTTGATAATAACAAATTAATAAAATTGATTAAATATGACGTAAAAATAAAAACTAAGCGTTAATATTGTATACATTTATCACTAATAAATATAGTATAATAATCATATACTATAATTATATATATTTATGTATTCAAAATAATTTTAATATGATTAAAAAGTATAAAAAATACTCTATTGTATTTATAATTCAATTAATTCTATATAAAAAGTATAAAAAAAAATACTCTATAGTATATTTATTTTTTTGGAAAATAAAAAATATGTTTTTTTTACAAATACAGTGGAAATAATAGTAGATTTAAAAAAAAAAGAATTAGATTTATCTATATTTAAATTTTTTGTTTTGTTTTTAAATTTTTAAATTTATTTTTTTCTTCATTTACATTGTTGATATATCTGAGAAAACAAAAACAAATTATAAATTATAAAAAATTTAATATAATAAAAATGAAAAGAGAAAAAATTGTAATAGAAAATAAATATAATTTGAGAGAAGAATGAGATGGGGGAGTGAAAGAGTGAGAAAAAAGAAAAAAAATTAAGTGTAAAATATGAATTTGACATGAAGCAACATTTGATTGAAGTAGCGTGAATTAATTGAGATATTAATTATTTATTATTTTAATTTTTTTTAAGCGTAAATAATTTTAAAGTGAAGATCAATATTGTTAGTTTGCATATATCTTTTATTAATAGATTTATATTTGATGATCCATTCAATATTAAAATATATAATCATTATTATTTATTACGTATATGTATTGTTACTTTTTGTTTTTTTAAATTTTAATTTCTAATCTACAATTTTAAAAAATATCTCAAATCATGTTTTCATTTATGAAATTCTCATACCGTTTTGTTAAATAAAAGATATTATAGCAAGGAGTGCTACAAATTGCCATGAAACTACTAACAAATTTTAGTTAAAATAAATTATTAGAATTTAATGATATACACTTATTTTATATTTGAATGATTATTATGATGTATTGGTGTTGTAAACTTTTTTTATTATAATAATAATTGCATATCAATTATATTCAAATTATTATATATTTTTTCAATTAATTCCAACATAAATAGAATAAATGTTTGATAATTCATCAAAAACCTACATCCTAATAGGAAAAACAATCATTTTTTTTAATGTTTGGATGTGTTGTTTTATGGTTTTGAAAAATCAGCTACAGAAAAAATTAACGGTGGAGTCGCAGACTAGTTTGTTCTTTTTAAACGTGTTACGGTAAAGTTCAAAATTATACAAAGCAGTCAAACTACCATGCTGCCTCCAGGATAAAACAACTCAGTTCTATATTGTACAAATATTACTACTTGTACGATAGATAATCGATCAAGAAATACATTCTCTAATGGTATAAAGACCATTTGAATATGGTATAATTACCACTCGTAGTATCTGATATATTGACCAGTCGTAATAATTTCTCAAACTAAGAGAAATTTCAATAATTCTCTAAAGAGAATTCAATAATAGTCAATTGACCACTCAAAAGGATTTCTCTAACAAAAAGAAATTCGAATAATTCTCTAAAGAGAATCTAAAAAATTATACTTGATAATTTCTAAACTCAAACGACGAGAAATAAACAGTGTTCTCTAAAGAGAAGAAAGTTCAACGAGTAGAAAGAACGGGATAAAACTTGACGCTTTGACAATTCAAAAGACACAGAATTACAAGAGTGAGGAAGGAAAAACTCAGCAAGATGCATTTTTGGTGTGTTTATGAATGAAACAAGTGATTTCATTTTATAATGAAGTAAACTAGCCAAGATTTCATGGTTGAAATACTAACGCGTGGAGTCCAAGATGGGTACGCTCAAACTCACAATGAGAAAATTTATCAAATCTCTTCGGAGGCCATAATCATAGTCACCATCCATGTAGAGTTGGAATTTATCATAGCTCTTCGGACATTATCTTGAGACAAAAAAGGCTAGAGGTTATTATTGCAAGCTGCGATACTGTTCCAGACCGGGATAAGGCCTAACCCACATGAAACTAGGTCACTCAAAGCCATATGACAAAAAAGTCCTGAAAATACACTTTCCTTAAAGGCACATAAGATCATAGTTGGTCAAATATCACGGACCATCCGAAACAAAGGGCCCTAACACTTTTTAGGGGCGTTTTCGGAATGGGTGGGTCGAATTTGATCAAATCTTATACCCAAACCAATCGATAATATTTGGTTTGGGTTAAGTGTTCAACCCGTACTTCTAAGACTAAATCCCAAACTAAACCAATCCGACCATTAATAAATTTAGTTGGATTAAATTCGCAGGTCATGCACTAACTATAATATTTAATTTATAAATAAAAATATAATTTAATTAACACATTTGTTGTACACAAATATTTAAAAAGCATAACATTTTATTATTTAATTTGAATAAAACACATCATTTAATACTTTCAAATTCTTTTTTTTGGAGGAAAATAATACTTTATTTCTAACCAAAAACAGTTAATACATGCCGATCCGAAGATCCAGGCTACAAGATAAGATCAAAACAACATAACAACAACTCTAAAAGATAATTACTTAATCAGCATGTGTTCCACATCCAAATGCTCAGCTAGTTTCCTTTTATGTTGCCCACGAATCATTACCATGATTTTTATTCTCTCATCTATATTCATGGTTTGATTAGTGTTCCCAAAAACTCTTTCATTTCTATATTGCCATACATGATAAATGGTTTCAGCAACAACCATTTTTAGTAGACATCTCTTCCAGCCCTTCTTTGCAGTTTCTTCCATAATCCATTGCCACTCTCTACTCCAGTCCCGCCTCTGTATTTGGTACCCGAGCCATGTGAGTACCTTGGTCCAAATCTGTTGTGTGAAGCTGCAGTCAAAAAACAGGTGAAGGACCGTCTCGGGTTGGTCACACGCACTGCATTTTCCATCAGTGTGAATACCAATACGCCCTAGTCTATCCTTTGTAGGGATTCTGCCCAGAACAGTGAGCCAAAGAATAAACCGAGCACGGGGGCGAGCATAATTTTGATAAAACAATTTCCTCCAATTCATGTCAGCCCTATCACCTCTCAGCTCAGTGTACATTTTCCGTGTGCTAAAACTATTGTCATTTAGACTTTTCATCCAATAGGGGCTGCATCGAATCATGTCTCTTTTCTTCATAATACTTTTGAAAATCCATGAACAGTCTTGTTTCATTTGCCATTGCATTATGTCGACACCCTTCATATAATATGCATCAAGCCATCGAATCCAGAGTTTGTCCTCCTTCTTATGAAGGTTCCAAAGTAACTTTGCGAACGTGGCTTTGTTCCAACAATCCAATGCCGTAATGTTTAATCCTCCAGCATTATGAGGATCACAGACTTTATCCCAGGCTGCAAGCGCTCTCTTCCCAGTTGCTTTCCCCAACCATAAGAAATTTTTACACAAAGCTTCAACTCTATGAATTATTTTCTTAGGCAAAGGAAAAACTTGAGTCCAATAATTCGTAATAGCTAGCAACGTACTTTGAACCAGCTGAGTTCTACCTGCGTAACTCAAGAACTTTGTGGACCAGTGTTGTATTTTCGCGAGCATTCTATTAATGAGAGGCTGGCACTGATGTATCGTGAGTTTCCTGCTAGAGAGAGGTACACCCAGATATTTAAATGGTAGCTGCCCCAAACCGTAAGAAGTCACCTCCTTAATATTTGCCTGGTCAATTACCGATGTTCCACCAAAATAAATTCTACACTTAGACGGGTTAGCTTTGAGTCCCGTGGCCGCGGAGAATTCATTGAACTTCTGCATCAATGCTTTCACAGATTCAACATCACCTCTTGAGAAAAGTAAAAGGTCGTCAGCAAAGCAAATGTGCGTGATCTTCAGCTTTTTGCATTTCGGATGATAGTGAAACTCAGAGTTGCTGTTTAGTGTGCCCAGATATCTGTGGAGATACTCCATGATGAGTACAAAGAGAAGCGGCGAGATAGGGTCTCCCTGTCGGAGTCCACGCTTAGCTTGCAAGATGCTACTCATGTTACCATTAATCATGTACCTATAGGATACACTTCTGACAGCCAGCATGACCCATTTTGTAAATTTTGTGGGGAAATTCATTTCGTTCATAATTTGTTCCAGAGCATTCCACTCGACCGTATCATACGCTTTTTGGAGGTCAATTTGCAGAGCACATCGGGGAGAAAGATGCTTCCTATTGTATCCTCGAAGCAGCTCATACGCCATAATTATATTGTCGTGGATGGACTTGCCTGGCAGGAACGCTGATTGGCTGTCTTCGACTAAATGGTTGATCACTCTATTGAGTCTGGCAGTAAGAATCCGTGAGATGATTTTGTAAATTGTTGTACAACATGCAATAGGTCGCATATCTTTCATTCTCCTTGCATTACTAGTTTTGGGAATTAGGGTCACCAACGCACAATTCACAGCTTTATACAATTTGTTATGAATAAAGAAATCTTGGACAGCATTGACGACATCGTGGTTGATCACACTCCAGCTAGCTTTAAAGAACTTTGCATTATAACCGTCCACGTCGGGGGACTTGTTATCTCCCATCCCCTGAATTGCTTTCCAAATCTCAGTCATGGTAACAGGTTTGATCAAGTTTTCCTGTTGTTCCCTATTCAATTGTGCACCTCTCCGAAGCACAGTAATATCCACATGCTGAATGTTCCTGGCAGACTGTCCAATGAGCTGTTGGTAAAAATCCAACACCTCTTTCTCAATGTCCTTTGGCTCTGTCAAACGATTTCCACACTCATCTTCCAATTCTTTAATGTGAATCTGCTTGTTCTTCTGTTTGAGATTGGCATAGAAATACGCGTTATTTCCGTCCCCCAAATTGATCCAATCACTCTTGGATTTCTGCTTCAGAATTTGTTCTTCAATCTCACTATACTTCATCACATCCTCAGTTAGGTTTTTAACCTCAAGACAAATGTTTGCATTTTGTTGATCCTTAGCCCATTTTTCATGGGCCTGATCCAATCTCTGCCTGCTATCTCTTAGATTACGGACACCTTCAGTCATCTGCCAGCTTAGTCCTTTCAGAGGGTATTGCAATTTCTGTAAATTCTTCCATAGTCTGTACATAGGAGAGTCATGTTGGTTTGGTGCCCAGTTTGCTGTCACGATGTTGAGGAAATCAGGATGCTTTGCAATACAGTTAAGAAAAGCAAACCGTCTTCTATTCTTGTTCACGACCACACTAGAATCCTGTATAACTCGCAGAGGGGAGTGGTCCGAGATATGTGGTGAAAGCACATCAATTTCAGAGTTTGGGAAAGCATGGAACCATTCTGCATTTGTGAGAGCTCTATCAATTCTGGAGCAAATCAAATTTGCTGTTTGCCTATTTGACCATGTAAAATGAGGACCTATTGTTTCATGTTCAAATAAGCTAGTGTCAGTCATCATCTGTTCCATATCATTATACTCTGCAGCCTGCACATCATGACCCCCAATTCGGTCTCCTATTTTCAGAATATTATTGAAATCACCTATTACAATCCAAGGGCCATGGATAGTGCTTCCAATTTGTATGAGATCGATCCACAATTTTCTTCTATTGGCAAGCTGGTTTTGGGCATAGATAACAGTCAGGTAATGTGAGAAACCACCTCTTGTGTCATATACCTCACTATGTATCAATTGATCCGATTTATCACGGGCTATCACTTTCATCTACACAGGGTTCCAAGCCAGCCAGATCCTTCCATTATTATGGTGTTCATAGTTGTCAATGAACTCCCATTGAAAACCTAATCTTTTACGGATAGTGCCGCAGTTTTTATTACGAACACGAGTCTCAAGGAGCGCAATGCAGTGTACCTGTAATTTTCTGAGGTGAGCTCCTACCTCAAGGCACCTAGCATGTTTATTGAGCCCACGAACGTTCCATACGATCATGTAACACCAGTAGAGTGAGAGCCCTCTCCCATATGCAAGCCCCCAAATATGTTGTTGTTTTCTACATGTATGTCCTGTGGTGCTTTTCCTCTGCTCCGATTTCGAACCACTGTCCAAGGGACCTCTGTTTCCATTTCAGTAGGTTTTGGTACTTCTGTTTCCACATGATCAGGCTTTGGTTGTTCAGTGCCTTTAGGTACATTCACAGTAGGTTCTGCTGGCTTTTCTTGAGGTTTCTTTTGTTCCCATGCTTGTTTCCCCTCCTTCTTTTTCCGAGCCTGAGCTTCTGTTTGCTTGCACACATGCCCAACTTTATTACACACAGTGCAATATGGCGGCGTCCATTCATACTCTACTTGTTGTAACATCTTTTCCCCCTGTGGATCGCGGATTGTGATGTGGGTTCTTAGTTGCTTCGTAACGTCCACTTCAATGAGTACCCTTGCATACGAAACTCTTAATTTCTTTGATGTACACTCATCCGTGAGTAACGGCTTTCCTATGGCGCTCGCAATTTTCCCTATGCTATGTTCCCCCCAGCAATATAACGGCAATTGTGGGAATATCACCCAGATTGGGAGAACTCGTAGGACATCATCTTGCAGCGTAAATTTGGGGGTCCATTCATGTAACAAGATAGGCTTCTTGAATACTGTGTATGGTCCTCGCATTAAGACCGCATCTCTATCCAGTCGTGTCTTGAATCGGACAAGGAAATACCCCTCCTCATTATAGTATAATTCCGGCAGGGTGACAAAATTCCAAGTGAGAGACATGAATTTCTTTACTGCGTGCATAGAAAGATTATTTCCTATGGCGTACATGATTAAAGCATTGCTCCAGAAGGCTTTCTCTGAAGCTACATCTTTCTCCTCTAGCTGAACCTCAATTTCACCATCTATCTCCACCAGTGCTGTATATTTCAATTCACAGCCATTCGACGAGATACGATTTCCTTGAATAATATCCACCCAAAGCTGTGGTGTTGCTTCCTGCTCTGCATCATTTTGTTTTCCTTCCACATGTGGCTCCTCAACAATTGGTTCTAGTTGCGTGTTTTTTACCTCAGTTGGTTTCCTGATTCCAGTGGTGCCCTTCCCCGATGAGTTTGGAGTAGACGGGAACAATCTCGTACTCGCCGGTGGTGTCATAACTGCCTTCTTTTTCGGCCTGCCACGACCCATCTCCAAATTCAAAAGCGACCAAAAAAAACCCTAATACCCTTCCGTCGTGGCCCTTAACCCTAGGGTTAGGAGTTTAAGCCATCGTCCAGAGAGGCGTAGCGTTTTCCTTGATCTCGTCTACCCACCAAAAACGTAAGATTCGTGTGCGCTTCAATTGCCGGAAATCGCCTCAATTTCGCCGGAAATCGCCAGAGCTCTCTTTTTCTTAATTAACTATTTATTTAAATTCTTTCACAATTCAAATTAAGAATTAAGTATACAAACATTGTGTAAAACATAAGGGTAAGATGTATCTCACTTTGAATAAAAGAATCAAGTCTCTCAAATTTGATTTATACTTATTTTTTTTTTATTAATGGGTTGATGGTTCAAAATTTCTAACCTATTATCCAAACCAAGTACCATTGATTTTGAATGAGTTTGTCTGGGTTAGATCCAAACATAATTGGATTGGATTAAAATAAGGGTTGATTGAGTGGGTCCATGGGTTGACCATTACCCCTGAACACCCTACACATTTTCTCTAAGATGGGTATATGCTATTCTAAGTCATAATCCTCACATTAACGACTGTCAATTGACTTGATCGTCAGAGTGTTTGTAGATAACTCTGTTCTCATCATCTGCATTAATAAGATTGTCGTGGGAAAGTTTGTTATGATATTCATTACCATCAACAACACTTGAAGAGAAAAATCCTCCTGAATCACCCATACTCTTCAAAATAAATAACAAAACTATGTCTTTAAAACAAGAGTATAAGAGAAAATAAAAATAAACCCAAATAAATTTAAAATGTTTTCGAATGATGCATCTTATAACAAAAATTTGAAATATACATGTTTGTTCCACTTTCTCCCTTCCATAAAAAAATTTGAATTTCTAATATTTCGAAGAAAAAAAAAGTATGTAACATTTATATGATTTAAAGTAAAGTCATGAGAGCTTCAACTAATTTGTATTCCAAATTATATCTCCTTAATTGAAAGAAGTGTCTTATTATGAGAGATAATTTTGCAAAATATTAGTGTATTGTTGAATTTATTGATTATTACAATTTTTTGAAACATAGTTTTTCATGCTAAGATCCAATAATTACACAGTTAGTGTTAATGCATATATTTGGTTGGTTATGGACAATTCCAATGTTAATGCATATATATATATTAGAATCTTGATACCAAAAACAAACATTGTCTATCTGTTTGCATCTCATATTTGGTAAAGCAAAGATGTAATTACATGAAAAGGGACATGAGTGACATGAGTTGCTAAAGAAGTGTCCCTATTCTTTCATGTTCCTTTCCTCAACAAGTAATATGCTCTAACACGAAGCTTTGAGGGGAATTGATGCAATCATTCGTGAAAGGATGAGTTGAAGTTGCTTTTTTATTGGACATGTGTCGATCTGTCGATGACTTACATGGAATGAAACAACAGTGGCTCGTTAGCCAAGTTGTATCATGGCAATTTTGAACCTCTTTTGTAGTTAAGTTAAATAGATGACTTTGATATTACTCATTTATGATACACAGATACCTATTTGTTGTAAATAATGTACATTTATATTTGTTAATATTAGTTGCATTCAACTTATTTATCAGCTTAATAGGTTTTGAATATTCTATTTAAACGTCTTAGTGTTATTAATTAATTTATATACCTTTAACTGAATCATAGCATCTTTTGCATAGACTCAGTGGCGGAGCCAGGAATTTTAAGTAGCCTGGGCAAAAACTTTACACTATTGATTATTCATCCGTTTTAATTTTCACACCCTATTTTTACTAACTTTGCCCATAATTTTGTCTAAAAATCGACTATTAAATTAGGGGAAGTACAAAAAAAATAGGGGTTGAGCCCGGGCGCCTGCCCGAGCTAGCTGGGCCTTGGCTCCGCCCTTGCATAGACTATTATGGAACATTGTGAAGGTAGAGGAAGTTTTAGAGTTAGAAGCTTTTCATAGCAATTCTTTATATGTAATTTACGATTTTTTTTTTTTTATGACAGTTAACTTAGAAAATACGGTGAGTCCACCATTCTTGTCATTCACTACATAAAAGACAGGAGTGAAACCTTAAAATTTATATATTTATGTTGATAAAAAGCTTAGTCTTATTAGTAACTTACTGAACAGTTTAGAGATTAGTTTAAGGTTAAAAATTTCACTTCCAACAAATTTTTCTCAAGCAATATGATTTAGTGACGTAAAATTCACGGGATTATAATGGATGGTTGTAACGTAAAAATTACGTCACTAAATATTTAAAATAATAAATAATAAATGTTATGTTTATATATGGGAAAATGTAAATTTTTTTAAAAATTATCGTGACATGTATTTTACGTCGCTAACCAAAATTAAAAAATTAAAAAAAGAGTGGAAAATATTGACCAGTTGAATTGATTGGGCTACTAACTTTATCAATTTGTGGCGAGATTTTGACATCGGTAACATTTGTGGCGTAATTTTCATGTGTCAAGTTTGTGGCGTGAATTTCACGTGGCAACACTCCTTTTTAGCCACATAAATTTTATGTCACTAAATCATATCTCCCTTTTTATCTGATCTTCCCACACATTATCAGATCCCACTTTCTACATCAAAACTCATATATATATATATATATATATATATATATATATATATATATATATATATATATATATATATATATATATATATATATATATATATATATATATATATATATATATATATATATATATATATATATATATATATATATATATAGTCTTAATATCAATTTCTCTCTCTTGATGAATCTAATGGTTGATATTTCTTCCTCTCATCTCTCATTTAAAAATGCTCTCACTTGATATGCTCCCTATATATATATATATATATATATATATATATATATATATATATATATATATATATATATATATATATATATATATATATATATATATATATATATATATATATATATATATATATATATATATATATACCTATTTTTTTTTCAATCTTGATTTCTATCTAATTTCATTTTTCACTCAAAAAATTGATCAAGGTTAAAGAAGTTGTGGGTTGTAGGTAAGCAATTTTTTCAATTAAAAATATGTTTTCTCTACCTAAATAAATATATGTTGAGTTGTGGGTTGTTTCATAATTTTGTATAAATTATTTATAAATTTTTGTAAGAAAATATAAATATGTAGTAAAATATACAAATAGATTATTAATTTTTTTTACAATATTTATAAATATCAAAGGTATAAAAGATAAAAATAGGTTTATTAATTTTTTTATTTTCTAAAAATCCGAAAATAGTCTTATATATGTTTTTAAAACAATTTTTATGAATATTAAAATCAAAATATATAATTTTTGTATGAAAATATAAATAGGTAGTAAAACATAAAAATATGTTAATTAATTTTTGTATATATTGTATATTTATTAATAATTTTTTACCATATTTATAAATATTAAAGGAATAAAACTTTAAAATAAGTTTATTAAATTTTTAGTTTATTTTTGTGGCATGAAATTCACACGGCAAAGATGATATTAGTGGCGTGAAATTCATGTGGAAAAGCTATCAATAATGCGCCTTCTGACATGTAGCAAGAATCTGTGTAGAAATTTGTGGCGTGAATTTCACGCGGCAAACTATTGCGATGAGAATTCACATGGCTAATTTATGGCGTCATTTTCACATCGCAACTGAGTTGTCATAAGCGCTCCTGTGGCGTGTTTGTTCACGTTGCTAATTAATAACTAGTGACGTGATTTTGGTGTGTGTGGCGTGAAATTCACGTGGCTAATGAGTGTTTTTTTAGTGCTTAATCACCAGATAAAGAACGAAAATGAGTCTCGTGTCTTCAAGAAGGTTAGTGGAAGCATCATTGTCTTCCTGGTATTATATACTCCCTCTAGACCTTATTATAAGAGAAAGTTCATTTTTTAGATTCATAGAATGATCAATTTATTTGATCTATATATGGACCAAATACATTAATCATTGAATGAATATAAAAAGTGAACTTTATCTTATAATAAGGACCAGAGGGAGTATATGTGGATGACATATATTCAATGGAAATAATGTTTTTACCTTGCTGCAAGTAAAAACTTGGCTAGAAAAATGTTTTTCTATGAAGGGCCTAGGTGAAGCAGCCTATATATTAGGAATCAGGATTTATAAAAATAGATCATAAAAACTTCTTGGCCTAAGTCATAGTAAATACATAGACAAAGTGTAAAGACGCTTTGATATGCATGATTCCAAGAAAGAACTCATACTTATACAATAACACTTTTGTTAATAAAAAACACAATCCCCTTCAACAATGGAAGAAATGGATCACATGCATAAGATCCCATATGAATTTGCAATAGGTACTATCATGTATGACATGTTATGTATTCGACAAGATGTTTCGTGTGCTATAAGTGCAATAATTAGGCACACGTCTGAATGCGGTGATGCTCATTGAGTTGTTGCCAAGAATATCCTTAAGTAAATGAGAAGGAATAAAGAATCATTTTTTATATGTGGAGGTCATGAAGAGCTCGTTGAAATAAGATATATTAATGTTAGCTTCTATACATATAAAGATGACTTTAGATTGCAATATGGTTATGTAATTTTCTTAAATGACAGTGTTGTAAGTTGAAAAAGTTTAAAGTAGGATACAATTTTTGATTTTACAATCAAGTCTGTGTATACGTTTACCTGAAATGTGGCAAAGGCTGAATCTGTTTGGATCAAGAATTTCCTTAGTGAGCTTGGCATAGTTCATTGCATTTTGGATTGTATTAAACTCCATTGCGATAACAATAGTACCTTCGCACAAGATGAGGAGCCTAGATATCACCAATTACCCAAACACATGCTTAGGTGCAATCACCTCAATTGAGAGATAATAGATATGCATAGTATCAACACTTGACAATATTATTGACCCACTAACAAAACCTCTTGCACAACAAAAGCATGATGGCCACAATAGATCAATGAAAATTAAGTGTATGTCTGTTTGACTCTAGTGCTAGTGGGAGATTGTTGGTGCAAGCCTAGAGACCAATAATTTTATTAAAACACGATACTTGTATATAATTATTTAATAATAATAATAATCCATTTATTTATTATTTTTATTTTTCCAAACTAAGTAATAAAGTTCATAGAATAGCTAGTCTGTTTGATGAAACATTATGTGTGACTTAATCGCGAGACTCCATTAAACATAAGGACATTATTCTAAAAAAATGTGTAGTCAAGCTTTATTGTGAAGTGGGGTAAGATTAAAGAATTGAAACTATTATGTGGATATAGACTAATGATCACATTTACCGAATCATGAATAAAGAGTTATCAAGTCTTAACATAAGTATAAATATTAGAAAAAAAATATTTATACTGGATTGACCCACCATGAGAAAATTACATAGATTGTTATACATGTGTCATAAGTTATTCTTAAGGTGATAAAACTGTTACCACACTTTGACCTAAAACCATGTGGAGTTGAGTACTTTATTATCAATTAAACATTGTTCGTAACAAGATCACCATAACGATGCTTGATGGGTACTCAACAAATAATGTTGAGGGACATGAATGACCTAAATGGTATTCGCTTATCGTGTGTCATAGGATAAATGCCTAAGAGTCTAATATTCAATTGGGCATGGGTGACACGGCCAGGGTCTTGTGTTCAATATAGACATGAGAAAAAAAATAATTATACACTTTAAGATTATCACAAAAAGGTTTTGTCGAATTCCATGACATTTTCTTGACTTTGGTAACAGTGATGTGTTGGTAAAGAACGCTAACTATTTATTATATTAAATATGTGATTTGTTATAATTGCAAATGTTATGTTATGAGAATCTAAATGGTCTCACACATATGAACACATTGAGGGGAGATGATAAATGAGTGAAGCTTATTCAATTGTGTGATCTTGGCATTCTCTAAATTTAATTAGATAAATGCGGTACACTGTATGGTATGATGTACTTAATGACAACATAGAATACCCGTAAAATGAGACTTAACTAATCCTAACATAGAAGTTGATTTTATCGGGATCAGAAGGATCTTTAGTGGCTTGCAACACTTAAACTGTGGTTGGTCCAAAAGAGAAGAGGGTGTACCTGCAAGACACTCTGATGTCAAAGTGAGGTTCAGAGTGAGGAGGGCAAGTACAAAGTAGAAAATGAGAATTGAATACTTGACCCTCTTATGAAAGTTGGTATTTATATTGCTCCCAGCGCTGGGCCAAGGTCTTCTATTTTGGTCTGGATTCTCTGGCCCAAAATAGAAGACTGCCAGGATCCTACGTGGGTAGGACAAGATCAGCGCATGATCTTCGTCCTCGGCCAAATGCCCGTGAACCTCGGAAGGTGGAGGACCGGTTCTTCCGAAAAGCAGTTAGTTACGTGTCCTTAGAGGGGCACGTGGGTGAGAAGTTCTCCAAGATTATATCCATTTGAATCACTCTGTTGGGTCTTCATTGCAGTAATGCTAAATTGGGCCGTGCCCGATGTTGGGTCAGCCCCAAGCCCAGTCCAGAACATTAGTATTAAAAAAAATTCATATAAATAAAAAATCTCAAATTGTCTTCATGAAACATGTAACTATCATGTGCTTAAGTTAATTTGAACTCTACCTAAAGCAACTGGAGCCACTCCACGTCAGCTATTAGTATTGAGAGAAATATTTCAGAATTTTCCTAATATTGATGCATTACGCATGTCATCAACAAAATTAATCGTGAATGCCTGTGTGAGTGTAGATATTTAATTTATAAAATATAGGACCATATCGATTCTCAGATATTTCTTTTTTTAAATGCTAACTATTGCATGCATATGGATGCAAAACACAGACATAGAGACACAAAAAGAACGCAACAGTAATAGGATTTATGCTATATATCCTCTGTCAAAAGGTGTATAGAGTGTTACTGTTATATCATGTTTATGCTGGTGGCCAAATTATTATTATTTCGTCCTTTCGTTTTCAAGGTTTGCAAACAACAATGATCCTGTGATTCTCATGCATTTGGATAAAATTTTGCAGGACACAAAAGTTTGGTTTTGTGGACAATACTAACAAGCTAGTTGATTTCAATAAAATCAGTGGATTCTTTATGAAGATGATGATGATTAGAAGAATTGATGTCTCTCCAGTGCTAACGAGTTACTATTGTTCCATTCAACGTAAATCATTGACAGATCGACACATGTCCAGTGAGAAAGCAACCTCCATGCATGATTGCATCAATTCCTCCCACAGCATATTACTTGATGGGGAAAGGAAAAGGAAAGAATAGGGATACTTTTTTTAGCTAATAATTCTATGACGTGCAACCCATTTGGGGCACTATATATGCATCTCAATTCAATCATGTCTCTTTCAATGTGATTAGATCTTCCTTGCTTTTTCAAATAGGAAATGCAGACAGTTTTATGGTATAAAATTGCACATGAAAGCACTTCAATGTGGCAAGATTCTAATTTTATGTATTACTTTTTAGTTACTATAGAGTAACAGTGCAAGTGTTTATAACCACATATTTGTGGCAAAATGTTTTTCATACACTAAATGTTACACTCACAACTAGATACTGTACACAAATACGTTAACAATGTTTTCATTTTTTTTACTTTTAATATATTTTTTTAAAAACTATTTTGGTTAATAAAATATTAAAATTTGGTTAATATATATTTTAACATAAAAAGTTAATGTATACGATACAGACTTTGATTAATTGTATTTATAAAATTGGTTAATATGGTTCATAACTTGATTAATGAATTTTCAAATATAAAAAAATATTAAATAGTAAAATAAAGTTAGTTAATGGAGTGTAAATGTAGGTTAATATATTTATGGGGACAACTTCTCTATCTATGACAAAAAGTTGGGTAACATTTAATTTTATCCTATTTAATTAATTATTAAATAGTATATTTTTTGGTTGTTTTCAAAGTATTTTATTCAGAGGGTAACTCTATTCAACTTTTTGTTGGGTAGATAAGAATTCACCTATATTTATAATTTAATGTAAAAATAAGGTTAATAGTATATATTTTATTGGTTAATGAAGTAGTGAAAGTGATTAATGAATTATAAGTAAAATAATTAATTTAATGATTTATATTTTTGTGGTTAATACAGTTGTGGAGTTGGTTAATGACACAATCTTATAGTAGGGCCGTCTTTGAGGGCGTGCAAAGCGGACTACCGCACAGGACCTCAAATTTTCTACAGTTAAACCGTAATTAAATAGGGCCTCGTAAATTTCTGCCACTATTAAAATAAGGTTAAATAGGGCCCCTAATTATTTTGGAATGATTAAACAATGACTAATCTACACATGACTTCCAAAAAATTGAGACGGCCTTGTATATTTGTATTATAAAATAAATTTTAAAAATAAATATTTTTTTAAAAAAAATTAAGATATAAATTTTAACAATAATATTATTTTATTAAAAAATACTGTTCACCATATTTATTAGTATATATGGCGTAAGAAAATGGTGTAAGAATAGCTAAATTGATATTTGTATAAATATCTATTGGAAGTAATATTATGATGCAACACTATATTGAGATATTTTGCATAAATATCTTCAATATCACATTCAAGGTTTTAAAAAATATCCGTTACAATAAAAACTACTTAGATAAAATGGTATCGAAAATATTCTTTATAATTAAATGTTGTGAATGATACCGCGGCGACTGCAATCAATATTGTGACACTTATATTGATCGAAATCACGAAGACCTCTACGTGACAGCAACGCGGCTGTGACAGTTATTTAAAATCTTTTATCTAATTAATGTTTTTGCAGTAGTCTTGTTGATGTAAAGTTTACATGGACCAGCTAGGATATTAAATTTCATGCAGGAGGAATTCTTATCATAGTCCATGGTGGAATTCTTATCAACATAGAGATATTGATAAGAGGGGGACAAAAGAATATATCTGAGATTCTAGAAAAAAGACAGAAACCGGATTCTGATCCTCTCCCACCCACCTAAAACATTCCACTATTTTAAAACTCATTACAAAGGAAGAGATGTGACCACATAGATATTAAATAAATCATATCATTGGAGGAAGGAGAGGGTTAGTTTAATTTTACTGCAGATCGATGAGTATACTCTTTTGTCTTGTCACTTCAGTTTGGCATAAACATTAGGAATAAAGGAAAGAATACATAGAGAATCTCTTGTGCAACACTTCTTTCTTCTGTGATAGGAGCCAAATACACTTGTTTGTGTGACTGTAAAGAAAGAAATGACGAGGGCCACTACAATGCAATGTAAAATTCTTGTGTCTATTATTGAAAGCTTTCACTCATACTTTTTTCCTCTTTTGGTTAATCACATGATCGATGATTCTCCTATTTGTTATTATATGTGCGTGATATCTTACTACAGTTCCAGAGTTAAAAATATTTAAAAATGTAGCACTTGAGGAAGTATTAAATGAAGTTGAAGCTGTTCTAAATTATTAGATAAAGCTTACATGCACGTCACCATGCAAATGAGGATACCTCCAATGCTAGAAATTTTCTTGGTTGATTGTGTCATAATTTGTGGGTACAAATTGCCACATAGTATTTAAACAATCTTTAAGCAATTTCAACTAGTTTTACTCTAATGATAATTATAAATAAGCAACATATATTTGAATCCACCAATTTATTTTATTTTATTTGTACTACAATTTAATTATCACTTTTCAATTGAATTGTTTAAAAAAATACTAATAATATTTAATGTTAAGTTCTCCACTTTTGAGATTGTTTTATGAAGCTCAATCTTTTAAATTTAAGCAACCAATATTGCCACATCAGCACACTCCAATGGTTAAAAAAATTAAGCAACATAATTTAAAGGTTAGGTAATCAATAAGAGCATCTCTAATGGTGTTACCAGTTTTGAGTTCTTTGTGGGACCCATATTGCCACATCAGCTTGAAGCAACTCATCCAATTTTTCACTTCAATGGTGCAACTCTAAAGAACTTATATTGAGTCCCACAATTTTATCGTATTCAATTATAATATTTCGGTGATATATATTGAGTCCCACAACAGTTGATCTACTGGATTTTTTTCCATTTTCCAATGCTACATCCACACTCCATATTTACGAACTATGAGAAAGAAATCCCGCTGAAGATGGTCTAAGAACTAACATTTTTCTTTCACTACGGTCCTTTCAATTCTAAGAGATGTAGATAAACTATATAAACCAACACTACAAATTAAAGTCATAAAATGCATACGGAAGAATGTTTTAAAATTCAAGTGATAGGCGTTATAGTTCCCTTTTTAGCATTGACGTTTTTCGGCAGTAGAGGTCGGCTAGAAACGTAGCAGGTGAGTGACGCGGTGGCGACGGTCTGGCGTAGTTGATGGTTAATGCAATGGCGGTGGTCCACGGGCCTGGAGGCATGGTGGTCAGGCTACGCCGCTGGAAGATGGCTAGTGCACGACTCGATTTGGCTCAAGGTTGGCTTGGGAGTACAATGCTCAGCTCAAGGTCGGTTCGCTTGGCAGCTCAAGGTGCAACTCACGAGATCACGCTACGAGTGAGATCTTGGGTTTAAGATTAGTCTCGAATGTTTGGTACATCAAAATGTCAAGCTTTTATAAATGTGGTTCTCTGTCACTTTTACTAGAATGAGAGTATAAGGGAAGAAGTGAAGTCTTCTTGAGAGAAACTTAGAAAGTCAATAGTATAAAGTTTCGTGATTGGATTGTTTTAAAATGCCTTAGGGATTTGCTTATATTGTTTGGCATAGTGACTAATTTTACTTAAGTTCATTTATTTTGGTTATTATTGTTCTTTTTCCCACACATAAAAGTTCTTGGTTCGTTTGATGTTATCGGATTTCACAATAAATGGTGTCCACTGTGGGGAAAAGGTGTTAAATTTACAAGTGGATACTGTGAATTCTAAATAAGACATTGAGTAGTTTTTCAGAGACATCAATTTTAGGTTGTAATAAGTGAAAATGCAATTAATCTTAATTCAACAAAAGTGTGCAAGAGTATTGAATGTGAGACATTGATAGCTGCATGTCCAACATAGGAAGAGAACACTAAGATGATAGATAAGGGAAGAATTGTCTTTATCTTTTGTCGCAAACGATAAATTCCTAAGGAAAGTCGTCATGGAGAAGAATGTGAATTTGATGTTGGTCAATATTGAATCATCGTATATGACTAAGTTCTTGTCTCACAAATCGTTTATGAAAAACAACTCTACTCAATCCAAATGGTAGAGAAAGAATCCATTGTGGTGAAATTGACATAGTTTCACAAGATCATTGATGACATGGAAAATATTGAGGAAAATATTGATGACAGTGATAAGGTCATATTCTTGTTAAGGTCATTAGCCATATCCCCTGAGCTCTTCAAGAGTGCCCTTATTTATTTAAGGTTCAAAGAACTATCAAAGATGAAAGATTTGAAGGTTGACTATAGTGGTGAAATCTTTAGTGTCTCAAAACAAAAGAGTGGGAGTAGAGAATAGTTTAAATCCAGATTTTTTGATAAGTCAAATTTAAAGTGTTTCACTTATCATAAAACTAACCACTTCAAGAAAGATTGTCCCGAGAGGAGGCAATGAAGATTATGTTCATATTGTTATTTCCTGGAATGATGATGGTTATGAGAGTGCAAGTATGGTAGCAGTATTGAGTTTGGAAATAGAGACGGGGTGAGCATGGACTCCAAAGGTGAAGTCGTCCAACTTAATGACAACAAGGTTTGCAAAGTTCATGGTATTGTTACATTTAGACATAAAATATATTTGAAAATTGTGAGTTTTTTTAGATGCAGTGGGAGGTATGTTCTCGAGCTTAAGCGAAATTTGTTATCCATAAGCATGTTTGATAATATAGGCTATTACATTAGAGTCGGCATATGACATTAAAATTTTTGCATGCTGCATTAATTGTAGCTAATGAGATTAAAATGCGTGGATTATATATTTTAAATAGTTCATTTGTTATTTGCCATATTCATTACTTTCATGACAAAAATAAGTTATAAATTTGAGATTATGGCATGACAGTGAAAGAAGAACTGCCAATGCTCTAGAGTTTGTTTCAAAAAAATTTAATGAGTTTTTCAATAAACAAGTTATAAGAACGCATAGAAACGTTGATGGTACATCTCAAAAAAAATGTCTTAGTTGAGTGCATGAAAAACAAAATTTTAAAGAGGGTAAGATGCATGTTGTTTGGAGTTGGGTTGGCAAAGAGACTTTAGGGTAAGACTATTGTTATAGCAATTTACATGATTTTGACATATGTCCATTCATAAGAATAGACTTAAAAACACATATGCATAGTGGAAAACTAATAGACTACTCTAATTTGAAGGTTGTGCATATCAAGCAAGACAAACTTGATGTTAAGGTTGTGAAGCGTGACTTTATTGTTATCTTGAAGGCGTGAAAGGTTACAAGTGATGGAAACCGAGACCTAGAGGATCAATATTCTTCATAAGCATATATGTTACTTTAGGTGAAACTCGTATGAGGATGAAAAGTAAACACCTTGAAGTGAACGGTTTTAGAAACTATAGTGGGAAATACTCTGTTTATCCAAATCCAACCATCATGTTTTTGCAAAAAGATGACACCGTGCATCACGGAAAAAAATTACTCACCAACTCTCACTACTAGAAATACACGTATTACCTGCGGAATTTCCTGCGAAATGTTTTCCGCAGGTATACCTGCGGATTTTCCTGGGACTTTATTAAAATAAATAAATTTTCTACGGATTCAGGATTGGCAGCAAATTCCGCAGGAATTCCTGCGGATTTTACTGCGGATCATATATTTTAAACCAAATATTTATCAGTAATATAAATTCCGCAGGTAATTTCGCAGGAAACATTAACTTTTGTTAAAACCAAACTGTAATACAAAATCCGCAGGTAATTCCGCAGGAAAGTTTCCTGCGGTATTACCTGCGGATTTGACATATTTCAATATTTAAAAAAATTAATCATTATTTTTTCTATTTTATTAATATCATTTATGGTGGTTTTTAATTTAGTTTAATTTAACTATTGATTAATTCGTTTTTAAAAAATAAAATTGTAAAAATTTAATTTGATGGGAATTTATATTTTAAAAAATAAAATTGTAAAATTTTAATCATTATTTTTTCTATTTTATTAATTTTATTTACGGTGGTTTTTTATTTAGTTTAATTTTACTATTAATTATTTCATTTTTAAAAAATAAAATTGTAAAAATTTAATTTGATGAGAATTTATATTTTAAAAATTAAAATTGTAAAATTTTCATCATTATTTTTTCTATTTTATTAATTTTATTTATGGTGGTTTTTTATTTAGTTTAATTTTACTATTAATTATTTCGTTTTTAAAAAATAAAATTGTAAAAAATTTAATTTGATGAGAATTTATATTTTAAAAAATAAAATTGTAAAAGTTTAATCATTATTTTTTCTATTTTCTTAATTTTATTTATGGTGGTTTTTTATTTAGTTTAATTTTACTATTAATTATTTCGTTTTTAAAAAATAAAATTGTAAAAAATTTAATTTGATGAGAATTTATATTTAAAAAAATAAAATTGTAAAAGTTTAATCATTATTTTTTCTATTTTTTTATTAATTTTATTTATGGTGGTTTTTTATTTAGATTAATTTTACTATTAATTATTTTGTTTTTAAAAAATAAAATTGTAAAAACTTAATTTGATGGGAATCGAACCCACATTTTAAATCATTTAATTGGACTATGTGAACCACTAAGCCACTACACTGTGTTACTCCCTTTTTTTTAGTTATATTTATTCCTTCAACAAATTACTCACTCTCACGTTTAAACAATGTTCAAAAACCTAAGAAACCCCCACCCACTCACTCCCACGTTGTAGCTACTCAACTTCAAACGCCAAAAACCAACAATATTCAATCGCTTACGCATACGCAAATAAAATTTGCAAAACCTAAAAATCACTTCTCTTGTGTTCAACCGTGTTCTGTTGCTATCACCGCGTCTTCGCCGGTGTTCTGTTGCCGCAATCTCGCCGGAGCCTAGCATTGTGGTCTTCTTCATCTTCACACTTCAATTCAGGTATTCTCTTGACATTATATACATTTCGTTCCTCGGAGTCCCATCACCGCATCTTCACACTTTAATAAGAAATACCAGTACTATCAAGTTATGGCTTAAGCTAAAAATCAATTGAAATCATGAATTTCAGTTTCCATAGCTAGGGTTTTGTTCCTGTTTTTTTGATGTGGTGAATTTGTTCCTATTCTTGTCTGAATTTTGTTCCTATTCTTCATAATAGAGACGATTTTCAATAGCATTTTTATGTATTTCAGAATCTGAATTATAGCTCTTGTTTGAACAATCATAATACCCTATTCTGTTGATTGAACAATGTGGCTGCTGAACTACAAGATCCCACACATAGCAGCATGATTATATATTTGAACTGGTTCATGACAGCTTGTTAGGAATGCAACTGTAATCTGGTGCAGAATTGAAGTGTTTGGTTTCTTTTGTAGTAACTTTGATTTGACATTATTAAAGGTTGTGATTTTTGTTTGTTTGTTTTGATTTGTGATTTAACAGAAACAAACAATTGGCCCAAGATGAGAACCTTTTCCTAGAAAACATTATACGGCTGCTACTTCAAGAATTTGTGGTATGTTAAACTGTTGCCCGTGTTTATAGATTGTTCTTTTGTTTGGGATTTCTGATATTTTAGATCACATCTTGTTGTACTTAAATTTTCCACAGGAGCAAGGTGATCTAAAACTCAGAGTCCGAGCTTTGGAATCCGAGAGAGCATTCCAACGCGTTGCAACCGTGCAGAAAACAATTTTGAATGTGAGTGAAGTTGTTTAGTAACAGTGGGAGTGCAAATTTAATTTATTATTGGGATCTGGTTTGGATATGTTAATAACCTTTGAATGTTCATATGTATGTCATTTTTGCTTATATGCATGCAGCATGGCCTCTAAGTTCAAACTTATTATCTACTGCAAGTAATTGTTTGGTGGAGATTGTTTGGTGGAGAGTAAAGATTCTTATCACTATATTGCTTCTTGTTCAACACTTAAAGCAAAAGTTGGACAGCAATCAAAACCACATGTTCCCTTATGTTCTAAATCTTTGCACATGAAGTTTCCCAATAATTTCGACATACTTTTTCTTGCCTAGTATTGAATCTCTCTACTTTGAATCAAATTCAATTGTTTTTGGTCAGTGGGTAATTAATTGTGTGTTTGATTTTTTTAGGTGACTTCTTCTCTAATATGATATGGTATTATTTTGTTACTTGCTAAATCTAGCGTGAGTTAGTACAATCAATCAAAAACTAGATATCGATTTACGTAGGGGTTTAATTAAACACTACTTACTAAATTTGTTTTAGTGATACATTTTTTGGTTAATTGTGCTTGTTATAAAGTATAATTTGGTGGTGCTTTCTGTAGGAGTAGTTGTGGTTTGTGTATATTAGTGAATAGGTTCATTAGGTGCCTTCTAGTTTTCTGTAGATTATAAGTCTCCCTCCCCAAAGATTTAGGTACACTATGTTTGGATCCGCATTGGAATTTTATGAAATTGCAGTGAAATAGCACAGCTGCACAGAAGCTTTACATTGTAGCTTCATGAATATTGCGTCCAACTTAGATTGGGATGGGAGGTTTCCTATGCAAGCGCGGATCTAAACAAATGTTTAGTTGCATCCGACATTGACACCTCGACACCGGTATTAATTTGAAAAAAATAATGTAATTACTAGTGTCGCAGTCGGTGTCATATATCAATCCTGGTGCACAACACCAATACTGGCACATCAACTTATCTTTTTTTGGAGGTCTCGGTGTACGAAGTTAGTTTTGAATAGTACAATGCTCCTATTATTTGAGTGTTAGGCTAATATTAAGAGGATGTGATGAATCTTGATTAGGAATGGAGTAGAGCAGAGAAGAAATTCATGGCAAGATGGAGTATATGGAACAAACTGTCCAATTCCACCAGGAAAGAACTTCACTTATGTTCTTCAAGTAAAAGATCAGATTGGTAGCTTCTTTTACTTTCCCTCCCTCTCAAAATTGAAAGAGTATTATTTAATTTAAAAGTGAAGAAGAATTTATCTTTAAGTTTAATGGATTTATTCGGTTTAATGGTATTTTTAGCGGTCAAATCAATAACAGAGTTTTGATTTGACAGTGATGGCCCAAACCAAACTAGTGGATTCCTTGGTTGGTTTAATCTTAATCTCGCATTGTTATTAAAATTAATTTTGTATGTGGATAATACTTTTTAAAACACCATGTTTCTTATCTAATTTGATTTCGTGGATATGTATATGGATTATGAAGAGGTAGGTGTTGGTGGTATTATATATATCATGGAGAGACAGGGACCACCTGTTGTGTTAACAGTTAATGGAGAATGATGGTAGTTGGCCGTATAGACAAGAGACAGATGGGAGATATGAAACATTTGAGAGATTAATTATAACCATTTAATTAGTACTAATTACTTGCATCTTTAATTGATTTAGTTTTAATTATCAGAAAAGTTAATTGAAATTCTGTGAAACATATGGCCATCCCATGTCAGATTCCATTGCTTTGTATTGTAGCTCATGCACTTGATGTCAATGAAAGATATGTATCAAACAAGGGAACCAGTTAATATTTTTACTTCGACTTTCAAATAATTCTGTGAGAGTTGGGATAGAGAACAATGAAAGCGGGACGAGAGAATCTGCACATGTATAAATTACATGCATTGAGCTTGTTACAAGTATTGGCTACCCTGCTTACATTATTTCTAACAGGCTCCCTCAATTTAGAGTGTATATAAATCATATGCATTTAGCTTGTTACTTGTGTTAGTTATACAAGGACGGACCTCTCAAATGTTTAGTGAAAACATTTACAAAATTATTTTAATCACACTTTTCCCAAGCCCATACTACATTATAAATATACAATAGTACAAACAAATTCTACGTTCAAACATTCTATTCTAACTTGCTTGCATTCAATATTCTATAATGGTTAACACTACTCTTTTCCATTCGCTGCAATTGTGAACTAGCTAGTACTACCATGTCCATAGATAAGTCTTACTAATTTGCACTATCACTTGTATTTTTTACACTATAATTATTTTTTGTGGTGCAGAGAGAAAGTGGTGGTTCCCGTGACGAAACCGTACGTAACGTTTGAAGGTGAAGGAAGAGAAGTAACAGTGATAGAATGGCATGATAGAACGAGTGATCCTGGTCCCAATGGAGAACAGCAACGGACTTATAGAACTGCTTCTGTTACCGTTTTCGCTAATTATTTCTCTGCAAGAAATATCACCTTCAAGGTAATTCATTTTTTTCAAACTATTTGGAAGAATCCTCAAATATTGAAAGCGGTAATTAATCAAATATAGATTGTTTCATTGTTATAGTAAAAAAACCGTACTCCATGTGTTCTCGCAATCTATAGCTACGTTCCAAAACTGTAAATATGTCCTTACATTCTCGTGACTTTGCACTGCATGTGTTTTTTTTTTCTTCAAGTTTTAGGATTATATTTATGGGGCAATGTATAACTTTTTTATTTGATTATCGTGTTTTTTTCATTCTACTTTTATGTATGTAGGTGTTGCAAAAGAATGATGCTAATGCATATATTTTGCGCTTTAAAATTTTAAGGTGGCGCATCTCTTCACACTGGGGTTTCTATTCCTCATCGCTTGCATTGGAAAAGAATGGTATATAATATATATTATATGTTTTTCATTATATTTTTTAGAGTAAAAAGTTTATTAACCTGAAACAGAACTATAAAAAGCATATACTTTGATAGATAAACTTACCGAGTTCTATTTCTTTTGTAATTTGTAGAGAAAGGAAAAGGGTGCAGATCCATCATTGACCGAGTTCTATTTTCTTTTCATTTTGACTTGGTTGTAAATTTGGATTGTATTATCTTTTTAACTTGGTTGACAAATGATTAGTAATAACTTGATTTTTTGAATCATTTTTATTAATGACTATGTAAGTACTTACCAATTATGTTATATGAATTCAAGTTTAATTTAAATTGAAAATTATAATTTTATTTTATATTATAGTTATTTAAATATATATAATGGTTCAAAAGTTTATTAAAATAAAAAAATTATTTAAATTGAGAAAGAATTTTCCTGCGGATATAAATTTACTGCAGATTTATCTGCGGAATTAGCTGTGGATTTACCTGCGGATTTATCTGCGAACTGTTTCCTGCGGATTTAGCTGCGGAAATACCTGCGGAATTACCTGCGAAAAATACCCACGAAGGTTTTAGCCGGGGACATAAAACCGCAGGAAAATCCGCAGGAAACACATTTCCTGCGGAAATTTAGCAAAGATCCGCAGGTAATTCCGCAGGAAATAAGTGTATTTCTAGTAGTGTCTTGCTTTCAAACGAAGATCATATATATTTACTTATCAATATAGTGATCGATATTTAAATTTTTTAATTAATTGATTGAGAATTGATCTATGATTGACGTGAATGAAAAATTATATAATAAAAAATATGAATTTTTAAATAAATTTTAATTATATTGAGATATTAATTTGGCTGAAATAGTTTTGTGATCCCTGTATGTTGGCGTGTTTTTAGTTTTCATCCTTGTATCTTATTTTTCTTGAAAATGATCCATGAATGTTAAAATTCTTTTGGTGTTAGTCCCGAATGTTAAAATCCATAGGAAAATCAGCACGTTTCTTACGGACTTTCCTTTAAATTTTTCTGCGGATTTTGATTTTAGGAACTAAAACTAAAAATAAAATTAACATTCGGAGATCATTTTTAAGAAAAAAAATCAACATTCGGAGATCATTTTTAAGAAAAATAAATTACACGAACGATAATAAAAAATACGTCAACTTACAGAGATCAAAAAACTATTTAAGCCTATTAATTTTTATAATTGCACATCAAAATATTTTCATTATTTAAAAACAATATTTGTATCTGACTATTTAAAGTTGTGAATCTTTTCTAATATAATTTAACAAGGTAAAATTTTACATAGAATTTTTCATGTGTTGATTTGAATCTTATTAGTATTTTTAATGAATAAAAAATTAGATGAAATTTTTTCTGAATACTACTTCAAAATTATTCCATTTTATTTTGTATTTATGATGGTAAAAAATATATAATAGTTGATTGATGTTAATTTAGTTAAAATATCATGTCTTTTTGACAATTATATTGTATTTTATAAATTCTGTATAAAATTTTAAACGATATTTATTTTAAATATGAGAAAAAAAAATATTAATTAAAGATGTAAGATCTAGAGGGAGGAAAACTTGGTTATTCCTTTCTAACTAGCATGGATTCAAATTTTTAAATCTTGGTTTCACTCCCTTTAGCATAGTTCCGTATGAAGTGACCAATTTTACATGATTGAATCACAATTACTTCTTGATTCTCTTACATTTAAATATAGCATAGCATAATTTTAAGAATAGACAGGACATCTTTTTGTGTGCTATAAAAACCATGTCACTCTTTCATTTCAAAATCATGTTATATTTCAATTCCAACTTCTTCTTCTTCTAATTATATCATCATGGACAGAAACAATTCCCGCAGACAAGTTGCTGCATTGAAACAGTCACTCTTTGATCAGGTATATATATATATATATATATACAATATTCTTACAGTAATATTCTACACCATTATAGTAAGTACTCTTCATTCATATTCATGGCTAGTTAGTTAGCTAACTAATCAAATATGCAGGGACTTCTTGATGAACAATTTATCCAACTTGAAGAACTTCAAGATGATGCTAATCCTAATTTTGTTGAGGAAATTGTCACTCTTTACTACCGCGATTCATCTAGGCTTATCTCTAACTTGGAACAGACACTGTAAGTTTATTATATACATTAACTTCATCATGTTTTGTATAATTAATTGCTAAATTCACATCTAAATTGGTGTCATTTTTGTGCATGTGACAGGGAGAGGAATCCATTGGATTTCAACAAACTGGACACAATCATGCATCAGTTTAAAGGAAGCAGCTCAAGGTATATAGTTACATATTATTATATATATTATCAGCTCAGGTTAGTTTTACATGATTTTAATAAATTACAATTTGCAGCATTGGAGCGAAAAAGGTGAAAGCAGAATCGACTCAAATTAGGGAATATTGCAGAACAGGAAATGCAGAAGGGTAATGTAACTTGCATATTAAATCTATGTTCAGTAACAAAACACACTCACTAGCATTTATTCATGATTCTTAACAATTGTTGTTGTTGTTATATATTCAGGTGTAGGAAGAGTTATCAACAAATGAAGAAAGAATATGTAGCTTTGAGAAAGAAACTTGAGAATTATTTTCAACTAGCTAGGCAAGTTGGGCCTATTGAAAGAGCATGTCGCCCAAAGTAAACAACACCTTATAGAATAGAGATATATTGAAGGCATGAAATGAAAGTGTAATTGGTGAATTTTGTAGAAGAAAACATGTTCAGTATTCACCAATATATAATATACAAGGTCTATCCAATGTTTTTTGTAATCAAAAAGGGATATAAAAATCCTGCTATGGAGCTTCATAGAGTTTATACTATTAATGCAGAGGAAATTATGTTGCCGCAAGTTACAAGTATCTTTATCCTTATTCTTTCTTTCTATGCTATTGGCTCAAGTATAAAAATCTATTGCCATTTATGTTACCTCAACTTAAATATGAGGAATTGGGAGGGAGATTACCAAATTCTGAAAACAGAAAAATAAGAGAGACTGTTTCCTGCAATAAAGAGGTGATCCACATAAACAAGTTAATCAGTGTGTTAGAGTGGAAATTTAAGCAGGAGAAAACTCAACGAATAGTGCTAGCCACGTTGAAAAATGCTAAGTGTAAAAAAGTCTCGACTGAAAAACTTCAACTTATTAATCATGTCGAGTAAAGTAGTTCGACTAGCGTGGTAAGTGTTGTACCCTAAAATTTATCCTCCTAATTTATTTCTAGCTGGCTTAAGCTTTGCATTAGGTCATATGCATACATACATATCATTCGCACTGTGGTAACCGGATGAAGGTTTCATCTTTCAAGAGTTACAGCAAATGATCATTCCGTCAGTTAATAAAGTGAAGCAGAATTCAGGTTTCTGGAAGTTCGATTACGGCCCGCATATTTTCTTAAGCTCTTAAATCGAGGACCATCAAGTGCTCATCATTACAAGCTCCCATGCATTCCAGTATGCTTTGAATTGCAGAAGAAATCAAGTGTTTTCGTTGCTTCGAGACAATTCAGATCAAAAGTCTGTTTTACTTTGCGAGTTTGAAATTCGTAACTTCCGTCCGAAAAATCATGTTGTGTTAGTTCTTGCGCCATTTTAGCCTTCTTGACGTTCTCTATATTTTTTATGTTTGGGCCGGAAGCCGATTCTTTGAGGAAGACTCCCAAAAGTACAAATCACCTAAAATTCGGACTTGCTAGTCAACTGTTTCTTGGATGTTCTGAAATTCATAACTTCTGATCGGAAAGTTGTTTTGAAGCGATTCTTGCACCAAAAGAACCGTCTTGATGTCTACTTCGTTTCATATGTCCGAGCCGAGAATCGATTCTTTGAGGAAAATCTCCGAATATGCGATTACCCTGAAGTTGTATAGTGAAAATTTAGTGGAAACGGTGTGCTGAACCGTCATCCTTCGGATATTCAAAAATTCATAACTTTTGAGTCGTTCAACATTTTTGAGCGGGTCTTTTTGCTAATGGTCCATCTTGACGTCTTCTTCAGTTCATGGGGTTTTATTTGTATGACAGCGACACATGAAATAAGTTGAAAATTTAGCTTTTTAAGCTTGATATTAATTTTGTTGTTGATTGATATTGAATGATATTTGTTAAATGATGTTGAACTATTATTGATGTTGATTCTTGATTTTGTGAGATTATTTGTTCATGTACTTTGTTGATTCATGAATAAACTTGGAACCGATTATTTAATCGTGTGAATAATATGTGTTGCTAATTTTTGCTCATGGAAATCCGTTTACTAATTGTTGAATGAATCAAATTCTTGATTGTTGAGGGATGTTGATTTTGGATCTCAATTCCGTGAAGTTTAATCGTTCATATAACTTGCGAATGTAAATGTACTTTTGATGCATGAAACGTTTTCCATTTTTGTTGATTAATTTTGAAATTAAATGTGTTTCTTGATTCTTGTTCACGAGTTGGTACCACTTTAGCATGTTTGGTGGAGATTGGTACCACTTTCGCTTGTTTTTTTCGACTATTCGGACACGTTTATTGCTACCCGGACTAGGTAAGTGGCGCTTGCGTGGTGATTTAATTGCGTTTGATCGGATATTTGAACTAGTTGGCACTTTTGATGAATATCGGTACCATTTGCGGTGGATTTTATTCTGACTTTTCGAGCACCTCAAAATTCAATGCAATGTTGTCCTGTTTTTAATGTTGATGTTCCAATGCTTGTTTGAATTGCTCTTCGTATTCTTATTCTTGATTTAATTTGTAAAGCGGATACTTGATTTCGTTCATGCTTTCTTGTTATTACTAATGCTTTTGTTAACTTTTGCAAGGCTTTTCAAGAGAGCTTTCGATCGTTTATTTCGATTGAAAAGCATTTGCGTTCCACTTCATGTGTGGATTTGATTTTGCTTTCGATGCAATTTTCTCTCACTCCATGAGACGTGTGTATATATATATATATATTGCTTGTGTTTTGTCTAGACTTGGGTTTCTATGCAGGTTTATTGTGAGATATTCTGATGTATTCAATATGTTCCGATTGTAATTTATTTTCACATTGACGATACTAGGAATGGCAAGCAGACCCAAACCCGAACCCGAGTTGACTAGTTTGGGTTCGGGTGCGGGTTTGGGTAGTGTGAAACCCGCACCCGAAACCCAAAATCACACCCGCTTATATATATATATAAAATATTGTGGAAAGTTGTAGGAAAAATATATTTTATGTATTTTGCCGCGGGTTCGGGTTTGGATGAAAAAACCTGAACCCAACGGGTGTGGGCTGGGTGTTATTTTGCCACCCAAATAGCATTTGGGTTTGGGTTCGGGTGCCGATTTCGGGTGCGGGTTTGGATAGTGTGAAACCTGCACCCGACCCGACCCGTTGCCATCCCTAGACGATACTTTGATGCTTATGCCGGATTATTGGATTTCTGACTTCTTTTGTTGTTGATGTCAGCTTACGCGAAGTTTTTCGGGTTTCTTTGATTTCTTGCTTGCTTACTATGGATTGTTATCTGTTTGGTACATTGCTCATCCTTTTTATGATTCCGCATTTTACCGTTTTTCTTGCCATGAGAAGTATGACTAGATGTGCATGATTGGGAGTCCCTAATTTAGGTGGGCAATGTTGTTTTAAAAGACCTTTAGAAAGACAATTCCTACTTGTTCTTGCGTGTTTACATTTGTGCCAATAACCTCAAAGAAGGCGTCCGCTTCTCCATACCCCATTGATAAGTCCTCAAAAAAGGCAAGTGGAAAGGACCCACAATCGACCCCCACCTTTCAAGTCCTAGGTCGTTCTTAGCTTGCACCACGCTTTGATGCTTCGAACAAGTGTGCTCTTATTATCGAGTCGGTCAAGTGGAAAAGGGCCAGCAATCGATACCCCATAATTTGTCTTTAGCTCGTGTTGGTCGACGTTGATGCTACGATGTTATCTCATCCCCTTTTCTTCTTGCCGAGATGACATGGTATCATGGTTAAGAGCTTTATCCCTCATTTTGCTTACCTCGATGACTCGATATTTTTGTTAAGCTTCCCCTTTTGTCCTGCCTTTGATGGCAGATGTCATGGTTAGGTGTGTGCTACTTGAGGGAGTGGATACTCCTCAAGCTTTGTGACTGGTTTTCTTGACTTGGTCAAGTTCTTGACTACTTGTGATGTTTGCCTTGCTTGTTGGTATTTACATGCATTTATTCCTGTTACGTGTATGTTTACTTGATTGTGATTCATGTTCACTTATCTTTCACATGTATTCTTGTTACATATTTTATCTGTGATTCTTGTTCGCATGCTTATTTATGATTCCTGCTCTCATATATTTCACATGTATTCTTGTTACATGTTTTATCTGTTATTCTTGTTCACATGTTTATTTGTGATTTCTGTTCACATATCTTTCACATGTATTCCTGTTACATGTTTTATCTATGATTCATGTTCGCATGCTTATTTTTAATTCCTGTTCACATATCTTTCACATGTCTTTCTGTTACATGTTTTATCTGCGATTCCTGTTCGCATGCTTATTTGTGATTCCTGTTCACATATCTTTCACATGTATTCCTGTTACATGTTTTATCTGCGATTCATGTTCGCATGCTTATTTGTGATTCATGTTCGCATATCTTTCACATGTATTCCTGTTACATGTTTTATCTGCGATTCTTGTTCGCATTCTTATTTGTGATTCCTATTCACATATCTTTCACATGTATTTATGTTACATGTTTGCCTTGCTTGTTGGCATTTCCATTCATGTATTCCTGTTACGTGTATAATTACTTGATTGTGATTCCTGTTCACATATCTTTCACATGTATTCTTGTTACATGTTTTTTACTTGTGATTCATGTTCACATGTTTTATCTGTGATGCTTGTTCGCATGTTTTATCTGTGATTCTTGTTTGCATTTTCTATTTGTGATTCCTGTTCGCATGTTCTATCTTTGATTCCTGTTCACATGTTCTATCCGTGATTCTTGTTCACATGTTTTACCTGTGATTTTGGTTCACATGTCTTACCTGATACTTGTTTAGGTCTTTGTGACGTTGCTTGCTCGGTCTCATATTCCCTTAGGTGCTTGATTTCGTCTTGCTAGGAAATTAGGATTGTAGGGATGACAACTGGTCGGGTCGGGTGCGGGTTTCGCACTACCCAAACCCGAACCCAAACTCAAATGGTGTTCGGGTGGCAAAATAACACCCACACCCACACCCGTTGGGTTCGGGTTTTTTCACCCAAACCCAAACCCGCAACAAAATTAATTTTTCCTATAACTTTCCACAAATATATATATATATATAATATATATATATATATAAGCGGGTGTGATTTTGGGTTTCGGGTGCGGGTTTCACACTACCCAAACCCGCACCTGAAATATCGGGTGACACCCGAACCCAAACCCAAACCCAGTCAACTCGGGTTTTCACCCGTTGACTCAGGTTCGAGTGAGGGTGGGCCCCGCGGGTTTGGGTCTCCTTGCCATCCCTATAGGATTGAGATAGACCTTAGGTAGATAACAACAAGTGGTTAACAAAACTACGACTCTCTGATTTCTCCATTGCACATTGGAGGTACGTAGGCATAGAATTCAAGAAACTCTAGCTAACAGTTTAATTAAAACATGTTTATTCATTGAATGTTCCCTTAGCATTAAGATTTAAACTTATAGACACACTCTTAGATTAGAAACAGACGAGATCAGATCCTGTGGAGTACCACATACGTGAGGGGTGCTAATACCTTCCCCTCACATAACCGACACCCTAACCATTTCTCTTGGTCGCGAGACCTTGCTTTTTCCCTTTTAGGTTTTCTTCGGTGTTTTCTTTTCCCTCCTCTTGGGATAAATAAATATTTGATGGTGACTTCATTGTTTTGATGTTTTCTGATTGCTTCAACTGGCTTTTATTTGTTTTCTTTTCTTTGGGTGTTTGTGTGTTTATTGCCTTGTTCGCTTTACTTGTATATATGTTTGCATGAAATCGCATCTGTATTTATTGGTTTCCGTATATTGGATATATGTTTTTGTGTTGTGTTGTTGTCTCTTTGGTGGGTGGGATCATACTTTGAGGTAAAAGATCCACTACCCAGACCATTGTACACTTAGGATTAGTGTGGATAGTTATGTTGAATCCCGTGGCGCTTGGCACGTAAAAGTTGGCATAGCACATCACAACCAGAGGAGAACTTATTGAGGTGTCTTCTGTCTTGCATGCATATTCACTAGATAGGGCATTTTCATTGAGGTTCATAAATTCTGGTGACCATTAGGAACATCTTGTTTGTGTCTAGACTACATACCTATGAGGTTGGGATGAGACAGGAAACCTTGGCTCCTACATACATGGTTTTCTCATTCAGAATTGGTGCCAAATCTTTGAACTTATTCCGTTACAGTGACAGACTGTTGAGTTTGTTTGATTTGGTTCTGATGAGATCACCACAGTAGTTATCCGATGTTCTAGAACCTTGATCCCATCATTCGCATCATAACATATTTATTTTCAAAAAAAAATGATGTACTAAGAAGTTAACCATGCATACGCATATCATTCTTAAAAAATCCTAAAGGAAATGAAGTACACGACACCGATTTGTTCATTTCAAAAAGGGTTTACAAAAGACTTTAGGTTTCCTTGGAAATGATACATGTATTCATATTATCATGCATTTCATAGTTCTCTCAGAAGCTTATTGGGGTCATTTCTACTTAGATTCTGGCATCTGCAACGAAAATGACTTCCTGGCACCACAACCAACAATCAAGAGTTAGACATGGAAAAAATCTGTGAGGACCTGGCTGAGATGAGAACAGAAAATGAGGACTACAGAAAATGAGGACTAACATGGGTCAGTGTATAGAGACTATTTAAGCCCTTTCTCTCAGGCAAGAAGATTTGAGACAGGTTCTACAAAAGACAAGTACATATGTTAATTTCGCCCCAAGAGATGGTCTTGTGAATCAGAATGTCCGAAATATTGTTGAAATTCCTATTCATGTTAGGGAGACCTCACATCATGAGAACAATTCATAACTTGAAGCCTTCAGGTTCCCGATTAATGAAACTGACAAAGAGTTCCACCTCCTGTAAGAAAGGTTGAAATCCATAGAAGGTCATAACTCCGTTGATTTAGACGCTGATGGTTTATGTCTAGTGCTTGGTATCAAGTTCCTTGCTAAATTCAGAGTCCCTAACTTTGAGAAGTACAAGGGTACCACTTGTCCGTTGACTCACGTAAAGGAATTTTGCAACAAAATGGCTCCTGTAACACCCCAATTCTACCCAGGCATATAGGTACAAATATCAGAGTATAAAAATTAAATTCATAAAAACAATTAGGGCGTTACACTTAAGTAACCACATAACCAAACATAACATACTCGCAAAAGATGCGTAACACAAATAATCAAAGAGGACGGATACACATAAACACCTGAATGTATTCATACATATATAAATGCATCGGTAAACAAAATATCCACAACATTCTTCCAAAATACATCGCATGAGAAGGTATCCAAAATACATAATACGAATGCATCTAAAGGATCAAATATACATCAAAAGGATCCTATAAGCATTATCTACAAAATAAGTGTTCGATCCCCCCTAGGTGTTACGTATCACGAGCGGATGACACCAAAACGGACGACTACAAAGAGAGCACCTACACTTGCGGATCACCTGCACATTACCCACGAGTAGGTAACATTAAGGCAGAAGGGTGAGAATACATTTCATAATGAAAGCATGATCAATATAGTAATGCCCACAATATCATTAAGAATCATATAACAAGACAATCAAATAATTCAACCATAGCCAATATATAAGTAATGCGGTACATGAATGATAACATAAATTATAAAGACCGATGATGATGAATGAGACTCGACTATGCGTATGCATGTGGTACCAAATCCGGAGTAAAACTCCTCCTTGTCATTATGACAAATACACCTTGCCGAGCATTATGCTGGGACTTCTTTCCCTAAGGAAAATACACCTTTGTCGAGCAGTAAGCTACGACTAACCGTCATCGAGCATCTAGCCCCTACTGATGACCTCTTGCCACTCGGGCAAATACACCTTTTTACCGAGCATTAAGCTCCCACTGGTAATAATTGCCAATTCAGGCCACCTGTTAATAGCATTCCGCCATTAACGTAATGAAATGTCATGCTGTGCATACAAACGACTCAATTACATAACAACAACAACAACAATATAACTCGGTCACATATCTACATCACACCGGTTATATTATTCAACACGGATACATCATCAAAATTGCCACTCAGGCGTTCATATTCACACAGCACACGTATACCGTCAAAACATACTTGATTAGCAAATATCATTTCACAAAATACATTTATGAAAAATCATTCAACCACCAACACACTCCTCTTTATCATAAAGCATACTCAAGGGTTCTCATAATACTTCAAACGGCGCGTAGAAACGACCTACGGTTCAAAAGATACAACAAACCAAAGTTTGGAAAACAAAATTTCACACAGTCCGCTTGAGCTCCGCTCAGCGGACCCAGACAGGGAATCACCAAACTAAAATACAGAACCTCCGCTCAGCGGACCCAGACAGAGATTTCCTGCAAAAGAACCTGCGCTCAGCGGACCCCCTCCGCTCAGCGGACCTGCGTAAACCCAGAAAAACCAGTTCTGCAACAGACCGTCTCAGCTCCCTCTAAACCATTCAAAACCCATTTAAACCTTCATCCCAACATCAATACAACACAAACATGCTATATATACACCTAATCCATGATTAACACATGGTTGAATCATCACATATTATCTTTGACCTATATTTCTTCATAAGCAAGGAAACATGGAGAAATGAAAAACAAACATGATCCATGGGAATATCTATCATCATAGTACACATACACACCACAAAATCAAGTTTATATCTTCAAAACTCACAAAACACGCAATTTGCCATTGTTGAACAAGCTTGGAAAAGAGGAAGAACAAGAACAAGCATACAAAACTACAAGAACCATACAATCAAGATAAACTATATTCATCCCCCTTACCTTGGTTGGATTCTTGGCTCTAGCTTGGTTTGGATTCTACAACTCTCTTCTTCTCTTTGTTTTTCTCTTCTTTCTCTTCTCTTCCCAAGTTCTCTTTCTTTCTTTCTATCTCAAAATATCTCATTTTCTCTCTATATCAAAATATCTCTTTCTATTTCTCTACTTCTCATTTTCCCCCACTCAACTTTCATAAATTCTAATTTTGGCCCAAATGTCACTAAACATTAATTCTAACCAATTAACACCCAAAACATAATAATTACACACATGGAAAGTAATAAGTAAAATATTAACATAATTAATATTTACCGACTGACTCGACTCGAAAACGGTAAAATTAGGAAAATGTAGCAAACATCACAATTAATCAGAAAAACACATTTACGGGCGTTACAGCTCCTTATGCCAAGAATCACAAGTTACTAATGCATTTCTTTCAGGATAGCCTCGGTGGTACAACTCTTGAATGGTACACTCAGCTTGAAGGAACCCATGTCCGAACTTGGAAAGAATTAGCAGAAGCCTTTGTCAAGCGTTACAAGCACAACACTAACATAGCTCCAATCATAATTCAACTACAAGGTTTGACTCAGAGAGCTGATGCGTCGTTCAGAGAATATGCCCAAAGACTGAGAGAATTAGGTGCTAAAGTTCAAACTCCACTCTTAGAACGAGAGCTTATGGATATGTTCAAGGATATGATGGAAAGTTCGTACTACCAATGCCTGGTAGCATGTATAGCCTATGAATTCTCAAAATTGGTTATCGTTGGAGAACGAATTCAGAAGAGTCTCAAGAATGGTAATATCCAAGTTGTTGATACTCCTTCTGAATTCCCCAAGCAAATGGGTGAAGAAACTAGTGTAGTTTCTAAGTATGAAGAGGAATCTCTTGATTATTCCCCAGATCATATATATTGTCATGAAGTGGTAGCATTTACCCCTATTCAGGATGATCCACAAATTTGTACTACAACTCTTAGTCAGCCACACATTCAGTTTGTTCAACGGAATTCTGTTCCACGTGATCAATCAGTTCAGTATGCGCTGCAATGGCTGAATTATCGACAGATGTGTCACCAACAGGGTAGGCAGAGGCACAAAAGGCCAGAAAGAGGGTATGATGTTATTCCAATGACTCATGATAAGTTGTTCTCTCACTTGCTAAAGCTTTCTTTAGCGGAGCCAAAACAGTTAGATCATGTTCCTTTCCCTTATCATGTGGGGTTTAACCCTAATGTTAGTTATGGATACCATGTTGGGGCACCTGGGCATTCAATTGAAGACTGTCAGACATTCAGGGACAAGGTTCAAGACCTAATTGACACCAAGGCTATCACATTCACGCCTGAAGGCCATAATTGAAATTCTCCTTTGACTCAGTGGATCTTCTGAAGCAATAAGTCCAGACAAAGAGAATCTCCTCAACGTTGGCAATCTCTAAACCACCTAATGTTAGTTATGGCTACCATGTTGGGGCACCTGGGTATTCAATTGAAGACTGTCATCCATTCAGGGACAAGGTTCAAGACCTAATTGACACCAAGGCTATCACATTCACGCCTGTAGGCCATAATTGAAATTCTCCTTTGACTCAGTGGATCTTCTGAAGCAATAAGTCCAGACGGAGAGAATCTTCTCAACGTTGGAAATCTCTAAACCACCTAATATTAGTTATGGCTACCATGTTGGGGCACCTGGGCATTCAATTGAAGACTGTCAGCCATTCAGGGACAAGGTTCAAACCTGATTGACACCAAGGCTATCACATTCACGCCTGAAGGCCATAATTGAAATTCTCCTTTGACTCGGTGGATCTTCTGAAGCAATAAGTCCAGACGGAGAGAATCTCCTCAACGTTGGCAATCTCTAAACCATCATGCATTTTTAAGTGTAATCTTTCTTGTTTTGTTCAGTACCGTTGTATGTAAAACTTGTTTGTTTTTTAACAATAATAATGATGCATTGGGTATGTTTGTCTTGAAAAAATTCATTCGTTTTCGCTCTCTATATGTTTTTTTTGCTTGTGATACCTAACTCTTGTTAAACAAAGCACGATAACTCCGAAGCGAGGATGATGAACATATAATACCCAGAACCTCAAACGATATTCTTTTGAATAAAACCATGTTGATGATGTACAAGCATTATTTCAAATCCTTAAACACTGGAGATATAAGGAAGTGAAATCATCGTTAACCCCTTTGAGCCTTGAAGTAGGAGTTTCTTTTTTGTTCAGAAAAACCCTCATTCTTTAAACTCAGGGGCAAGGTAGTGTTCAGTTAATTTGATCGAGAATTCAAATTTCAAAAAGAGTATTCTATCTGAGGATCATTACACTTTATCCCTCGCATCAGGAGGTCGAAAAAATCAAAACCAAAATGGTTATATCCCTCACATTAGGAGGTCGAGAAAGACGTGAAACCAAAATGGTTATACCCTCGTCAAGAGAGAAGTGAAGCAGTCACTACCATTCTACCAAGTCAAAAAGACTCAGGATCACATGACTTGTTCAAAAAGAAAAGAATGAACAAAAAAGAAAAGAAAAAGAAAGCCCGCTAAGTCTAAAATTTGAAAACAAGTGACTTAGGCAAAATTAGAGCATCCCGCTGGACTTCAAAATCAAAATTCAAAACGATTTGTCCAGACAAAAGTTAGGAAAAGCAGAAAAGCAAATCGAAAGCAAAACAAGGATCAAAAAATAAAAGATCCTCATCAAAAGAACAAAGTCGTATGATCAGACACAAAAACCAAAAGATAAGTGAATACCATGTCCAAAAACCTCGTTGATTCCTCAATCACCTCAAACTCCTCTTGAAAGATGGGTGCTTGCATCGAGTTAACTGAATTTAGGACTGCAGAACATCATGGAGAATGGGTGGGTACAAATAAACTTTGAGCCTTAAATTCTTTTTTCTAAAACCGTGAACTCGGCCACGTTACAACCCTGAAAAGTCCTAACTGAAGCATGGGTTAATTTAAAAGTATACTGTAAACGAGAGTACGGAAAACTGACTCCTAGAAGATGTGCTAAAGCGTTGAGTTGATATCACACCACCTTGTCAAAAAACAAAAATCGATGTTACGACATCATTTCATAAAAGTTTTTTTAAACTTCTAAACAAACATGAACTTTGCATTAGAATTATATTTCTCATTATAAACATTCGTTGTATATGAACAAGTGTTTGACAGCAAGGAAGTTTCCATAATAAACTTCAGATGAGAGCTCAATCGTCTCGATGGACAAGTTGTTTGATTATACACAAAATTCTGCAAGTTTTGTAGAATTTTAACTTTAGAGAAATTAAAAAACATTTAACGTTGAAAAAATCATTTTTTGTAAAAAAAAAAAAATATCAATTTATAAGGACGAGAAACTTTTAAAATATATTTTTTATTTTACAAACATATTGAGAATTTGTTAAAAATCTGTGATTACAGTTACGATGATTGAAGACAGGGTTCTTTAAAGTAATTTTATAGAAATGTTAGATTTTAAATAGAGAGAATACATACGTAATAATGATGATATATTTTAATATGGATGGATCGTTTGATTTATAGGTGAATATAATCTAACATATATTAAGTGCAAAGTCTATAAAAGCAGAATTTTTTTTTAAATTACATTTGTTATGATTTTTTATACAATATATTATTCATTCTAGTTCTAGAATTTCTGAAATTATAAAATAAGTATCCCACTTAAATCATGGCAAATGTCTTTTCATGGGATCAACAATATTCTCAACTTTTTATTAATACTAGTAAGTTATTCTAGCCATAAACCTTAATCTCTAGAGTTAATTTTTCCATATAATTAAGATTATGCGCCGCAAGCAGGTTTTACTTTAGGGTGTCTTTTTGAGGATAAATTCTTTGTCTCATGTCATATGCTAATTTCCTTCGGTAAAGAATTTATCCCTTATTTATATATATATATATATATATATATATATATATATATATATATATATATATATATATATATATATATATATATATATATATATATATATATATATATATATATATATATATATATATATATATATTCCTTACTGTACATTTTATGTATCAGTTTAACATAGACAAAATATGTTAATGCATCTTCGTCCTCCTACCATAAACTTTTTATTTATTTTATTATTAAAAATGATAACTCATTTTTAAGAAATTCGTAACAAAAATAATAAAAAAAAACAAATGTAAATAAAAATTATAATTGATAAAAATAACACCAGAATTTAATTTTAATCGTGCAGCTTATAAGCATTTTATCGGAGACTTTCATGAGACTGGCTCAGAAGAAGTTTCTGACCAAGAGCATATTCCTTTCTTAATCTTCTGGCTATTTCGCTATGTCTTTGGTTCTAGCTCTTTGTAGGTGGTCAAAAAATTTATAATTTTGGCCACACAAATTCATGAAGGGCGAAGAATTAATCTCACCAAGCTAATTTTGGGCTCTCTCTATAAAGCTCTTAGGGTTGCTTCTTCTGATTTTAAAACCATCACCGACCCTGAATATAACTTCTTAATCCCATGACATATGTGGCTTCTTCAATTATGGCTTAATGCCACGTTTGAATCCTTTTAGAAGTCAAAAATCCCTTCTACCTTAGTGCAATAGATTGAAGGAAGATGGGTCGAAGCCAATAGGATGATAGTTTGTTGACTGCATGCACATTTAAGAAGTGTCTCATCATGTTTGCAGAACGCGATATTTTCGAACCATCCATGTAGGGATGAAAATGGACAGGATTTAGGTACAGTGTTATAGTACTCATCCATCCCCATATTAGAGGTCGGAAAAAATCTCCGCACCCGAGCTTATACCAGCTTGGGTACCAATGTAAACACTCTTACTTGTGTCCTCTGGGAATGTATCTTATCTGTAACTCGTTTTTTTAATAAAAAAATATATCAAGTATAAAATATCTTATTATTTTATGTTTTTAACAACATTAATTAAAAAGTTTTAAAAAATTTATTGTTGAATTATGAAATAAAATAACACGTATACTAAATATTTAAAGGTTTTACTTTGATGTATTTTTAAAAATTGAAAGAAATTTATTTTTATAATATATATATATATATATATATATATATATATATATATGTATATATATCAAAAATATATAAAATATATATTGTGCGGGGTATGGGGCGAGTGGGTACTAAGGTATCCATACCCACATACATCCATACCTCATAGCGCTTAGTTTAGTGAGTAATTACCTGAGCTCGTGCTCGTACCCATTTTTGTGGGTTTTTATCCTACCAGTTGTGAGTATTTTTTAGGGTATCCACTGGGAATGGGTCAAATTGCCATACCTACATCCATGGCTCCCTTCGTCAGTTGTAGTTATTGTCCCGACTGGTTTAAGAGAGAGATTCCTCATCTTTCTCCTGAATATCATGATGAGGCTCTTAACATTTAGTCAGCTTTCCTCCGACCAATTGTTTTGTATATTAGGATTACATTGGGGGACAAAGGTTTGGGCCTTATCAGCTATCACTCTAACTTGGAAGCTCGACAATTTGGCTTTTGCCAATTTCTACCCAAGTCTTTCTTTCTTCATAAATCTGAAGTCATCTCAGCCATCACCCTTTATATAGATGAAGAATACCACGCACAATTGGATTTTCTCACTATAGACACCATCACTTTGACTCCTTTTAATTTTCAAGTTAGATATCTCTCCACACAAGAATTCGAATAATGGTGGTTGAAATATCATCATGCTCATTCTGTGGAATCTTCGATTATCTTGTAGCTTATGAGAAATGCTTTTTCAGCTGTGTCGACTCGTTTCAAGAAAAGTACATGTACACATATTAAAGAAATTCAGGCTTTCTAACATTACTTTGTGGTTCTATATAATCCTTGTGATATTCATCGAACTGTCTATAATGTGTCTCTTACTTTAAAACTAAAAATTACTGAAAAACTTCCAACTTTGAAAATTCCCCCTTATATAACTGATAGGTATTATTTTGCTTTAAAGTTTTATTTTTCTAAATTCCTATCATTGCCTACATGTGAACTTGGCTTGGGTGTTTACCCACCATTTCCAGAATGGCTCCCTTGTGGGTCACTACTCACTATTAAATTTAGATAATGCACAAAAAAACATGCCATAGAGTAATCTCGACTAAATATCATATGGATACTTATAGACACTATCTTCATGTAAACATTAAACACGCCTAAGTCTTATTGCCCATCTTAACAGGTGACGTACAAGATTCTTGGGAAGTCCTGATTTTCCATCAAGTCCATTACTTACTCATGTTGATTATTTGCATCTGCACATTTTACCTCCCTGGAGTCAAAGAAAAAGCCAATAGAAGTGCATGTAGAAGTTGATGAGTTTGATCCTGCACAGGAGCCCAAACAGGTACTCTAACACTCCGAATTCTAGATTAATTATTTATTTAATTAATTTAGCATGAATATATGAGTCTTTGTGAAGTATTTATAATATATATATATATATATATATATATATATATATATATATATATATATATATATATATATATATATATGTTTTAGTGTTTTTATGTGAGTACTTATGATGATTCATGATGTTTTGATGAATATGATGGTTATGTGATGTTTATGTAAGTTATTGTGAAGCATTTGATATTGTGAAGTAGTTGAATATGTGATGTTATGTTGAGTCCTTATGATGGTTTGTAATGATCTGTGATGTTTGAGAGTATGATAATTTATGTGATGTTTTGATGATCCATGTATGTTGTGGTGATTTGTGTGATGCTTAGGTATGTTGAGGGACTTTGAAGTATTTTAGAATAATTTATAATAATTAGAATAATAAGTGGAATCATTTTAATTATAAAAATAAGAGTTATATTGGTGTTAGAGATGATAAGGGCAAGGTAGTCAATTCAAGGGGCTAAGTGAGGGCAAAAAGAGGAAAGCCATAGTAGGGGTCCTAGGTTTAAACTAGGAAAAAGAGTTTAGTTGTCTCATTCTGTGCAATCATAAGAATTGGGATAAACACTGTGAAGAGAAGGCTAGGGCACAAAGAAGCAAGAGGAACCTTGGATTTCGGTAGAACGCGAAGAGAAGTCGGATTCAACTATGAATTAAGGGAAAGGTAGTTTATCATTGTTATTATAATTGATTCAAGGCTTGGATAATTGTAGGATTATTGGGGTTTTTGTGTAGTTTTGATAATAAGATGAATATGATGATTTGATGTAGTAATTACTTCCAATTGATGCATAGGATGCATGATGAATTGAGTTGTTGTATGAAGTAAACATGAGGAATTATGGTGATTTTGATGTGTTATTGTGTTGGATTTGAGTAGAATAAGGGTTGCCTAAGTGCATAAAATTGCAGCAAGGAAGAAACCAAACAACAATTTTTTTTCACAAAACAGCGATAGGTCGACCTAAGGAATAGGTAGGTCGACCTAAAAAAAACAGAGGGAGACAGACTCCACAACTGTGACCTATGCATCGACCTGGGTAGAGCTTTGTGTCGACTCATGCACTAGCGAGAGGTCGACCTAAATAGTCTAGAGTGACATCCATTTTTGACAAATTTTTCTAAGGCTATAACTTGAGTTTCTAGACACCGATTGATTCGTTGTTCGAAGCGTTGGAAAGCTAATGCAATGAACTATTCCCAAGTAGAGTAAAATTATTCATAGGATGTAGTTTTCTAGTGCTTTTATTATGATTAAGTGATGAGACTATGTAGTGATAACATAGTAAGTATGCTTTTTGCTATGAATTGACGTAACCAAGTCATTATATAACTTGATGTGTGTGTTTCCTTATGATAAAATGATGTTATTGTGATGATGATGTGTGTTTTCCTTATGACGAGATGATGATACCATGTGGTGATATACCAATAGGTGATGCTTTCCTATTATGAATTGATTTAACTATGTCTTGTCGTGACTTGACGTATGTCCTATGATAAATTGATGTTGTTGCAATGATGATGTGTGTATTATGAAGGAGATAATGATGTATGATGAATATGATGAATGATGATGCGTTTTGACTAGCAGTGGTCGTATTTATGTATTGTTGTGCATCACACATTCATAGCATATGTAAGGACTTTTGTCCAGTGAAGTTTGCAAAATATTTATCCAATAATGTTAGGACGCTTTGGTCCAGTCATGGCCTCAATCCCATAGTGTGGATTGAGTGCACTAGTGATGTGCTCCGGTTCCAAGTGAGAATCGATCCAATTGGTGGGGATTTTTGGAGATAACGATGACTAAGTCATCAGCGAAGTTTTGGTACCACATGCATGAGTCTTATGAAGTTGCATTTCATTATTTGTGGCATTGCACAATACTTGAATTAAGTGATTTCTTTGAATGATTCTTGGACTATGATGTTTTGTATGTTTTAAGTGATGTATTTGATTGATTATCGGGTTATGATGTTTTGACGTGAAGAACTTGTGATTGTTGTTATGATATAGAATGCAATAAATGATGTTATGTTATTGTTTCCTTGATATAACTATTATGCCTAATCCTTATGTATTTTATAATGATTGTGATTTACTCACCCTTTCTGCTTGGAAATGTTGTCTAGATACATGGGTAACTTTCAGACGATCAAGATTAGTGCAGGAAGCTTACAAGATAGCTCTAGAGCTTTTTTATTTGCTTTTCGTAGAATAAAGGGAGTCTTTCTCTGATATGTAACATCAGGGTTGGGATCAATTGATTGTGAATCTTGTGTCGCTTTGTTATTATGAGATTTTGTATTGCCTTCATGACTTTTATCTTGTTTTTGAATCGTGAAGTTATAACATGAAGTATGACAATTTTGTTGAAGTTTGAACTATCTTTCATGGTATTTGAAATATTTTATAAAGAAGTTTTGAGACTCATCTATTCCGCTGTGAAGTTTGAAATAGTTTGATTGGAAATACCAAAGATATTATTTATGTTTTCAAGTGTTTTGTAATCCGTGTTACGGGGCATGTTTAATTGTTATATGATTTTCTATGAAGACGTGATGCCCTTCCATGGATTTTAAATGGTTTTATTTTAAATTGTTTTATTTTTTATTAAGTTATTGAAAATATCGTTGATCGCTGCATTGCACTGCTTCATTCAAAGTCACCATTGCATTTTCTTTAGCATCTAACTAGTTTGCATAAAATTGTCGTCGGTTACACTTTGGTTCTGTAGTATTTTTCAAACTGTTGTTGTTGTCTTGCAACATGTTGATGCTGCTTTCTCGTTATGTGATCATGACCAAAATTGTGCTCATTATCAAACTCTTGTCTCTCAATTCTAGCTTCATCTTCTTGAGGTTCTTTCTTGTTGATATTGCACTCTCTTGTAAAGTGACCAAGCTTTTAACAATTATAGCACTGCATACTACTCTTGTTAATCTTCCTTATACCACCTCTATCTCTTGCATAGTCACCTCTAGAATTGTTGATCTAGCAACTATATCGTCACTATTTTCATCCTTTTGAAATGTTGAATTCTTGAAACTTTAGGACTCTCTTTCACCAAAATTCTGAAGGTTCCTTCTATCTTTACCCATGGGAAACTTTCCCCCGTCTACTTGTCTCTTTCTTTGAAATGCATTTGCAAAGCGATCTCCTCCTTTGCCTTATTAACATTTATTTTCTACATTCTCTGCTCACGTGCCTCAAGAAAGCTTTGCAGCTCCTCTTTGCTCATTGTCGCAAGATCTTTCGATTCCTCAATCACTACGATTGATCGGTAAAATAGGACTGTGTATCAGTATAGAGCTTAATTCGTGGTTCAATTAAAAAAAATTATATTGAGGTTTTGTTTGGATATTGGTAATAAGGAATATGTAGAATAGAGCAAAATATAAAAGTGGCTTTTTAACAGATATGAAGAACATGCTAGGATACAGTGTATAATTTTCCCTATAACAACCTTGAATATAGATTTCTTCAACAAGTTCAAAATACTAATTACCAAATCTTTAGGTTATTTTCCCCTAATTCCTCAACGGGAAAACCTTTAAACATTCAATCCTAATCCCAATGTCCTTCGAGAATAGTGATGAACTCAAGCATTTGTTTTATCAAGAATTAACCGGTAACTATAGGGTATCCCTATTCTTAGGTGATATCTACTATAGTATAATCGTACAAAAACCCTAACAACCGCGGTCCAGCTTATTGTTAACCGTATATCAATCTTCGTTGGTCCGACAAAGAAAGCTTTATAAACCTTGTACGATCAAATTGAATATGAAAAGATTAAATTAGACAAATCTGAGTTCAAAGTTGTTTACAGAATCAAATCAGAGATACCCCCTAGCATTGGGGGGATTAGCTACTCATATTGTTCAAAGAAAACAAAATATAAAATAGAGACATTACAAGAATTGAGATGAAAGTTGATCTGCCATCGCTTCCGTTCATAAAAACCTCCTTCTCTCCCAAACCCTTATTTTCTCCAATCTTCAATCGTGTATTCTCCTTTCACCCAAAAAATCCCTAATTTTTCTTCAAAACTCATTTAAATAGCACACGTTCACTTAGGTCTGTTGGAAATACCAAAAACACCCTCGCAGGCCAACTACAGAGCAAAATACCATAATTTATGGAAATTAGCGTCGTAACCCAACACGGGCCGTGTCAGGCAACACGGGCACTCGTGTTGGATCTCTGCCAAATTATTCTCTTTTCTCTAGTCGCAGGACGTGCAACGCGACCCGTGTCGGCTGACACGCCGCCCGTGTTGCACCACTGACTTCTCACAATTCTGCACTCGTCCAAGCCTTCTTCCTGACATGGCCCGTGTCAGGTGACACGACCACCCGTGTAAGGCCTCGCGAAGCGTGATTTTTCCACTTCTTCCGAAACTCTGAATATTGCACTTTTCTGTACTGACTTGTCTCGAGTTATTCATTTGAGCCTAAATATAGTAAAACACACAACCAACACATAAAATGAAGAAGAATGCAATAAAAAGCTTAACAATATAAATCAAAGATAACTAAAATCAACGGTAAATAATTGAGTAAAAACCACTGATCAACGACTATGTTGTCAAATCTTTCTATCAAAGAACGCAAGATTTTTGCGACAACATATTGCTCCGTAATCATTTCTCCACATGTTTTTACTTGGTTCACCAACAGAGTAATTATCGTCGTGAAATTGTTAATGATCTCTTTCTCTTCCATTTAAATTAAATCGAGCTGACGTTTGTGAGTTTGAAACCTCACAATCTTTGCCTAACCAACCCTGTGTATGCCTTCTTTGAGATTTTCCACACTTGCTTCAATAGTTCACAATCATCAACTTTCTTAAAATTATTTGTATCAACGTATTGATGGATTAAAAACATCGCCTTAAGATCTTTCTTCTTTTCTTCCTTATGCGACGCTCTTTGTTCTTGAGTAGCACTTTCAACAAGAGGATTCACACAGTTCTTGATCACATCAAGAACGTCTTGATAGCCAAACAAAATCTTCATTTGTTTGCATCGTTTGTCATAATTTTTCGCATCAAGGAAGGGTAAGTTTGTAGGTATTTTTTCAATAGAAGCAGAATTCATGTTTGCACACTAGGTGTTTGATGGATCGAATCAGACTCTTGATGGTAACTGTTAGAACTTGAAACCACCAGGTTGGTGAATAATTGAGTGTGGAAAGGGAGACAGTGAGATAGAATTAGAGTAAAATTGAGGGTGAAAAATATACAATCTATTTATTCATAAGATACCCCAAGAGTATTTATACAATTACATGATGAGATACAATTATCAAACAAATAAAACTGAAAACTTCCAAGTGTAATTGGTTGACATATTATGTCAACTGGTTGCACTTTGCTACTGACTTCAATTTTTAACTAAAAAGTTCCCAATATAATATGTCAACTGATTGTAGTTTGTTACTGTAAATTTTGTTTGACAATTTAAAAGGGGTGTAACATAACACAAATATAGTGTTGCTAGACTGTTTTAACTTCAAAACTTTGTAATTAATAGTTCATTTGCACAATTTTATAGAGTATCTCAAGTAGGGGTGTTCAAAATCGAACCGGCCCAATAAAAAACCGCTAAGCAAACCAATCTGAAACTGCAAAAATCTGCATTTAGTTCGAATGTGTTTGAGTCCTTATTTTACAAAATCGCGCAGTTTAATTTGATTTGGGAATTGTATTTTACAAACCGAACCAAACCGCATTATGTTACAACTCAAACTTCACTTAACCCACATTCAACCCAAACTCAAACCTATTATGTCTTAGCCTTACGAATACAAATGATTTTCTCTTCTTCACACTTAAAGATTTCAATTTAAGCCTTTTCAAATCTCACCTAGCGGCATTGCACCTTCTTTTCATATTCTTTGCTATGTATATCTCGCATCTTCTTCTCTAGTCTTTTATCTCTTATGTTCTTTCTTTTTCATCTTATTTTTATTTTATTGCTCTTTCTTCCAAATACGTTTTTAATGCACATCTTCTTCTCTAATATCTCCTCTCTTCGGCTCTTTCTTTTTCACCTTCTCTAATCTTTCATCTCCTTTATTTTTTTCTATTTCATTATCTCCTTTATTTTTTCTATTTCATTATAATGTTCTGTATAATGTTTTATGCTACTCTTTTATGCTATGTTGTCATCCATATATGTATGTATGACTCAATAATTTTTTTTTAGAAAATCGAATCCACTCAAACTGCATTGGTTTTATTTGATTTGATTCGATTTTATTTCTAAAAATCAACTGAACCAAATCGAACCACGCATTTTTTCTCTTGCGGTTCGGATGACATCAAAACTGTCCAAAACGTACCGCAAACACCCCTAATCTCCTAATCTCGATCTGTCTCAAAAATATTATCCTCATATGCAGCAAAATATAACTAAGCCTCTCCTTCCTTCAATGATATAATCTCTTTAATATTTAAGTGGTCACATATACTCTCTTGTAATGAGTGTAAAAAGTGGAATGTTTTAGGTGGGTGAAAGAGAATCAGAATCTGGCTTCTGTGTTTTACTAGAATCTCATATTTTTTTCTCCCCCACTTATCAATATCTTCTATGTTGATAAGAGTTCCACCATGGACTATGATAAGAATTCCCCTTGCAAGATATTTAACAACCTAGTTGGTCCCTGTAAACTTTGTATCATCCAGACTAGTGCAAAAGCATTCATTACCAACATGGTGTGATTATAGATATTAATGCAAAATATCTCAATATAGTGTTACATCATAATATTACTTCCTACAATATCTATACAAATATCTGTGGTTATAGACACTTCCAACACTGTTACTCTATAGTAACGAAAAAGTAAAACATAAAATTAGAATCTTGCCAAATTGAAGTGCTTTCATGTGCAATTTTATACCAGAAACACTGTCTCTCTGTCAGCATTTCCTACTTAGAAAACCAAAGAAGATCTAATAACATTGAAAGGGATATGCATTATACGCTTAGAGACAAAGATTCTTGTTCGCAAAACCTGGAAAACGAATGGACCAAACAATAATAATTGGGCCACTGCCCACCAGCATAAACATGATACTAACAACACTAGCCAAACCAACTATGCAACACTATGAACCTTTTGAGAGGATATATGTATTCTGTTACTGTTACATTACATCCTTTTTTCGAATGTGTTTGTGTTTTACTGTTACATCCTTGATTCCTTGTTTTGATTTACTCGTCAGCCAATAATTATAGCCAAAACTAGAGGAACATGGACCTCTAGAAAATATTTGATTATTTAAACTTCATTTTTGTTTACAGTTAGAAAGAATAAATTTTTTTGTAAAGAATTGATCTAACCTGAGCTACATACCACAATATGTAACTTCTTACTAAGAAGTTTAACACTATGACTCAGAGCAAAAGAAAAGATTGTATATAATAGCACAAATGAAAGATAACCAAAAGAAAGCTTAGTTACTACTGGTTTCACCCGAATTTGAAAGCCTCAAACCGCTTGAATGGCGTTGTTTTTGCCACTGTTTAGATCAGAGCCACCAACCGGAGTATTTGCGTGGAATGCTGATTGTCTTGAGGGCTCTCCTAACAAATTCAAGGAAAGAGGGGGAGGCTCTCTATCACGCACTTGTGTTTCCCCGATGCTCAAATGAGACATCCCCACGAGTTCATCAACGTTGACGGGTTCCTTAGGAATGACCGGTATCGGCTTGAGAACCTGATGATGACTATGATGAGATGTCTCTCCACCGTTGGATACTTCAAAGGGAGCTCCAATTGCCGGCCACATGGAAAATGAGACGGGTATATAAGATGGAAAGAATCCGTGAGTCATTGGTGTCAATCTATTCGATCCCATAGGATTTTCGTTGCCCTCTTCAACGTTTTCTTCAGATGTAGTTTCCATTGGTTCATATTCTGACTTGAGAGAGAGATTTAGTGACGGATGTGATTTTCCATTGCAAGGTTGTGAGTTCTCAGAAGGTGGAAGTAGTACTTGTTCTTCTGGCATTGAAGTTGAATCTGGATACTGACATGATTTTTGAAAAATGAAAAAGTTAGCTAGAGAGGAAAAAAACACACCAAGGTGTTTTCTCAAAACCACGTGCTATTGAAAAAAACATATTATGGTATGAAGCACGGACAACCAAACACGGCAATGACACAGACACTAGTAATAATTTGAAAAAATTACTAAGATTGCTCAAAATAAGATATAATGAATGAAGACTAACCATATCAGGAGCCATGTCGAAAAGACTCGTACGTCTCTTTCTCCTGGTAGCATTACTCTGACGGATGAAGTACTTTTGTGCATGACTTGCTACTTGAGTAGGGGTCCTTGACACAACATAATTACGTGCTATCCCACGCCAGTCTCCTTTGCCTAGTTTATGGAGTCCAACCAAGAACATCCGGTGTTCTTCTTCAGTCCATGGAACACCTAAAACACACAAAACCGCATATTGAATGAAGTAATCCAATCATCAAGACAAAAGATAATTCACAGTTACAAGCACAATTTTCTGTAGCACTTAGCCCTTAATATTTCTATTGAAGTAACAAAGTAAAGGGTATAATTAACATCCAAGGTTATGATTCAGCCAGAGACAACCGCATTAACATGAAGTATCAGCTGCTAAGCTGATCATAATCAGCAATCATATGTCATGCTAATTTACCGCAAATTAAAACAAAGAAACTTAATAACACCCATGATTCCTTCTAATCACACTCTATAATTTTATCCTCCTAACAACATATTTTACATTTGCAAGATATTGAGTATGTTTACTTCTCTATTTAATAATTTATGTACTTATCATTAAATATTGCTCAAAAAACTTGAAAACATTTGAAAAAGTTTTTTTATCGGTAGAGGAAATGGTAATAACCACTATTAACTACGGATCGCAAAACACCATATCCGTTTTGCCTGCATTTTTTCGCAGGACGGACCAAGGTTTTAGGTCCCGCCATTTTTTAGCGGGATTTTGCAGACGTGAGCATTAACATAATTCTTTTCAATTATTTTACACTTTAAATGTACAATGTTGTGGCCTGTCCGCCTCATTTTTCCGGGGCGGGCCAAAATGTTAGGTCCGCGCCCTATGCAATACATGTTTGTCACTCCTATTATTAACTATAACACACATCAGTGGAACTCTGGTGTACTCTAGTGTTCGCGTCCAATCTAACAATATCGACTTTTTTCGGTTGAGCTAATGGACGAAACTTTTGAAAAATTTACATGCACAATTGTTGTCAAGCATAAATTACCAACTAGAATTTAGAACATTCCCTTGTTCTCCTACTATTAATTCAACCTCTACGAGCTCCAATCAAACAAAATTAACATTAAATGTTCCGTATCTATTCAAACTACTCATGAATATTAAATACATTAAATGCCTCATTGCGTGACCAATCAAACAAAATGAGTTCATAAAACATCATCATGGAAACAGTTCATTTTTTTTTCAAATTTATTTTAAATCATAATATATATATACATTTATGAATGCTTTGCGTACAAACAATAAAAACAACAGATAGAAAATCAATTCTAACACGCTTAAAATGTGTGGTTTTAATTAAAAAAGGATTAAACGCAAATAATCATGTTTAAGGTAAAAAATAAATAGAAAATAAAATAAAAAGAAAGAGAAAAAGAAAAAACCTTTCTTTCTGTCGCTGCGGCGGATAGCGAAGCTGGAAACATTAGCAGGATCATCAGACAAATAACCTTCCGGTTCATTGGGCGGGTCAGAACACGGTGAACCGGGGTTAACAATCGAACCGGGATGAACCGAAGAAGGAGAAGAACAATGATGATGATTCGCAAGCGTTAAATTCCCCATACTCGCACTCTTTTTAATAATCGATCCATCCGTCAATCTAACACCAAAAAGCCTAACCCCGCCGCCGCCGCTACCTCCGCCTCTCGACGGACATGTCCGAGAGTTATGACCGTTGTTACTGCAGTGAGAGCACCGCCGAGTCATACCGATTCACCGCCACCTGACTCGGTGTAATGAAGAAGAAATCAACAACAATAGCAAGAACAATGAATGCTATATTTTGAATGATATAGAATCAATATTTGATAGATAGAAGAAAAATTAGAGATATAAAGAATGCATGCGTTTTGGTTAATTAAGGAAAATGAAGTTGGATAATTCTGGATTATTTTTGTTAAACCTGAGGTTATATCTGGAATTCTAACTTAACGTCTTAAATGGGAGTATAATAGTAGAACGCGGTGGATCGTTCATACTTTTAATAAAATCCCAATTTTACCCTTTTCGTGATGAATTAATCGATTTTGGAAAATAAGTAATTATAGCGTGTAAATGAGAGAGAGTTGGTCAAACTCAAAATGGATTAGCTTGGTGAGTGTTTGATTATTTAAGGAAAAGAATGGTTGGAGGAGGCAATTTTTTTATCTTTTTATCGTGTAAACAAACATGGATATGGAAAAAGAGGTTTTGATTTTTTGTTTTTTTTGCTATATACTTTGAAAATCTAGTTATTTGAAGAAATATTTGTGGAGATTAAATTGGAATTAGAAATCTAGAAATGGCCAATGGATGTTGTTGGGGGATGAGAAATAATAGGTCACGTGGAGAGGTTAGCTGCTTTACGTGGAGGTTAAGATATTATATGTCATGTATCTATTTATTCACCTAATAATATGATCCATAAAGAAAGGAATGTTTTTTATTTTACTAGATCCTTTCTTTTTCTTTTTTTTCTTCTTGCAAATTTACTAAATTTTGCTTACAAAACTAATAAATAGTAGAGTAAATTATCAAATTATCATCTCCTCTTTTCAAGATGGGTCTTGCTAACTAGTGCCCTCAAGGCAATGGTTAAGTATTCTAAAAAAAAATATTTTATATAAAATTTAACATTTCAATTTTTAAAACATTAAATACGCAGATTATCGAGATAAATTTATTATTTTGGAATGCTTAATCATTGCCCTAAGGGCACTGGTTAGCATTTCTCTTAAAAGATACTCTCCCATATCTTTAATATGAGAAAAAATTATTTTGATGAATACTCCCTCCGTCCCAAATTATAAGAGAAAAAAGTCATTTTTCTTGTCTCAAAATATAAGAGAAAAAAATTAATTTTTATCTTTTCAAGGTGAAATTAAATGCAAATTGCATTTAATTTATTTTCACTCTAACTTTTTCTATAACCAACCACCAATTAGAATTGTTTTTACATCATCCCAAGACAATCATTATAAGAAAACTACAAAAAATCATCATCCAAATTATTGTGTTTTTACTTTTTCTTAATAAGTGTGTTTTTTATTTTTTCACATATATTTTGGGACGGGGGAGTATATACTAATTATTTAATAAATTTAAAAAATAATTTTTTACTTATATTAAGGTTATGTGATTGTTCCTGCAGATAACCTCCCTGAAGCGGGTAGGAATTCGAACCCCCGACACTTTGGTACGTGCTTTAATCCTCTGAGCTACAAGCCTCGCTCTGTCTCTACTAGATTTGTTCATCGAAATACCATATAATAAACCTTTCCTTTCCCCCAGCTATTTTTAGTTAAGAAGATGTAAAAGCGCCTCTCTCCTTATAAGAATAAGGATTGTTCGTTATGAGGTGTGAAGTGGAAGAGATTTGATAATTGGGGTTTATAATAAGACGACACTTTCATTAGAGAATCAAAATGAAAAGTGTTAATCTTTTTAACATCCTGGCGCCGAGCTATTTTTTCACAAGGCCTCCCCTATAGTATCATCACTGCAGTAGAGTTTAACCACCAAGTTCGGGATGGATTGTTGTGGTTTCTCTACGCCTAGGACACCAGAATATTGAACCATAAATGAAATAAGGACATGAGAGAAAAGCATATTGACTTTTCATTATGAGTGTGAGGTACTAATTCTTGACTAGAGAGGACACCAAAGACCTCTTCCCTTCCATCCCTATCTATTCAAGGAATGGGAGTCATAGAGAAGTTTATGTATTTCTCGTTTTTCGGATCCCTTTCTCCTACGCCGAGGTCTCTCTTTTATAGTCTTCCTTGTGAGACAATGGTAGCTAATGTCATAAAATCGTGTTCACGTGACAGTTATTACATATGAGACATGTTCTAAATGTCCATCAATGTATGTCTGAGGGTCAGTTACTTCGTGGGCTAGTTTTGTGGGCTAACACGGTTGGGCGACTTGACTGTCCTTTAGCGGGCTAGCTCTGCTGGGTGACCTGCCTGTGAGCTAGCTCTGCTGGGCGACTTGGTTGTCCCTTCGCGGGCTAGCTCTGCTGGCCGACTTGCATGTGGGCTAGGTAGGCATGACCTACTTTTATTTTCCAGATGTACAAAGCCTCTCAAACGTGTGGCTTGAATGGTCAAAGCATTTAAGGTATTACTGTCTTAGTTGATAATCTAGATTATTATTTTTTGGACGTACATAGTCCCCCAAACGCGAGGTCTAGAGGGTCGAAGTGCTTAAGTTATTAGCATTTTAGTTGATATTCAGATTATTATCTTTCGGATGTGCATAAACCCCCAAACGCGAAGTCTGAAAGGTCGAAGCGCTTAAAATATTGACGCTTTAATTGATAATCTATAATGTTATTTTTTGTGTGCAGTGGTAGTGCATGAGAAATAATTAATTTGTTATTATATAAATTATTTTAATATATATTTGAAAATCAACTAAAAAATAATCATATCAATGCAATTTCATCTTGACAATCATATGATATATATTGATTATCTACTAAACAATAATTTTAATGGTGTAAGAGCTAAAGTTACATCCACTAAGATAATAATCAAAAGTGACCTAAAATAATATAATAGCACAAATTAATAATATAAACTTGCAAATTAGAGAAATTGTCGTGTAGAAGACCTTGCTTCAATTTCTTTATGAGAAAATAGTATGGTTTGTATTATAAAGAAGAAAGAAAATAAACAAACCATTGATCTATAAACTTAAAATTAGAAGTCATGGTGAGGAAAAAACAAATTCGCAACTTTGATTCTAAGTTATGAGTAGTGCAAGCAAGGAGAGGTCTGAGGCAAGGTGACCCCATATCTCCATTGCTCTTTGTGCTGATTATGGAGTACCTCCATAGGGTACTGCAAACTCTTTCCCTCAGTCCTGGTTTTAAGTTCCACCCAAAGTGTGCCAAACTAAAAATTACAAATCTGTGCTTTGCTGATGATTTGTTGTTGTTTGCAAGGGGTGATGGCAACTCTGTGAAGCTCATGATGTCTAAATTCAGAGATTTCTCGGCTACTACAGGTCTGTATGCTAGTCCCTCCAAGTGTAAAGTGTACTTGGGGGGAACAACTATGGAGGAACAGACCCAGATTCAGATGGAGACTGGTTTTGTGATGGGGAGCTTGCCTTTTAAGTACCTAGGGGTGCCTTTAGCAAGCAAAAAGCTCACTGTTAACATATGTCAGCCTCTGATTGATAGGATGGTGGGAAGACTGAAGCATTGGAGTACCAGGCTACTCTCTTATGCAGGGAGACTCCAACTAATCAGGAGTGTGCTGTTTGCAATTGCTAACTTCTGGATGCAAATTTTTCCCCTCCCCAAGAAAGTCATAAAACATATAGAGAGCTTGTGCAGGAGTTTTCTATGGACTGGCAAGGAGAATATTTCTAGAAAAGCACTTGTCTCATGGGAACACACTTGTGAACCCCTTTCTGCAGGAGGTCTAAACCTTATGAACCTTGTTGTTTGGAATAGAACCACTATGTGCAAAATGCTTTGGAACATTGCTGACAAAAAAGATATACTTTGGATACGATGGATCCACCTCTTCTACCTCAAGGGCTCTGCTGTTACTTCTTTCCAGCCCAAGGGTGACTGCTCCTGGATTGTAAAAGCTATTTTTAAGTATAGGGATCTGGTGGTGAATTCAAATGTGTGGACTGAGTTCGAGACTACAGGGAAGTTTGAGATTAATAAACTGTATCAGTGGCTCAGGGGTGAGAAACCTAGGGTTTTTTGGAAGAATATCATGTTTGCTAATAGGGCTAGGCCTAGATCTCTGTTCACTATATGGCTGGCTTGTCAGCAACATCTACCTACGAAGGATAGACTCAACAAGATTGGGATTATAACAGATGGCAAGTGTGTATATTGTGGGATGGATGAAGACTGCAATCACCTATTTTTTCAGTGTAACAAAACCAGGGATGTTTGGATGCAGGTGCTAAGGTGGATGCAGATTGATCATGATCCTGAGGATTGGCATGCGGAGCTGCCTTGGATTTGCAATCAACTTAAAGGCAAGAGTAATAGAGCTAGACTTATGAAAGTTGCGGTAACTGAAAGTGTTTACTGCATTTGGCAACAAAGAAACAGATGCATCTTCCATGGAGAGAATGTGGATAGTTTGAATAGCACGCATATTATTGAAATTATTAGAGTTCGCATTGAAAATGATAGGAAGCTAAGCATGTACTGTAATGTCTTGTAGGCATGTAGTTAGCTGTGATCTTTGTAGTCAATTTAGCTAACCTGGATCCTATGGATCGGTCTTGTACCTCATTGTTTTTGGAATGAATAAATTCATTAATTTGCTCCAAAAAAAAAAAGTAAAAATAAATAAATAAGTAGAATTTAGTTGAATATGCAAAATCTCTTCCAATGGGTGTTTAGAGTAGTGTTGAGTGTGATGTGGAAGAGAGAGGTGTTGAGAAAACTCAACACAATTGAGGCTGACGCAGGGGGGCATGTGGCAGCTTCTGATTGGCTGGCCAGATTTTTATCCATTTAATACTTTGAACTCAATTATTTCGTTGCAAATTATTTTTTTTATTTTTTATTTTTTTACCAAAATTCATGATTTTTTTTCTCTATAAATAGAGACTTGGTTCATTTGATTTGGACACAGAAAAAAAACCAAGTTTTTCACTATCTTAATCTTATTATTATCTTTCTATTAGTGTTTATGTTACTTGTGTGTTGTATTTTAATTTAATTTAATATGATTTATATCGTATCCAATTATTTAAATAAATTTTGTTTTTATTACTAAAAATTAAAAAATAAATTGTTAAGTATTTATTATTTTAATTTAATTTTAATCGATAATTGTAATTTTATGTAATTATAAAAATAAAATTTAAATAAGAATATGAAAATAAAAAGTGGTGGGGTAGGATGTTGAGTGAAAAACCATTGGAGAAGGTAAAAGTTGAATGAGTGTTGAGTTATTAGGTCGAAGAGAGAGAAAATGATGTGGAGTGTTGGGAGTTGAAAAAGTGGGTGTTGAGTGTTGAAACCATTGTAAATGGTTACCAAGTGTTGTAAGAAATTCTTTGAGTCCATATTTCTTTGTAGTAGATATACTTTATTTTTCTTTGTTATGAACTAAAATTTTAAAGACTTTTTTAAGTCTTGACTCTAATTTATTTTATATATAGTTGTCCATGACTAAAAATATTTTTTGATAAGTATAGACCAATATAATCTAACGATTGATTTAGAAATTTGTTAATTGTCATAGCAAATGAAACAACAATTAAAAATTATCTTTTTATCATATTGAATGGCTATGATGACATTGAATGAGACATTGACATTCTTGAAATATAAATAATGTTCCCGGTTTTTTTATTCTTGAAATTAGTTTAGTTTCAATGACATGATTAGCAGCCTAGTTATTGATAATCTAGTACATTTGGATAATCCTTCGGACTAATTCAAATTTTGCAATAACATGATAGATGTGTCAAGGACTTTGTCAAACCTCTTTGATTTGGACATTCACCTACGCTCACTTCCTCTTCTTGAGACACTCAAACCTTCACCATTATCATCAATTTTCAAATCTTTCACCTTTGAAATTTTTTTAAATCTCACAAATGTCTAGACTTCATACAAAGTAATAGTACCTTACTTACCATAAAGAAGTGCATCCTTAAAGTGCTCAAAGGGTCTGTATAATGAGCTCAACAAAAGTAGAGTCATATCCTCATCATCAATCTTCACCTCAATATTCTCAAGACCATTAATAATCTTGTAAGATTCTATAAACTGCTCCACCATGGATTTGTTCTCCACCGTTTGAAATGAATAGAGTTGTTGTTTCTGACACAGCGTGTGAGTCAAGGACTAGTTCATATACAATGATTTAAGTTTTGCCCATATCGAAACTGCAATCTTCTCCCTGGCGACTTCCATTAGAACTTATATGCTTTTGTTAGGGGTGCAGGTATCGATGCATCACCCTTCAAAGTTTAAACACATTTCTCTTAAGTTAAAATTGTTTGTATATTCACTTTCCACAATCTGGAATTTTTGTCTCTAGAAAATTTCTCGATCTCCCATTTATGATGGTGCTCACTTGTAAACATTACCCCTTTGCTCCGCAGCGGACGCCACTTATTGTGAAATTGATAGAATAATTAAAACCATTTCCAAAGAAGTATTCAGAGTTCAATCACACCAAAAAATTTGATGTGTTCGGCATAGAACAATGACAACCAAAATAAATGGCCTTCATAAATAATAACTTTCAATGCAATAAGACAATGAATTAACTTGGCACAAAAAGATAAAAGAAGGCAAGAAACACAAAAGATTTTGTACTAGTCCAAAAGTACATGTATGTGTGTGATTCTCTTACAAAGGCATATGAACTCAGAGGTCTTAGTAGGTATATTACGATGTATGGTGGTTAAGGCTTGCTCGCGTCAGTGAGAAGTCCTGTAAGGTGGTGTTTAACAGTGGTTTAGAGGTCCTACTCACGTGAGAGGGGAGACTCTGTTATTCAATGGTGTGCTTAGGTATAAGTGTATATGAGAGGATTTGTATAAGCTAATATCTCTCTATTTCTTCCCTTATGAGAGAGGTATTGTAGAGCCCTTTGTGGGCCTAAGATTTTCTTAGAAATGATCAAAGTCCATCTAGTCAATGGTGAACCGTTGTAGTCCTATTTTCAAGAGGACGTGATCAGTTAATGACCCTGATTTCTCTCTAGTGATGACACTATAAGTCCATCAAACGAGGCATTTGACCTCTCAAATGAGACGTTTAATTTTAAGAGGGGAATCTCCTCCCCCTCTCTTATTTGAACCAAATGCACTCTAATACAAAATAAACTAGAGAAGAAGAAAAAGTCATCTCGGCTAAAGCTGGTTCAGCATGCATATAATATATAATATAATACAGGTATGACTCATTGACTCGACAAATTTGGAGATTCTGGTCATTGATTGGCCCACCCAAATATAAAAAATCTAAGTAAACAAAATTATCCCTGAAAATAAAGATGAGTGTGAATTGTACGGACACGTTGTAGCATGCATCACGACAAAATTTAGATAAGATATAATGTGAATAATAATGAAGCAAAGTCAAGTTTGTGCATAATTTATAGTCTTTTGCATAGCACTTTAGTTGTATGTGACATTCAAGATATATTATCTTTATTAACATATACATATCAATGTATCATTTTTATGTACGCGTGATAAACTATATTATCCTGGTAAATAAGATATCTAACTTTAAATAAACTAGATTTATCATAAGAATTAATAAATTTAAAGATATAAAATAATCAGTTAGAATAAAAATTTCAACCTATAATTTTATAGTTGAATGTCTGAGCTTCGTTAATAAACTTGCAAAAAGCATTAACATAAGCATTGTCTTCATGAATTGTTCTACCTAATACCTATGGTTCAAGCCAATCTAAGAGCAAGTTTTCCATGCTCACAAGACTTTTGACATAAGTTTTAGGTACACTCACAAAAATGCAAATTTTAGAATTATTTTTTTTTAATTTTTTAGAATAATTACAAAAAATAAAGTTGATAGTATGATTATATAAGAATTACTTACATAAGAATAACAACAGACATTCATATTCCGTTTAGATTAGTTCACTACAACAAAAAACGTCTTATCTTGGTTGAAAAAAATGTGTTACCTCGGTTGCTTAGATGAGATAATGAATGACGTCATAAAAAGTCTCGAGGTCTTACCTAGTTTTTAAAACAACTAACAGATAATGTGTAAAGGTCATGAGTTCGATCTCCAAGAATATGTTTTTTCGAATTCTGAACTGGCGAAAACACATTTCCCCTCGGCTTCGAAATTCCACTGACGGGTATAACACTTTTTCCCTCGATTTTGACAAAAAAACGAATGATAAAACACAATTGAGTTTAGTATATCTAATATGGATTGTTTATTTCACTAAACTCTAAGTGAACATATAACTTCTCAAAGTTGGTTGAGAAAATAATTAGGGTTAAATATGTTTTTGGTCCCTATAAATATCTCAACTTTGGTTTTTAGTCCCTATAAAAAAAATATTGACTTTTAGTCCCTATAAAATTATTTTTGCACTCAGTTTTAGTCCTTGTAGAGGAACTAAAACTGAGTGGAAAAGTAATTTTATAGGGACTAAAAGTCGATAATTTTTTAAAGGGACTAAAAGCTATTTTTGATAATTTTATAGGGACTACAAACATATTTAACCCAAATAATTATATGAACAATTGTGTTATTTTTGAAGAAAAATTTACACTGATTAATGTTTTTCAAACATTCTACCACTCATCATTCATCTCTTGTTCTTTAATGGTTAAAATCTCTTCAATATTTCAAGTTTTTTATTCAACACTTCCTTTTCTACTAATTCATTCTTGAAAGCATAAAATTTGATGCTGTGAAAAATGAACAAGTATGAAAGAAAGTTAAACGAGAACAAGAAGTATTGGAGAGATTTTAAGCATAAAAGAACATGACATGAACGATGAGTTGCAGAATGATAGAAAAATATTAATTAGTGTAAGATATGTTTCAAATACAACATAATTTTTCATATGATTATTTCCTAAATCAATTAAATAGGTTATATGTTCAAAGAGGGTTAGTGAAACAAGTAATCCACATTAGATATAATAAACTCAAGATGAGAGTTGCACAAAGAATCACAAAAAAACATAAACTCAATAGCAATATCAATTTAAAACTCAAACTAAATAACAACAACTAAACTACTAAGGGTGTACATGAGTTGGGTTGGACCGGATTTGCCCTAACCCGTTACTCAATCCGTTCAAATTTAAATGGGTTGGATTCGCCGTCCAACCAGCAATTTCATAATCAAAACCAACTTGAACCGACATGTTCATTTATGGATTGGGTTGGGTTTGGTTCGTGGGTTTTGTTTCAAATTAAAAAATAATAAGTTTTTTTCAATTTAAAAATATTATAACAAAATTCAATACATTTATACACATTTCTAACACACAAAATGGATGAAACATGTAACACCCCATTCTACCCGGCGAATATTATTAAAATCAGAGTTATAAAATTTCAACGCATAAATAGGATGCTACATTTTCTTCTCAAAACAAGGACACTTAATCGCATGTAAAACAAATACATAACACATAAATTCGGATGAACAGATAACAACATAATTTAGTCTTCAAAAATAAAACAACTTTTAAATTAAGCAGCGGAATCACAAATTTCAACTCAAATGACATAACATCTTCGTCCGACTGTAAACAACTTCAAAGCAATAAAGTACTTAATAAAATCAACTTAAAGTTCAACAACTGAAGTAATAACAACAATAAAGCAATAAGCGTTCATCCCCCTGAGTGTTATGTATCAGAGCGACGACACCGGCTCAAACTATTGAAGGTAAAACAACCTTCATTCTTGATTACCTGCACGTTACCAACATAGGGATAACATTCAAACAGAAGAGGTGAGATATCGAACAATATAATCGGATGTATGATAAATACTAAATTAGAATTAGTTCATACAAAATCACCACTTCACAGCTTTTTAACAACATTTATCACAATAATATCATTAACACAATATAACAATTATTTCGTCATCACAACAACTCAACATAAAGGTAAAACATGAAATGCGACTCGTTACAATGCACATGTATGTGGTACCAACATGGCATAAGCCCCCAACTTATTATTGCCAATTAATAGAGGTATCAACAAGGCACAAGCCTTCAACTTTAAACTTTTTTCAGTCCAGGCCAACTTACAAAGCACAAGCTCTCAACTTTTATGCTATGTATGTGACAACATTATGAAATGCAACAACAACAACAGCAACAATTCAACACTAGTATAAGCCTACAACTTGGTTTTTCCAATTAATAGATGACTAATTTCCACTATTAATTACGGTGATGTTCTTCTGTTAAATTGTCTTCTGTTTATGTTACTAAGATATTCAACTAACTAATTTATTTTCTATTAACTAATAAGAGCCTTCATTACTAAGTATCACTACAATTCATTTATGAACATGGATTATACTAATAATATAATGGAACAGCGCTAAGGGCTAATATAAAAGTACTAAAAATGAGTGGCACTCACCCCTTTAAGAGGAGGCTAGCGCCTCTCACTCTCTCTAACCTAGGGGTCGGCGCCCCTCTTCCTCCCTCACAATAGGAGGCAGGCGCCTCTCATTCTTCTATATGTGTGGAGGCAGGCGCCTCTCACACTCCCCCACATGATGAGGCAGACGCATCTCTCTTAGGCACATGAGAGGCAGGCGCCTATCACAATTTTTTTTCTAATTTCTTTCCAGTTAAATCCAGAATTTTCCTTCGATTCACAATCTTCTCTCGATTACTATTTCTCAGACCAAAATCACAGTAACAGATCAACTATAATATCATGAAATATTTTCCATTAACCAGAATTTATATCAATTGCAATACTGTAACATATCAAAAAATTAAGACAGTACAAACACCAATCACAAAAAACAACAACTCACACCATTACCATAATCAGTTATGGAGAAATTCATCGATTCGCTATAATCCGTAACAGCAATTAAACATCACAACAATTTTACACAGCAACAATTTTATACAGATCCAATCCCTACATAATATTAATAATAAACCTCATTATAGAGTCAGAACCCCACCCTTACCTTGGATTGAAGGTCGCTCTATCACTCTACAATCGAACCTAACTTTGCCTCTTTTTCCCTCTTCTCTGTAACTTCTCACGAACACCACTTTCTCCAAGTCTTTCTCTTTATCCTTTCTAATTAACCTAATTTTCTATTTAACTTAAGCCTCACAATTTTAATATTCTAATTGGGCCTAACTTTCACACCCCCACTTTTGTTACCTTCAACCATAGAAATAGGCCCAGACAATTAATCTTTTACTATTCTAATATTATTACTACTATTAATCAAATAATTAATTAACTAATAATAATATATCAACTTATGCCAACATTTCACAACATTTCACAATTTCAACAAATATTTCGAAAATATTTAATTAAATAATTAATTAAATTAACGGGCATTACAAAACACATCATATAATATCTAAATTCATCAACATGAGATAACATTGGATAATAGTATAAAATTTCACAAGGCACGTTAATTTTATAAAATACGTAAGTTGGAAATGATACAAAAGAAAATAAGAAATAACATTTAGTCTTAGAATTACGTAAACTCATTGATCTAATAGTATTATTAGTGGAGAATAAAGTTTTTTTGGAAAAATTATGGTTAGTAGTGAGGTAATAATTTTATATTTCCATTTAAAATAATAATAAAAATAAGAAATTACTAATGTCACATCAATGGATTGGGTCAACGGGTCTGCGGTTTGCAAAACTCAAACCCGATACCCAAACTAAAACTATATGGGTTGTTGCAGGTTGGGTTGGATATACCCGTAAAAGAACGTGTTCGGGTAATTTATGGGTTGGTTCGGTTTCAGTTAGCAGGCTCATGGGTTGACCCGCACCCATGAATATTAAAGAAAAGACAAACTCACGTACAAACTTTATTTTATTTTATTTTGATTTATTATCTAATATATATTAAATAAATATTTATGAAAAATATTTGTGATTCACTTAAGTATTTACACATTCAAATTATTAGACTATAATAAAAACATGTATAATTAAAAAGTTATATATATATATATATATATATATATATATATATATATATATATATATATATATATATATATATATATATATATATATATATATATATATATATATATATATTACATGTAAAAGTTGCTATCCCTGTATGTATAAATATATTAGTTTTAAAAAATTAAAATTTTGAGGCCTAAAACGAGGGTTTTACTGTCCTAAGGGTTGAGATGTCCCTAGATTTTAGCAATTTGTTTTATTGGATAAAATAAAGGAAAATGTCATGGAGATCAATGTGGCTTTCTTCATGAGATCGCAGTTGAGGGAGATGTCTATCTAACCTCCCAAAGACAGGATTGGGGATCTCGGCCGTTGCATCAAGGGTAACACTCATTTGAAGATTGCAAGGACCATTATAGATGAAGATTGCAGTCAACCACATTTACTCACCTCGGTGAGTCAGATGATGATAAGCAGTGGATAATCTCCTTGATTATATTTTTTATCTTCTTTAAGTTGTCAATATTATGTAATGATATATTTTACAACAAAATTATATTGTTTACACTAAACATTTTTCAATGTGATCTCGCTAAGGGAACTCACTGACACTTAATACAGTCACTAACGCTCTAAGAGTATTACTTAAGAAATATCTCACAGTTCAAACACATGAGTAAAGCAGCACACAGTAAAATAGTAAATAAAGTGTTCATCTCTTCTTGGTAGCTAGCAACTCCAAAGGGAGAGATAAAACCCCATGACATCAACCTAGAACCAAGTTTTAACTTGGGGCAGAGAAAGGGAATTGTCCCTTGGTCAGACACAAGTGACATCCAATAAATTTTGAGCACAACCTCGAGATAAAGCTTCTATAAAAAGCTACAAGCTTAAGAAATAATGCAAACAACATAGTAGGTAAAATAACAATAAGTGAAAATATGTTACCGAACTAGGTATCACAAAGTTTACATAAATATTGAAAGCATTCTGGGTATGATCGGCCAAGCTAAAAAATGGGTACAATAGGAAAAATCTCGTAGGGAGACCAACTTCCCATCGTCCACTATTTGACCAACACAAACTTGTTCTCACGATATCACTACAAAAAATGGGCTTGTTTGCGGCGGTTTGTTTTGGGAGGTTTTAAAAATCTCCCCCAAATTAACTTAAAAAGTAAGGATGATGTTAATTGAGGCAAAAAATGTTGGTAATTTGCGGCGGTTCAAAACCTCCTAAAAATTATAATAATTTTAAATTTTTTTCACTCCTTCGCTCGCAATTTTTTTTTCTTTAGTTTGAGTAAATTTTCCGTTTCTAAAAATAATTAAAAAAAAAACAACTTAAAAGAATACAATACAAGTATCACAACCAAAGATCTCTAAACTTTTCTCTCCTCTAAACTTTTCTCTCTTTTCATTATTCCAACGTAGGGGTGGTTTTTGGCCATTTTTGGCTAGAAATCACCCCTCCCTCAACATCGTTTTCTTTCTCTTTTTATTTAAATAAGTGGTTATTCATATAGATTTGCTTCTTCTTTTGTGTGTTTTTAAGTTTTCATCGTCTTGTGCGGTGTTTGTTGGTTTTCCCGTCTTAGTATGGTGTTTGTTGGTTTTCCCGTCTTAGTACGGTGTTTGTTGGTTTTCCCGTCTTAGTACGGTGTTTGTTGGTTTTCCCGTCTTAGTACGGTGTTTGTTGGTTCAGATTGACACATTTACTTCAAATCATTGCAGATTTGAGGAAGACTTGGGCGTCAATGTTGCAGATCCAGAAGTATGAATATTCTGGTGACTTTTATTTTGTCATATTTGTAGGCACTTTCAGTTTGCCGTTGTATGCTATTAACCTAGGTGTTGCAAGATTATTTGCAGATTCACCTTTTTTCGTTTTTAACGATCTTGAATTTGTAATGATCGATGTATTTTTCAATTTGAATGAATGAATATCTTTTTAGTAAAAAAAAAAAATACAAGTATACAAAGGGAAAAAAAGGACAAACCAAGGAAAAAAAAAAGAAGAAGCGAACAACTTCTCTTAAAATCAATCTTTCTATGAAAATCCATCTCTGAAAACGCATGCGAAGAAAAGGGAGAAGATTCGATCACTATTTTATCTCCTTCTTAATAGAACCATTTGATCTCCTCGTTTCAAAAGTCATTCTATCTCCTCCGTCAAATAGTAGGTATCAATCTTTTTCTGAATGATTTCATGTGTTTGTTATTGAAGACAACCTTTTCCTTTCCCATCTTTATAATATTGATTCGTGTTGATTTTGGTTTTTAATTGTGATTTGGGATTTTGGGTTTTGTGATTTGAAGTTTTGGGATTTAGGGTTTCTGTTTCTTCAAAGTTGATGCTGTCAAATTGTTATTTTTGATTATTGGTTGCTATTTTCTTGGTCAAATTTGATATTGCATATTTGTTTATTTGATTCTTCAAACATGGTGTTGTTCTTTTGGTTACATGCTAATTGTAGTAGCATTTTGCAGCATTATATATTATTCTGCAGTTATATTCATTGAGTAAAATATTTTTACACTGTCAACCAATCATCACTATGCATCTAATTAAAACATTCTTTTATTTAAAAAAAAAACTTTAATGATATGGCACATTCATGGCTCCCTATTGAATGACATTGTAGAACTATTTTACACTGTGAGTGCACTACCTTTTAACTCATATCCTTTTGTAGTTCCATTGACATACAATGCTATTTGGTTTTCATTTAATTACATTTGAAGAATTAGTAGCATTTAACTTTCATTCTTTGTTTTATTTTCCCAAAGCGATCAACTGTTAAGTGGTATATGGAACCTTGAAACTTAAAGGCCGTCTTCACAAATACAAGTACATCTTAAATATGCATCATTCAAATGTCATTTTCTAGCAAAGCATCTAGGTAGTCAACTACCGTACATGTGGTGTCAATCACAAAGAATGATTTTGAAGCTTTAATTTATTATGGTATGCTTGCCAGTGTTGAATTTCTTGCTGGTCTGAATTCTTGTTATGCTTGTTGCTTTCATATGATTTAATTATTCAATTTTTCTATAATAAAAATCTAAATTCCATAACATGAAACTATAATAGATGGTGTTTTTATTGATTCTCTTGTTCTGGATGATGCAATAGGTGATTTCATTGATAAAGTTTTGAAGGATTTTGTGGTACTTGGAAATTACTCAGAATAGGGAGTTTCTCAAACAGATACATGCTAGTCATGAGTGTTCTTTTTAAAATATGAGCAAGAATTAAAGAGCTAAACCTTGTTGACTTATTGACTAGTTTTTTTTTTTTCATTTCCCACAATAAAGTATTCTGATGTTATATATTTTTATTTAGAGAGTTATTTATTTTATCTTATATGATTAATGTTATTTTTGTAGGCTCTTCAGCGCTAATGAGTGCACTTTCAGTCCCAATACTAAGACACTGAGAAGCTCATTATCATGTGGTTCATTGTCTTGTATAGGAAGATGTGGCTTAGCATTTGAGGCATGAGTACGTATTTGATTCAGCTGGAGATGAACAACATTGGCTTATTTAGAATCTTCAATGTCGTTTATTACCAAGAGTGTCCAGTCTTGTGCTTCTTGTCTAATCAATTTGTTGTTTAATCTAATCTAAATCACAAAGTTTTTGCGGATTAGAAGGTCTAATTCTCAATGATTAGCTCATGCATTATGATTTTAGATTTTGGATTTGATTTTTTTTAGTGTATATGGCTAGTTGGGAATTTTTTATCTGTATTTTTTTTAGTATGTTTGGCTAGTTTTGTCACAGTTGTGGGCTATGTGTCAGAAAATTTTATATTTTATCATTTTTTAATAATTTTATTATTAATGTAATTATACTGCCTTTATAAAATTAATAAAATAAAGTTTGATCTCTATAATTTTTTTTTTTTTTGCATATCTTGAATATTTGCGGGGGTTTAGAACCTCTAGTAAGTAACCGCCTTAGTTTATTCAGCAAAATACCAGCGGTTGCCATACGTCCCTGCAGATAAATTGTGGAAATCGTATAGACGGCGGTTTTCAAAACTCCCACAAAACATTTTGCGGAGGTCAAAAACCCCCCACTAATTGGTAAATTAACCCCCGTATTCAGACGCGTTTTTTGTAGTGTATATGCATGATGGGGTTGAAATATTCCTCACTTGCTGCAAAGCATTTTAAAAGAATCTTGTACAGCAGAGAAGTTGTCTTCTAAAAACTTCACACACTCCTTCTAAATGAAAGATTCTCTAGCCGCATCTCTTCAAATCCGTCTTGAGCCTCCTTCAAGGAAGCCTCAAGTTCTTCTACCCTTTTACAGGAAGGACTCGACGCCCAATTTGCCTTGGAAAGAGCAATCTCGATTGTTGATTGCAATTCCTAAGCAAAGGGAAATGCTTCATTCTTTTTCATTATCTCCTCCGCAAGTGATTCCACCTTGTCAACCAAAGTGTCGGGGTATCCCAAAGCGTCAACAACATCTTCCATTTCCGAAAATGATGAATAGACCCCATGAAGTTATTCCAGATAATAGTCACATTTGATGGTAAGAGTTTATACGTGACTTTGAAGTACCTCCATTTCCTCTTGGATACGGTATGACATAAGAACTTTTCCTCGTCTAGTAGCAGCTCAAACCCAAGATGATCAATTCTCGATGATTATAATACGTTAGGTTTGACAATTCCTCGTCACAAGTAGCCAGAACCTTATTTGTGAAATAGGAACAATCTTATTCAAAAATAAAGGCTCAGATCTCTCTTGTCGTACTAGGACCCGGACGGGCCAGGAAAAAGGCAAGAAGTGCATCCGTAATCAGAGTTGACCCCCCTAGGAATAGACCTCTTTAGGTTTTGACCAACCACTCGATGATTCCTAGAAAATAATTTGTTTTCTTGAGGGACTTTAAGCTCAGGGCTAAAAATTAGACCTTCCCCATCCTTGGGGTTTGAATCTTCCTCCACCACAACCTGGTAAGAGAAGCCTAAGATTTCCACTTACATTGGTGGATGGGTAACCAAAGTAACCGACCCAATAGAGACCTCCGACAATGAAACTCCCCTAGTGGCAAGAGTATTGGGACTACTAAGAGATATATAGCCTGGGAATTTGCCTTTATCCTACCAATTGTCCTCCCAGACATCATATTATCTGCGTGATCAAATGACATTAGATAAGTAAAAAATCAAAGAAATGTCAAGAAAATGTAAAGAGCCCATTATGATTTTAGAAGATAACCTTTATAGCCTTCTTCGTGCTAGTATCCACCAGCAAATGAGTCGCTATGAGTTGCTCCAATCGCTTCTTCAATATTGTGTCAGGAGGGATTACGCCACCAGCATAACCAAGTTCTTCGGCGAAAGAAATAAACTTCCTATTTAGGTATATCTCTTTGTAAAACAAATTATCCTCCCTATAATTGTAAGATCTGAACTCCGCAAAGAAATAACTTTTGCACTAGAACTTGGAAAATATGCACGTCCACATGTATGACAACCTAACATCTATGTTGTACATCTTTATGTGAATTTCTGTATTAAGGAGAGTAGCTAGGAAGTATTAGTGCTTAAAATTCTTCGCGCCCCAGAGTAAGCCTTAAAATACCGGGTACCATGTCTCAAAGAAATCAAAAGTTTGCTCTGAACATGATGAGCCGAATTGCGCTAGGCCTTGAAGATGTGGAAGAAGAGCCGAAGGTTAGCACACTTTCTTGTATTCATACTAATGTTGGAAGACCTTGATGTACCCCAGCTCACTGGGTACAACTGAGAATGAGATATTTCTAGGTGATTAAAGACGTCAATTTCAAAGTCGTTGAAAGGAAGACAAAAATCAATTAAAGAGAATACGAATTCATAAAAAGGAAAGGAAAATCTTTCATATTTATTGCATATCCTATTATCTTCATATGGAGAAAACACCCTTCATTCTAATGAAGACCATGCTTCAATAAAATCATGATCCATACCATCCACCCGAGATAAGGAAGAAACGACATGTAGGGTCTTCCGTTCTATCCACTCTATTGAAATGTCTCCCTTTCCCTTACTTCTGATAGTCGGTGCCACCTCTATAGGAATGAACTTCGTCCGAAGGAAGATCTAGATTAAAAGGTGACTCGAAGAGAGTTCAAACTTGAAGACACCATTTATTGTCAAATAACACACATGGCAAGGAAAATAATTAAGAACAAAGCAAGAATATCTAAAACCATAACAAAGAGAAACGAAGAAAAATGAAAGAAGAAACTCAAACATTATGTTAGAAAAGAAATGAAGATGGAAACGTGTGTGTTGGGAAAATGATGCATATAGAATTGAAACAAAGATTCACATAAGAAGTTTGACAACGATTGGGAAAGGAACTTGTGAGGGAGAAGAATAGGAGGCATTTCCTTAAACCCACACATAGCGAAAATAGGAAAGTGACTAGTTAAAAGTTCTTAGGAGTTTCCCCACTATGGTAAGCCACATGATCTCCTATGTTAGGAAGCGAGAGATGCACAACCAGCGGTCCCGACTCCCTCAAAAATCAATCAAAGACACCTGAGTGAACTAGGCCCAAGGGAAACCATTACTAGAAAACCAAACACGCGTGTAAAGAACTCCCTAGGAAACATCATATAGTGCAAGAAAAACATTTAATTCATATGTTCCAAGGCACCATCAGTGACATCACATCAAGACCTGTCACCTACTTTGATTGACGTCCAATCCAAGGGTGTACACGACAAAAACCCTTATCCGACAAAGTAGAGACAAGGATTGGGGAAAGTGTTCTACGTCGTCTGCAAATCCCGAAAAGGCAAGACCTAGATGAAAGAATGAATGAAGCGGGTGTGAGGAATAATTGCATCCTGTTTCCCACCCAAAGTAGACATTTTCACCCTCTATTACATTATTCACCATCTAGATCAATCAGGAAACTTCTAGTTTAGCATGCCAAGTCCCTCGCATGCGGTTTTAACCGTCCCTAGTATATAAGATAAAAAGCGCACTATTTTTAAGTATTTAAATTTACTTTCACTCTCTAACTTGCGCGTTGGAGTGCTAACCTTGTAAGTTAGCACTCATTCTACCACATCAAAAACTCAAATCCACTGCATTGGAGTATTGCTGCATTACTCGTCGAACAACTCTAATTCTAACAATGACGCAAATTATATATTTTAAAAATGCATAACAAAAATAACAAAATTTGTAGAAAATCTTATATTAAAGAATAAATAAAAGTTTTATAATTAAATACAAAAGGAGTATTATCAATTAGATATTATTCATTTTTTAGTTATGAAGAGCATAGTGATAAAGTTCAAACAAAAAACTAATTGTTGATTATTAGGAAATTAAAGATTCAAACATCCATTCTAAATGAATTTTTTACAAATAAAAGGACTATTTGTGTATAATAAAATAACAATTGACTAGATTATAAAAACTTCTACACTGTGATGATGATATTAGATCCAAAGGAAATTTGGTTTTGAATGATGTGAGTTGAATTTGAAAAAAAAAAAAATTGTAGCAATTTCCACGAAAGAAATAGGAAATTGGGAAGACAATTGGAGCACATGGGCTTGACCCAAGGTCGCCGCCTCCGATTGGTGGGCCTTTAAGTGATCCATATATAGAATGTGAATTTTAATTCAGAAATTGACATAAAATAGAAATTGTACCCGTTAGTATTAATATGAGATTTCAACAAATTTTCAATTTAATATATGTATCGTCGATTTAAACTTTGTCGAGTTTAAGTCTTAGCTGCTAAAAATATGAAAGTTTAAATATGATCAGTAGTTTGTAATAGATTTATTTTTAGATTTGAGTTTAGCTTTTTTAAATGATCTTTTGGTATGTTAATTTACTTAAAAATTTATTTTATTTCAATATATATAAATAAATAATTCCATTAATATTTATATAGACTAAAAAATAAAAGATCAATATACTAAAAATTTATTTGTATTAACTTGTCTAATAGCATAAATTTTGTGAAATTATTTGTTTAAAAAAATTCATAAAAAAAATTTATATCATTATTCATATGATATGATTTTTTCAATCTATTTTTATAATTAAGTTTTATTTTTGAATTTTAATTTAATGAATAATATACATAAAAGGATAATATTAAAAAATTATATATATTTAAATAGATCAGTCTTATAATTTAAAAGATTTTTTATAGTTTGAAGTCTGGTTTTTTAACTAAATAGATTTATAAAAAAATCTAAATATTTTTTATTTAAAAAAAGTCTAACATAATTTAAGCTTGTGTAAGCTAGACTTTATATTCATGTTAGTTGACTTGACTTATTCTTATTTATCCATAATAAATATTATTGATTGTCTATTTTCATGCCACAATTATTCATTTATATTTTTTATTTTATATAAAATATTGCATCAATAAGAAAAATAAGAGAGTAATTAATTATCCTTATAATTCCTTAATATCACATTGATCCTAGTGAAACTTTGATTTGGATCTCTTAATGATTTTATATATTTGATTTTTGTTTGGTTAAAAAATGTCGAAAGGGGAGATTTCAGAATAAATGGAAACCTAAAAACGTTTATTTTATTTTATTTTATTTTATTTTATTTATTTTGAAGATTTATATGATCTATTTCATTGTCAATATGTACAAGAGTAAGAGAGAGGTAAATAGAGAGAATGGTTGTGACAAGAAACTATGAAGCTTTAATGAGATTGATCGATTGTAGTTTCAAAAAAAAAAAAAAAAACTGATGGGCTATGTTTTGATACAATAAAAATAAAAAGAAAAGAACGGAGCGAAATTGAACGGAGCGGAAAATATAAAAATGGATGAAAAATAATAGTATATGACGGAATGCATTTTATTTGATATTGCTTCATTCCATTCATTTTTAATTAATTCAAACAATAAAACATATTTTATTCTATTTCGCTTCATTTCATCTTATTTCATCGATTCAAATGTACTTTAGTGAGCAAAACACAAATGAGACATATGGATTCTTGAACTCATTTGTTATTGTTAGAGTGGAATTTCGTGCAAGTGTAATTCTGTTAGGTGACTCATTTCTTTTTGAGCAAATTGATCTTTCCTCATGATGAATTAACTTTATGAGTACTCTAACTTCGAATTTTGTTTTTCCTCACATAAAAGTTTACAAAGAAATTTAAGCAAGGTTCATCTTTACTTATAGACATTTGATTTTTCAAAGTTTTTAAATCATCAGTATTTCATTCTCAATCATACTCTCAATCATCTCAAATTTGCTTAATTCATGAAATACATATTGTCATTATAATGTTTTTTATAAACTAACCATTTAAATAAGAGCTTGTTTCTTTTGACTTTTTTAAAAAAAATAAGTTTTATAATGTTATATAATTTTGTATAAAAAAATTTATAAGGAAATTTCTTTTTATATAAAAAAACATCATTTCATTAATCATTTCATTAAGTAAAAATAAAAAGTCAAAAGACATCACAATCATCAAAAGACCTATGATATAAGACATACTTCATCCATAATCTAGAAGCATCTCTACTAATAAAAATTGCATAAACATAAAAGACATTACACATAGTTTGATCACAAGTTAAAAAGATATAACCAAACAAGAAACCACAACATATCACTCATTCATCAACTCTAGGGGTGGGAATAGGTCAGGCCGATTAATAAAGGCTTACGGCCTAGCCTATACAGGCTCAGGTCAGGTCAAACTTTTTTTTCAAATAGAAAATAGCTATGTTTTTTTAAAAGCCTATTTAGCTAAAAAGGCTAGGCCACAAGCCATACAAAAAGCCTTTTAAGCTTAGTAGGCTGACCTATTTAAATATATATGAATAATTTTATTATTATTATTATTATAATATTGTATTCATACTTAAGCTTAGTCAATTTGATGAACGAATGAAAATTAACTGCAAAAACTTTATGAGTAATGTCATGAGTTGTATTCTTAAGTTCTTTCAAACAAATAGTATCAAAAAATTTATGTTAATGGGTAAACTTAAATAAGTCAATGCAAACAAGCATTTAGTCTTGTTGATCTTTTAATTTGTTAGTCTATTTAAACATTAGTTAAATTTCTTATTTACCAATGCTCAAATAAAATAGACTTTTATGTAGGCTCTTAGACCAAACAGACCTTCGAAAAGGCTAGGCTTAGGCCTATAAATAAGCCCTTGATAGGCCATAGACCAGACTTAGGCTTTGAAATTTTTGACAGGCCGGGCACAGGATTGGCAAAGCCTAGCTCGGCCCAGCCTATTTCCATCTCACTCGCTCTTAAGAATTCCATTAGTGGCAATATAAGAATGAGAATCCACAATTTTTTTTTTTAAATCTAATTAAGGATGTTTTCTTTGTTTTGTGTTTGTGCATTTTGACTGTCTTTGATCTCAAGATTGTCCATTTTTATAGAATACTCAAAATGTAATTGATGACTAGAGATAGTGTTGCTCCAAAATACAAAATGCTTTGAAGCTTTTTATCAAACACCAAGAGTGCACACTTAAGTCCCAAAAGACAAAATTATAGAATAGAAAACACAGAAATAAAAATGGATAGATCTGAAAGAGAGATAAATTGCAACCAGTAATAAATTCACTGCACTTTATGGGTGGGCAAAAAGTAGCAAACATCAAAGATATGGGAGCATAAATTGAGGAGAGAGTTAACACACATTTGTTAAGTTTGAGATGCTAAGAAGAGTCTTAACAAGTTTTCCATCTCTGAGTGGTGGTGGCTCTGGCGGCGGTCGGATCAGCAGAGAGAGGTGATTTGGCAATGGTTTCCGGTGGAGAAAGGAGATATTCGATGAGGGAGATAGTTCCAGTGGAAGCGTGAGAGTGAGGTTAGATGAAAGAGGTATTACCCTTCATAGAGGGAGAGATGGCCACCTTAAGGATGGAATCCACCATGAAGGTGGGAGGCGGCCACCATCAAACCCTAAAGATTTGGGGGGAGGTTTTATAGAGAGAAGAGAGAGCATCTCTCTCTATTTCAAAGAAACTTTGCATAAAAACTTCAAATAAAAATTTGCTTTGAATAGTTATTCTTAAAATGTTATTTTAGATATGTCATATTTTATTGAAAAAAAAAATTGAATATCAAATTTCTAAAATATCACCTAATTTTGAAGTTATTTTAAATAGTTTTTCATAAAAATCATTTTTTAAAATATAAATTTTTAAAAAAATTGTGATTTCAACTATATTTTAAACTTCAATAATGTATATTAATAATGTATATTTATATTATAGGATGTCAAAATTAGTCTTTCAATTAAGAAAAAAAGAAATAAATATAAAAAATTGATAATATTTTCAAAAACAATTTTATAAAATTTATTTTTAAAAACATGAAATAAATATTTTTTTTAAAGCTAAAATAAACCAGTCCTAAGTTTTGACTAGGAGCCATTATAATGACAGTTTACATCAAATTAAACTAAATCAAAAGAAGACATTACACTAATCAAATTCCTATCATGAGTATTCAAATACTATTACAATAAAATCACTTATACTTTAGCTTTTAGTTTTGAGGGCATTACTTCACTATTCACTTGGCTTTTACACGTAGATAAATTAAAATAATTTGCTGAAATTACATCTCATTGAAATATTACCTATAAAGTGAAAAGTTCACATAATTAATTAATTTAGTTTCATTAATTTTATGACCGGTTTGCTTTAGCTTTAAAAAAACAAAATTTTGTATTTTTAAAATAGATTTTCTAAAAAAATTTAAATTTTTTTTTTTTTAAAATTAAAAGACTAATTTGGATTTCTTATAACAGAAATATACATTGTTAAAGATAAAAACATAATCGAAATTGTAATTTTTTATTTCAACAATGTATATTTTTAAAAAATATCCAAACAATGATTATTGAATTCTTTTTCAAGTAGCTTTAAAATTAAATGATTTTTAAAAATTTTGATATAAAAAAAATCGATAAAATGATGAAATATCTAAAATAATATTTTTAAAAGAATTATTTAAATTAATTTTTTTTATTTGAAGTTTTTATAAAAAAATTATAAATTTCTTTTACACAAAAATATATTATATTATAAAAATTATTTTAAAAAAAGAAACAAAACAAACGGATCCTTAATCATGACCTAAATTCTTAACAAGTAGTAAGTTAAGAACTTAGACCTAGTCGAAAATATTGTCCAAAAAAGTATGACACGTATCTTTTTTAATTGTATCATCATGTTGTTAACATGGTCGAGTAGTATTGGACAATAACAGAGTCTCGTGATTTCTCCACTTACCATGCCATATCCATTATTATGAGGATCACTTAAGTTAAGGTGAGCCCTAAACATAACTCTCTAATTAAAATTTTAACTCATGCATGTATAAATATTGAATCATTTTAAGAATAAGGTATATATAATACAATCATTTCTAAGAAAAACATCAATCCATCAAGTTCGAAAGAGGTTAATGCAATGTTAATAAGTTTTATAAAGTGATTTTAGACTCTAAGGATGTGTGGCAGAATATGTACTAACATTGATGTCAAGCAAGTGGAATCTGAAGGCAATAGTGTTCAACCTTTTTTTTCATAAACCAATTACTCCTCTATTCCAAAATAAATATCAATTTTATAAAAATTATTTGTTCCAAAATAAATGTTGCTTTTAATTTTCAATGAAATTTTTATTTTTATTTTCTAATTGTATCCTCTAATTAATACTCATAATTTATATTTCTCTCAGGTTGCATTAATGATAATTAGAATACACCAGTAACTAATAAGAATAATTTGGTAAATTTGCCATTTCGTCTCTTTTATTTATCATATTTTTTTTAATATGTGTGAAAGTAAAACATTTATTTTGGGACGGAGAGAGTATTTTTTATTTTTTGTTCTATTAATTTGAGACACCAATAAGAAAAATAAAATAATAAATTTATACTCTAAAAATTAAGTCTAGTTTTAAAAACTCGAGAAGGGCGAGAAGGGTTAGAAAGATGGTCTAGGAAAAAAAAGTCATGACCATAATATCATAAGTAGGGCTAGACAATTGGTGGTTTGGATCGATGTCGGCTCAAATCTTAAATATGACAAAAATCAGATTTTATTTTAAAGACTCAATTTTAATCGATAAAATTTTGATTATTGACAATTTTGGTTAAATCGAAATGGCGGGTAATCAAATAGGTTTGATCAGTTTGATATTTATTGGACTAAACCCACCAAAATGTCTTGTTTTTTTTATAAAATTCCCACATTCATCTTTTTATTAATTTTTATAAATTATAAAAAAATTAGAGTAGGCAAAGAATAATAATTTTTTTATTAATGAAATAAAATTATTATTCCATAATAATACTTTCAATATTATTTGACATTAATTTAGTCGTTATCGTAACTACAAATTAAATAATATTTAAAATGTTATATTATATGTCTTTTATTTTTTCAAGTATATAATACAACTATTAAATTATAAAAATATAATAATCTAACAGTATTATGAATCCCGTTTTTATAATGGATAAATTTTGTAGTAATAAAAATAAATAAAATAAATATTAGTTGAGTTCGGCGAGTTTGATTTTCGACGAATCTAAAATAATCATTCAAACCCTACCAAAGCAACCTTATACTATCTAAATTAGACAATGTGATTAACCCGACACTCGATCCGACCTAATTCGTTTGCAAAAAAAGATAATGAATTGTTTGATTTTAATTGCGCAGGTTCAAATTTGTCCACCTTATAAATATATCAATCTCTTATTGTCCCTTTTTTTTTTTCACTTTCCTAAACTTGTAAACGAGAATATTTTTTCTCAATTTTGTTTCCATACATTCCCCACATTACCAAAACCACTTTAAATTCATAATAATGTCGAATTGAGACATGAAAATATACTTTCAAGATTCAATCAATTATCATATTCAATCATGAAAAAACCACATGTAACACTATGACATTCCTTGCATTTTCATCCATTTTCAACACCAAGTTTCTTCCAACAACAATTATTGTTTCTAAGAATCTCTTTCACTAGGTAATTCTCCAAATATGATAATAATCCTGTAATTGAATAAACAATTTGAAATATTAAAAAAAAAACCTTAAATTAACCCTAATTCTAAGAGAATCCTAAATTTAAGAAAATACTCACGCATTAGATTTTTCGGGTTGGGAAAAGGGAATTCGCCTTAAAATTAGAGATCGATGGAATTTAAGATGATAAAGATGATGATAGGAAGTAGTGATGATAAATGAGAATGAGAATGACAATGATGAAAAAAAACCCTTCTCCCACCCAGGGCCGGCCCTGTGCATAAAGTGCTACAGTACATGGTCCCAAATTTAGGAAATAAATAAATATTAATGGAAATAAATAAATGTTATAATAAAAATCAAATAAAAAAAATGTTATGATATAAATCCAATACATACAAAAATTAAGATAGATCAAACCTCAAAGTAATTATAATTAAATATATTATTTGATTAATACATAATTGTATTTATAATTGTATCTTTTATGTGTCTTTTTTAATTATTATAATTATATTTTTTTTTTAAATATGGACCTATTTTTGAAATTAAAACGGAACCTCTGCATTGATTGGACCGGTCCTGCAGTCCGACCTTTATTCCCCAGCTATCAACAACTCTCTTCCTCTATTTTCTCATCTCTTCTCTAACCTTTTTTTTAGTGTGTTGTTGTCTTTAAAGTGTGTATGTTGTGACTAAATTTAACTAAGGTATATTTAATATTCTAATCATTAAGTGAATCCCAAAGTCTCTCGTAAAATTAATATAATGTTTGCATGCCAAAATTTAATATAACAAAAATAAAATATTAGAGTATGCTAATAAAAGTTCTAATTCTTTTCTTTATTATTTATTAGGGAAGGAAAAATGAGAGATGTTACATCGTTCCCTCCTAATTAACTTTATCCTTAAAATTTAGTGACTTATAGGTGTGAATGTTTCTCAAACTTTAGATTTCATTTCCTAAGGGCTTCTTTAGGAGACATAGATTTTCAAACAACATTCACCAAAGAGATTGTATTATTTCTCAATGTTTTCATGCTCAAGCCTACAACTCAACCTAGTACCAATTTAAAGGTAATGTAGGTCTCAATTGGATAGAATTTTGGTGTAGGGTTTTAGACATGTGAGGAACATAATTGTTAAGTTAAGACACGTGAAATACATTGTATCAACCAAAGATTGAAGGGGTAATGTCAATTGGTAGGCCATTGGACCTACTCAAAGAATGATCTTAATTTCTTTACCCTCAATGTTTTCCCAAAGCCAATTGTGAAAATAACTCTTATGAACACTAGAGGTCTTGTATTATTGCCATCATAACTATTTTGTCTACTTTGTCACTTTCATCTTTTCCCTTATTATTATGCTTTTCTTTGTGGTGTCTCTAATGATTTATGGTCCTAATATAATTACTTTATCGCCTACCTACAACACCCAAAAAGAAATTATGCATTTCCTTCCATGCAAAACTTCATAAAAGAGACATGCCTATGTTTGATTGATTGGTACATATTATCAGGATCGTTTTTAAAGGTATGTAAGACGGCCTACAACACAGGGCCTCATACTTTTTTATGGTTAAACTATGAAAAAAGGTCTCCATACACATATTTCCTAATTAATTTATGGTTAAATAAGACATCTTAAAAAATGCATCACTCATATGAAGTTAAAATCAACGGTTTCTACAGTACCTCTCAAAAGTTTGAGACGGCTCTGCATATTATTATATAGGAAAATTCTCATTTTTTTAGCTACAGTTAGGGTCGATCAACCGATAGAACCAAACTCGAACAAACCGAGATACAAATCAGTCGGAATTGATCTAACAATTGAATCCATGGTTTGGGCCGATTTGGCATTTTGGGCCAGAGTTATACCCAAACAGTCCGAGTGTCCACCCCTAGTTCTCACGTGCCTTCATTTAGTTAGCAATGGATAAGGTCCAAGAAAAATATTCATCTACTTTTTTTCCATCTTTCATCCCTAGCACCTCGAACTCCCTTTTAAGAGTTTACAATTGAGCCCTCTTCACCTTCGTAAACCCTTGATATTTTTGCTTCATCGAGTTCCAAATATCCTTGGCAGTGTCGCGATTAAGAATTGTTTCCATGATGTTTTTATAAGTAGCTTAGAAAAGATAGTTTTTTTGCTTTCCATGATGTTTTTATAAGTAGCTTAGAAAAGATAGTTTTTTGCTTTAAGATCCTTCAATTTTGCTTCTTCAATAGCCTTACGTTGTTGTTCTGTTTGTTGGAGACTTCTGTCGCTACCCTCGGAATCCCACTCTCCAACAAGCTTCAATACTTTTTTATCTGAAGAGATTTTTCATCAGCTTAGGCTAATGATCATAATGACCATCGAATCTAGGTATGGCAGGTTGAACGAAATTATTGTTCTCTGCTGCCAGTGACATGGTTGTTTGTTTTCAAACCTTGAGTGTTTCTCTCACTTTCTCATTGTGTTTCACTCACCAAAATTCAAAACTCTCTTTAAGAAAAACTACAGTTTTTTAATTCTCAAAAAACCCTAAAAATAACCATGCCCTGTTAGAAGCTCTGTAAATGTAATTCGGAGTTCAAAGGAGAAGAAAGTGAGTCTAGTAATTTGGAGTTCGCTAAGTAAATAAAGCCTGGCCCTTTTCATTTTAGAAACTGTAACCTGTGTATTTTTTTTTCGTTACAAAATTGTGGCACATCATGGTTCTCTTATTTACGACTACTCCCTTTGAATTAATTTTTTTTCAAACTTTTCTTTGATGCAGTCATATTCAAATGTATGAGACATTAAATAACAAATTTCAGATGAACATGCATTAGTCAAAAGTAGTTATTATTTTCCCTTTCTTTTAATTGAATTCTTAAGTGCCCAAATTTCCAAGCTATCCATACTCAATAACATTGAATGACAGGTTTCTACATTCTTCACGCATAAATGACTCATCTCACCATCCATTAAATATATTAAATTCAATTTGACTATCAAAATATTAATACTACAAGATTTAATTATTCTACAAGTCCCTAGGCTACTTGATAATTAAATGAACCTAAATTCAAATAAAATATGCAAGTGACTTTTTAAAATGGTTCCATTTCTATTTTTTTAAAATACTGTCACACAAAGAAAATAGAAGTATATATTTAGCAATAACATAAACTTTCAATCTACCCTTAGTAGTTCAACTACAACTACACCTTCCTAATTTCCTTCCTAACTCACCCAATTCAATTATTACTTGTAAAAACAAAAAAGAGAGAAAAATAAAATAAAAATAAATAAATAATTGACAGTAAAATAATTTCATGTAAAATGAAAATCGGGGTATTATTGTCTTTGTCACTTCACCGGTAGGTTCTGTAAGCCGGAGTATACATACAGCTCTCAGCAAACTTCTCCAAATCTTTTGGTTGAGGAAGCCGAGTCGCCAAACCTATAATAAAAACACAAACTCAGTTCACTCGGTTATCATGATAAGAGATTATCCTATAAGCGCTTAATGAAGATGTTGAAGATGTTTATCGAATCAGACTCTTAAAAAGCTAAAAGCTCACCGAGCTCATAAGCCTTAGCAGCAACTTTGGCAGCAATGTGAGCTGAAATCTTTCTGATGTTTGTGAAAGGTGGAAATATCAGACCCTTCTCAAAGTTCTCTTCTGTTACTTGTTCAGCCAATGCCTCAGCTGTTACATGAATTCTGTTACTCCATTTGTTTATAAAATGAATGTATTGATTGATTCTATGTGTACTACATTTGAGTATTTTAAGTAAAGCTTTTTTGCAAACTTACATGCAGCGAGAAGAAGATCGTCGTGCACGCGAATGGTACCGGACATTATTAAACCTAGGCCGAACCCAGGGAATATGTATGCATTATTCGACTGAAGAGCAAAAAAAAAATATTTAAGTTAGTCGAGATCAGATACATCAGTTATTCAATGAATCTAAAAAGTCAACATTTGTTTATAATAAGGAATGGAGAATCTCGGGGTTATACCTGCCCAGGGACAAACACTTTCCCCTTATATTCAAATGGTGGAAATGGGCTCCCGCTTGCAAAAATCGCACGTCCCTGATTCGTTGACAAGGGAAGAAAAGAAAACAGAATGGTGAGCGTTGATCCAAGAATAAGATGAAATTTCAATGCAAAATATAAGTTGGTTCTTATTACCCTGCTCCACAAGTAAGCTTCTTCAGCAGTACATTCTGATTGTGATGTTGGGTTGGAAAGAGCCAGAATAATCGGTTTCTACAAGTATTATCAAACAAAACAACATTACTCAACTTATTCAGACATGAAGTTGTATTGGAGTTACTTACTAGCGACACGGAACGTACCTCATTAAGAGAAGTCATCGCCTCAACCACCTCTTTGGTAAAAGTTTTTCCTTGTCCCGATGTTCCGATAAGAACAGTTGGCTTAATTTTCTGAAAACATAACACTGAAAATGTAAGAAAATTGAAACTTTGTTTATGTGCATGTGTCTACGTGTAAAAAAAAAACAAGACTTATCATCATACATTAACAGCATCAAGAAGGTTTCTAACAGGTTCGTGTTCATGAGCCCACGGCTTCTTGAAATGTTGGAGTGATTCTTTACGGGATTTAACAATCAATCCCTGAAAAAGTAAGAATAAAGGATTAATAACGAGGACGAGAATCTATTATACAAATGTGGAACTGACTTCGGTTTTACTAACCTTCGAGTCCACCAACCAAATATTCTTGCGTATTTCCTCCAACGGACCATTTGTCTGCATAATAACGGTAGTTTCTCGATAAATCTAAATTATTCATGCAATACTCAGATCACAATACTCTCTCACCGCCTTAGAAGTAGCTACCAACCTGTTTTGATATTTCAAGAGCAATGAGTTCTGCGATTCCAGTGCCCGCCTGCAACCCACCCAGACAATATAATTAAGCCAAAATGCGTAAATAGATGTAGCAGTTTCGAAGAATGATCTTGTGAGAAAAAACGATGAACACAAACTTATGCAAAAACATACCTCTCCGGCACCGAGGAATAAGAATCTGTGGTCAGCTAAGTTTCCACCAACCAATTTCAAAGCTGCAACTAAGCCAGCAAGAACAACTGATGCAGTTCCCTAGAACAAACAAAGTAGATACAATATCAGAGACAATCACGGTACGAGTTTTGAGCATTGTGATAAAAAATACATGAATTCAATATCTAATATAGGTATTTATTACCTGAATATCATCGTTGAAAACCAGATGTGTTGATCGATATTTTTCGAGCAAATCAAAAGCATTGTGGTTCGCAAAGTCTTCAAACTAATTATGTCGCATAACAGGTACATAAAACAGAAAAGTTGGAATCAGTACGAACTGCAATCAAATAAGCCAAGAAATAAATTATGCTTTATCACATTGCTTGATACCTGAATTAGGACTTTTTCACCATAAGTTTGCTTGACTGCAGTCATAAATTCATGTATGAGTTCAGAATATTCTTGCCCGGTTGCTCGTCTTCGCTTTAGCCCGATATATAATTCATCGTTGAGCAGCTTCTCATTGTTTGTCCCAACATCAATTGTTATAGGCAGGCACTGTAACAAAGTATAAGGTCATTGCAAGTTTATGGTAAGCATTATTTACGGGTTAACAAGTAACAATATAGCCGAAATATACTTACAGCTGAAGGTCGAACTCCTCCTAGTGCTGTATATAAAGAAAGTTTTCCAACCGGTATTCCCATCCCCTGAGAATTCAGCATAGAACGCAAAAGGAGAGATCACAGCATCAGATTTTGTGATTCAATTAAACTATCAAAAAGTAATAATGTGAAACACGCATAATAGAATTTACCTGACAACCTAGATCACCAAGACCTAAGATACGTTCTCCATCGGTTACAACTATGACTTGAATGTTCTTCTCGGGCCAATTCCTCAGTACTTCAAGAATCCTCCCCCTATAATTTAAATATCCAATCAAAGGTGAGTTACTAACAAAAAATTCTAGGAGGGTAAACAAGCGATCCTGTTAAACATACTTCTCGTTCAAACTTATATAAAGACCCTGTGGACGCATAAAAATGTCTCCGTATTTCTGGCAAGCCTCACCGACAGTTGGAGTATACACAATTGGGAGTAATTCTTCAACGTGTTCAATGAGAAGTTTGTAAAACAGACGTTCGTTTCTTTCCTGCCAATAAAGACGGGTTTCAAAGTTATACACAAAATAATGAACAAAAAACCAAAGACTGCGAAAATTCTCATAAACAGACCTGTAAATCCATCATAGCAGTGTATCGCTGCAACGGAACTTGATATTGGCGTATATGCTGGATCATTTTCTTCACCTGAGTTTCTTGAGGAATAGTTGTTGGGGGAAGAAGACCGCGCAAGTAGTGAGCATCCCTCTCTTTTTCAGTGAACGCCAACCCTTTGTTGAAGTGCGGATCTCGCAACAACGTGTAACCACTAAAAAGCAAGAATCAACAAATTCGTAACATGGATCATAGACATAAACATTCAGAACTCTTAATATTCAAAGAAGCTACTCAAATTACAAACAATTCAATCTGTTGAGAAATAAACTTGTTAAAATATTCGATCCACAACTATGCAAATTTACATTTCTATACCACAGAAAGGAACCAAAAACAAGGTTGACGAAATATATTAGGTGAACAAAACTACACTCATGACATGACATCTAATATACAATCTATAAAGCACAGACACCAGACACACGACACTGATATACGACACTGATATAGACACATCTTCAATCATCGACACTGATACTGACACATCGACACCAATAATAATTTGAAAAAAATGAATAAATTAAACCTAATCACAAGTGTTGGAGGCAGTTTCAGACACTGACATGGACACACCTTTTTTAAAGGAATCTTTTTTCACAGGTGCTTGTGCTACAGAACATATTCAAGATCTATGCTTCAATCATAACAAGAAAACAATTCAATCAAATCTCAAGCACTCCAATTGAGTGGATGGTGACATAGACAACACAACAAGACAAGGATCTAATCTGAATCTAACAAAGAATCAAATCATAAGAAACCTAAGACATAATCAAAATCAAGAACAAGAAAAACAACAGCTAAGTAAAAAAAACATAAGATCAAAACTGTAACTCTCACCTAGCAACAGAAACACTCCAAGGAGTAACAGAATGATCCTCAGTGGCCTTATCCTCGCCATAAACATCTCGAGGACCGCCACCGGAGATCGCGTTATTGTCAATATCTTCCACCACAGGCTCATTCTTAATCTCTTTCAAAGGTGTCTCCATAACAACGCTCCCATTTCTGTCATTGATTGGTGACATACAACTCACCCTCCAAGGTCCATAACTTCTTCTCTGTCCACCACAGACGTTACCACACCCACCTAACCCTGTGTTACCCTGCTCACAATAAATTACACATTAATAACAAAACCCAGATGAATAAATCACCCCATCTAATTAAATTCCACAAAAAAAATTAATTTTTTTTAAATTCGTAGCTGAAAAACAAAAAACCCAGAAACTGAATCATTCTTGAACCATTCTTGAATCACTCTTGCAGATTCAAGATTTGGAGAAAGTGGATTACCAGGAAGTTGCATCTGGTTGAGGAGATCATGATGCTGTGCTGTATCAGAGATAGAGAGAGTGTTAAGAGGAGTAAAAGTAAGGTTTTTTTCTCTGTCACACTCTCTCTCCTATTCTAAACCTGAGTTTGGAATTTCTCTTTGATAAAACAAGAGAGAGAGGGAGAGAAAGAGATTGAGTTGGTGGAAATGAAACAATGAATGAAAACATGTTTCGTAAGGTCACCTTAAAAAGGTTGTAACTCGCAACTTGTTTGAACAAGTACCATGAACGAACTTCAATTCCCATCGTCTTTCACTTTACCTAATTACCCTTCGTTTTTTCCGAAACTATTTCTCTTACTCCCTCCGTCTCATAATAAGTGTCCTATTTGTATTTTTTCTTTGTCTCAAATTAATTGTCCATTTACAATTCCAATGCATCAATCATTATTATTTTTCCACTATTATACCCCTATTTAGTAACTTTCACGTTATTCAACTACTATATTAATAGGGGTATTCTAGTAAATGACATTAACTTTTTTACTAAAACCAACACATCCAATCATTTTATTAAAAACCGCGTATTGCTCAAATAGGACATTTATTATGAGACGGAGGGAGTATTATTTTAATATAAAAACTATGCAACCAAATCAAATACTATCAACAAAATAAAATAAATTGCAAGTGAGTCCAAAATACGTGGGACATTTTTTGTGTATTCTTTTTTATTTTTTTTTTGAGAAAAATATTTTGATAGAGAATTAATCTGTTTTTTATTTTTATATTGTGTGTTTTGTTTTGAGACTCGTAATCTATGCATGTATGTATGGATTGTGATGCGGCTATGGAATGAGACTAGAAGTCAGAAGAGGTGTGGTGGTTGTGAATTGTGATGTGGGTGCCACTGCCATCACATTAACATGTGGAATGGATATATGCATCTATTTTTTAAATTAATTTATTAATATTTTAAAAGTTTTACTAATTAATTTAAAATTATATTTTTTAATAAAAATATTATTTAATTATTAAAACTATATTTAAATTTTTTAGATTGAAATCTGAATCTCCAATTTTTTTAATTAGTTTAAAACCTTTGAACTATCCCATTAAATCATAACATTCAAACTTTAATTCACTTTTATCCTTGATTAGATATCCATTCAAGTTAATTTTTTTACTTTAAAATTATATATTTAAATTTTAGATTTAATTACAATTTTGATTCTCTATTTTATCTACTGTAATTTATAAAATTGATTTCTTATTTTAAATTTAAGTTTTAACTTTCCTCTCATATTTTTAAAATTAACAAAGTTTATATTTTTTGATGACAAATTTTTATAAAACATGATCCCCAAATCTCTTGTACTATTTTATTTTAATGAATTTTGGGTTTATTCATCGCATATAAAGTAATTGTGAAATTTTATAGATAAAAAATATAAATTAAAAAATAAACCTCTCATTAATTTACTATGAAAAATATGAGAATAAAAATTATTTAGATTTAAAATAAGCGATTAATTTCTCGATTCAGATAAGACTGGGATCAAAATTACAATTTATCTTAAAAATTATGATTTGTTTACATGTAATTTAATGAAAATTACAAATCATTTTTTTTATCCATGTGCCAACACATATTAGTTGTATGTGTAAAAAAAAATTACAGTTACATTGTATAAATTATATTTTAAATTTACTGGAAACATACTAGTTTGTGGCTTTAAAGAAAAGACTGTCTTAAAAATAAATATAATTTTCTTATAAAAGTATATTAAAAAGATATGTTTACCACTTCCTTTATAATTACATTTGCAAATTAAAGATAACATTAAAAACATTGGATGATTTCAAATCCCATTGATCTTAATGTCAATAATAAGAATAGCATAAAATTAATTTATAAAAAAGTTTCATTTTAATATATTATAAAGAGCTTAAAGGTAGTGCACTGTCAGTATAAAATATTTTACACGGTCAGTGCATTACAACCCTTAAAAAGAAATACTTTACATGTGATTTAAAGAAAAAGTCAAATATTTACAAAAATTAACGGTTATGATTTCACTGACAGTGTAAAACTGTTTTACAGCGTCGGTGTATTTTCATTAAATCCTATTATAAATATAATTTATATTATAAGCTTAAAGATAGTGCACGGTCAGTGTAATATTTTACACGGTCAGTGAATCACGACCTTTAAAGAGTATCCCAAGAGCACTAATTAGTATTTCTCATATTTTATAAGTGAGTTAAAGAAAAATTCAAATTCCCACAAAAATTAACGGTTATGAGTTTACTGATTACATTATCAGTGTATTTCTATTAAATTCTTATATTAGTGACATATATAATCAATTATTTTATAATTTATAAATAGATATTATAAAATTAAATTTTAAATAATCTAATAATTATAATTAATTTAAAAAGTAAATTATATTTATATTGACACGGCATTTTTTTAGTATTTCAAAAAAATTGAAAAGAACATGTTTAATGATTAAATAAATAAATTTTATAAAACTGTGAGATTTAAAAGAATTAAATATGTTCAGACAAAAGAAAGTATATTTTTTTAGTCAAAATAATTATTATAAAAAAAAAGTTATGTTTTTGTTCAGTCAAAATAATTAAGGGTTAATAGTAATTCACCCCTGTAATGTTAGCGAATTTTGCTTTTCCCTCCTCCCTAATTTTTGGCAATAGTTTTTTCAAAAAAAATGTTGCCAAAATTTGTCTTTGACAACGGTGGGGGTAAACCAAAACACGCTCATATTACCGGAAGTAAACTACTATTAACCCAATAATTAAATATAAAAGCATAAAGTAATTAAATTTTTTATTCATATTATGGAATTCTTCCAAAACAATTTTAAAACACTATTTAAGAAAATAATTATTTTTAAGGATAATGATTTTAATTAAAGTATTTGTTATTTTTTTACTAAATTTAACAGAAGTGATAAGGCGCATTTAATATAAGGAATCAATATTTAGTGTTCTTCATGTTTTAAATAGAATTAAATCATGTCAAGAAAATCTACTAAAAACAAAAATAAATAAATTATTTGGCCATTTTAAAAAAATAATTATCCTTTTAAAGCAAAATTTCACTTAAGATTGAATCAATAGCTTTCGTATAGATGGATCAGGTGATTGTTTGGTTTTGGACTAACCTCTAAAAAAACAAAATCAAAAATTCTTTTTGGGTGAAACGTGTAGCAACAAAATATTGTTCTCTTTATTTGTATTCTCATGCATCATAACTTAACAAGTCCAATTTGGACAATCACAAGAAATAAATATATTTCTGTTTTGACAACAAAAAAACTTGGACGGTGCATAGCATGTAGTGTTAGAAAAATGCCCTCCCCGTGTATTTCTAAGAGGAAATATTATTTTATAATTAAAAAATGAGAAAAATTCATATATATATATATATATATATATATATATATATATATATATATATATATATATATATATATATATATATATATATATATATATATATATATATATATATATATATATATATATATATATATATATATATATATATATATATATATATATATATATATATATATATATATATATATATATATATATATATATATATATATATGACATACCAAATGAAAATTTTTGTTATTATGAAAAGTGAGAACTTTTAATAGCAACCATATGATTGAAAATCAATGATCAGATCTGCATTTATGTGATACATCTATTAATTATTATCTCTTAAAATTTGAGTGAAATCTGAGTCATTGATTTTAAATTGTATGGTTGTTATTAAAAGTTCTCAGTTCTCATAATAACCAAAGTTCTCATTTGATATATATATATATATATATATATATATATATATATATATATATATATATATATATATATATATATATATATATATATATATATATATATATATATATATATATATATATATATATATATATATATATATATATATAGGGAATGTATCAAGTAGGAGAGTTTTTAAATAAGAGATAAGAGGATTCAATGCTAACCATTAGATTAATCAAGAGAGAGAAATAATAATTATAATAATATTTTAATAAATAATTTAATTCTCTCTCTTGATTAATCCAATGATTAGCATTGAATCCTCTTATCTCTTATTTAAAAATTCCTCCTACTTGATACATCCCATATATATATATATATATATATATATATATATATATATATATATATATATATATATATATATATATATGTGTGTGTGTGTGTGTGTGTGTGTGTATGTGTGTTAAGAAACTAAACTGATATATTAAGCACTAAAAAAATTCTTTCAGCACAAGAAATACCAGAAGAATTACAAATGTAAAGTTACATCAACACTCTGAATCAAAAACCGCAACAATGAATAGGAAATCGAAAATTATAAGTCATTAACTATTATATATTGCCTGGGATTTATTCTCCAACTGTGGTATTCAATAGTAAACGATTGGAAATAAGATTTCAACCACTAGAAGGATTGTAGTTTAACCTTTTCACAAATAGAAATCAACGAATGAGTAATGTTTTGGAAAATTCCGTACTTTTCAAATGATCCACACAGCGGCCACCCGAATGATGTGTAAGGCGTTACATCATGCTTTTGACCACCCAACCAATGCCACAAAGTGATCATGTTGTTCCTGTAAATTACCCTGAGAAACCAATGAAAACCCTAACCAACCAAACTAAATTGGCCACAGTTTTCGATAATAACCACACTGAATAAATATATGATCCATGTTTTCCACCTAACCACACTCTGCTATACATAATTGTTCTTGAGCAGTGATAATTCAATAACTTTTGTCGGAAGCCTGTTACGATATAACCGCCAAACAAAAATACTAACCTTTAGCGGCACTTTAGACCACCAAACATGAGACTCACTGAATTGTTGAGGAGCCTTTGACTTCAACAAAACATGATAAGCACTGCTAACATTATACCGCTTTAAAGAATGAAGTTTCCACACCCATGTATCCTCAACTGCATCCTGCAAAACAAAAGACTCCAAACACCAAACACACCCCCTCACCAACTCTTCCTCCCACGCAAACAACTGTCTGTGCCAACTCCTAGCCTCGCCATCAAGCCCCCATCCTAAAATAAACATCTCCGCTACTATTACACCCTTAACACTTCTCCCTTCAACCAATGATCCCTCCAGAAAAGAGAATTTACCCCATTACCTACCGATCTCTCAATGTTATCGATGAGCCACCCACTCTCACGAACTATAACCCCTTCTCTGTTCCTACTAGGGGTGTTCAAATCCAAACCAATTCAAATAAAAACCGTAAACCGATCCAAAAAAACCGAAAATCGCAAAAAACCGAAGTTAATTGGATGTGTTTGGATGTCTTTTGGTGAGAACCGAACGGTTCGGATCGAGTTTCGGATTGATTTTTCAAAACCGATCCAAACCAAACCAAACCGCATGTTTATATTTTTTTACTTTATTTATTTTTTATTAGTATGATATGTTACATAAATTTATTATTATATGATAATTATTTTATTAATATTATCTATTAGCTTAGTTTAATCTATTTATTTTTATTATTTCATTTATTTCAACAATAATCAATCATTCTAATTTTATAATATTAATTTTTAATATACTATATGATATATATTACATCAAATTTATGATTTATTAGTATTTTTATAATGCTAATAATAATATAATTTGAAATTTGGATATCCGAAAACCGATCCAAATTAAAACACATTAAATTGGATCGGATCGGATTGAATTTTTTTAACATATCATCCAAAACCGAACCAAACCGCAAATAAATTTATCTTTGGATCGGATAAGTTTTTGTCTTATAACCGATCCAAACCAAACCGTGAACACCCCTAGTTCCTACACACATTTTGCCACCAAACAGAACCTCCGTGTATCCCAAAACTCAACTTCCCCCTTCCTCAGACTTCCCCTTTCCTCCAACACCCCCCAATACCAATTAACTAATAAAGCATTGTTAAACTCCCTCAACCTTCTCACCCCCAGCCCACCTTCCTCCTTACTCTTACAAACACTATTCCAATCAATCCATGTCATTTTCTTCTTACCATCCCTACATCCCCAAAAGAAAACATTAAACAAAGATTTGAGAAAAGAAATGATACCTGCGAGAGCCTTGAAGAAAGAAAGGAAATAAACCGGAGTGGATGACAGAACACGCTTCAACAACACCAAACGACCCCCTAAAGAAAGATTGTGGCACTTCCTCCCTGATAACCTACTTCTGATTTTTTCCAACAACGGACGCCAAAAACTGAGCTTATGTGTATTGCCCCCAATAGGCAACCTCAGGTACACAAACAATATAGCTTCCAATTTACTGCTTAACACCCTTGATGCCTCCCTCAGCCAATAATTAAAAATATTCGCCCCTACCAACATGCTCATAGTAAAATTAACCTTTAAACTCGAAATGGACTCAAACAATAACAATACTACTTTAAAAGTCGTAACATTAGCCCAACTCTTGGAACCCATCAACAAAATATCATCTGCAAAGTGATATATATATATATATATATATATATATATATATATATATATACACACACACACACACACACACACACTTATCACTGGAAAATAGTAAATGTATCTAAGTTTACTCTTAAAAAAATTTATATATTAAGTTATATGTATTGTCTAATACGGTCTTATATGTAGAGATGAATGTAGAATTACATACAATGGATGTATTTTTTATGATTAGAAATAAATTTGATTTAACATTCAAGAACATTCGATCTATGAGAAAGTAAATAAGGTGATTAGACTCAAGTGATTAATGAGTTTCGATTGAAAATGAATTGTATGGAATGACTCAAATACAAATTTTGGAATTTTTTTGTTAGAAATCGAAATTATGTTTCGAATTATAAAATTTTATTTTTCCTAAAATGAGGAGAGATGAGAATTTATGTATGTACTTGTTAAAAATACAATAAGGATAGTCTTGTATTTTGGAGAGTTGTTTGTGATGTTTAGGATTATTGATGGTGTTTGAAGCAAACTCACACAGCGTGTTGAGAAGCTTCGTGTATGTGATTTCTAGTCAAAGAATCATCATCCTCTTCCAACCTTAAAGTTGAGATATTTATAGAGGTTCTTAGTTTTAAGGAGCATTTATTCTTTCCCTTCCCTCAGAAACGTGGGATGTAGATGAGCATTTTCTTCCTATATTCAAGGGAACATTGTTTCCCTCATTGGCTGGTTTCGCTATCCTGTTGGCATGTGAAGACACATCATTACCCACATTCATTAAGTAGGTGAAAACTAAGTCGGATAGCCCAAGCCCAATTTGTGCGCCTTACGATATAGTATGGGCGCCCTAAGCATTAAACTGATACTCATCCGGTGTTATTTTGGACGACCTAAGGTGCTAGTATGGTACCCGCCCCTCCTCAATGAGCTTTATCTTGCTCCCTATATGATATCTTCTTATAGGTTTGATAAACTTATCCTAGTACGGGATCAAATTTAACAAGAATCTAAATTCAAATTTAAATATTAATAAATAATATGTAAATATGTATGCCATCATTCTCTAAACCTTGAGACTTTATGTAATTCAGATGAGCCTTCAGGTCTAAACAAAACTTTGTCATTCGTAAAGCCTCTGCTACCACTTATGCAGGGTCAGTAACTTTGTTCCTAAAAACATAGTTATTACGAGCCTACTATATTTTCCACAAATTAGTAAAGTGGAGTTAGGGAGAAATAGTATCATTGGTGCTAAGAACTTCAATCAGCCAATCCAGGATATTAAGGTGAGAACTCAAACGGAAACCCAATAGAGGGGAGAAACAAACTTTTTTTGCAAAAGTCCAATCGAGGAAAAGGTGTTGAGCAATTTTTGTAGCAGACTGACATAAAGGGCGAGACGGGTTTAAAACAATGCCTTTTTTCTAGAAGATTGCTCCAGGTACAAATAATGTTCTTCGCAAGCCTCAAAACGAAGTTCTTCGCCTGAATCGGCACCTTCCAAAGCTTCTTCCAAAAACCATTCATGTTGTTATCTCCAAGAAAATGGTATGCGAATTTGACAGAATATTCCCCAATCTTATCAAAGTGTCATATCATATTGTCTTCAAGGATTCTGCGGGATACTAGCAATTTGCAAAGCTTCGTGATGGTTGAAAATGTCTCGGAGCTTGTCCACCTTCCACACCCCTAAATCAGTGTGTTGACCCTAGCGTTCTCATCCATGTTGCGCATAGGGCTCAACGGCTTAAACCCCAAAATATAAGGGATCCAATTATCCTTCCGGATTTTGATTTCTGATCCATCACCAACTCTCCATCTAGCACCATGCAACACTAGCTCCTTTGCATTGAGAATGATTCTCCAAGCGTATCTTGGAGAGATTCCCAAATTTGCTTCAGATAGGTGGCTCCTACGGTAGTATTTCCCTTTGAAAATCTTAGCTAAAAGGGATGAGTCATCATTAAGAAGCCTCTAGTATTGTTTCCCCGGTAAACATTTATTGAAGTTTCAAATTCTCCTGAAACCCATTCCTTTAACACCCTTAGCTTGAGATAGCCTCTCCCAACTCATCCAATGAACTTTCCTCTCACCATTCTAAGCTCTTCGCCAGAATTTTGCAAACATGGTCTCTAACTCTTTACATATTCCTTCTGGTAACTTATAGCAGCTCATGATGTAGTTTGGGATAGATTGAGTCACTGCCTTAATCAAAATCTCTTTTCCGACTCTATATAAGTTATCTTTCTAACCCTTAATTTTCTTCCACACCCAATCCACAACCAGAGCAAATAACCTCTTTCTTAGACCTCCCTAAGACGACTGGGAGCCTCAAGTATTTAGCGTAGTTGGCGACGGTTTTCGTGCCCAAAGTATTCCGCATCAAAATTCTGACTTCCTAGCCCACACCGTGACTAAAAAAACATCAGATTCTCAAGATTGACAACCTGACTTGATTCTTGCTGATACGTAGACAGAACTTGAAGGATACACTCAGCTTCAACAAAGTTTGCTCTCGCAAATAACAACCTGTCATCAGCGAAGAAAAGGTGAGAAATGGCAGGGGCTTTCCTCGCGATTTGCAGACCATGGAGTTGATTTATAAGCTGAGCTCACCTTATGTACAATGTCATAAGTTGATTTATAAGTTCTCTCAATCAAATAATATAACAAAACTTATGCTATTAGGTAAATTTAAATAAGTCAATTTAAACAAACATTTAATTTTATTGATCATTTAATATATTAGTCTATTTAAATACTAATCGAATTTTTTATTTATGAATGTTCAAATGAAATAAGCTTTTAAATAAATTTATATGTCAACCAGACATTCAAAAATGTCAAACTCAAACTTAAAAATAAGTATACGATTGACTACATCTTAAACTTATAATTTTTTTTTAGTATGTTAGATTAAAGTTTTCAACCTATTTTCATTTCTATCATGAGATTATATTCATTTTATTCACCTATGTGGTACAAGTCAGACTACCCCACACACTCTTAAATATATAATAATTAATATAATTAAATATTATTAAGAATACATGTTTTATCAAAAAAAATTACTATTAAGAATTATACTAATTAATACATAATGACATGACATCAAATCATCATTGTCATGTATACACCATGCCATTAATGAGAATAACATGTCATAGAAATTAATGGAGAACCAACAAAATTCCAAAACTTGATTCATAATGATAAAAAATTTAAATAAAAAAAAATTAAGTTTTTAAATGAAATGCTAATACTTTGTTAAGCAAATAAACTTTATATCATGTGGTAAATGATTTAAATCAGTTTAATATCTCTTCCGTGTGAAAAAATTAATAGCGTAGGAAACCTCACATCCTCCTATAAGAAGGCAATAAAACAAATTAAGCAAAAGTGGAATTTGAAGCAAAGCAAGTTGAGTGGCTGAGAAATAGAGGTGCACTATAAAAATTAAGTTGCTGAAATTGGTAGGTGGGAGATTATCATGAGGTAGCATGAGTGTGTGGATGATAACAATGGACGAGTGGTTGAAAAGTAGGCCACCTTGTTTAAAGAGTACATTCCTAAATGTGCCATGTCTTAATTCTTATGGGCGATGCAACATATATATTCAACAGTTACTTAAATTCTGTCCTCCACTCCATTCATGGAAATAACTTGTCTATTCAACATTTGTATTAATTGTTTTATAATTGAATTTTCAACTTGATTCGTTATTTTGTCATAATTTGTGGACATGGACAATTTGGTTTTCCCTTGTCATAAAATATGGACAACTTTTCATCATAACATCCGACGCATGTTGATAACTAAAGAGCTTCTAGTATATACAGTGGGGAGAGATGTGACAACTAAGGCTGACAAAAAACTAATTATTAAAGCTTTTTTTATACTCCTATATAGTTAAATTTATTACTATCTCCGGTCCTATTTATTAAAAAAAATTCTCTTTTTAGATACTCAGATACATTATTTATTCGATGTATCTAAAAAGAGAATCTTTTTTTATAAATAATGTTAAAAAATTAGAAAAATATTAGGTGTGTTATTAAAAATGTTAATTTGTATCCATGAAGATTTCTGTCAAGATTATCTGTTTGGAGTTTTAAAATTACAGGTTGGAGATGGAAGAAATTTTTTTCTCAATGACCTTTGAAGTGGGGATTGGGGAAGTACACATGAATTTACACTCACATGTAATTAATCATTGATACTATAACAATTAATCAGTGGAAGAACCTCATCTTAAAAAGATATATATATATATATATATATATATATATATATATATATATATATATATATATATATATATATATATATATATATATATATATATATATAAATAATTCACGTTTTTTTTATGAAAGTCTATTTTAAGGTTTAAGGTATATTAGGGTGCATTTAACTATTTTTTAATTAAAGCTTGTTAAAACACACCTTTATAAAAATAAGTGGGTGTATTATAGCAAATTCCTGTGGGTGTACGTTAAAAAGAGGTAGGTCTACGTTAACAAATCCCATATATATATATATATATATATATATATATATATATATATATATATATATATATATATATATATATATATATATATATATATATATACATATATATATATATATATATATATATATAAATATATATATATATATATATATATATATTAAATATGTTTTTTCTCTCTTTTATAGTGTGGTATTACATCATGTTTGTACAATGACATGCATTGTAGCAATAAGTTTGGTTGAATTTTTTTTTAAAGGAAAAATAATCAACAGCAAGTGCTTTTGTATTTTTTTCTGCAAGATGTCTTTTTTACATGTGTTTTTTTAAAAGAAAAAAACAAAATACTAGTGTCATAGTTTTGATCGAAAAGTAAAGAAGAATTCTTAAGATGGGTGTAATACGGTGAACTGACTTTTTATCGAAATGTTGCGGTTAAGCAAGAGTCGCCACCGACTTTTATTTTATCCAAATATTCAGAAAGGCTAAAAGAAACAGAAAAAACCTTTTTAAAAGAAAACGGGTTCGGGGGGTAATTTATGCAAAGGGAAGGTGTAAGGCACCCTTTGCATCCATGGTTATCCATGGGCTCTTAATTGCTTTGCTCTTTAATTTCAGAAATGTAGAAGAAAAGAATATGGACTTTAGCTCGTAAGTGAGCGTAGCCATTTTGAAGGTTTATGAGAAAGAATATGAAAAAAAGTTTTAGCCAGAGCAAAGCAATTAGGAGCAATTACCTTAGTATTTGAAAAAGAACGTTCTTTTAGCCTTTCAGGGCAAAAGGGTCTATCCACGCCATAAGAGGGCAGGAAGCCTTTCATTTGGAGGTTGAAGGGTCGTCGAGTTATCGTTCGCCATAAGACTGTCCCATGCCATAGAGAGGCAGGTAGTCTAAGGGAAGGACCAGAATAGCCTTTCGTAGGTAGCCAGAGGATACCTCAGCCTTTTCGTAGGCAACTTCCGAGGGTCGAGGTCATATTAGTGTATCGAAGGCAGCATCATTAGGGTCTTATGACCTTTGTATTTATCGAGGCAACATGGCTGAGGTATCCTAGTATTCGAGGGACAATGGCTATTCTACAAAAAATACGCAAGGCAACAAGACAACAAGGCAACAGGCAACAAAGAGGTTACCCAAAAAGTGTGCGTGGGTGCAACAATCATGTGATTAAATTCAGTTATTTATCTTGTAAAATTAAGTGATTCTAATTTAATTCAGAGTTGCACTCCCTACGATTACTAACCACAGCAATTAATATTAACAGCATAATTAAACAATAACGGGGAAAGGGAAAATGAAACCAGCGGGGGAAAGGGAGAATGAAACCAGCGGGAGAAATAGAACAATAGGTATGAACAAGTAATAATTTAAATGAGATCAAGGTTTAGGGTTACCGACTGTTCGAGCTTTGGCGGTTGGCAAACCCTGAAAAGGTGGGAAAAATAAATAAAACGTAGATGAGTGCATTATCAACTCAAAAGTCAGATACGGTTAACCCTAATCAATAAAAAATAATGATAAAAGAAGAAGGGTAAAAACACTTAGCTTTGATTGATGAAGGTTGATGGGCAAAGGTTTGCCTTGAGCATTGACCCTGATCATCTGAGAATTGGCAGAAAAATAAAAGGAAAAAGTAAGTGTATGAGGAGTTCATTGACGGGGGTAATCAAACCCTAATTAAATAAAAGGCAGAAAAATATTTAAATAGTAAAGATTAGAACTTAGCTTTGAATTTGACGTGACGCGTAGTCAGAGTGTATTTGAAGAGTAACCCTGAAAAAAGGCATAAAAAAAAGGAAGATCTTCAGTGTATGGAATGATCATCGTAAACCCTGATTAGGTTACGAATTGAATAAAATAACGAAGGCGATTTAATTACTTATTGGTCTCACGACCTAATTAATTAAATCGAAGAAAGAAAATAAAATCATGCACAAAACATTTTTTTATGAATTTTTTGGAATTAAAATAAAGCATATATGAATTATTGAAAATATATGAATAAATAAATGTAATATTAAGAAAATAATATAATATAATTTAAATAAAATAAATTATTAATTATAAATAAGTAGATAAATAAATATGAATAAAAGAAAAAAATTGAATAATAATATATATGTATATTAAAATAAATAAGAAAAGGTAAATATTAATATATAAAAAGAGAATAATTAAAATAAAATAATAATAATTATTATTATTAAAAAAAAGTTTTTTGGAAAATAATATATAATAGTTATTATATAATAAAGGAAAAAAACAATTAGAAACAATATATATATATATATATATATATATATATATATATATATATATATATATATATATATTAATATATAAATAAAATAGATTTATGTAATTAAAAAAAATAGAAAACTTAGCGTTTTGATCCTGTGCAGCGCGCGTGTGAGGGTGCATGGTGGACTGCAGGCTCTGGTGCGTGGGATTGATCTAAGACTGCAACTAATGGCTGAGATGGCGAGGGAGTATAATAGTGCGTATGTCTTAACGCGTTGGATCTGGCATCATCCCATAACTTTGCGCGCCAAATTTTTGAATTGAGCCAATAGGATCACGCCACGCAGTCATCTTCCTCCCAGAAATTCTGCAACTCAGCCTTTTACACCGCTTGTTGCAAAACATGCTGTAAAAGTGCTTCTTTTCACACCTGTAAAATAACGAATAGGACCTAGAGGGAAAAGAAATTTTTCGCGAGACCATGGTCGAATTCGTCTTGACCTCGCGAATCTATCCATGGCAACCATATGCCCTAATTTTACCTGTGGTATAAACCCCCAATTTGGAGCTTCGAACCCTAGCATGGCAACATGTTTATAACAGCATCATAACATCCAAAACTTTCCATAATCGATCAACACAATATAATAAACACAAATATGCAATTGGCTTTGAGTATAGATGCATGAATTTATGGAATCGATTCAGATTAAAGTTAGACAAACCTTGAACGATTGGAGAGGATTCTTGGTGCCTTAGGACTCGAAAGTGATTGAGAATCGTTCAATGATGTTCAAGGAATGAATTGGGATCAATCAAATGCCTTGAATCTCTTTGTAACAAAGAATTGAAGTTTGAGTTTTCTTGAATTCTCTTGACTCGGGTTAGGGGCTCTTGAGGCAGAAAAATCGTCCACTAGGGGTCTGAGTTTGTTGTGTTTATATAATTGAGTGAATTAGGTCAACAAACTCGATCAAAATCCAATCCAATCATCCTTTGCAACTTGAAAAAATATTTGATTCATATATGTTTCTATTTTAGACTAACTTCAATCTCTTTCAATCCAATTTCATTTATCACTAATTTGGAACTGAATATTGAGTATTTTCTTAATTAATGATAATTGAAATTGAAGAGAAATCAAATCTTTTCAATTTTCTTTCTAAATATTTGATTAAATCATGATTTAATTGAAGATTAATTCATATAAAATCAATTTTTTAATCAAAAATTCGTGGCCTTCTGATTAGAGCTTCTAGATGACTAATGTAGCAAGATTGGATCAAAAGAATATGGGCCCCTTTGCAAAAACATTCAAGTTTCTTCACATTTTTCCTTCCAAAATAGCCCAACTTTGACAAGGTCTATCTCTCCCAATTTTTGAGGTATGGGAGTGTTCTAGGACTTTTTAGAAACTTTAGAGAGTCCTCTAACCAGTGTCTTTGGTCTCATATCAAAATAATTTTCCATGCTCCTTATATATCCTTTTCAAAAAAGTGACTTCTTGTTGACTTTTGAAAAGGACCTATAATGTTTTGGTCCATATCTCTCAATTGAAGCATTTTTAGACTTGGCATGTGAGATACAAAATTGTAGAGAATTCAATTTCCTTCAAAATGAGCTTTGGATGGAAAATTTTTGATGTTCCATGTGAGAGTTATGGCTGGTCAAGGTTTAGTTAAACCCTAATTTAGAAATTTTTTGATTTGTTGATTTTTGATCTTTCCTTGATGAACCATGATCAATACTTGATCAAATGGTGAATGATACTTCAATATTAGGATCTTGACAAAAAATTAGGAGTTTTGACTGTACTTTGACCGCAGTTGACTTTTAGGTCAATTCAGTCGACAGCTGACTTTTTGAACAATTGGGTGACCAATCCTTTAAGCTGAGACTTGATACTTGTCATAGAGATAATGTGAATCATCATAGACCATATGGAATGCCTTGGAGCTTTTGACCCATTGGTTTCTTCTCAGAGCAACAAAACCCTAGTTCTTGAATCTTGTTTAGGAGAGGGTGTCTTTGAACATTGTACCTTGCTATTGGTTCAGACACATAAAAAGGTTCGATAACAAATTCGAGAAGGAACACAAAGTAGAGGAAGTCTTACCAAGAAACTATTTCCAAGATCAATGATAACTTTATCCAATAATTCCTTTATGGTCATTGTCAAGCTTGAAAAGATGAACTTATTTTGAGATTTCTAAAATGCTTACACCGAAAAGTGTTAGAACAAAGTCAAACCAGCCCTAACTCTAGACTTATCTCCAAGAAACATAATTAACTCAATAAGAGAATCAAGATTACCAAGAATAACCAACTTTCAACCTAGTCACCTAAACACATTATATCAAAGGAGAGCCTCCACATTGCCTGTAACAAGATGAGAAGAAGACTCTTTAAAACCCCAACACGACAAACAAGAGATATTTTATGTGTCTATAATCACTCGATGCATAAAAAGGTTAGTTCTCGTAGGGATTGTATCTTTAAGTAATGGTAGAAAATGACATTGAAAGGAGTCCAACTCATCCAAATAAGCGGGAGGATCCTGCCAATCTCGAAGGTATCATCCTGGTGTATAAACAAGCGTAACAGGGAGACATAGGCCTAAAATTGACACTAACAGCCGCAATAGAAAAAAGTTGAAAAGAAAATATATAAAAGAAATAATGAAAATAAATATCAAATTTTATAAAATAAAAAATATGTAAAAAAATCATTTATGAAAGAAAATATAAGAAATTATGAAAAAAAATTGGTATATTAATTCTTCTATTAGAGAAAAAATGATGATCGGGCGTTGCAGTGGAGCTAAGTTTCGATGTAGTGGATGAGATTAACTTGCAAGTTTATCACTCCAATATTGAAGTTAGTGAGAACAATGAATAATAAACTTTCAAAAAGGAAATGAAACTCATACATGGAAATGACACGTTATCTTCCTTTAATTAGGAGAGCTTGTTAGCAACTGAAATATGAAAACGAGCGTGAAATGTAGAGGATTGTAGGATAGATTCGACTGTGTGGAACATGTTCTTGGACGAGGTAGCAAGAGAAGGTTTAGTGTTACATCTATAAATTTTTGTCATGCTTTACGTTCTCAGAGTGATGGGTTTTATGCTCTATTAAGCCTCTGTGATTGGCCCATAACAGTTTCCCGTAAACCCTTGTTTCCTCAGGCGTCCATAATGGGGAAAGGTCTGAAGAGATGTCGATATTCTCAAGAAAAAACAATTTTAGGACAACATTCGCACGTGTTGCTTTAAGAAACGGAGGATGACTGACACATGATCTCTATCCTCGTTAGTCACCCACATGATTAGCCTGGGGATGTTAGAATGTCATTCTAACAGTCATAGGGAAATCTCAACCGTTGATAGTGGGGAATGATCATATGGGATTTAATTATTTAAAGAGATATACTAGGTTTTCGAAGGGGATTTACTATTTTTTGCTAACTCCATATTGAATTTCTTAAAAGGTTCTTTTTTGAAGGGAAATTGTGATACAAGATCACGTAGCAAAAAATAAACAAATTTCCCTTTAGTTAATCCTTACGAATGATACATGATCGGTGATAGAACACTTATCTCTTGTGGTGATTAAAACCTTTGATGCAAAATCAGAGGAATGATCACGAGCGTTGAATGATGAACAACGCCTCTACTCAATCCATACGAACAACGTGCCTTTAATCTCAGTACTAGCTGCTATTGTTTCCCACAATTCACAATTTAAACTTTTTGAAGAAAATTTTTAAATTTATCTTGCCATATATTAAATTTGCTATCATCAAAAAGTGGTTGTGTGTTTAAAAAATATCTCTTATCGGAAGTTATCTTCCTCCTAAGATGATTAGTCTTCAAATAGGAGTTAGGCTTTGATGCCACTTGTTGGACTTGATACTTCAGACACAAGAGGGGGTGAATTGTATGGTTCATAAAAAAAAATGATTTTGAAAAAGTTTGGAAACTAAAATCAGAGTTTAAAAACATTTTTGAAAGTAAAAAGTAGAAAATAAATTACAGAAATGAAAAGAAGTAAGGGAACCCCAAGAATTATAGAGGTTCGATCAAAACAAAAGGGCCTACTCCTCTCCACAAGAATTGATCTTGAGAGTTTTCAATAATAGTTGAGAGCTTTTTGTAGGAAAGACTCACGAACCCCTTATACAAGGAAATGATAGTTGACCTCCAACCAAATAATATAAGACGATGGATGTGAACGTTTGCGTCTTTTCGTCAAGATAAGCTTAGGAAGGAAGAGGTCAATCTTCCTTCCCGATGTTGGATTGAAGCGGTTAGTCCTCTTTCCAAAAACATGGATCTTGGATAGGTTAGTCTTCAAGTTCCCAAACCTTGCAAGCTTTTACATAGGCTGAGCTCACGAACCTTAAACCTTGGTTTTATACAAGATAATCAATAACTTGTGAGATTCTAAAACTAGGTTGATCTCGAACCTATGAAGCTTTTAATACTAGACTGAGATTCAACATATCTTGGTTTTAATACGGTTATAACCAAGAACCTAGGAGATTTTATCACGGGTTGATCTTAAACCTAAACTAGGGTTTGATCACACAATCCTCAAACCAAGACTTTTAATGAGTTTAGCTTCTAACCCAAGTAAATCCCTAAATGGACAAAAGATTCCCTTGGTGAATGTACTATTTTAACCTTTCCTGGATTACAAATTTTCCTCACGTAATGACTTTTCTCATAAAATCACTAAGGCTACATAAAATTCTAGATGAAATGAAATAAGAAAATGGACCTCTATTTATAGGTCTGAGGTTGGCTCAAAAAGGTATTTCAAAGAAATGTGTTTTAAAGCAATTTAATTGATTGATAGGTTTTCCCAACTAATTTTAAGTTTGAAATATAATCGTTTGTAAGTTTATAAAAGGAAGAAAAAGATATCTAGCCATTGCACATCATTAAGGCGGTGTCCTGATTGCATATGACTAAATTTTGAGATGATCTAATCGATTAGACAAATGCTCCAATCTATTAGATAATAAAAAATTTGGCATTAGCTATTTTGATTGCTCTAAATTCATTTGGAAAAACTTTAAGATATTTTTGAAGGTATTTTATTTTAGTAAAAACATTTCAGCGTGTGTGTGCTTTAACCATGCCCTTGTACCATAACTAAAGCCCTTATGTTTGTACAGTAGTTTCACTCACTTCTAAATTAGAAGGAACCTAAGAACTTCTAGACTTTGCCAGATGCTTTCTCTTTTGTAGACACTTGCTTGAGTAGCTTGAGATGAGGCTTTAATTACATTCATTTTGGTTGTCATCATCGAATAGTCAAGTCCATCAAACCTTAAGGATTAGGTTTTCATCTTTATCTGCTTAATCGTTCATGCTTGACTTATCATAAGACATTATGTGTTATCATCAAAAGTTGATGTCCTTATCAAAAGCATGTCACTTGCAAAACAGTGTTTCGAGAAGGACTTGGAGAGGGTGAATGAGGAAGCAGTTAGTAGGAAAAAGGAAAAGGAAAAATTCAGAGTGGTGACTGATGAGGGTGTGGTAAGTAAAGAGTTAAAAGATAGGTAGGAAGACTCATCTCTTAGTTCTAAGGGGAATAGTAAGAAGGTAAAGGTGGTCGAAGATGGGAAGGGAGACGTAGTTCCGATTGATAGAAGTTATGAGGTACCTAAAGACATTTAATGGGAATGTAGTGGTATAATGGTTGTGATTTATAATGGTGTTAGCGTTGCAGTTATTCAACAATCTATCTCAGATGTTGGATCTCATGGTTCTATGGTGGCACCATTAGGAGGAGACAACATCTTTTTTATTTTATGGGCAAGACAAAGGTGATGTCAATTTTTAATAAAGTGACTGATTTTTTTAGTTCTTTTGTGAATCATTACTGCAATTGGTCAAAGGATAATGACTTAGTTTATGAAAGAGATATGTGTAACATCCTTAACCCCAAAACATGTATTTTACACATATGCAACGAAATTGTGAAAATAAAACAAATACAACTACAAGGTGTCTCACGTAATTCTTAAAATAGTTAACTTTATTCCTGAATACAGAATTAGCTTCAAAACATCATGGATTCAGTAATTCAAATGAATAAGTTAACAATTAAAACACGAAGATCCATTCCGTGTGTTGCGCTATCACAGCGACCAAAAAAATCTAAAAGTCGATCATAATACGACGAGCATAACATCACAAATAAATAAATAGAGAGGCCACTACGCCATCACCACAAATAAGAACAACATTTACTCCTTAGTCTTAACATGATGATCAGCATCACATGTGTATAGAGCACAACCGAAAACAAGCAGGGGTAAGAATACATTCAAAAATATTAGCGGTGTATAAAAGAAGAACGATAGATTAAATAACACATTACATCAAACACACAAACCATCCAAACTAATAATAACCATAAATGCAATGTATATTCAATGTATTTACCTCCTCATTTCTATATGCATGTGGTACCAAGGTTTTGGGGATATTGGAAGTATGTCACTAAATTTTCCACCCGTCACTGGTTCCATCTCTGAACCTGTAACACATCACGATTCCATCTCTGAACCTGACAACTCATCATTGGACCGAAGTCCCACCTATCTACGATAATATATTAATGCATGAATTTCATATGATTATACAAGGTTCATCTCAACGTTCACATGCATTTACTCATTATTGGTTCCATTTCTGAACCAAACACACCAGCATAACATCATTGTATCTCAACATAAATTATTGTCATTGCAAGGCTACACAATAATTCCAATGAACCAAACATCTCAATAATAATATTTACTCTTCACGAGGTACTCAGCAATTAAAGAAATCACAATAATTTAGACTCGTCACCATCAATAGACTCCAAATAGTATTAATAACTAAATATATCCCTCACCATCATTAACTTTTTAAACATAAAATTAAACCTCTATATCCACGACATCTTGTATATAATTATTAGTTATGGTTATTACCATAATGTATCCCTACGCGCTAGCTTTCCAACGCTTCAAACTGCGCCTCAAACAGAGTCATAAAACTCAAGATACACACAAAACGACGTGTTTGGCACAATAACCAAGAGGCTGCTATGGCCACCCGTAAAAGCTGCTACGACTTGTAGCAACTCCCAGGCCATATTTCCACAATTTTATGCCCCCGGTAAAATAACCAGAGGACTGCTACGGCCCGTAGCTGCTGCTGCGACCCAAAAATGGTGTTTTTTGATTTTCTACGATTGCTTTATCGTAACAATACCAAAAACTCAATTTTATGAATCCCAGACAGTCCCAAAACATATAGTGATCATAACAATCGATCCATAAACATTTCTTAACATCAAAATACAAAGAATGCACAATCATATCACCAATTCAACTAAAAATCATCATATTTTTCAATCAATTCATCACAATGAGAAAAAGAAAGAAAAGAAAACATAGAGGGTAAGGACCCATCTCCATCCATATGCTTTAGCATCTATTGATGAACAGTTACCCCTACCTCAAATATGCATAAAAAACTCTAGCTTTGGCTATGGGGTTCTTTCTCCCTTCAAGAGCTCTCCCAGGGCTTGGTCTTTTCTCTACTTTGCTTTCTCACCAATATTCACGTAGTGGTTAAAAAGCTCTCCCTTATTTTCTATTATAATTAATCTAGTTATTTAAATCCAATAAAAATAATTAATTACTCTCTCACCCTTCTAATTCTCCCACACCCCTCCTTTTCTCTCATTTCTTATTTTTCTATTAATTCAATTATTATAATAATTCTTATAATTCTACTAACACCCAAAAATTTCCAAAAATTCAAAATAAAGTACTCTAACCCCCAAATACAAAAATAAAACAAAAATTGGGGTGTTACAGGGTGTGGGTTCGTTTTTATGGTATATCGTTACAAATTCATCTAATCGACATGGTCCTTGGATTTATGAATGAATCAAAAATAGAGAAAAAGTAGAGGATCGATTTTTTTAGGGTAATAAACTTGGTACTTGTCATAGTAAGCAGAAGAAAGGAAGATGCTTGTGTAAATCCCATAATAGGAAATCAATATCATCTATTCTTGATCTAAAAAGAGTGACAAGGTTATCAATTAAAGATAGATTTAATTTAATTCAATACATTAAGGGTAGAAAAAATAAAAAGTTGTCTAGCAGTTCGTCGAGGTCTTTTTCTAAGGAAAATGAGGGAGTTTCTTTGTCGGTGGGTTCTAAGGCTTCAAGCTCTAATAAGGATTGGAAAATTGGATGGCGGTTCATGGTAAACCTCAAGAGGTTGTTGATGATGTTTGTGTGATTGGCAAATCTAGAGGGTTAAAGATCAAGGGTGATTGTTCAACTATGTTCAGTGCTTTGTCAAGAGAGAGAGGTGATAGGATTAAGAATGAGGGATAAGGTGAGAGTGGCAAGGGGGAGGGGAGAGATACTGGGTTTGAAAATTAAGATAAAGTGTTTTTGGGGTTGTGGAAAGGGAGTTGGTGGTGATAATGAAGCTTGTTTCTTTTAATGTGAGAGGGTTGGGTGGTTGGGAGAAGATAAGGAAGTTGTAGAGGTTGGTTAGAGAGAAATGTTCGTTGGTGGAGAGCATTTAGGAAACAAAATTGGAAGTGATTGACGATGTTTTGTGAAGGTATCTATGGGGTTCATCTGAAATTGGCTATTCCTTTTGACCCTCTGTAGGGACCTTTGAATGTTTATTGACATAATGGGATATTGACGAAGTGGTGGTGAAAATTTCAATGAGTATTGAGAATCTTTTGATTATAAAAGGGTGTTTAAGAAAGGCAGGGCATGAGTTTGCTATTGCCAATGTTTATGCTCCTTGTGATAATGGTAGTCGGTTATCTTTATGGAATCACTTAGGTGTTCTGATTAATGATTAGGAGAGGAACAATTGGTGTGTGAATGTCAATTTTAATCCTATTCGATCAATTGAGGAAAGGAGTAAGGTGATTGTTTATCGTATGGAGGAATACTATCATTTTAATCAGTTCATTGAAGATAATTTCATGGTTGATTTATCGTTATGTGGGAGAAGATTCATGTAAGATCAGGGGGGGTGGTCTTTCTATGAGTCGTTTGGATCATTTTTTATTATCAGATGCTTGGGTTTATTTTTGGTCTAATTTCATTCAAGTGGCTCTTCCTAGCACTATTTCTGATCATTGTCTGATTTTGATGACTATTGACGAAGAGAATTGGGGTCCTAAGCCAACTAAAATGTTAAAATGATTGACATATTTACCATGGTACAAGGAGTTTGTGAATGAACAATGACTATCCTTTGAGGTGGATGGTTGGGGAGGTTTTGTGCTGAATGAAAAACTGAAGCTGATTAAGGGCAGTTTGAAATTATGGCATCAAAATCATACTCAAAACTTAAAAGGAAAAATCAGAACGGTAAAGATTGTATTTATTTCTTGGATGTTAAAGGCGATGAGCATTATCTAGAAGTGGAGGAGTTGAGAGAGTTACACTCTTTATCGGAAAAAATTCTTTCTTTATTCAACTTGCATTCAAGTATCCAGTAGAAAAAAATCTAGACTATTTTGGATAAAGAAGGGAGATGTGAATTCAAAATTTTTTCACGGTATTATGTCTTCGAGGAGAAGGTTGAATGCCGTCATCTCAATTTTAGTTAATAATGTACAAGTAAATGGCATAAATGGAGTGAGGAGTGTTGTTTTGATCATTTTCATATTCATTTTAAAGTGGTAGAGGTTGATCGACCAGGGATAAAAGGTATTTCTTTTAAATCAATCACTAGGGGGGAGGGGTCGGTTTTGACTTTACCTTTTTCAGAGGTTGAGATTAACTCGGAAGTTTGGGATTGTTACTGTTTTAAGAGTCATGGCCCAAATGAAATTAATCTTGGATTTATTAAAGACTTCTGAGAAATCTTAAAAGAGTAGTTTGTGTGCTTTTTTGTGTGCAGATTTTCACCGTAATGGTAAGTTAACCAAAGGCATAAACAATTTTTTTATTACTTTGATTCCTAAAGTTGAGAGTCCTCGGCGTTTGTTGGAATTTTGACCTATTTCTTTGCTTAACTGTCTGTATAAAATTCTATCTAAGGTTCTTGTTAATAGGCTGAGACACATGATTGGAAGTGTTATTTTTTAGTATCAGTCAACTTTTGTTAAAGACATGCAGATCTTGGATGACATTCTTATAGCTAATGAAATTGTGGACGATGTGCGTAGTTTGAAAAAATAATTATTATTATTTAAGATTGATTTTTAAAAAGACTATGATTTGGTGGATTGGCGGTATTTGGATGATGTTATGTGTAAAGTGAATTTCTCGACTCTGTGGCGGAAGTGGATATTAGAGTGTATTACTACACTAACAACTTTTGTACTTGTGAACGAGAGCCCAACTAATGAGTTTAGGATTGAAATAAGTCTTCGTCGAGGTGACCCTCTTTTTCTTTCTAATAGTATCAGAAGGGTGACATTTTTTATGAATGTTATAGTGGAAAAAAGAAAGTATACAAGATATGGGTGGGGGCGCAAAATGTTGTTACAGTTTCTCATTTACAATTCGCCGATGATACGCTATTGGTGGGGGGTTAAAATTTGGGCAAATGTCTGAGCTTTGAAGATTATATTGATTCTTTTTGAAGCTATATCGGGATTAAAAGTTAACTTTCATAAAAGCATGTTGTTTGGGGTCAACGTCTCAGAATCTTAACTACATTAGGAAATGATGGTTATGAACTATAAGCATGGTCGACTACCTTTTTTATTTAGTTAGGGATGCCTATTGGTGAAGATTATATGAAGCTTGATTTTTGGTATCTTCTGATTGATCATATCAAAAGAAGAGTCATTTTCTCTCTATGGGGGGTTCGTCTGATTCTTATTAAGTATGTCCTGTCCTCAATTCTAGTCTACTTTCTTTTCTTCTTCAAGGCGCCCTGAGGTATCATATCTTCACTTGGAATTTATTTTTAATTCTATTTTCTAGGGAGGGAGTGAGGAAGTGAGAAATTTTTACTTGATTAAATGGAATACTATATGTTTGAAAAAAGAAAATGGAGGTCTGGGGGTTAAGAGGTTGAAGAAGTTTAACTTAGCCTTACTTGATAAATGTTGTCAGTGGATTATAAATGAGACGGGAAGCCTGTGATATAGGGTGTTTTGTGCTTGGTATGGTGAGGAAGGTGGCATTTATGTTTTGGGGGTATCGGTGGTTCTGTTTGGTGGAGGAATTTGAAAAACATATGGGAAGGTGTTGGGTTAGTTGATAACATTGATCGAAGAATAGGAAATTGATCTTTTACTCTATTTTGGATAGATCCTTGGATTGATGGTATGTCTTTGAAGGTAAGATTTAGTAGGTTATTTGATTTAGTTAAGAATAAGAGGGCGACAATATCATAAACGAACCAGTTGAAGTTTACGTCAATAAAAATAAGCATAATTCCCATTTTTTATGGTTGAAGATTGTGCCGCTTAAGCTATATATTTTTCCTGGAGGTTGTTACTGAATCGTAGTCCGACTAAGGACAATCTGGATAGGAAGCAGATTCTTGCCACGAACAATAAAAATGCGTGACAAATTATAGCGTGGATGAAGACATAAATTATTTGTTTGTAACATGTGATTTTTTCAATAGGTTGTGGCCTATTATTCTTAATTGGTTAGAGTTCTCCACAATATCCCAAGGAAAAATTTGGGATCATCTATTGCAGTTTGGTGGGTTTGATGGATTTTTGAAAAGTTTTTGGTTGGCTTTTAACACTATTTGGTTTGCGTTATTTAGAAAAAGCGAAATCGGCGTATTTTCGAGAATAAAGTGGATCAATTGCAAGCGTTATCTAAAAGCGTAGAGCTTTAGTTGTTTTGTTGGTTAAAGTCGAAATATGTTACTTTCGATTATGATGACTAGTTATGGAAGTTAAATCATTTATCTTGATTATCAACATTTATGTAGATCGCACTTTACTGATTTTTTTCTAGATTTTGAATTATTTCTTGTCATTTTTCGGTACAACTTGTGTTGGATGGATTACTAGTTATGGAGGTTAAATCATTATTCTTGTTTATAACCAATTATCTAGATCGCTTTTTACTTATTTTTTTTCAAAAACTTTGGATTATTTCTTGTCATTTCTTATCATTTTCATTTTGCCTTTTTTTTAAAGAAAAAATTACTTAAAATTAAAATTTACTCCCTCCGTCCCAAAATAAGTGTCATACTTGACACTTTCATACAAATTAAAAAAATATGATAAATGTAAGAGAGAAAATAATAATTTTACCAAATTATCTTTGATGAATATTGGTGTATTCAAATAATCATTAATGCAAAGTGAGAGAAATAGTAAATTGATAGTATTAATTAGAGAATACAATTGAAAGATAAAAATTAAAATTGCATTGAAAATTAAAAGAGACACTTATTTTAGGACAATTTTTTTTATAAAATTGACATTTTGAAACAGTGGGGGTATAACTTTTGAATTTAAAAATCGATTTTATATTAAAACGTACTGTTCAATTTAGTATAAATTATTTAAATATACTCCCTCCGTTTTTTATTATAAGTCGTTTTGGAAAAAAAATTGTATTTTAATATAAGTCGCTTTACAATTCCAATGAATAATTAATGTTATTTTTCCTATTATATCCTTAAATATTTATTATTCTCTCTCCTTTCAATTATATAAATTTATCTTCCACATGTCATTAATGAAGGATAATTTTGTAAAAACCTTCATAATTTCTTATTTTCATACAACAATTATTATTTTTCTTAATTTGTGTGAAAAGTCTAAAACGACTTATAATAAAAAACGGAGGGAGTAATAAATTACATTCGACTCACTTTGATCGGAATCAATTTTACCTAATTAATTAGTTTTGTCATAGCAATATCAACCATAGTAATGTGTCATGTCTTAATTCTCACGGGCTATGCAATATATATATTCAATAGTTAATTAAATATTGTCTTCCATTCAAATCCATTCCTAAAAATTTGTTGTCTATTCAATATATTAGTTAATTATATTGAGTTTCAATTTGATTAATTATTTTGTCATAATTTGTGATACTATTTGTTTGAGAGAACTTATGAAAACAATTTATGACAATGTTCGTAAGGTTTTTTCAACTTATTTTTATAAGTTCTTCAAGACAACTATGTTTTATTTTTGTATTTTAATTCAAAGTATAAAATAAGTCGGCCTAAAAGGCTTAAAATGTTTTTTTAATGGCTTGTGGCCTAGCCTCTTTAACTAAATTTGCTTATAAAAAAGTCTAGGTCTTTTCTATTTAATTTTTTTTAGCCTAAGTTATATTTGTGTAGGATAGGCCGTAAGCCTTTGTTAATTGGTCCGACTTATTCCCACTCCTAATTGTATATGATCCACACACTAAAAATATTAGTTTTATTCATAGTAAATGGAGATTTTGTTAAAAAAAACTCATGTTTTTGTCGAAGAAAAGAATGCACCCCAACTATTTTATTAATACTTATAGAAAAAAACTTGTAATACATATAATTATGCTCGCCTCATAAAACTCCCTTAGGAGTTATTAGGAGAGAAAATAGCACAAAGTTTATTATTGAAATATAAAAACAAGTTAAGTAACATAGAAATACATAAGAGGGTATGCACCTTTTGGGTATGCGAGGTTTAGAGGTAAAATCGACACATTTTTTTCATTTTCCCTTTATCTTCTTCACTATTTTCCCATTCGCTAGTCACGATGGATAATTTACTTCTCTAATAAATTCGGTTTGTCTCACCTTGCAGAGTATCCAGGTAGAATATCTAAGTAGGCTTATGTACCATCAAATTGTTGCCTCCTTTATCATGCCGAACAAAAGTTTACACCTGAATGGATCTGCACTCCTAGCAATCACCATATGATTGGGGATAGGGGTGGCAAAACGGGCGGCGGCCCGTCGGGCCGGTCCGCTCACCCGCCAAAATATGACGGCTTGGGCTAGGATTTTAGGCCCGCCGTCCACCAAAGTTCACCCCGCCAAAACCCGCCGCCCGCCTAAGCTTGCCCTGCCAAAGTCCTCCTTCCGCTAAAGTCCGCCCCACCTATTCGTTAAGCTCGTCTTTTCCTAAGTCCACCCTTTTTTAGTTAATTCTAGTAATTCAAATTCTTGATGGTTTTATTTTATATATTTATTTGTAAATATATGCAATATTTTTTTAGATAAATTTGTTTAAAAGATGCTTTATAAAAAATTGTTCTAAACAATAAGTAAAAAATTTAATTGAAAGGTAAAAAAAAGACTATTAATCTAGTAAAAAAAATGAAAGAAACATAATTAAAAAAATAAGCGGGCAAGCCCGCCGCTCGACAACTTGGCGAGGCGGGCATGGATTTTATGCCCCATTTTACTTGGCGGGCAAGCCCCGCCACGCTTATTATTATTATTATTATTATTATTATTATTATTATTATTATTATTATTATTATTATTATTATTATTAAAAGGTCATGTTAAATCAGTGTGACGTAAAATCAATTGGAAAAATATTTGCATGAACACAAACATAACAAGTGGTTTTACAAACAACCAATCACAAATTTTTATTAATTAAAAAACAAAAATATTTTTTTCTCTCTCTTACTCAATCACAACCATCCCATGAATCCATTTAAAAAAGAAGTTAAATTTTAAATAAATTTAAAATTTTCTCTTTTTTTTATTGATTGTTCCTAACTCTAATGATTTATGTTCGTATCCATGCAAGTTTTTCACAATCAATTATTAATAAAAATTTAATAGTGCAAATTTATCTTTAAACTATTTTTGAAATAAGGTTTCAATTATATAGAGTCAAATCAGGAGGGTTCCATGTGGTGACGCTAACTACAGTTTGATTTGATTAAAGTGTTAATAACAACAAACCTGGATGGAGGCTATTTAATTGAAATTACCATCATCTATTCTTAGTAAAGACGTGTTTGGTTTCAACTCTCAACTAAAACTTCATGCTATTATTGTGAAAGCAATGTTGTGCATCACCGTGATATAGCGCAAAATTGTGAACTCTACTCATTTGCCTAAAATTGACTGTGTTACGTTTGTATAAACATAAACCAAATAGTTTTAAGAAAACAAGTTAAAAAGACGTTTTAAACGATTGAATATTAGATTCTAATAAAGCTGTATGAAGATATGTCATTCAATTAAAATATGCCATTCAATCTAAAATACATCTTAAATCATCCCCAAAGAAGAAAGTTCATAGTTTAAAATACAAAATACAAAATACAATATTTATAATATCAGTAGATTGCATGTTTAGAATAATAACTACTGATATTAATAATTGGTATTGAATCTATTAATATAAGTATTCAGAAAGAGAATTAGATTAAAATTTCTACAACAATACAACCGATAACTAACTACTACTATATCGATAATTAAAATAAAGTTTTTTTCATAGTGGAAAAATGCTTCAACGATCTTCGATGTCAAAAGAGCTTTGCTATGTTTGCACGTTTTTTTTTACACCGTATCTACACCGTAATTTATCACAACACAACAAAACAGTTTTGCACAAAAACTAAGAGAAAATAAATTATTATAAAATGTAAAGTGTATGTTTTATGTACACATATACGGTGTAGGTGTTGAAAAATGGTGTAAATATATCTTTTCCCATGTCAAAACCTCTTACTTCTAAATCGATCCAAATACATGCTTATTTGAAAATATAATCAACAATGTGGGGGTGAGATACTAATCTCAGCAAGCTTCCTAATATAAACCATCAGACTTCTCATTATCCTTCTACCAGGTTAAGGTCTATTGTAATATCCATTAGAGTATCTTACACTCATCTCGTACGAACTAATACTAACAACCATCAAAAGGCACCACGACCACCTGCTGAAGCGGTAAGGCGGCAAGCAAAAGTAAGTATTTATTTAGTTTTATCATATCATCTCCACATGGATTAGTGATTATCGAATAGCCGTTCGACAAGTCTCGCATTCTTGAGTTTGGGTTTGAATGGGTTTTGTAATACGGTGAACTGAATTTTATATCGAAATGTCGCGGTAAGCAAGAGTCGCCACCGACTTTTATTTTATCCAAACTAAATCAGAAAGGCAAAAAGAAACAGAAAAAAACCTTTTTAAAGAAATCTAAGTTCGGGGGGTAATTTATGCAAAGGGAAGGTGTAAGGCACCCTTTGCATCCATGGTTTTCCATGGGCTCTTAATTGCTTTGCTTGCTCGTTTGTTTAGAAAATGTAGATGAAAGAGATAGGGACTTTAGCTTGTGAATAAGCGTTGCCCTTTTGAAAAATTATGAGAAAGAATATAATAAAAAGGTTTGAGCATTGCAAGGCAATTAGGGGCAATTACCTTAAACTCAGATGATAGGTCTCTTTTTGCCTTTCAGAATGAAAGGGTCTATCCTTGCCATAAGAGGGCAGGAAGCCTTTCGTTTGGAGGTTGAAGGGTCGTCGAAGCATCCTTTGCCATAAGACTGTCCCATGCCATAGAAGGGCAGGTAGTCTAAGGCAAGGATCAGAATAAGCCATTTTCGTAGGCAGCCAGAAGATACCTCAGCCTTTTTTTCGTAGGCAACTTCCGAGGGTCGAGGTCATTTGTGTATCGAAGGCAGCATCATTTAGGGTCGTGACCTTTTTATCGAGGCAACATGGCTGAGGTATCCTCATATTCGAGGGACGTGGCTTATTCTGCAAAAAACACAAAGGCAACAGGCAACAGGCAACAGGCAACAAGGCAACAAAGAGGTTACCCCAAAAGGGTGCGTGTGTGCAACATTCACGTGATTATATTCAGATATTTATCTTTTAATTAGTCATTCTAATTCAGTTTAAGGCTTGCACTCCCTAAGATTACTAACCACGCAGTATATAAAGCAATAAAGGGAAGGGGGAAAATGAAACCAGCGGAGGAGAGGGGAATTGTAACCAGCGGATCCCTTAATAGGGTTTGGCATAAGTAATAATAAAATAAAAAAAAGAAGAAAAGATTTAGGGTTACCAATGACGTAGCTTTGGCATTTGACAAACCCTGAAAGAAAGAAAAAATGGCAAATAAAAGAGGGTGAGTGCATTATCGGTTCGGGGACAATTAGGGCTAACCCTAATAAAATAAAAGATAAATAAATTAATAATGAATAATAAATAATACTTAGCTTCGATTCGAATTTGATCTGACATGGTTAGAGTCGGAGGAAACCTCGGAGGTAACCCTGAAAAGACATGGCAGAAAGAGAGGGTGAACGCAAGGCAAACCCTAAAATAAAATAACATGAATAAAATTTAAATTGAATTTAGAAATAAATTTCTTAACTTTGGGATTTGTCGAAGGCGCGCACTCGGGGCGAATCATATGGCTAACCCTGCTTATGCACAAAAGAAGACGAAATCAGTGTAGGGAATGATCGTCGTGAACCCTGATTAGGGTGCCAATTAAGAGGAACAATTTAATTAATTATTGGTCTAATGACCTAATTAATTAAATCGAATTGAAAAATAAAATCGGATACGAAATATTTTTTGGAAATTTTTTAGGAGTTTTAATGAATTAATATGAATTTTGAAAGGCTTTTTAAATAATTAAATCAATTTTAATATTTATTTATAATTAAAATATACAATAAATGTTTTATGAAATAAATAAAAAATATTTTTTATTACAAAAAAAACATATAATTTATATATAAAAACAAAATTTAATTGGCTGAAAATATATATATATATATATAAATATAAATAAAAGATTTATGTAATAAAAAAGAAAAAAGATTGAAGAACTTAGCGTATGATCCTGTGCGGCGCGCATGTGAGAGTCTACGGTGTATCCTCGCTCCTGGCTGCGTTGGATTGATCTGAAGATGGAATGGATGGCCTGGATGATGAGTACGCACACTATCCATGTGAGTCGTAACGCACTGAAACCGCCTGATACCAAACATCCTCCCGCGCGCGTTTTTTGAATCGCACCAATGGTTTGCTGCCACGTCTTCGTCCCTGACCTCCCGCCGTTGCCAAAGACCACTTTTACCCACGGTTTTTTCCTCCATGGCCATAGCTCCTGCGATTTTACGAATACAAGCAAACGCAACAAAAAATTCTTCGCGAGGTCATGGTTACGATCGTCCAGACCTCACGAACTCGTCCATACCATTAATTAGGTTTAATTTTACCTGTGGTGAAAAACCCTAAAATAAAACCTAACACACAACAATGGCAACAGGTCCATAACAGCGTTAAATCACTTGAAACTCTCCAGAATCAATCAGCGTGCAATAACAAACATGGATATGCAATTATCTTTAAGTATGAATGCGTGAATGTATGGGATCGAAGCAATTTAGAAATACGCAAACCTTGGTTAATTGATACTGATTCCGGATGCCTCAAAGCGTGGTAATGGTTGGAAACCCTTCTCTGATGTCCCAGGAACCTTCTTGAATGCTCAAAAGCCTTTGAATCTCTCTGTAAGCAGGAAACCGAGTTGGATTTCTTTGAGTTTTTTAGAGCTCGAGTTTGGGTTTTCTGACTGCAAAAATCTTCTTTTCAAGGGTTTGGTCTTGATCAGTATATATATGAGATTGATTAGGTTAAATAAAAATGAAGGAAATCTCTTTGAATCAAGAATTCAATGTGATGAAAATTTGATTGGAATTATGAAGAAATTTTCCTTGATTATGGCTCAATTTCAATCTTCTTTTACCAATCTTTTTGTGCACGAATTTATGATGATTACAGGATATATTTGAGGATTGGATTGATTGAAATTAAAGATAAATTGAATCTTTTCAATTTTCCTTCTAAATATTTGATTAAATCATGATTTAATTGAATGTTAATTCATATAAAAATCAAATTTTAATCAAAATTTCGTGGCCTTCTAATTAGAGCTTCTAGATGACTTGGGGAACAAGCTTGGGCCAAAACATATTGGGCTTCTTTGCAAGAAAATTCATTTTGAAGCTCTTTTGTTCACATTTCTTCTTCAAAATTTAGCCAACTTTGAAAAGGTATATCTCCCTCAAATTTTGAGGTATGGGGGTGTTCTTGGACTTTTTGGAAACCTTAGAGAGTTCTCTAACCAATGTCTTTGGTCCCATATCAAAATCATTTTTCATTCTTATTTTATGAGCTTTTGAAAAAAGTGTCTTTTTGTTGACTTTTGAAAAGGACCTATAATGTACGAGGCCATAATTCTTAAACCATTGACCTGTGGGCTCTAATTTTTGGACAATTGGATAGAGGAATGAATTCCCTTCAACATGAGCTTTGGTGGGAATTTTTCTGATGAATTATGAATATTTGGCGAATTTTCAAAGTTTGGTTGACTTTTCTCAGTTCATGCCCAAAATAGTAACTTTTGCCTTTTGACTTTTCTGATCTTTCCTTGCATCATCATGATCAATCCTTGATCAAATGATGATTTTAGGGTTATGAGGATGTTGTTGACCAAGTATCTTGAACTTTGACTGTATTTGGACTTGAAATGACTATTTTGCCCTTGGGGATCGACTGTTGACCTAATCAGGATTTGAGGGACTCAATTAGCTCTGTTTGACTTGAAACTTTGCACAGAGATTCTTTGGGATGTTGGTGACCCTATGGAGCCACCTTGAGCCATTGATTCAATGATTTCCTTTTGACTGACCTAAACCCTAGTTCAGGGCCTTGTATAGGAGAGTGTGTTTTAGGAGCATTGTATTTTGATTTGGGTTTGTGCAGGAGAAGAGTATGGGCAAATTTTGGGGTATGACAGCTGCCCCTGTTCAATTATCTTAAACCTGAAGATGTAGAATGGTTTGTATGCCAGTCGGTATCTGAAGGTGGAAGGTGATTGAACACTAGAATACCAAGAAATTTGCCCTAGTTGAAGTAGGGACTTTTGTCGGAGATGGGCTTTAAAGATGCCATCCGGTAGTTGAAGTTTGAGAAATGTCGTTTGCGCGTTGATCGTGTCATTACCGTTCGTAGTAAATGAATTAGATCTTTTGGAGAGATAATCGTGTCTACATCGTTCGTGATGATAGAATTAGACTCTCTTGTCGTGTCAGCACCGTTCGTAGTAACTGAATTAGACCGTGGACGTCAGTGATCGTGTCTACACCGTTCGTGATGATAGAATTAGACCTCTGAAATTTGACCGTGTCAGTACCGTTCGTAGTATCTGAATTAGATCTTCTGTCGTGTCAGTACCGTTCGTAGTAGCTGAATTAGACTGAGAAGGTCAGTGATCGTGTCTACACCGTTCGTGATGATAGAATTAGATCTCTGAGAGTTGACCGTGTCAGTACCGTTCGTAGTAACCGAATTAGATCTTTTGTCGTGTCAGTACTGTTCGTAGTAGCTGAATTAGACTTTGAAAGTGATCGTGTCATTACCGTTCGTGGTAAATGAATTAGATCTTCGAGCTTTGATCGTGTCAGTACTGTTCGTAGTAGCTGAATTAGATCTTGGGAATTGATCGTGTCATTACCGTTCGTGGTAGATGAATTAGATCTTGAAAACGATCGTGTCATTACCGTTCGTGGTAGATGAATTAGATCTTTGGAAAGTTGGAGTTTTCGTTCGTTTTTCTGTACCTGTATTCTGCAAAAGGTAAGATTAAATTTATGCAATGTCATGATGCATGGGTTACATAATGAGTCTCTCAAAATAAATGAGAAGCTTTGCATGTTATGTATGAATTTTTATGAGGTAATGCATGCAGTGTATGACATATGATATGTGAATATGATTTATGTTGTCTTTGATTAAGAAAGTAGATCTTTATGTCCTTGTAATTGTACTGTCTGATCTTGTCTTGAAGATGCTCAGCTGGGAATTCATGATTTCTGCTTGGAGATGATCAGTGACTTGATGTTCCCTGATTGGTGATAAAGATATTGATAAATCATGTTGGAGGAGAGCGACAGTGTTGAAGATGTAACCTCTGTTGGGCAGCCGTGTCTTTATCGAGAGCGTTTGAAGATATCTTCTTAATGATTACTCTGTGGGGATATGATCTTGTGAACCCGGCTTTGTGGGGAGACATGGGTGAAAGTTGCCCCCAGTATTATAGTAACCACTACTCGATTTAGGACACGTCACTTAAAATGTCAAACTGGACTTGTATAGATTTGCCCCAGTTAGCAGGAACTTTGAAGAGATTCACCTCACGAGGACTTTATGAAGTGTATATTGTATGTGACATGCCCCTAGTAATCGTAAACTTAGGATGATGCCCCTGACTGTTTGGATTTTGAGAGATTCTTGGAATCTTGACTTGATTGCCCCAGATGGATTGGGAAAGACGTGTCATGCCCCTTGTATACGTAGGAGACATTGCTTCTTGGAGTAATATTGTCTGTCGGGATAACTTTCAGTCATTAGTTGTACCCTGTGCAAGTTCTTTCTGATGCTAACATTTGAAATTATGTAGCAGAATATGTTTAATAATGAATTCATGAGATGCAATGCATACGTCTGTCTTGAGTTTTTGAAAAACATTAAAACTGGAGATGTAAAAGTGTGATGTTTGTAAAAAACATGATATTTGTAACGACGTGATGTTTGTAAAATGTGTTATTTGTAATAACGTGATGTTTGTAAAAAAGAAATATCAACTCAGCATTTTTGGTAAATCTTAAGGAGTCAGGATACCTTTTTGGTGACAGTATGCTTTCGAACTAACCATGCTTCAATTAGGACTTTCAAGGGTTGTAACGTGGCTTGGTTCACGGTTTTAAGAAACAAAGGATAATGGCTCAAAGTTTATTGTACCCACCCCTCTTCGTGATGATCTTCAGTCCTAAGCTCAGCTAAATCAAACTTATGCATTCAGGTTCCAAGAGACTTTTGGATTTACGCCTTTGATAATGATGATGGTTCACCAACAAAGATAACTTTTGAGATAGCAGTCACTTCTTCCTTTTGGTAGTCACAACATTGTGTTGTTCAGGAATTTATTGACTTCTCTTTTTTCATCATTTTTTTTTTCTAACTTTTGCCTGAACTGTCTTTTTTGAGCTTACAGTCAGCGGGATGCCTTGATTTTGCCTAAGTCGTTTTTTGATTTTTGACTTAGCAGGCTTTTCTTTGTATATATATTTTTCATTTTTTTTCTTTTTGAAAGATATTGACTGCCTTGTTTGATGATTGATGAACCGTCATTGTCTTTTGATTGGTGTCTCCAACACTTCTTTGATGTGTGCGGATGAACGCTTGTGATTGAGACCTTTGTTGAAAGGTGTACTGAGTGATTCTCTTAAAATAGAATGCACAGCCAAATTAACTGAGAACTACCCTGCCCCAGGTTATGATCAAGGTTTTTAATTAGTAACAAAAAAAACTTCTACTCCTTAGGCTCAAAGGGGTTGACGAGGGATTAACATCCTTATATCTCCACTGTTTTAGGAATTGAAACAATGCCTGTACATCGTCAGCATAGTCTGTTCGAAAGCATACTGTATGAGGTTGCGGTATTGTTTTCGTCATCCTCCCTTAAAAGGCTTACGGCTTAGCAGGAGTTGAGTATCACAAAACATATGCAGAGTAAAGACATAATTTATAAAGAGTGATAGCGAAATAATTTATTCAAGACAAACATATGCAATGCACTGATGATGATTATTTAAAACAAATAATGTCTATCATAATTTGAGTGTTAAACAAACAGAATAGAAATTGCAAAATGAAAGTGAATCTAACGATCTAAAAAGTTCATCCTTCTAGGTATCAATCAATCTTTTTGTGATTAGACATAGGAGTAGTGATCACCACAGGAGTCTTGGGATGATAGAATTCAATTTCACCAGCATCAATCATGTCTTGAATCTTGTTCTTCAATGGCCAACAATCATTCGTATCATGCCCAGGGCTATTGGAGTGATATGCGCACCTCGCATTGGGCTTGTAGCTAGGGGCGGAGGTGTTGGGCTTTACAGGAGGATCTCTTAAAGTAATCAAGTTCTCTCTCAGCAAATGTTGTAATGCCTGAGCCAGTGACATATTGATCTTTGTAAACTGACGTTTAGATGTATCTGACCTGCGTCTTTGTTGCGGAGCTAATGTAGAGGTCAGAATTGTCCCCACAGATTGTTTGGGTTCATCGTGATCTTTCTGGTCGTACACAACGTGAGGTTCCTCAGGAGAGTGGCAGTCAATGATCTTGTCATCGATTAAGTCTTGGATCTTATTCTTCAGTGTCCAACAGTTATTAGTGTCATGTCCAGGACTATCAGAGTGATAGGCACACCTTGCATTAGGATTATAACGAGAAGAGGAAGTACTAGGATTCCTCGGAGGGTCCTTCAAAGTGATTAACCCTTTCTTCAGCAATTGTTGCAACGCTTCGGCCAGAGTCATATTGATCTTTGTGAATTGGCGCTTGGGTGTATCTGACTTGTGTCCTTGTTGTGGAACTGGTGTAAAGGTCAGAATTGTCCCCACAGATTGGTTGGGTTCATTGTGGCCTTTCCGATTGTACCCAGTATTGGCCATATGAGGTTTCTCAGGTGAAATGACGTCAATGATCTTGCAATCAATGAGGTCTTGGATCATGTGCTTCAATGGTCCACAATCCTCTGTATCGTGACCAGGACTGTTTGAATGATAAGCACATCTTGCATGGTACTTGTACCCAGGAGTGGGATTAGTAGGAAGTGAATATGGAGGCAATAGAGTTATCAAGTTCTGATTGAGCAGTTGTTGCAGAGCTTGAGACAGCGGCATGGGTAACGGAGTGAATGACCGTTTAGGCTTGGACTTCCATTTATCTTGCACACCTTGCCCCCTTTGTTGGTCCTTCTCCTTCTCGGACAGAAGTGCCTTTAATTCTTCTTGCCCCTTGGCCAAGTGAAAGATTATTTTCTGGAACTGGTTGTTCTGAGCTTGGAGATTTTTGACAGATTGTTCGAGATTCATCTTTCTTACTGAAATAAACAGCAACAAAGATGAGGCATTTGATTTTATGAAACCTGTGATGCGATGTTTATGAATGATATGATTATGCATATGCAATGTTTCGAGGACCTTAAAATTCAAATTTGTTTAAAACAAAACAAAAAGAAACTTTATTAATAATAATTAAGAAAAAGTAATTGTAAATTGTTTTATTGTTGTCTTTTACAATAAGGAAAGTATAAAACTAGAAAATAAAATAAAACTTAGAAAAGATAAAGTCTTCAAGTCTCCCATGGACGCTTCCTTTTTGAACCAATGAAGTTGTTGATGCCTTGCTCTGCTTGAAGTAATCTTGTGAGTTCTAACACTTTCTTTTCTTTGTCACGAAACTGAGCTTCGAAAGTGTCTCTTTCTTCCTTTAGTTGAATCCAGGATCTCTTTAATTCTTCGATGTCAGTTGGCATGTCTGGATGAGTAATAACTTGAGGAACTCTTTCCTCGCAATCAGGCTCCACTATCACAGGTAAGACATACGGATAAGGCATGATGAGACGTTGAGCACGAGTGCGTACCCATCTAAGGTAAGGCCCCAAAGGAATGGAGTTTCTTTGTCCCAAGCTTTTGTTATCAACTCTATTTACCATATCCCAAGCTCGTATGAACTTCCGGCGGTGATTCTGAGTATCATCTTCATAATCAAACACAATCCCTTGTATAAGCATATGGTGAGGACCATCTCTTCGAGCGTAACCAAATTGTCGTAAAGCCAAGCAAGGATTATAAGTAATACCCCCTCGTATGCCAAGTAAAGGCACATTAGGATATTGTCCACAACGGTCGATCATGGTGAAACTTTCCTTGGATAAAGACAGCCAACGGATATCAGAATGTGAAAGTGACATTATTCTCTTGTGCCATTTCAACCTTTGGTCGTTCCTCATTACTGAGCGAGGCAAGTGCGAAATAAACCACTTAGATAACAAAGGTATGCAACACATAAGAGTCCCTCGCTTCTTCATAGTACGAGTGTGAAGAGAGTGTAGGATATCTCCAAGCAAGGTAGGAACTGGATTGCGTGTCAGAAATATTTTTATGGCGTGCACATCAATGAACTGATCAGGATTAGGGAACAACACCAAACCATAGATGAGTAATGCTAATATGTCTTCGAAGGCTTGATAACTCATGGACTTCAGAAACATGCGAGCTTTCCCAAGTAAGAACTTAGCGAGGAATCCCTTGACTCCACTTCTGGTTTCCCAATGGCCCTCAATATCAGACTTTTTAAGATGTAGAGCAGGAGCGATGACTTCCAATTTTGGAGTTTCTTCCAAACCAGTGAACGGAATCTGATCTCGGATAGTGAGTCCAAGTATGTCAGCAAACTCCTCCATGGTAGGTACCAACTGATAATCTGGGAAAGTAAAGCAATGATGCTCGGGATCGAAGAATTGAAATAGTACACTCATCATTTCTTCGTCAAAACCTGAAGTAACCAAGCTAGGCAAGAGACCATGTCTTTCAGAGAATCGGGAACCTCTAGGAATCTCTAATACCAACTCTTTCAGTTCGGAAGGTATCTTCACAAAGTTAACTCGAATGGTGTTTCTAGTCTCCATAACCTACAAAACAGAACAAAGATGAATTCCTTGGTCCTCGAATGGTTAGTCATGATGTTATGATGCTCATGATGTTTATGATGTCATGAATGCCAAGTAGATAACAAACACAAACAAGTCACACAATTTTGCCTTAAGGTTAGGCTTGCATGTGGTCTGGGGGTGCGTACCCTCCCCACTGAAGTTTAGTCGGTTCAAACCTGTCCTATATACAGATCGGGTTCTAAGGAGCTCATATCATTGACCTTTCTCGAAGGCGCTTATCTCAGTTCGGCAATCGAATCGCCAACCGAAAAGGTCCTGAAAGTCCAGTCCATATGAGTGTAGCTTCGAGTATCAACCAACTTCGGTCGGAACCAAAGCCAGCCATCTCGCTACTTTCTAAAAGGCCAAAGTCAAGTTCGACTAAGGTTCTAAGGGCGAATTAGTGCTTAATGACACCACGCGGCAGCCAAGCATTTCCTCAGGTCGGATCCCAAGGAACACCAGGACAAACCAATGTGCCACACTAACAATGGCCATCAGATCAACCACATCAGTATACGCTGTGCAGTCTCCTTGATCTCATGCCATATACCTAAGGTACTCAGATCCGGGTTAGGATCTTTCACACAACAGAATACCCAAAACAGCCCTGCAAAATTAAATCAATCAAAGCAAACAATAGAAAACATTTAAATGAATCCTAAACTTTTAAGGTAACCCCTCTTTTATCGAAATTTATCCCCAGCAGAGTCGCCAGTTCTGTAATACGGTGAACTGACTTTTATATCGAAATGTCGCGGTAAGCAAGAGTCGCCACCGACTTTTATTTTATCCAAACTAAATCAGAAAGGCAAAAAGAAACAGAAAAAAACCTTTTTAAAGAAATCTAAGTTCGGGGGGTAATTTATGCAAAGGGAAGGTGTAAGGCACCCTTTGCATCCATGGTTTTCCATGGGCTCTTAATTGCTTTGCTTGCTCGTTTGTTTAGAAAATGTAGATGAAAGAGATAGGGACTTTAGCTTGTGAATAAGCGTTGCCCTTTTGAAAAATTATGAGAAAGAATATAATAAAAAGGTTTGAGCATTGCAAGGCAATTAGGGGCAATTACCTTAAACTCAGATGATAGGTCTCTTTTTGCCTTTCAGAATGAAAGGGTCTATCCTTGCCATAAGAGGGCAGGAAGCCTTTCGTTTGGAGGTTGAAGGGTCGTCGAAGCATCCTTTGCCATAAGACTGTCCCATGCCATAGAAGGGCAGGTAGTCTAAGGCAAGGATCAGAATAAGCCATTTTCGTAGGCAGCCAGAAGATACCTCAGCCTTTTTTTTGTAGGCAACTTCCGAGGGTCGAGGTCATTTGTGTATCGAAGGCAGCATCATTTAGGGTCGTGACCTTTTTATCGAGGCAACATGGCTGAGGTATCCTCATATTCGAGGGACGTGGCTTATTCTGCAAAAAACACAAAGGCAACAGGCAACAGGCAACAGGCAACAAGGCAACAAAGAGGTTACCCCAAAAGGGTGCGTGTGTGCAACATTCACGTGATTATATTCAGATATTTATCTTTTAATTAGTTATTCTAATTCAGTTTAAGGCTTGCACTCCCTAAGATTACTAACCACGCAGTATATAAAGCAATAAAGGGAAGGGGGAAAATGAAACCAGCGGAGGAGAGGGGAATTGTAACCAGCGGATCCCTTAATAGGGTTTCGCATAAGTAATAATAAAATAAAAAAAAGAAGAAAAGATTTAGGGTTACCAATGACGTAGCTTTGGCATTTGACAAACCCTGAAAGAAAGAAAAAATGGCAAATAAAAGAGGGTGAGTGCATTATCGGTTCGGGGACAATTAGGGCTAACCCTAATAAAATAAAAGATAAATAAATTAATAATGAATAATAAATAATACTTAGCTTCGATTCGAATTTGATCTGACATGGTTAGAGTCGGAGGAAACCTCGGAGGTAACCCTGAAAAGACATGGCAGAAAGAGAGGGTGAACGCAAGGCAAACCCTAAAATAAAATAACATAAATAAAATTTAAATTGAATTTAGAAATAAATTTCTTAACTTTGGGATTTGTCGAAGGCGCGCACTCGGGGCGAATCATATGGCTAACCCTGCTTATGCACAAAAGAAGACGAAATCAGTGTAGGGAATGATCGTCGTGAACCCTGATTAGGGTGCCAATTAAGAGGAACAATTTAATTAATTATTGGTCTAATGACCTAATTAATTAAATCGAATTGAAAAATAAAATCGGATACGAAATATTTTTTGGAAATTTTTTAGGAGTTTTAATGAATTAATATGAATTTTGAAAGGCTTTTTAAATAATTAAATCAATTTTAATATTTATTTATAATTAAAATATACAATAAATGTTTTATGAAATAAATAAAAAATATTTTTTATTACAAAAAAAACATATAATTTATATATAAAAACAAAATTTAATTGGCTGAAAATATATATATATATATATATATATATATATATATATATAAATAAAAGATTTATGTAATAAAAAAGAAAAAAGATTGAAGAACTTAGCGTATGATCCTGTGCGGCGCGCATGTGAGAGTCTACGGTGTATCCTCGCTCCTGGCTGCGTTGGATTGATCTGAAGATGGAATGGATGGCCTGGATGATGAGTACGCACACTATCCATGTGAGTCGTAACGCACTGAAACCGCCTGATACCAAACATCCTCCCGCGCGCGTTTTTTGAATCGCACCAATGGTTTGCTGCCACGTCTTCGTCCCTGACCTCCCGCCGTTGCCAAAGACCACTTTTACCCACGGTTTTTTCCTCCATGGCCATAGCTCCTGCGATTTTACGAATACAAGCAAACGCAACAAAAAATTCTTCGCGAGGTCATGGTTACGATCGTCCAGACCTCACGAACTCGTCCATACCATTAATTAGGTTTAATTTTACCTGTGGTGAAAAACCCTAAAATAAAACCTAACACACAACAATGGCAACAGGTCCATAACAGCGTTAAATCACTTGAAACTCTCCAGAATCAATCAGCGTGCAATAACAAACATGGATATGCAATTATCTTTAAGTATGAATGCGTGAATGTATGGGATCGAAGCAATTTAGAAATACGCAAACCTTGGTTAATTGATACTGATTCCGGATGCCTCAAAGCGTGGTAATGGTTGGAAACCCTTCTCTGATGTCCCAGGAACCTTCTTGAATGCTCAAAAGCCTTTGAATCTCTCTGTAAGCAGGAAACCGAGTTGGATTTCTTTGAGTTTTTTAGAGCTCGAGTTTGGGTTTTCTGACTGCAAAAATCTTCTTTTCAAGGGTTTGGTCTTGATCAGTATATATATGAGATTGATTAGGTTAAATAAAAATGAAGGAAATCTCTTTGAATCAAGAATTCAATGTGATGAAAATTTGATTGGAATTATGAAGAAATTTTCCTTGATTATGGCTCAATTTCAATCTTCTTTTACCAATATTTTTGGGCACGAATTTATGATGATTACAGGATATATTTGAGGATTGGATTGATTGAAATTAAAGATAAATTGAATCTTTTCAATTTTCCTTCTAAATATTTGATTAAATCATGATTTAATTGAATGTTAATTCATTTAAAAATCAAATTTTAATCAAAATTTCGTGGCCTTCTAATTAGAGCTTCTAGATGACTTGGGGAACAAGCTTGGGCCAAAACATATTGGGCTTCTTTGCAAGAAAATTCATTTTGAAGCTCTTTTGTTCACATTTCTTCTTCAAAATTTAGCCAACTTTGAAAAGGTATATCTCCCTCAAATTTTGAGGTATGGGGGTGTTCTTGGACTTTTTGGAAACCTTAGAGAGTTATCTAACCAATGTCTTTGGTCCCATATCAAAATCATTTTTCATTCTTATTTTATGAGCTTTTGAAAAAAGTGTCTTTTTGTTGACTTTTGAAAAGGACCTATAATGTACGAGGCCATAATTCTTAAACCATTGACCTGTGGGCTCTAATTCTTGGACAATTGGATAGAGGAATGAATTCCCTTCAACATGAGCTTTGGTGGGAATTTTTCTGATGAATTATGAATATTTGGCGAATTTTCAAAGTTTGGTTGACTTTTCTCAGTTCATGCCCAAAATAGTAACTTTTGCCTTTTGACTTTTCTGATCTTTCCTTGCATCATCATGATCAATCCTTGATCAAATGATGATTTTAGGGTTATGAGGATGTTGTTGACCAAGTATCTTGAACTTTGACTGTATTTGGACTTGAAATGACTATTTTGCCCTTGGGGATCGACTGTTGACCTAATCAGGATTTGAGGGACTCAATTAGCTCTGTTTGACTTGAAACTTTGCACAGAGATTCTTTGGGATGTTGGTGACCCTATGGAGCCACCTTGAGCCATTGATTCAATGATTTCCTTTTGACTGACCTAAACCCTAGTTCAGGGCCTTGTATAGGAGAGTGTGTTTTAGGAGCATTGTGTTTTGATTTGGGTTTGTGCAGGAGAAGAGTATGGGCAAATTTTGGGGTATGACAGGTTTAAAATAGTAAATGTAGGAATTAAACATATTAACATAAAAAGAATTTCATTCTTCAAAAATGAGAGAACTCTCGGGATTGAATTTCACATACCTGTTAAATACTTAAACTCATCACTCAATTATACTCAACCTAATTCACTCGTCAACATCATCACATACCACTCACACAGAGGTTATGTCTAACACAAAATGAGATATCAACCGTTTTGCTCTTTGTTGGCGATGTCTCGCGCAACTCAACTAACACAGAGGCATTAAGAGTCAATACCCAAAGCGAATACTAAGCCTAAATCTATCTCTAGAGTCTAGAACCTAGCAAATATTCATCCAAGAAAAAGATTTGAGGAGTTTATCTCCAAAGCAACTCAAATCCAAGCACAAAACAAAAACAAAGATAAACATCAACATTGATTTATGAAAGAGATTTTATACAACACCATAAGTAATCAATATACATACAAAACAAGGCATACTTACAAACAAACTCCAACAAATGAAGCTTATAAATAGAAGAATGGAGAAGAAAACCAAATCTTTCGCGGAGTCAATCACAAGTAAAGAAGCTTCGACTCCGGATCATACGATTACAACCTCCAAATGTTGTTTTCTAAGCTCTAACATAAGAAAAATGAAGGGGGTAACTTTGTAAACAAATATACCAAAGCATACCCCTAAAAATCTGTTTAGAATTATATTTATACACTTTACAAAACACACAGACCGCGCTTAGCGCGCATAGTCCGCTCTGCAGAAACTTGAAATATTGCTTCGGCCATAACTTGAGAATCGTAATTCCGACTTGCGCCCGGTTCGAACCGTTAGAAATCTTATTCAATGCTCTATATAACAATGATTAAATATTATAGCTTGAATACCTACAAAAATTAGATAAAAATAATTAAAATTAATGATATTTACACGACAACACAATATATACACTATAACGTAAATTATATCGAATATACACTGAAGTTGAGGTTTATTGAAAAAAAGCAAATGAATTAAGCCGATGGGTGCTAATTATTCACACTCAAATTCACACAATTTATAACTCATCACCACCCTAAGAATACCCTCTGGTTGATAAAAAGTACTTGCTAAGACCATAAGTCCGCTCGGTCAAGGTGTGCTCAAGTTCTATCTTTCTCATACTATTACTATCAACCTTGCATTGTATAAAATCATGTAAGAATGAGGAATGCGAGACCTAATTGATCCTGCATAGTGCATGAATATTAGATAATCACTTGGGGCATCTTTCCCCGACCATTACTCTTCACATGAGGCTCGACACAGGTGAGTGATTCCCTATGAGATGTCTTTCCTAGGCCAACATTTCTCATTGAAGTTGGGACACGGTCAAACATACTACCTATGGGACGTGTTTCTCCGACCAATAGTTCTCACTAAAGTCAAGACACAGGTCATGCTCTCCATATGGAACATCTTTCCCCAGCCAACACTTCTCATTGAAGTCGGGACACGGGTCACAGACTCCAATGGAACGTCTTTCCCCTGTCAAAACTTATCATTAAAGTCTGGACACGGGTCACAGAATCCCTATGGAATGTCTTTCCCTATCCAACACTTCTAATTGAAGTTGGGACATGGGTCACAAACTTCCAACATTATATGTAACACTGTTCCACTAGTGGTAAAAATTCTTAGACATCTATAAAGTGCTTTGATATTTACCACGCACGTATGTACGTCTTCTTCCTTTCGAACCCTAATATTCACAACATGTACCAACTAGAAGTATTGCTACGCATTCTAATTATATAATTACTAGGGATTCTACCCCATTCTAGAGTTTACTCATCTTATTTAGCTAATTCCAATTGATTCTTTAGGCAAATAATACACACATCAATAGGATTCTTTGTAACCTTATCCTAATTGATTAGCCTAATGGAATTTCTTTCTAATGTCAGCTTCATTAACATCAAAGCATAACACACGTGCCATTACAATTTTCTTTTTACCTCGAAACATGGTACCCAAGCTATTACAGTCCCTTCATATCCGAACATAACATACAATATAGAAAATCATGGTCAATTAGCAAGTATAAATCATGAATACAAGTATTCTTTTACTTCACTACAGGATATATTTTTGAATTAGCATTCCAATGCATTCTACCACGTCTTAATCAGAGTTGTCTAACTCAAGTTATGCCATTTCACCTCAAAATATGACTTGGGACATGGGGACTGACGGGCTGGCCGTCGTGGATGCTGACGACCGTCATTCTGGCCTAGGAATATGATTGGTTGGCCGTAATGGAAGGTGACAACCGTTATATGCCTAGTAGAACTCAAAATTGTGTTTCTCTTTATTTTTTAGCTCAAAATGGTCACCAATCACATGCTTAGCACATAAAAACTCAAGAAAAATGATTCATGCATAAACACGACTTCAATACCACTTCAAATTGCACCACATATATTAATTAACAACTACAAAACCTAAGATTCAACCATTCATTTCATTCATCAGGATCTAGGGTTCAAAGAAAGGACAATTAAAGCTTAAGGGATGGGAAATCTACCTCAAAGCATAACACACCCTTCAATATTTGAACAATTCCACTTTTAATATTTTTCTATTGCAAGAAGAATAAGAATAAAGGATGAGAATTAATCAGAATCTCTAAGGAAAGGGTGAGACATATAAGAGATTTTTACCTTGAAGAATCACTCATGAAAAGGTTGGAGAGTCTTTCTTTCTTCTCTTCTCTTCTTTGCTCGTGAAAGTCTTCCTCTAATGGAAGAGATAAATCCTGAATTTCACTCAGTGTAACCAACACATATAAAACCAAAGTCTAATTAAGTGAATTCTAAGCATACTCTCCACTATATTATTTTTCCACTTAGCTTAGTATATCACATAATGATCATTGGAAATTTTAACAAAGTGTCTTTCTTGGTAAAATTACCAATTTACCCTTGGCCTCCAAATTTCATTGTAACGCATAAGCGGCTTCTCGATTAATATCTCAGAGCAGAATATTACAATATTTTAGGTGTTCATCTCAACATATAAAAATGACACAATGCGATAACTCACTCATTCACTTATGAGATAATCCCTATAAACGAATAGACTTATTAGTCAGATGACAAAAGACACTCATGCACACACACTTACTAAACGTGGTTGGCATGACCTTTTGCCACTTTTAGGTTTTATGGGTGACATGGCCTACCCCATTTTTGACTTGGCGGACTAAAGTTTTCAGCACACCTCCTCTACTTTGTCCGACTCATTTTTTGTCGGATCTAATTGGGTCGGGAAATGCCCTATTCGTCACCCTAGTTGTAGATATCCAAATCACTTCCAAAATTAAGAAAGCTAAAATCCATAACTACAACTTTCATGAAAACACCTAAACTCATTTCAAAATGCAAATGATGAAGCAACTTTCATGAAGACCCTAATTGTAGGCCAAGTTTTTTCTCCATGTTTCAAAGTGTTAGGCCCCTCACTTCCTTTACATTCTCACTATTTTTTCGATGCTTCACATGTTGGACCCGATACACTATAAATGTGATTTTAATCATATTAGAGTTATATTTTTGAATATTTTTAATATTTAAATTAAACTCTGTCTTGTAGTAAGAAAACTTGAAAGAAGGCTAAATCAAAACACAATAAAAACTGTTTTATTTTTCAAGAATTACTCATGTCTAGTTTTTGTGACTCTTCATTACTCTCCCTTTCTAATTTATTTGTCATGAGTAACTAAATCTTCATTGTTGAAAATGAATAAAACTAGATACAAATAGTTACTATGTGATTTGATTTTTGATTATTTAAATTAATTTATATAAGTAGTTTTTTTATTTATGTTTTTAATACTTTTATTACTTGATAATTAATTATTTGATTTACGATTTATGATTTAAAGAGACGTAAAATATGAATTTTTCTTTACCCACCTCCCTATGGGGTCACCCCCTGCGAAAACCCAATTTTACCCCGCTTCGGAAATGCATTTTCGAAATATTTTTTTTTCAAATTTTTTTCAGACTTCGGAAGTGCATTTCCGAAAAAATCTCAAAAATTGGGATTTTGACAAATTCGGAGATGTATCTCCGAAACAAAAAAAAATCTAAAAAAATCCCAAAAATTAATTTTATGATATTAATTAATTCATATATATCATAAATTTGATATAATTTATGAGTAATGAATAATAATAATTATATATTTTAATATAATTTATGAGTTATGAATAATAATAATTATATATTTCTATTCTGATTCATATTTTAAAATTTAAAATAATTTTAATTAAAAAAAATAAAATAATTTCACTTACAAAATGAGTTATAATTTTTTATTTATATATTTATAGTAATTATTATATATTTACAAAAAAAAATTAAAAAAATGAGTGTTTTAATTTATATATTTATATAATAATTATAATAATTATTATATATTTATAAAAATTATTATATATTTATATATTTATATATTTATATAATAATTATTATATATTAATTATAAATATATTTATATATTTATATAATAATTAAATAAATTAAAAAAATAGTGTTTTAATTTATAATAATTATTATATTATTATATATTTATATAATATTTATTATATATTTATATATTTCACTTTAAAATTAATAATTATTATTATATATTTATATATTTCTATTCTGATTCATAATTAAAAATGAGTTATAAATTTTTATTTAGTTTAAAAAAATTAAAAAAAGATTTTGTCTTAATTTTATTTAAAGAATAAATTTTATATTTAATTCTAAGTAATCAAAATTTAATTATGAAATTAAATTTTTTTTGATTTATATAAGTTAGTAAAATAATTTTTAACTTTAAAATTGTTTAGGAAATTTTGATTCACCTTGATTTTATTGATTCACCTTCATTTTATTGATTCACCTTGATTTTATACCTATTAATTGTATTTATTCACTTTGATTTTAATTTTTTAATAATTATTGAATTCTTTCGGAAGTGTATATCCGAAACATTCCAAGACCAATTTGGTCTTGGAATATTTCGGATATGCATCTCCGAACACACCCCCATTTCCCAAAAAGAGGATTTTTCGGAAATGCATCTCCGAAAACTCAAAAAAGGGGTGTTTTCGGAAATGCATCTCCGAAAACACCTTTTTTTCGTGTTTTCGAAAGTGCACTTCCGAAATCACCCTTTTTTTTAGAAAAAAAGTGATTTCGGAGATGCATTTCTGAAATATAGGGGCATTCTGGAAATTTCGCCAGGGGTGGCCAAGAAGGTTAGGAGGTCTGTTAAGAAATTTCCTAAAATATATAAATGCTTAAGATAAGAAATTCGTGACTTTATAGTACTATAAAAATGATAGACGTATAGTGCAAATTGAGAAATATATGCAGAGGCAATAAACCAATAAGTTTTTTTATCATTTATTTATTTATAATTATAATTTTAAATTTTCTAAAAAAAATAAAGGTTTTCTTGTTACAACGATAACCTTATTATTTTAATTACTCAAATATCACTTCTTCTTTGTTTAATTAAATATATATATAATTGAATATTATAACATGATCTTTGTGTTAGACTTTTTTTATTAGAATTTATAATATTTTAACACGTAATCGCAATGAATTAGTTTTTTTTAATAATTCTCATTATAATATTTTGATAACTATATAATGCTCTTACCTTTTGAAAAGCGCTGGAGAAGAATCATGTCCTAATATTATTTTATTATTTCCCTAAGATCCTATATGATTTGCAAACATTCTTGTTTAATAATGCATGCATGCATGTGATGTCGGTGTTGTTTCTCCGATTCCTCCGAAACCATTAGGAACTTTCCTTTCACGTGTAACTTACAGAAATCATAAAATTCTAAAGTAAATTCCAAAAGAAAAAACGTGGGTAGAGAAATACTGTTCAGATGAGATTGCTTATATTTTATTAAATAACTAAAAGGTACACTACCAGTTTATATTACAATAAATCTAAAGCTTAAATATTTTTTTTATAAAAAAAAATAGTATGATTTAATTCTTATAAAATTATTATACACGTAATTTTAGTTTCTACAGTGAAATTAATGTGTATTTTTGAATAATTATTTTACAGACACGTTTAAAATTTTATAATAACATCCTTAAAAAAAATTTAAAATTTAATTTTTAAATCGAAATTTTCATTACTTTCATCATTATCTTTTGAAATTAAAAAAAATTATATTAATTTTTCTCAATTTAAGAAATTATAAAATTTAGTAAATAAACATTTTACAGTATTCTAAACATATATGAAAAAATTATTCAAAAATTTAAAATTTAAAGAATAATTAAGCAATTTTCAAAATTTTATAAATTAGCACGGACTAAAACTGCATGCATAAAATTTTTGTAGGGACCAAAATATGTATTTTTTTTTTAATAGAGGTTAAAAGTAAAATTTAAGATATTTATATAAAGGAAGTCTATTTTAAACACGTCCTTTCAAAACAACAAAAGTTCTTTAAACACGTCAATGGTTTGTCTCCTTATTATAAACATTAAACAACCAATACTATGAAAGGTTTGCGAACAAATATCGAAAGAAAATGAAACATGGACCTCAACAGTCAACCCTACCAAACTTCGAACCATAATATGAAAGGTTTGCGAACAAATATCAAAAGAAAATGAAATAAGGACCCCAACAATCAGCACTAGCAAACGTTGAATATAATTTAACTCGTTTCGAATATAAACCATTCATAAATTTTGATTGGTTATAAACTCTTTTAATGAATGATTTATATTCGAAACGAGTAAAAAAAGCACTCACTATTTTCAGTAACTCCTTATTCTCATGAAATTCTTAAATGAAACCTATAATATCTTTGTTAGAGATATATTGATTAAAGCATATAGAGATGTTTAAGTGTGTTAACTATGGCTTGATTTCATTAGTTTTTGTTATGTTAAAAAGTCATTTAAATGTTAGTTAGAGGTTAGTTCTAACATGAGGTTAGTTAACTACTTTAAGAGAGTTCTCTCTCATGTTGAGTAACGTTGGTCATAGAGATTTATATAAATGAAAAGTGCGTCTTTTTATCAGTTAACTCAACATTCCTTCCTTTATGATTCGTTTTCCATTTTCTATGACTGGTAATGATGAACTACTGTGTTCATCTTCAACATAGTTCCATTCGTTGATTACAATATTCTTCTCTCTCTAGTATTTGATTTTCACAAATTATTTGTTTCAATTTTTATCATTGGAGTCTATAAGGAAATCAAGATTCCGCGGTCAAAGATCTGATTCAATCTGAATCGATTTGCACAATTTTTGCTATGTCAAATTTGCACAATTCCTTCAGACCAAAGATTTCTATCAAATTGCAACAAAATAACAATTTGTTGTGGAATCAACAGGTAGAAGGAGTAATTTTAACACAAAAGATGCACAAACTTGTTAATCCTCAAATTCCTCAAAAATTCAAAACAACTCAAGATCGATTCACATGTATGCTTTCTGATGAATACGAATCTTGGATTGTCCAAGATTGAGCTATGTTTATATGGTTACTATTCACCATTTTTCGAGTATGTTCTTCCTTGAGTTCTTTCCTATAAACACACATTTGAAGTTTAGCATAAAATGCATAAGTATTTTAATGCTCAAATGAAAGCTAGGGTTCATCAAATGTGTGTTGAGCTCGGGTAAACAAAAAAAGGAAATAGGTCGATTACTGAATTTGTGTTGAAAATCAAAGCTATTTTGAATTCTTAGTTAGTTGTTGGAAACTCAATTAAGATACAATATCAAATCAATTCAATACTAGATGGTTTTCTCTAAGAATATAACCCCTTGTTTTTCAAATGTATGGGAGTTCTGAATCCCCTTCTCTCTGTGATGTAGAAGCCCTTTTTTATGTCCAAGAAGTGCAGTTGAATAAATTTTGTCAAGAGCTAGACGTGTAAACTATTATTGTGAATCTTTCTCATACAAGGCAAGAAGTAGGTAGATTCAGAGGAGCGTTCTCAGCTAGTCGTGGCAGAGGCAACAAGTTCACTCGTGATCCTAGTCGTGGCAAAGACTACATGTTCATTAGTGGAATTTAACAGGTTCATGCCTAATACGTGTTATGTTAAATCTCAAGCTTCTAAACAAATTCTTGTTAAGGACTTTCTAGAATATAATGGTTTATATTGCTTTCCCAAGTTGCGTTTGGCCCTATCAAACGTACAGTGCATGAATAAAAGCTACCTGAATATTCTCAATATAGATGATAATGCTCATACTAATTTATGGAAGGCATCGTTTGGTGGCTTGGTGCGGAATCATGACGGGACATTTTACTTTGGTTTTTATGATAGTTTTAGTTTATCCAATATTCTCCACATGGAATTACATGCGCTTTTGATGGACATTAGATTGTGTTGGCAAAACGAATTTAGAAAAACAGTGCGTTTTCGAATTCCTTGCATGTGGTCCAATTGGTCACAAGAGAGGATGTCTCAGTTTCACCACTACGCAGATAAATTAGAGATTATTAAAGATTTCTTGCACAAAAATTAAACCATATATCTACATTACACCCTTCACAAAGAAAATATTTGTGCAGATACTATAGTCAAGATGAATGTTATAAACCTAAATACTTTGATTGTATTTCAAGTTCCCTTTCTATTTTTTCATCGACTTTATTAGCTTACATTTTTTTGTATGTCCTTTATATGTGTTAGAAGTAATTCTGATCCAGTTTCATTTTGTTTTAACATTTTCATTTCAATTTAAAACGGAAACAACAGAAGCAATAGGCTGAACACGAAGCTTCTAGTATTTGATGAAAGTAACTGGAATCAGTGGATGATTCAGAAGCGCAAAGTAACGTGCAATGTAAAACGAGGAAGAAGGATCAGAAGGCATTGTTCTATATCTATCAAACTATGGATACAAATGTAATTGAGAAATCGATGATTCAACAACGGTAAAGGCTGCGTGGGACACACTGGTACAGTGCTACGGAGGTAACGCATCAGTGAAGAAGGTGAAGCTTTAGAGTCTATGTAAGAAGTATGGGAAACTCAACATGAATAACAATAAGAAAGTACCAGATTACATCTCCAGAGTGACTGTGGTTACCAAAGAGATGAAGTCTTATGAAGAAACGCTCCCTGAACAAGTTATTATTGAAAAGGTACTCAGACCCCTTACACCTTAGTTTGATTACAATGTTGTATAAATTGAATATTCTAATACCATGAGAATTGAAGAATTGTAGAGTAGTCTAGAGATACAAGAGTAATGTCTGAATGAGAGAAACTTTGAAAGGGAGTTAGAGTATGCTTTAAAAGCATCTTATGACAAGAAGAATTAGAAGCAGTCCTGGTCAGAAGCCAAAAAGAGACATGGTGGTTCTCAGAAGTCAGGATCCTCCAACTTTGACGAGAAGAAACATCATAAGGGAAAAGAGAAGTGTTATAAGAGAAAGGTTCAGTGTTATAATTGTAATAGGTTTGGTAATTTTCCTAAAAACTGTTGGTCAAACAAGGAAAGAAAGTAAGAAGAAGAAAGCATAACCAGATGAGACTCTGATGATGAATGGTAGACTAGTGGTATATGGAAACTGGCCGCTTAAATCACCTAATTAGAAACAAATAATGGTTGATTAATTTTGACTTTAGAAAAAGGAAAAAGATCATATGTGCTAATGATAAGTACCTTAACGCTGAAGGAATGTGAAATGTCAAAGTCAGAAAGAAGAATAGAAAAACTGTTATGATCAAGGATGTTTGGTATGTGAAGGTTAGCTAATTGAGAAAGGTTTCTTAGTAACTATGAAGAATAATCTCTTGAATTTGTATGATTCTGATTAGAATCTAATTATGAAATCTGAGTAGGGAAGTAACAGAACATTCAAGGTGAATGTGGAGACAACTGAAATGAAATGCCTTAATGAAAAAGGTGTTGAAGGTGTTAGTGAGATGTGGCACAAGAGATTGGGGTATTTGAACTTCAAAATCTTAGGGCATATGAGTTTTAAGAAGCTGGTACATACCATTCCTAATATTGTGAAGCATAAGAAGTCATGTGATATATGCATGAAAGACAAGCAACCTTGATTGCCATTTGCATCATAAGTGGCTCCAAGAGCAAACCATGCTTTAGGAATAGTGCATTATGATGTATGTGGGTCATTTAAAGTACCTTCATTTGGAGGAAATAAGTACTTTTTGTCTTTTGTTGATGAGTTCGCAAGAATGACATGGGTAGAACTCATCAAGTTTAAGTATAAGGTGTTTTTTAAGTAAAGTGTGAGTCATTTCAGAGTATTTGGTTCTGTTTGTTAAAAAAATGTTCCAAGTGCTACTAAAAAGAAGCTGAATGATTAAAGTAAAGTAATTTTGTTGATTGGGTACCAGAATACATGTGATTATAAGTTTTATTGTCCATTCACTAAACAAGTTAAAATCCGCAAAGATGTCACTGTGAAGGAAGCAAAAGTGTGGGAATGGAGCAAGTCTCAATCCAACTCTGGTGTAGTGTTAACACCTAAAATAACTTCTGAAGGAGAATTTGCCCTCTGAAGGGGATTCTCCCTCTGAAGATGATTCAGAGTCTGAAGGTAACTCTGAAGCTGAAATAGACTCTAAAGGCGAGTCGAACTCTGAAGGTGAATCTGATTTTGGTCCAGATTCTGATGATAATCCATCCTATGAAGCTGGTTATACCTCTGAAGGTGGAACTTCTGAAGGTGGTCTAACATTTGATACTATTCTAGCATCTGAAGAATATTTTGAACAAGTTCAAAGCCCACAAAGAATCAGACAAATATCAAGAAGCTTCGTAAAGTTTTTCATGCTGCAAGATACTGAGATAGAATATGAAGGAGAAGTCATTCAGTATGCCATGTTAGTAGACTTTGAACATGTTAATATTGAAGAATCTCTCAAGAAGAAAATGTGGACGAAGGCCATGAAAGAAAAACTTGAGGTTATAGAAAAAAACTAACCTTGGGAGTTGATTGCATTTCCAAAGAATAAGAAAGCCATTAGTGACCAATGTGTTTTCAAGATAAGGCTAAATTTAGATGGGTCAATTGCAAAGCACAAATCAAGGTTAATAGCTAGAGGATTTCTACAAAAATCTGGTTTAGACTACTTTGAATTGTTTGCTCCTATAGCTAGACATAAAACAACATATTGGTGATTGCTATAGTTGCTAATAAAAATTGGCCTATGATGTATTCATATGTGAAATGTGCTTTTCTGAATGGTCCTTTACAAGAGGAAGTTTATGTGCCACAACCTCCTAGATTTGTGAAAAAGAATCAGGAAGAGATGTTGTATAAGTTGCATAGAGCCTTATATGGACTGAAAAAAGCTCATAGAGCTTGGGTTATGAAATTATAGTTAGCATTGTATTGTACATGAATAACATATTCTATAATTTGGAATTCTAAGTGGGGGCATATGCCCCACATTCTTTTATGCGTAGCTCCGTCCTTTTATATATATATATATATATATATATATATATATATATATATATATATATATATATATATATATATATATATATATATATATATATATATATATATATATATATGATAATGACATATTTATGTGAGAACATGAGAATGAATCTGAATCATTAGATGTTAAAATAAATGGTGAATATTATGTGTCAATATTTTTTTCTCTTTGCTCAATCTTTTATTTTAAAGATGGAGGAAAGAAAAAAAAAAGATTGACACATAATCTCTACTATTTATTTTAACATTTAGTGGTTCTGATTCATTCTCATGTTCTCACATAAAAATGTCATTCTTATATGATACGTCATTTATATATATATATATATATATATATATATATATATATATATATATATATATATATATATATATAGAGAGAGAGAGAGAGAGAGAGAGAGAGAGAGAGAGAGAGAGACGACTCAAGTGAGAACACTTGGTTATTATGAGAAATGAGAACAATGAATCACGACCATTAAATTTTAATTTGTTGATTTTAATAAACTGAATTGATTTCTCTTTCTATGTTGGTTTAAAATAAATATTAAGGATCATTGTCATACCCCAAAATTTACCCGGTACGATTCCCATTCTAATTTATTAAGGGTGTTAAAAATTAGGAGTCATAGGTTTAACATATCCATTGTTAAACTCGATCTCTTATAAAATTCCCTTATAAATTATTTGAAATAAAACGAAGGTGTTAATAGCAAAATCCAACATGATTTTGGGGCTCATATATTCATCACCATCTAATCATTTTTATCTTCCAAATAATGTTTATATTGCTAATAACTATGAATTATTAATGTTAGTAATTCTTATTATTAATCTTTTTTGAAATTAATATTGGGATTATTAAGATTAATCAAGCCTCATTATTAGTATTAATATAATTATTGATTGTTGCTAATTACTGTCATTAAAATATTTTTGGGTCATTAGAAGTATACTATTAACCAAATAAGTTTATCTTATTGATTAATTAATTTGTTAAATAAGTTAATGGAGATTATTGGGTTTTTTGTTTGTCTGTTTTTTTTGGCGTTTTTGTTGCTGTTTTTGGGCCAAACGAATAAACAAAACTGGGCCATGGATTGGGCCGCGCGTGGATCAAAGCTCGGGTCAAACAGGCGGGTCAAGCTGGCCCGGTCCTGTTCACCTCCTTCCTTACACAGCTTCCACAAACCCTAGCTGCGGCCGCCGCTGCAACAACCACGAAACCCTAAAACAACTCCGCCCAGGCCCATGCTTGAATCAAACGCAATCAAATCGAAATCAAAACGTAATCAAAATCCAATCTTAACAAATATAAAATCAAATCAAATTTTTTATTAAAGAAGAATCATGTACAAACTCACAGATCTCAATCGAATCAAATCAAATAACTAACTTAATAATCTAATCTAAGTTTTCCTAATTGAATCTAAACCTAGACTATAAGAACAGAAGAAGAGAACAGAAAAGGGGATCGAAAAATTTCTCCAGAGAACCCTAGCCGCCGCCGCTTGTTCTTCGTACCTGCGAATCACACACAGAGAAGGGGATTAGGAGAGGGACGAATTCATTCAGAAACTCAAGACATAAGGTAATCTCTAAAACGAAACCTAGCTTAGAATCTTGATTTGCATGCGCCGTTAGCGATTATTGTTTGAATCTGGGTACGAAATTGGGGTTAGGGTTTATATTTGGGGGTTTAGGGTTCATAGAGTTTGTTAGGGTTCATATGTTTTTGGTACTTATGGGTAGAAAGTTGTTAGAGGGTGTGTTGGGAAGATGAAGATCATATGATCTTCATCGGTTTTCTGGGATTAGGGGTGGTTCGCGGCAGGTTCACGGTGGTTTGAGGCCGTGTTCTGGGTTGATTGAAGAAGGGAAGAGAGAAAAGCAAAGAAAGGAGAGAGAGCGAGATCGGGGAAATGAAACAAATGTGGGTTTTTTTCTTTTTTTTTGGTTTAACCCTGCACCGGCGTTGGATGAACGCCAAGTGGCTTCACGATAGCCACTTGGCTGGCAATGAGTCTATGATCTCATGCCATCCTTTTAGCATGCACCCTCAACCTCAAACACATGCAGGCCGTCCATTGTGTGTGGATTAAGATCAGACGGCCATGTCCTTGAGCATACACCCCAGCTCCGTGCACCTGCGTAATACTGGATCCAACGGATCCTTGATGTTAATGGGCTTGGCCCTTTACTATCCGCACACCCTCTAATTACTACCCTTAAAACAATGTACACCCCCTGCGCCTAAAAATTAATTAATGAATAAACCAGTTAATTTTGTGTGATAATTTTAATAATTGTTTAACTATTCTTTTCTTGGTAATTCCAACTAATTTTCTCCCCGAACCGACCATACCTATTGGTCGTATTAGGCGAGAAATAATTTGGATTAATTTGATATATACGTTAATAATGATTTAGTTAAATTGTTTATCAATAATCCAAATAATTCTTATTTAATTCTCTCCTCGACCCGATTGAAACTATCAGTCGCTTTAGACGAGAGATAAAATACTTAAAAATTAAAATACAACTAATTTGCTGCCCGCGATGATCGAATCTATCGGTCTGAGTAACCAGCAATGCCAATAAATCTGTTAGCTATACCGATTGAATCCATCGATCGCCGCATCTAACAGTAACAAATTAAATCAAGGTTGTACGCCAACCTCAAAACACGTTCACCCTTCAAATCAAATTCAGCTATGATAGGCTATTCAAAAAGCCTCTAAAAACAATTTCAAATCACAAATTCATCACAAATTCAACCATAAGGCGTACAACCTTGTCCCCGAACTACGTGGACTCTGATCCTCCATAAGGAGGTACGTAGGCATTTGGTAACAAGGCGAGTCTCCCCCCTAAAAATCTCAATCCAGTTTTAAACCTTCATGAACCCTTATCTTTGCAATGTTAGCCTTTAGGAAAGGGTTGAGGGTGCCTAACACCTTCCCTCAACCTGATTATAATAACTTACCCTGAATCTCATATCTGCGTAGGGTTTCCTATTCGCCCTTCAGAATAGGTGGCGACTCGAAAGCTAATTTTTAGGGCAGGTTGCTACAGCTGGCGACTCTGCTGGGGACATACACATATGGTGAATTATTATGCTCCTAAGGCTTGAGAGGGTTTAGGTTTAGGTTTGTGGTTTAGGGTTTGTGGCGCATTTTAGGGTTTGGGGGAAGGTTTATCTTTCTAATAATGATTTTTTTAATTATTTATTTATTTATTGTTTTTTATTAAATATTTATTTGCCATATTTGCATTAAATGTTAATTGTTATATAATTTGCATTATTGGGTATATTTCACTGCTGTTAAGCCTAAGCGTGGGGATTATAATAATGACCAGAGGGGAATTACATCGCCTACGAGTCTTATTATAATTCCACTCAGAGTGGGTTAAATATTCGGAAAGTTCTGATACGAGGCTCGACCTTGTTGAGGGGTGGACTGGGTAGTTAGCTGATCTCTCTGGGAACCAACCCCTAAAATTCGAACCTCATGGACCAATGAGTTGTTCTAAAATCCAAAGAGACAAAAAGTCTCGGCGGCTACGAATGATCCCATGAGACCTTCTAGAACTTTCCCATGGGAAGGGTAGGCTCCCGAGCCGTTATGTCGAACCTATGAACTTAGGGCCTATGTGATTATATGTTGAATATATGCTTATTATTATTATTATAATATTATGTTTTTATAATTATTTGCATGCATCATACATCATATGCATATTTTTATCATGTCTTATCCACAGGAAAAAAAAGAGAAAAAAGAAGAATAAAAATAATAATAATAATTCCTTTTGGTGAAAATTCAGGAAAAATGAATGCTAAGAAGCCTATTGTCCACCTCACCGTCTCAGTGCCTGACATCAAGAAATTGAGAAATATAAGGGATAAGATGTCATCAACTGCTTTGAATAGGTTTGAGGGCCGTTATGGGAATATTCTGGATTTGCTAAAAGTCAAGATTCAGGAAGAAGCAATTACTGCCTTGATACAGTTTTATGATCCACCGCTCAGATGTTTCACTTTTCAGGATTTTCAGTTAGCTCCTACTTTGGAGGAGATGGATGCTATGCTTGGGTTTTCAAGAATTAAAAAAGTATTTTATACAGGTGCTAGAAAAAGGGTTGAAATGTCTGATTTGGCCAAAGCTTTGGAAGTGCCCGTTGCGGATTTAGAAGCTAATCACAAAACCGATGGAGGAATACAAGGAATTAAAAGAACTTATTTGGAAGCTCAAGCTATGTCTTATGCTCAAAAGAAACAATGGGACATTTGTGGACATTTTTTGGCTCTTTTAATTTTTGGTGTTGTTTTACTTCCTAATAAGGCGGAATATGTTGATGATGCTGCTATTCATGTCTTCACCTCCTTCAGAAATTCAAATGAGGATCCAACTCCTACTATTCTTGCTAATATTTACTATACTATCCATGATCGGTATGAAAAGAAAAGGGGAGCGATATCCTGTTGTCTTCATTTACTATACTCTTGGTTGACTTCTCACCTTTACAAGGCTAGCTATTTAATCAAAGATTTGACTAGGCATGAATGGTCTCAAAAGCTAAGAGCTCTCAATGCGGATTCTATCTTCTGGTTTGCAAGGAAATTAAATTCTGAAAGAATTATTTATAAATGTGGAGAATTTAATAATGTGCCTTTAATGGGAACTTTGGGTTGTATTAATTATAATCCCGTGCTTGCATTGCGCCAATTGGGTCATTCTATGGATTGTGAGCCTTCCGATCAACAAGTGGAAGGACTAATTTTGCATGATAATGGGAAAGGAGAACCAAGGACATTAAAGAAAATAATTCAAGCTTGGAAGCATGTTCAAACAAAGAATTATGGACCGAAGAATATTGTTGCTAAGGAACCTTACACTAGATGGGTTCAAGAGAGAGTTGGGAAAATTTTGCTACCTTTTGTTGTGGATCCCGCGTACAAGCCCGATTCTCCTAATCCTATTTCTCTATCCATCGAAGAGATAGAAGGAATCAAGGCTGCCCTAGAGGCATCCCGTAAGGAAAAGGAAGAATTAGAGCTTGACATACTTCGACTTTCCAACGAAAAAAGTCAACTGCGCTTCGATCTTAAAGAGAAGAACCAAGAGCTTCAAGCTGCTAAAGAAGAAAATGATAGACAAAGGAATAAAAGGAAGCGAGCAACCGAAGGAGTCCTAAGTGCTAACTTTGATTTGATTGCACACAATGAAAGGTTGGAACAAGCGGGCATAGAAATTGCAAGGTGGAAAAGGCGCTATGAGAAAGCTTCCCATGACAAAGCTGAATCTGAGAAAAATCTAGAAGCTGTGGTCTTTGAATTAACTGATAGGACTAAAGATCAAGAGGAGGAAATAAGGAACCTCAAATATGATCTTCAAGAAGCTCGCAATTCTGGACAACAAGAGCGCGCAAGGAGATTAACCACGGAAGAAGCACTTTTACAGCGCACCGATGAGTACAATAGAGCATTCCAAGCCATGGTATCACTTAGGGAAATATTCATAAGACAAAGAGAGGTACACGAGGCAACCCTGAACGAAAGAGACCATTGGAAAAGACAATACACAATTGTTTCTACAGCAAATGAGCATGTGAGCATGGTTCCCAAGATGCTTGAAGAATATGAGAAGTGTCGTGAGAATTATGACAAACTAGTCTACTTGTGCAATGATTTAATTCTAGACATTCCGAAGGGTTTAGAAAAAGCGGAGTCTTCTCCTATCATCCTTCCCAAAGAAGTGAAGGAGTTCTTGGAGCTTTGTAGGAGCATGGTGGACAACTTCAAGGATGACATTCATAAGCGTTCTTAGTCATTTATAGTTTTGTTTTTTATTATTTAGAAGTTTTGTTTCTATGGGTGTTTATTTCCTTTCGCAATGTTGAACAATTTAAATTGTACTTTCTTTCAAGTTTTTTGAATTAATAAAGTGTGTTTATTTCCGCATTATTCAATTTCTTCGCAATTATTCACCAAAAAGAATTATTCAAAAAAAGAGAAAGAAAAGGTACCTACTACAAAAAAAAAAAAAAAAAACCAAAAAAAAGAAATAATATATATATATATATAGACATATATGTTAACATATAAATATATATAAATATATTATAATAACAATGTGGATAAGACATGAGCATATTATTTGCATATCATTCATAGCACGCGTAGCATTGCATTTCTTTTCAAAAACATTAAAAGGAAAACTGTCTTCATCTCCAGTCACGCCATTGCAACCCGATCACTCATCCAGACCAGAGCTCAGAAGAAGAAAGCAATGGAACAACTAGAGCAGAACCAAGCCGCCCTTCGTGAAGAAATGACCCAGCTGAAAGGTACTGTTGAAGACCTCCAGGGAGGAATGGCCCAAGTGCTGAGCTTCATGAAAGACCTCAAAGATAAGCAAGACAAAGCTAAAGAAGTTCATGATCAGTATGAAGAGATACCTAAAGATGGCAACCCATTGTTAGGATATGTTCGAGGCTATGACCCTCACAAAACGAATGCTCACGCATCTAAAAGGGTCACCACGACCCATGAAGAGGGAGAGGCTTCTCAAGAAGGATTTATCCCTACTACTCAGAAAGAAGGGACGTCTCGCACAGTTCGCATTCCAATCAACAATCCGCTTAGGGATGAGGACTACTTGGACCTACAGTATGGGGACACTAATGACACAGATCAAGTCCCTCAACCAAAGCTGACCTCTGCTGATTCTGGGGAGAATTCCAAGGAGAGTGGACAAATCAAGGCGCTGGAAGAAAGGATGAAAGCAATGGAAGGATATGATGCCTTCGATGTGGATACCTATGAAATGAGCTTGGTGCCGGATTTGACTATTCCTCATAAATTCAAGATACCCGACTTTGAAAAGTACAAGGGACTCTCTTGTCCGAGGAGTCACTTGCGCATGTATGTGCGAAAAATGGCTGCTTATGCTCATGATCAAAAGCTGATGATGCATTTTTTCCAAGATAGCTTGAGTGGAGCATCAGTTGACTGGTACATGCAATTAGAGAAGTCTCACATCCGAAGCTGGACCGACCTTGCTAATACGTTCCTAAAACAATATAAATACAATTTGGACATGGCACCCGATCGGATGCAACTCCAAAATTTGTCACAAAAGAAAGAGGAATCGTTTAAGGAGTATGCACAGAGATGGAGGGAAATGGCTTCCCGAGTCCAACCTCCCCTGTTGGAAAAAGAACTCGTAAAAATGTTTATGGCTACATTACAAGGGCCATACTACGATAAAATGGTAGGGAGTGTGTCCTCAGGGTTTTCAGATTTAGTGGTTATTGGTGAAAGGATAGAAGACGGAATTAAGAGCGGGAAAATACAAGGAGTATCATCTAACTCTTATCACTCAAAGAGGCCCACCTCAACCTTCGCTAAAAAGAAGGAAGGGGAGACCAACGCAGTAGTGCATCAAGAGTTTAGACCTCCTATGACATACTCACCTCAACCAAGATTCCAAGGCCCTCCGAGGAAGTTCGACCCTTTGCCCACTTCTAAAAGCGAGATACTGAAGCATCTATTAAACGAGCAGTTAGTGGAACTCAGGCCTATGCCACCTCCGATTCCCGGAAAGACTATGCCCAATTTCAAAGCTAATGAGAGGTGTGAATTTCACGCCAATTCTCCGGGGCATACATTGGAAAAATGTTGGGCCTTTAGGCACAAGGTTCAGGACCTGATAGAGTCAGGAGCAATTGCTTTTGACAAACCTAATGTGAAGACAAACCCTATGCCCCGTCATGACGGCACAGTCAATGCAATAGAGGTAGTCACCGAGCAAGAGTTTGTTCAACAACGGAGCTCCCCCATAGATGCCCTTAAGAGGTATCTACTTGCAAAGGGGTTCGTCCTCGAACATAACGAAGCCTTTAAGACAACCTTGCAAAGACTCGTGAATCAAGGGGGAGTTCAGTTTAAAGAATATCCTGAGGAAGAGTATGTGGCCATGCTGGACAGGAATGAACCGTTAATGATACCAAGACAAGGGGCAAGGAAGACGTTGATCATCCCTTGCGCCAAAGCCACACTGCTGATACCCGCACAAGTACACACTAGGATTATCCCAGTCAGGGATCAATATCCTATGGACAAGATGAAGGCAGTTCCATGGGAATATGAGTCTAATGCTAGTACCGATGTGACAAACATCGTCGGGCCTGGGGGTATGACTCGTAGCGGTCGCATATTCAATACTGCTAAATCAAAAGAGAATTCAACACAAGCAAATGATCAAGCTACTGTGGTCCCTACTGAAAGAAGCACACCCATAGACAAGGAGATCACTAACAAAGATGCCGAAGAATTCTTGGCATTAATCAAGAAAAGTGATTATAAGGTAGTGGATCAGTTGCACCAAACTCCATCCAGGATATCACTCCTCTCGCTGTTAATCCATTCAGAAAAACATCGAGACACCCTGATGAAGATCTTGAGTGCTGCCCATGTAACCAAAGACATCACTGTAAATCAATTTGATGGAATGGTGGCTAATCTTACTGCTGGGGCATGCTTAAGCTTCGGTGAACACGAGTTGCCCTCACAAGGGAAAGAGCATAACAAAGCCCTGCATATCTCCATACAATGTGGGAAAGCTCATCTGTCTAGAGTGCTGATCGACACGGGATCGTCATTAAATGTGATGCCAAAGGCCACCTTAGACAAGATAGATTTGGAAGGACTGGTAATAAGACCAAGCCGTCTGGTGGTCAAAGCCTTTGATGGGTCGCAAAGCCCGGTGTTTGGAGAGGTGGACCTCCCTGTGGTAATAGGCCCTCACACTTTCTGCATCAATTTTCAAGTGATGGAGATTGAGCCTGCCTATACATGTTTATTAGGACGCCCTTGGATCCATGCTGCTGGGGCAGTTACCTCTACTCTGCATCAAAAGGTGAAATTTGTGGATGGAAACTCTATAGTAACCGTCAGTGGGGAGGAGGACATATTTGTCAGCAATCTAGACTCATACCGATACATTGAGGCTGGGGAAAAGGCATTGGAGACTTCGTTCCAAGCACTAGAGATTGCCACTGCTGTCACACTACCAATTGAGAAAACACGAAGGGCGGTGACATCCTGGAGAGACCTGCAAGACACAAAGATGGAAGGCTGGGGAAAAATCCCAGAAGTGCAAGAGAAGAAAGATCGTCTGGGGTTAGGATACCAACCAACAAAGAAGGCTGCAAAGGAAGAGCAACGATTCCCTCCGATCGCACAGACTTTTGTTACAGGTGGATATGAGCATGTATCCATGATATCTAGCATGGAGGGAACGTCCAATTTTATCCGGATGATTAGGCCAGGAGAACAGCTTCAGAATTGGACAAGCCTGGAGATACCGGAGATAGTTTTCATTTCAAAGTAATTTCCTATTGTGTGTTTTATTTCCCTTTTTAATAAAGAAAGACAATAACACTCATGCCTCGCCCGAAGCATAGAGTTAGTTTGTAAGGGCCCCATTTACTTTCAAGTTCGAAGTTTATTAATAAAATTGTCTTTGCATTTTGGTATTGAAAACATCGCCTTTTTCTTTTTCGCATTTATTCCTTTTTCCTTTCTGAAAATGACAAATAAATTTCTTGCACAAACAAAGCACGTTCACATCTGCATACTAAAAGAAAACAAAACATAAAACATGTGCAGATCACCTTCTGACACCACCGATAATAATACTGCTGAGACTCTATACAAACTCGAGGCTCTCGCTAATCAGGCTGAAGAAGGGAATGAGGAAGACGATGAACTTCCGGAAGAGTTGTCAAGGCTAGTGGATAAGGAATCCAAGAGCATGCTCCCTCCACAAGAGGCCATTGAAATCATAAACTTGGGAACGGATGAAGAACCTAAGAACATTAAGATTGGGGCAACGCTAGGTAAGGACGTAAAAGCAACGCTAATCAAGCTCCTCCATGAGTATGCAGAGATTTTTGCTTGGTCATACCGTGACATGCCAGGGTTGGATACAGACATCGTGGTACACAGGTTACCTCTCAAAGAAGGATGTGCGCCGGTCAGGCAAAAGCGCAGAAGGGTTCGACCAGATATGGATAGTAAGATTAGGGAAGAGGTGCTCAAACAATTTGACGCCGGATTTCTTGCTATAGTTGACTATCCACCCTGGATTGCCAACATAGTGCCAGTTCCTAAGAAGGACGGGAAGGTACGCATGTGCGTAGATTACAGAGACCTGAACAAAGCAAGTCCAAAAGACGATTTTCCACTACCGCATATAGATATCTTGGTGGATAATACAGCACAAGCTTCGTGGTTTTCCTTCATGGATGGGTTCTCTGGGTATAATCAGATCAAAATGGCTCCCGAAGATATGGAAAAGACGACCTTCATGACATCCTGGGGCACTTTCTGCTACAAAGTAATGCCTTTTGGGTTACGAAACGCAGGGGCAACATATCAAAGAGCCATGGTCACACTTTTCCATGATATGATTCATAAGGAGATCGAAGTATATGTAGATGATATGATTGCTAAGTCTCGCACAGAAGAAGAGCATATTACAAATCTACATAAGCTGTTTGAACGTCTAAAGAAGTACAAGCTAAGGTTAAACCCGAACAAGTGTACGTTTGGTGCAAGATCGGGAAAGCTGTTGGGATTCATTGTAAGCCAGCGAGGCATAGAGGTTGATCCTGACAAAGTAAAAGCCATACAAGCGATGCCCGTTCCAAAAACAGAAAAAGAGGTACGAGGTTTCCTGGGTCGATTGAATTACATCTCAAGGTTCATTTCGCATCTAACAGCTACATGCGAGCCTATATTCAAACTACTCAGGAAGGATCAACCCATCAAGTGGAATGATGATTGTCAAGTATCCTTCGAAACCATAAAGAACTACTTGCAAGAACCACCTATACTCTTACCTCCTGTACCCGGAAGGCCACTAATCATGTACCTCACAGTACTCGAAAGGTCTATGGGGTGTGTACTGGGACAGCAAGATGAAACAGGCAGGAAAGAACATGCTATCTACTATCTTAGCAAGAAATTCACCGATTGCGAATCCCGATATTCACCGTTGGAAAAGACATGTTGCGCCCTAGCATGGGCCTCCAAACGTCTAAGGCAATATATGCTGAACCATTCCACATGGTTAATATCGAGGATGGATCCTCTCAAATATGTGTTCGAAAAACAGGCTCTTACAGGAAGAATCGCTAGATGGCAAATGCTGCTGTCAGAATACGACATTCAATACGTCACCCAAAAAGCAATAAAAGGGAGTATACTGGCAGAACATCTAGCTCATCAGCCCATTGAAGAGTATCAGTCTATGAAATTCGACTTCCCTGATGAGGACATTATGTTGGTAAGAGACTATGAAATACCTGGGCCCGATGAAGGACCCGAACCAGGATTGATGTGGACCCTTACGTTCGATGGGGCCTCAAATGCATATGGACATGGTATAGGGGCAGTCCTGACGTCTCCTGACAATCGACACTTACCCTTCACTGCAAGATTATGCTTTGACTGCACCAACAATATTGCAGAATATGAAGCATGCATACTGGGGTTAGAAGCGGCAATCGATTTAAGGATTAAACTGCTTGAGGTGTACGGGGATTCAGCACTAGTAATCCACCAAGTCAACAAAGAATGGGATACTCGAGATTCAAAGCTAATCCCATATCGTGACCTTATACTGGAGTTAATGGCTGAGTTTGAGACAATCACTTTTACTCATATCCCAAGGGAAGAAAATCAAATGGCTGACGCATTAGCAACACTTTCCTCTATGTTCAAAGTGACCTGGCCAAACCACGAGCCACGAATAACGGTTAGACACTTTGATGAGCCTGCTTATTGTCTCACGATCGAGAAACAAGCTGATGACAAACCCTGGTACCATGATATTAAGGAATACCTGGAAAAACAAGAGTATCCAGAAAATGCCTCCACAATCGACAAAAAGACACTAAGAAGGTTGGCATCTAAGTTCTTCCTAAACGGTAACATCCTATACAAGCGAAACTACGATTCGGTGTTACTAAGGTGTGTGGATAAGAATGAGGCTAAAGAAATCATCAAGGAGGTCCATGAAGGAACCTTTGGGACTCATGCGAATGGACATTCAATGGCAAGAAAGATACTAAGAGCCGGTTACTACTGGTTAACAATGGAAGCTGATTGTTTCCAACACGCAAGAACATGTCATAAATGCCAAATATACGCTGACAAGGTACACGTACCGCCAAATCCACTGAATGTACTAAGCTCACCATGGCCATTTGCGATGTGGGGAATTGATATGATAGGGATGATCGAACCCAAAGCCTCTAATGGACACCGATTCATATTGGTGGCCATCGACTATTTCACTAAGTGGGTTGAAGCTGCCTCCTACACCAATGTAACAAGACAAGTGGTTACCCGGTTCATCAAGCATAACCTCATCTGTCGATATGGGATTCCAAGCCGGATCATTACTGACAATGGGTCGAACCTGAACAATAACATGATGAAGGAACTGTGCGAAGAATTCAAAATTGAACACCATAATTCTTCACCATACAGGCCTAAGACGAATGGCGCTGTTGAGGCCGCAAACAAAAATATCAAAAAGATAATACAGAAAATGGTGAAGACGTACAAGGACTGGCATGAAATGCTTCCCTTCGCCCTGCACGGCTACAGAACTTCAGTGCGCACATCTACAGGGGCAACCCCTTTCTCCCTGGTCTATGGTATGGAAGCAGTCCTCCCTATTGAAGTGGAGATCCCATCCTTAAGAGTCCTAGCCGACACAAAGTTAGAAGAATCGGAATGGGTAAAAACCCGTTTTGATCAGCTTAATCTCATTGAAGAAAAGCGGCTAACGGCTTTGTGTCATGGACAGCTCTATCAGAAGAGAATGAAAAGGGCATTCGACAAAAAGATCCGCCCTCGAACTTACAAAGAAGGTGATATTGTTCTCAAGAAAATACTATTACCTCGACTTGACGCCCGTGGAAAATGGACACCTAACTACGAAGGTCCATATATTGTAAAAACAGTGTTCTCAGGAGGAGCGTTAGTTCTCACTACAATGGATGGAGACGAGCTACCGCACCCAGTCAACTCCGATGCGGTCAAGAAATATTACGCCTAACAAAGGCAGAATTATTGGTCATAAGCTGAAGACAAACTACGAAGGATAGGAATTCGTGCAATCATCTGCTTCTAAGGTCGAAGGATTACTGGGACCCTTGATAAAAAAAAGAGCGATAGCAGTATTAATGTCATTTCTATTTGTCATTTTTCTTTCTCTCATACCTTTTGTACATTCGCCAATTTAAGGCAGTAATCAATAAAAGCTTTTTCCTTTCACACTGCATATCTCGTCATATCAATACCAAATGCAAAGAATAATTTATTTCTCATAAATTTAAAACTTTGAACTTAAAACAAGAAACTTACAAACTACCAGACTAAAATAAAGGGGGCGAAAACCACGACATCTCCGGTAGTCGATATACACCTGGCCCCGAAAGCATTATCCCAGTAGACTAACTTCAGACGATCTGAGTTGAGACCTGCAAAGCCGCTCGGAAAGCTAAACAAATCCAATGGGTGACAAGAGATGATACGTCAAAATCATCATACATACCCATATTCATATACACTCACATATGTGCCATCTGCATAAGCATGCATGCATCTGCAATAAGTCATAAGCATATACATTCGCAGAGCATCATTTTACAGATAAAGCTGGGTTTCTCTTGAACCCTATTTCAAACTCTATGATCAATTTCAAACCAAATCGTAACCCTCGCGTTACGTCTTATCACGGCAGTGATAACGACAATTTCAAACCAAATCGTAACCCTCGCGTTACGTCTTATCACGGCAGTGATAACGGCAATTTCAAACCAAATCGTAACCCTCGCGTTACGTCTTATCACGGCAGTGATAACGGCAATTTCAAACCAAATCGTAACCCTCGCGTTACGTCTTATCACGACAGTGATAACGGCAAGTTCAAAACAAATCGTAGCCCTCGCGTTACGTCTTATCACGGCAGTGATAACGGCAATTTCAAACCAAATCGTAACCCTCGCGTTACGTCTTATCACGGCAGTGATAACGGAAATTTCAAACCAAATCGTAACCCTCGCGTTACGTCTTATCACGGCAGTGATAACGGCAATTTCAAACCAAATCGTAACCCTCGCGTTACGTCTTATCACGGCAGTAATAACGGCAATTTCAAACCAAATCGTAACCCTCGCGTTACGTCTTATCACGGCAGTGATAACGACAATTTCAAACCAAATCGTAACCCTCGCGTTACGTCTTATCATGTTAGTCCCTTGGCAGTGATAATGGCACCTTCAACTTCAATCCAAATCATCACCCTCGCAAATAACCCTATGGGTGCAGGTGAACTTGCTAGAACTATAGCAAGCAATCCTATTGGGTCCACAAACTACGAAAGCTTACTGGCAATACGGTAAGCTAACCACAACTGACGAAAAGTCCTCGCTATATAAGACTCAGGCATTAGCAGGACGATCATCTCGCTCACACTCAAGCACGAGGTAAATTTAGGGGTCTTCCATTATTTAATAACTCTTCGATCTGAAAAAAGCGTGAGACCTGCGTATTCTCACGCTGTTCAATCTAAGATAATTAAATAGGGGCAGCTGTCATACCCCAAAATTTACCCGGTACGATTCCCGTTCTAATTTATTAAGGGTGTTAAAAATTAGGAGTCATAGGTTTAACATATCCATTGTTAAACTCGATCTCTTATAAAATTCCCTTATAAATTATTTGAAATAAAACGAAGGTGTTAATAGCAAAATCCAACATGATTTTGGGGCTCATATATTCATCACCATCTAATCATTTTTATCTTCCAAATAATGTTTATATTGCTAATAACTATGAATTATTAATGTTAGTAATTCTTATTATTAATCTTTTTTGAAATTAATATTGGGATTATTAAGATTAATCAAGCCTCATTATTAGTATTAATATAATTATTGATTGTTGCTAATTACTGTCATTAAAATATTTTTGGGTCATTAGAAGTATACTATTAACCAAATAAGTTTATCTTATTGATTAATTAATTTGTTAAATAAGTTAATGGAGATTATTGGGTTTTTTGTTTGTCTGTTTTTTTTGGCGTTTTTGTTGCTGTTTTTGGGCCAAACGAATAAACAAAACTGGGCCATGGATTGGGCCGCGCGTGGATCAAAGCTCGGGTCAAACAGGCGGGTCAAGCTGGCCCGGTCCTGTTCACCTCCTTCCTTACACAGCTTCCACAAACCCTAGCTGCGGCCGCCGCTGCAACAACCACGAAACCCTAAAACAACTCCGCCCAGGCCCATGCTTGAATCAAACGCAATCAAATCGAAATCAAAACGTAATCAAAATCCAATCTTAACAAATATAAAATCAAATCAAATTTTTTATTAAAGAAGAATCATGTACAAACTCACAGATCTCAATCGAATCAAATCAAATAACTAACTTAATAATCTAATCTAAGTTTTCCTAATTGAATCTAAACCTAGACTATAAGAACAGAAGAAGAGAACAGAAAAGGGGATCGAAAAATTTCTCCAGAGAACCCTAGCCGCCGCCGCTTGTTCTTCGTACCTGCGAATCACACACAGAGAAGGGGATTAGGAGAGGGACGAATTCATTCAGAAACTCAAGACATAAGGTAATCTCTAAAACGAAACCTAGCTTAGAATCTTGATTTGCATGCGCCGTTAGCGATTATTGTTTGAATCTGGGTACGAAATTGGGGTTAGGGTTTATATTTGGGGGTTTAGGGTTCATAGAGTTTGTTAGGGTTCATATGTTTTTGGTACTTATGGGTAGAAAGTTGTTAGAGGGTGTGTTGGGAAGATGAAGATCATATGATCTTCATCGGTTTTCTGGGATTAGGGGTGGTTCGCGGCAGGTTCACGGTGGTTTGAGGCCGTGTTCTGGGTTGATTGAAGAAGGGAAGAGAGAAAAGCAAAGAAAGGAGAGAGAGCGAGATCGGGGAAATGAAACAAATGTGGGTTTTTTTCTTTTTTTTTGGTTTAACCCTGCACCGGCGTTGGATGAACGCCAAGTGGCTTCACGATAGCCACTTGGCTGGCAATGAGTCTATGATCTCATGCCATCCTTTTAGCATGCACCCTCAACCTCAAACACATGCAGGCCGTCCATTGTGTGTGGATTAAGATCAGACGGCCATGTCCTTGAGCATACACCCCAGCTCCGTGCACCTGCGTAATACTGGATCCAACGGATCCTTGATGTTAATGGGCTTGGCCCTTTACTATCCGCACACCCTCTAATTACTACCCTTAAAACAATGTACACCCCCTGCGCCTAAAAATTAATTAATGAATAAACCAGTTAATTTTGTGTGATAATTTTAATAATTGTTTAACTATTCTTTTCTTGGTAATTCCAACTAATTTTCTCCCCGAACCGACCATACCTATTGGTCGTATTAGGCGAGAAATAATTTGGATTAATTTGATATATACGTTAATAATGATTTAGTTAAATTGTTTATCAATAATCCAAATAATTCTTATTTAATTCTCTCCTCGACCCGATTGAAACTATCAGTCGCTTTAGACGAGAGATAAAATACTTAAAAATTAAAATACAACTAATTTGCTGCCCGCGATGATCGAATCTATCGGTCTGAGTAACCAGCAATGCCAATAAATCTGTTAGCTATACCGATTGAATCCATCGATCGCCGCATCTAACAGTAACAAATTAAATCAAGGTTGTACGCCAACCTCAAAACACGTTCACCCTTCAAATCAAATTCAGCTATGATAGGCTATTCAAAAAGCCTCTAAAAACAATTTCAAATCACAAATTCATCACAAATTCAACCATAAGGCGTACAACCTTGTCCCCGAACTACGTGGACTCTGATCCTCCATAAGGAGGTACGTAGGCATTTGGTAACAAGGCGAGTCTCCCCCCTAAAAATCTCAATCCAGTTTTAAACCTTCATGAACCCTTATCTTTGCAATGTTAGCCTTTAGGAAAGGGTTGAGGGTGCCTAACACCTTCCCTCAACCTGATTATAATAACTTACCCTGAATCTCATATCTGCGTAGGGTTTCCTATTCGCCCTTCAGAATAGGTGGCGACTCGAAAGCTAATTTTTAGGGCAGGTTGCTACAATCATTTGATTAGATATTTGGTCTTGATGAAATCACATGCAAACATAAACCGTTAATGTTCATCAAAACTAAAAACCTAATTTAATGGTTATCATTTAATCCTCCTATCTCCTATTTTACTACAATAAAAACATACATTTACTTTTTGTTTTTAGTAGATTCCTTCAACAAGATATAAACAAATGCAGAACATATATCCATATATATTCATAATAGCAGGGGTGGCCCTGAGCATGGGCTCGCGGGGCGGGAGCCCAGGGTCCCATAATTTCAGGGGCACCAAAATTTTTAATATATATATATATATATATATTTATATATATTTATATATATATATATATATATATATATATATATATATATATATATATATATTAAAATAAGAGTTTTCTATTATAAAAATATTTGTTAAAATTTATATATATTTTTTAAAATACTGGCTAACAAATATATAGGGGCACTACAAAGTCAAAATTAATAAAAGAATATAGAGAATTTGGATTTATAAATGCTAAGGCTAGTGCTGAAAAGATTGAGAATGAAATGAAGATTGAATGTGTGTTTATTAAAAAACGTTAAATTCGTAGAAAACAACAATATGATAAAAATCCATCTCAGCCCACACAACTGAATCTCGAGTCTGCTGAAGAGTATTTTTGAAATCACTATTTCTTATATATTGTAGATCAAATAATTGGCTCACTTGATAGAAGATTTGAGCAGTATAACACATATGAAAATATTTGGATTCTTGTTTAGTATTGAAAGGCTTAGCTAATTATCTATAGGGACTTGAAAGCATGTTGTAAACACCTTGAAACTTGTTTAAAACATGACGATTCTCTTGATCTTGATGGTGAAATTTTGTTTGAAGAATTGAAAGTTATTAGAGAAGTTTTAACAGTTGAATCAAAATCAAGCTATGTTTTATTGAGTTCTTTAAAGATTTTTAATTGTTTTCCTAATGCATGCATAGCTTATAGAATAATATTGACTATTCCTATCAGTGTTGCATCTGCTGAGAGAAGTTTTTCTAAATTAAAATTATTAAAATCTTATTTGAGATCTACTATGTCACAAGATAGACTAAATAGTCTTCTGTTGATTTCAATTGAAAATAATTTTTTGAAGAACCTTGATTATGAACAAATTATTAATGATTTTGCAACAAAAAAATGCTAAGAGGATGATATCCAAATAAGAAGAAGAAGAAGTCTCTTTATAGTGGTTTATATTTTGAAGTAGTATAAACATTGATTTAAAGATCCATACTTGTATTATTTTTGAACAATGTCAAATGAAAATGTTTTTTATCCAATTATTTCTTTTATCCTTATGTATTTATTGTTAAAAAAAATTATAGAGACACCACTTTTTTGATTCGCCCAGGACACCAAAATTCAAAGGACCGGCCCTGCATAATAGTTACACTTTCCCGAACCAATAAAAAAGAAGAACATGAGTCCCCTACCCTAAAAAATGAAACAAGCAGTGACACAAAAATGACTTAAAAAGTGTTTAGCTTTATTTAGCATTTTGGCCCACACTGGAGAAAAAGTTTACTTGAGGACTAAAATTAGAGGGTAGAGATGAAGCACGTTCCAGTCGCAGCGTCCTTGAAAATAACGTCACTTTTGGTTGGCCTATAGCACTGCAAGTGCGCACCACACGCTTTCACATATTCAATGCAACCACTCTCTCTAGTCTACTACCTTAAATATATATTGAATTAATATATTTTTTTAAAAAAATAAATAATATTTTCCAATTTTTATTATAATATTAATTATTATTATTTTTAATTTTTTTAAATAATACTACTATTTAGATAATTTCAATTTAATCCATTTTTATTTTTTATGACAAAAAAAGGATATATTTGTCATTTTCACACTCTTAAATATAAGCAAAAATTAGTCAACAAAATTAATATAACTAGTCTAAAATTTGAACGACATACAAACTAAGCCAAACACTCCTCTTCTCTATATTTAATGTACACTTTGACAGCGTTCAATTTAACCAATTCTATTAGTGTCAATTGAACCCATAAATTGGATATAATAAAGTTAAATTTATCATGGTCATATTATAAACAGAAGCACAAATATCAATCTCCATTTTTTTTTTCTTTCAAAGTGAGACTGAACATACAACTGCTTCTAATGATCTACAATATCTTAACATTATCATATTTTTAAACATGCATGTCAATCGACTAAAGGATGAGAAAGTATATAAATTTGTATTTGAATGGAAGTTGAGTGCCTTGATGTTTTGAGACGGGGCCGAATATGAGCTTGTGCAATCTGACTCGTTACACATGGTCTTGAAAAATCGGAGCCTCAAAATCGAAAAAGGATTAAGAAATTGTAACAGTTAGTAATTAATAAATAAATTGTTTTGCTAAATAATTTTCTGATCCATCACTAGGCCTAGGGAAAAAGTATATTTTGTTTTCAACAAAGGGTCGTCAATTCGATTCTTGAAAAGATGCATAATTACACTGCAATAACGTAAAAATTGAAAAATTATGTCACATATATTTTTTACATAATTGATGAAATATTTAGAATCTATTAGGCTATCAACAATGGTTTCTAAATTCAACACCATACTTTTTCATTTTTTACACTTCACATCATCATATTTCTCTTCCACCTAATTATTCAACACCCATTCAATTTTTACTTACTATAATAATTTTGTTTAATAAAATTCAACACCCTATCCCACCATTTTTATTTTAGATTATTATTTTCTTTTATGTTTTTATTTTTGTGATTATATATTAATAACAATTATCGACTAAAATTAAATTAAAATAGTTAAGAGTTAAATAATTTATTTTAATTTTTTTCTAACATGCAGTATTCTTTGCAGGTCATCTTGAGTTAGGGCTCTAAGATACATTGTCTCATACAAATGTATGATTTCTTTACAGAATCTACGCAAGCACTTCAATGCTGTAGTACCTCCTATTTTGATGTATTCATCGACCGCATCGGTCGCCACACCATATGCTAACATTCGCATGGTCGTGGTACATTTTGCTAATGGAGATATACCTTATTTTTTGGTTGCGTCAAATCTTTGGGTGAAGTAGTTGTCACTGCTAGATAAGTCCCCAACGATCCGAAGGAACATATGTTTTCGCATCCGGAAGCGGCGACGAAACATTGCATCATCATATGTAGGTTGTTCTGCAAAGTAGTAATCAATTAGTCTTTGGTTTGCCGCTGCATGATCTCTATTGAGATATTTTCTCTTGACACGAGGTGTATATCCTTCCTCTATTTGGTTCCTTCGCTCTTTGAACCGGTTGACAATATACCTCTCATCAATTTCAGAATGCCTTTTGTAAGCTTCGATATCAAAAGGAAATTCTGATGGATCCATTGATATTTTTTTTAGTAATATGAGATTTTTGGTATTGATACATCAATGGAAGAATGATGAAGTTAAATAATAGATAAGGCACAAAGTGACAAATTACAAACAATGACTTGACAAAACTTGATTTTCAAACAAATACAAACAAAGTGACAAAATACAAACAATGACTTGACAAAACTTAATTTCCAAACAAATACAAACAATGACTTGACAAAACTTAATTTCCAAACAAATACAAACAAAGTGACAAAATACAAACAATGACTTGACAAAACTTCATTTCCAAACAAATACAAACAAAGTGACAAAATACAAACAATGACTCGACAACCCTTAATTTTCAAACAAATACAAACAATGACTTGACAAAACTTAATTTTCAAACAAATACAAACAATGACTTGACCAAACTTAATTTCCAAACAAATACAAACAAAGTGACAAAATACAAACAATGACTTGACAAAACTTAATTTCCAAACAAATACAAACAATGACTTGACAAAACTTAATTTTTAAACAAATACAAAAAAGTGACAAAATACAAACAATGACTTGACAAAACTTAATTTTCTAACAAATACAAACAATGACTTGACAAAACTTAATTTCCAAACAAATACAAACAAAGGGACAAAATACAAACAATGACTTGACAAAACTTAATTTTCAAACAAATACAAACAATGACTTGATAAAACTTAATTTCCAAACAAATACAAACAAAGTGACAAAATACAAACAATGACTTAACAAAACTTAATTTTCAAACAAATACAAACAATGACTTGACAAAACTTAATTTCCAAACAAATACAAACAAAGTGAAAAAAAATACAAACAATGACTTGAAAAAACTTATTAAGTATTTTGTTCATGTAATTGTAATGATTTCTACACGCAGCTCCATCACGGGGAGGATCAAATGAGCAATGCTCGTTACAGTAATAAGCAACCCCAATATGAATCACTTTTTTGGTTTCTCCCAATAACACTATATGTTCCATATTTAATCCACCCACTAATTAGAACCAAATTTTGATCAGTGGTCGATTTGGGGCTTTTTCGACGAACAAGAGTTGAATCCTCTGCATTTGGAGTGACTCCTTGACCACCGCTCATGGCACCAAAAGTCACTTGTGTAGAAAATTCACCAAGTTCAACAATCGGAACATTTTCATTTCCCGTTGGAGTAGAAGAATAATAAGGGGGGTGCTTGAGATGAATATGACATCATTGATCCATAATATAGATGATAATTTGGATTAGATGACGACATTATGAAATTTTGAGGGAATCCATAATTTGGTATATTTTGGGGACCTTGTTGGTTGAAAGATTGATTTTGAAATATATAGTTGTTGGGATTTGAGTAGTTGAGAGAATAATTAGTGGAATTTTGAGTGTTAAAAGGGTTGTTGTTGGGATCCATTTCACTAAAAATATGTTAAGAGCTACAAACAAGAAGGCTAAATAGAAAAATTAGAGAGAAGAAAGTTGATTTTTTTTTCTGTTTCCAAATCTAATGAAACTAGTATCCATTTATAGAGAAAAAAATGATGAATTTTGGTAAAAAAAAAATTTACTATGAAATAATTGACCCCAAATGATTATGATAAAATAAAAATATAATAACTTACAACAACCAATAATATTTTGGCAAGTGTTTTTTGTGGCCCCACTCTCTCTTATTCAACACAATTTAATCCATCTCATTTTCAACACCCAATTCAACACCTCATTGCACTCATTCAACTACTTAATAAATTATTCAACATGTCCATTATAAATGGTCTTATATATTAAAACAGTCTCTCATGATATTTGCCACGTAAAATTATTTTTGCTACATCACTCTTAATTCTATGTGGCATCTTTTAAAATTTAACTTTTTTTTTTTAAATTCAAAATCACATAGAATATTTATTTGAGGTCGCGAGTTAGAATCCTGAAAAATGCAAAAAAAGAAAAGAAATTATTCTAATAACTACTTACATACTTTAATAAAACTTATAAAGCAATGTTTATATTTTTCCTGCAATAATATTTTAATTATAGGTCTCACAACTATTTCCTTAACATTTCTTTGATAATATTCTTACGGACATTTGACAAGATTCAACATGGATAGTTGTTAGTGTGTCGAGAAATTATATTCCATTCTCAATCAATTAATTCTATCCCATTCCGTGGCACACAATCAAAGGAGAGTAGGAATGGGGGAGGAAGCTTGGATTCAAGTTTCAAGGCGGAAGAAGGTGGGGGAAAATAACAAGCTACAGTGGGAGCAGTCTAGAGGAAAGAACAAAATGGATGCATGCAGGGGGCGGAGGTCGTCGTTTTTCTTCACGGAGATCCCGGAGAAATTTGGTGCTAGGGAGATGTATAACATTTTCAAGGAATATGGAGATATAGATGAAGTGGTATTTCCACCAAGAAGAGATAAACGGGGCAAACGCTTTGGATTTGTTAGGTTCTTTAATGTTCAAGACGAGAGATTGTTGGCAATAAAACTGGATAATATCATTATTGAATCCAGAAAGATCCATGCAAATCTTCCTAGGTTTAACAGAGAATCAATGGGAGGTAGGGTGGCAGCGTGGGAGAATGGAAAACAAGAAAGGGGGGTCGCAGGGGATAGGATCGATCGAAACCTGCAAGTGCAAAATCAACAAAACAGGTGGAAAAACCGTAATCAACTTGTCTCAGGGGGACATTCCGGACGGCAGACGAAATCCTACGCTCAAACAGTGGTAGGTAACCGTGAAAAGAACAAGGTGATTGATGGCCAGTTACATTCCAAAAAGGTTCCCTTTGCTCACTTGGAGTATAACGTGAAGGAAGAAGACATGCTCAGATTTCAAAGGGCTTTCGTGGGGGTGGTAGAGAACCCATGAGACACCTATAACATGCAAGAAAACTTTAACAAGGAAGGGTATTTTGGAGTAAAAATAACCCCAATGGGGGCGAATCTTTGTCTCATGGAGGAAAACGAAACAGGTACAATAGAAGCGATCATAGCGGAGGCGCCGGAAAAGATCCATCAGTGGTTCGAAGAAATTAGGCCTTGGCGACCAAACGATGTGGACAACAAAAGAGTTACATGGTTGAGAGTTTATGGGCTGCCTAGCCACGCATGGCAGGACAATGTCTTCAAATTCCTGGCTACGTCGGTTGGAGTTTTCATTTGCGCCGATGAAGATACCGCGAATCATAGGACCTTGGATGTGGCTAGAATTTTGATTAGAACAAAATACTGCTTGGTCCTGAATGAAACAAACAATATTTCCATTAACGACAACGTTTTCAGGATTAAGGTGGTTGAGGACAACCATGGGCCACTCCGTATAGCTTTGAATCATGGTGGGGGAAAGCTTGAAGACGATGTCAACCCAGCGGAGGTTTCTGAGGAGGAGGAAGACAGCTGGGGCAGCGAAGATTCAGACGTGAACATGCGTTCCTTTGTCTAGGAGTCACAAGAAGCATCCAGTGGATTGGCGGCGGGGAGACGTGCGTTAAGAGAAAAATTCTTAAATGCTAGTGCAGAGGGGTCAATAGGACAGGCAACTGATAAGATGTTTCAGAGAGCATTGGAAAAGGAGAAAATCATGGCAGAGAAAAGGAGGTTGGACGCGTGTTTCAATAAGAAGCTTGCCAACGGTTCAAAAGAAAAAGTGGATATTCAGATTGGAGAATGGGCTGATAATAATTTTGCTAAATGCGTAAGTGGGCATAAAGCATTATCTGATAATGGCATCGTGGACTGGAGCAAAAGCCAGAGGCCCAATGCCAAAGCCATATTTGTGGGGTCCAAAAAGGCCCAGAGTGTAGATGGGGACTTTAGAGAAATAAAGGCCCAGTGTTTAATGCAGGAATTGGGAAAGGGTAAAAACAAGGTATCCACTAAAAATAGGGAGGAAAACTATGAGATCTCAAAATCTTTCTTTTCTATTCTTTCGCGGCCAAGACCCTTAACCATCGGCGAATCTTCAAGAGGAATAACAATCGAACCGACAACTTCACAATCTTCAGGAACGACATTATGCAGTAATTCCTTGAAGGGATCCCTACTAATTGAAGGTGAGAGCGTAACTAAGAAAGGTATTTCGCAAGATGTGGCTGACAAAGTTTGGCAGGAGCTTAAATCCCTAGGCATCTCTGGGGGTAATCGAGAGCAGATTTTCGTGGAAGCAATAAGGGGTTTAGAAAGAAGAGACACAGAAGCACTACAGGCAAGGAAGGAGAAAAAGCAGAGTTTGTCATGAATATAGTAACATTCAATATCAGGGGGTGTGGAAGTGCGGTGAAGAGAAGAAGATTAAGGAATCTGATTGCAGGGGGTCAAGCGGATATGGTCTTTCTGCAGGAAACTAAATATCGAGCCATGGATGACAATTTTGTGAGAAGTTTATGGGAGGCAGAAGATTTTAAATGGACGGGTAAAGATGCAATTGGGGCTTCTGGTGGCCTAATCATTATCTGGAAGAAGGATATTATTGTTCCACTCTTTAGTTTCAAGACCGAGGGATCAGTGGGCATAGGGGCAGAATTCAAAGGCAAGGTCTGTTTTTTTATCAACATCTACTCATCGTGTTCTATAGCTGGAAAAAGAGCTATGTGGGCTGAATTGGTGGCGTTGAAAGGGAGACTGGGATCAGGCTGGTGGTGTGTGGGGGGGGGGATTTTAATTCCATTAGAGACTCAAGTGAGAGGAAGGGTCGCAATGTGACTGGGAGAAATACCAAAATATGTGAGTTCAATGACTTCATCGAGTTATTGGACCTAGTGGATGTTCCATCACTTGGCAAGAGGTATACTTGGTCTAATAAAGAAGGATCTGCAAAAAGTAGGTTAAACAGGTTTTTATTGTCAGAGGAACTGGTGGATGCTTGGAAGATATCGGGCCAGAAGGAGGGAGACTGGGACATTTCAGATCACGCCCCGTTTTGGTTGAAAGAGAATAATAAGGACTGGGGTCCCAAACCGTTTAGGGTAAACAATTGTTGGTTTGAGGATAGGGAGTTTATTCGTTTCGTGGAGGTTTCGTGGGGTGGTTTGCAGGTTAAGGGAAACCAAGCTCATGTGCTGAAAGAAAAATTTAAAAGACTCAGAAATATATTGAGGGTGTGGAACAAGGAAAAATTTGGCTGGATCGACTTGAACATTGAGGAAGCAACAAAGAAGATCAACTCAAGCGACAATGATTCTGGTGGGCTGGCTGGGATAAAGGATGACTTGTGGAAGCATCTCCATCTCAAAGAAAGTTTATTACGGCAAAAATCTAGACAGAAGTGGCTGAACGAGGGCGATTCAAACACGAGATACTTTCATCAGGTCATAAAGGAAAGACGCAGGAAGAACAATATCTCAGAAGTCAGGGGAGAAAACGGAAGTCTGGTCGAAGATGTGGAGGGGGTGCGCTTTGAGGTGATGAAAGCCTTTGAGGGAAGATTTAAGGAGCCGATGACTGAAAGACCGACTCTGAATAACACAGGTTTTAATCAACTGTCGGAGGGCGATTGTAACACCCTTCTAAACCCCACGGAATTTAATAAAATAATTCAGAGTAAAACATGAACACAAGGGTGCCACAATTACAATTAACACAAATTTTATCATAAATCCATTGTCATGCTTTCACTAAGGAACATCCATCGTTTACACAAACGTTAACAGAACACATCTTGCAAACAGACAATCATACTCAACATTAATTCAACAAACACACAACCAACACATCATCAATATTTATAACACTGGAATACTTCCAATCATGTTATAAAAGTATGCATATGTATGAACTGACACTATGCATGTGGTACCAACATCATCAATGGGAATAACCCATGACCGATCCAACATCATCCAGATACGGCCCTGCCAGCACAGATTCCACACAGTGGGAATCATGCCCTTCACTGATCCAACACACCCTTATGGATACAGTATCATCAATGCACATGAATGAATGCAACATATACAACATACTTATACCATCGTCAAGTCTAATGAGTAACATCATCAAATACTCATTTCATCATCATCATTAACATCATCATTATCATCAAAGTATGTTTATATACATTAGCATCATTCAATACAATCAATCATCATCATCATCATCATCATCATCATCATTAAAGAACATACATGTGTCCACATCAATCATCATCATCAATAAGAAGAACACACATGTACCCACATCATTCCAAAACAAATCAATCAACATCATACAATTCTCTACAAATCATCACATCATAACGTTTTCAAAACAACATCTTATATTGTCACATTTCATCATATATGTCAACAATACATCATCCAATCAAACAAATCGTCACATGTTTAATATTTCAACATAGCATGTATTTAACACATCTCATCACATATATGTACAATACATCATTCATCAAGAAATAAAATCATATTTAAAAATAATTGGATTCACACTCATTTCATCATTTAAACACGTAGGCTATCTCATAAGATTCATCGTGCTCGAAACGGCACTAAAAACGGACCTACGATTCGAAAGTTACACATCAATTAACTTTTCCGATAAAACAATTATCGCTACAGCATGCGGCGCGACCAAGGTTCACGGCGCGACCTGAACTACACAGACACGTTCGCGGCGCCAACCTATGCACGCGGCGCGATACGAGAAAACAAGTACGCCTTCGCGGCGCTAACACAGGTACGCGGCGCGACCTGTGGGTATCACAAATTCCTGGCATTCTGCCCACCTGTTCGCGGCGCCAACCCTGTGCACGCGGCGCCAACCGGCGATTTCAGAAACTCCAACCTGCAGAAAACAGTATTCTACACATTCCAATTCACCCAATTCATACCAGTACGAACCTAGGAAAATAGAATGCACAAACAACACGAAAAACACCTCATAATACATCAATTACACATCAATTGAGATCATAACAACATAGATATCATGGATTCAAACATAGGGAAAACATAGGGATCAAACACCATACAATTCTACCCAATCCCTAAATCTATCATATAATCCAATTGACTCAACAACATCCCTAATCAATATTATTATCCAAGAATACGATAATAGATGATAACCGGAGAGTCCCCCCTTACCTTAGCCAAGAGCTCTTGATTGGTCTCTCCCTCCATTGCTCCTCTTCACGTACTCGTTTTCCAATCCCTCATCTCTTCTGCTCTGCTTTTCACGTTCCTTTCCCTTATTCCCAATTCTTATTATTTTATAAAATAAACTTTAATTGGAATAAGACCTTTACTAACATAACACCCCCTCATTCCTTAACATCACACATGGCCCAATAGCCCATCTCATAACTCTTTCCAAATAATTCCACAAACCACCAATAATTCTAATTATTAATTAAATTTCCATTTAAATTAAAAATTAAAATATACGGGTGTTACAACTCTCCCCCACTAAAAGAGTTTTCGTCCTCGAAAACATACCTCAAGTAACCAGCTCGTATAAGAGTCCTCCACCTGACCCTCAAGCTCCTAATTAACATTACCATCATTCAATCCTCAAAAATCCATCTAACATAACCAACAGGAAACATGTTTCATACATTCAAATCCAAGTCCTTATGTCACATTTGACTATCTAAAAGTATACCACTCGCTATATCTCCCAAAAGATTAGCAACAATAAAACATAGGTACAACCTATACAATACGCTCATCCACTGAGTAATACGATTACGCAATCCATAGTATGATCCTACTTGATCAACAATGCAGTAGTGAATTTCATCTACCAAGCATACCAACCTTAGACACACTCTTCCATCTGAGCGATAAAGTAGTACTTACACTTTTTACCAACTGCTTCCTTCAAGAAACTCAATACTCATATTCTCATACCACTGAATTCTGATTATCTGTCTCCTCTTAAGTCACACCATCAATTATCCAACGCTTTACATTCGCTTTTTCTGCAATACTCTGATTATTCATCACAATCATCTATACCAAATAGATTTCTGAGTTTTTACCCGATTCCGACTCTCTGTACTTATTCGTTCAAGAATCATTCTTCAACATTCATGGTACCAATTTACCACTTAGCAATACTTACTCGTACTCAAAAACAAATTCTTGAATTACTACATCTATTAAAACATTCTAACCATCAAAACGAGTATACACAAGCAATTATAATCACACTCATCAGCTTCAATACACAATTTCTTACAAAACAACTCAAGTTGAGTTTCGCTCTTTTCTAAGAATTAACTTGATTTCTCTCTTCATAGAGTATAATTCCTCATTCTATTTGGAATCTACAATAACCCCTTGACAACAACACAAAATTATTATAACGTCACATAGCATCAACTCTTCGTTTTAATTCCGCCGAATACATACTCGTTAACTATGTACAACCGTAATAACATATTCATCATTCTCGGCAATTATTCAAAAAGTTACAATTCTTCGACACGACATCCTTACATCCACTGGATTCTAAATCCAACATATAGACCGACACATATTCTCTATGTAGGCTTCCGACATATTAATTCTTCACTTGCCACAAGTAGTACTCATAACACTACTCTACATCACACATTCGCTGTGCAACTCTAATTACCCGCCTTAAGTCATCATCCAATATATTGCACTCTTTTGTATTCACTTCTTCATAAGTTCACACAACATGGTGAGTGATTATTCTCACAGCTTAGCATTCATCACATCTTAAACCATTAAGGTAACAAAACAAGCTTATCTCTTCCATATGATTCCATCTACTACCAACAAGAGATTTAGGGTGATCAAGTCCTAAATTTGTCAATATTAGTTGAAAATCATATTTAAGCATAAACCGTCGTTACTACATAATAGTGTCCTTTCCGAGGTTGCACCCAAACTCATTAACATCGTCATAGTCCAATAATTCACTACGGTGTCCTTCTTCCAAAATATTCTTCCGAAGCTCAAAACATCAGGAACACAAATCCAATCACTCAATCCTCATTATACTATCCTCGTCGATTCTGAATTCACCGCCTTTACCTTGGTAATTCAAAGTCAACCTATCGATCGACTCAACATTATCTTTCTAACCTCCTCTAATCTCGTCAAGAATATCACTAGTCATCTTCTAGCATACTCAATCTAACACTATTAGGAGTGCCTTCACATACCAACTCAAGTCTCAATATCGTCCAATTAAATCCAACTCATTCATCATTAGCACCGACATATTTAAAGACCTCCTACGCAACACAGTAGCACAACATTCTCCTTACCAGGATGGTAATTCAAACCAAATTACAATCCTAGAAAAATACTCTAATCATCTCTCCCGCCTCATATTAGGCCCTTTCTGATCAAAGAGGTACTTCAACTCTTATGATCACAAAACACTTCAAATCTTGAACCACACAATTAACCTGTAAGACCATGACAACATTCATAACTCGTGGTCTCAATCCAAATCCTATGACATCCTTCGTGCTCAAATATCATCCCACTCGACATCTCAACAAAGTCTTCCTCACATTCACTAGGTGTCAGAAATCCTCTAAAATTCTTCTTTTATACTTATCATTACCTTGCCATCATAAATACGATTCCAAGAGTTCTAAAGTTTATTCCATCTTTACTACTAATTCACTTCTCACTAAAATCTATTAGTACTCAAATCATCTTTATTATCGAGCATCTCATCAACTTATTCATCAACAACATGTTCCACTTAATTTTGTTTCAAACAATCGGTAGTAGGCATCCCTATTCAACAAGTTCCACACCTCTTCAACCGAATTCAGAATACCCCTTCATAGGATCACTTCTACTGTATTTATAACTCTTCCATAATGTAGAAAATAATTCCACCTCTTCGTGGGTTCAAACGGCACATTAATCAGACACTCGGAACTCAAGATATGGATTTTCCAATCATTGCCCGAAAAATGCAACACTGACATCATGCAACGACACTCTATACAATATATCCAAAACTCCTCAATTGGTAAATTCAATTCTTAAAATTACTCCTCAACAAACCTTCTAATTATTCCTTCGATCCATTCAACACTGACACTGACATCCCGTGCAGTACCAATAAACAAGTCTAGTTATAAGAACAAGAGTAACCGTAACTCCACCTCTTTCCAACGTCATCCTGTCACAATTAAATATGTTACAGCTGCTGCAACTATTTTTATAACAAAGTTCATCTCGTTAGCTTTCCGATGCTTCAGACGGAACTCAATTCGGATGTCCAGAACTCCAGTTATGAATTTTCGAAGTTCCGCAGCTAATCAGCAATTTTCCTGCGTTTTGCTTACGAAAACCTCCCTCCAAAACTCATTCTCTTCAACTCTATCACATTCCAAACAGCCCCTTATCGTATCTCTTCACTTCCAAGCATTATTATACCTTGAGCAACACATCCCATCGCCGAAGTGCGATTTCTGAAACATTACGACAGCAATCCTCTTTGCAAACTTGCAGCTGAATCTCTTCCGAGACGTAAGGCTACTCAACTGACATCTTCGCAGTACACCAGTAGAGCTGACACATCGCAACTTTCCAATTTCCTTCTCTTACAATAATTGTCAATTACCTCTAATCATCTTCCTTCAAGATGTTCCAACTTAATTCCCAGTCAAATCTTAATTCCAAGCCACCTTCAATTCGGGAAACAACAAATTCCCACAACGCTTGCACTGTTGCCAACAACAGCCTACTGAATCAATCGGCTTACAACTGAAACATCACCAAGAAGCCAAACTTCTCCCCCACTTGTCTCAATCCAACACCTGCAACAAACAACCAAGTACCGACAGTGATTCACTCACATGTCGCGTACCAAGGAGTAAAATGCCGACAATATACAACTGTCGCGCAACTCGACTGACTCAACAATTGGCCGGACGAACCGACCTGCTCTGATACCACTATTGTAACACCCTTCTAAACCCCACGGAATTTAATAAAATAATTCAGAGTAAAACATGAACACAAGGGTGCCACAATTACAATTAACACAAATTTTATCATAAATCCATTGTCATGCTTTCACTAAGGAACATCCATCGTTTACACAAACGTTAACAGAACACATCTTGCAAACAGACAATCATACTCAACATTAATTCAACAAACACACAACCAACACATCATCAATATTTATAACACTGGAATACTTCCAATCATGTTATAAAAGTATGCATATGTATGAACTGACACTATGCATGTGGTACCAACATCATCAATGGGAATAACCCATGACCGATCCAACATCATCCAGATACGGCCCTGCCAGCACAGATTCCACACAGTGGGAATCATGCCCTTCACTGATCCAACACACCCTTATGGATACAGTATCATCAATGCACATGAATGAATGCAACATATACAACATACTTATACCATCGTCAAGTCTAATGAGTAACATCATCAAATACTCATTTCATCATCATCATTAACATCATCATTATCATCAAAGTATGTTTATATACATTAGCATCATTCAATACAATCAATCATCATCATCATCATCATCATCATCATCATTAAAGAACATACATGTGTCCACATCAATCATCATCATCAATAAGAAGAACACACATGTACCCACATCATTCCAAAACAAATCAATCAACATCATACAATTCTCTACAAATCATCACATCATAACGTTTTCAAAACAACATCTTATATTGTCACATTTCATCATATATGTCAACAATACATCATCCAATCAAACAAATCGTCACATGTTTAATATTTCAACATAGCATGTATTTAACACATCTCATCACATATATGTACAATACATCATTCATCAAGAAATAAAATCATATTTAAAAATAATTGGATTCACACTCATTTCATCATTTAAACACGTAGGCTATCTCATAAGATTCATCGTGCTCGAAACGGCACTAAAAACGGACCTACGATTCGAAAGTTACACATCAATTAACTTTTCCGATAAAACAATTATCGCTACAGCATGCGGCGCGACCAAGGTTCACGGCGCGACCTGAACTACACAGACACGTTCGCGGCGCCAACCTATGCACGCGGCGCGATACGAGAAAACAAGTACGCCTTCGCGGCGCTAACACAGGTACGCGGCGCGACCTGTGGGTATCACAAATTCCTGGCATTCTGCCCACCTGTTCGCGGCGCCAACCCTGTGCACGCGGCGCCAACCGGCGATTTCAGAAACCCCAACCTGCAGAAAACAGTATTCTACACATTCCAATTCACCCAATTCATACCAGTACGAACCTAGGAAAATAGAATGCACAAACAACACGAAAAACACCTCATAATACATCAATTACACATCAATTGAGATCATAACAACATAGATATCATGGATTCAAACATAGGGAAAACATAGGGATCAAACACCATACAATTCTACCCAATCCCTAAATCTATCATATAATCCAATTGACTCAACAACATCCCTAATCAATATTATTATCCAAGAATACGATAATAGATGATAACCGGAGAGTCCCCCCTTACCTTAGCCAAGAGCTCTTGATTGGTCTCTCCCTCCATTGCTCCTCTTCACGTACTCGTTTTCCAATCCCTCATCTCTTCTGCTCTGCTTTTCACGTTCCTTTCCCTTATTCCCAATTCTTATTATTTTATAAAATAAACTTTAATTGGAATAAGACCTTTACTAACATAACACCCCCTCATTCCTTAACATCACACATGGCCCAATAGCCCATCTCATAACTCTTTCCAAATAATTCCACAAACCACCAATAATTCTAATTATTAATTAAATTTCCATTTAAATTAAAAATTAAAATATACGGGTGTTACAGCGATCGCAACCTGCTAGAAGTGGAGTTTTCTCACGAGGAAATCAGAGCTGCGGTTTGGGATGCAGATGGTGAAAAAAGCCCGGGCCCAGATGGCTTTAACCTTAGGTTCATCCAAGAATGTTGGAGCTTTTTACAGGAGGATGTGTACAAGTTTGTTGGAGAGTTTCACAAGTTTGGTTCTCTTCCAAAGGCGATAACTGCTTCATTCATTGCCCTTGTCCCAAAAAATGTCAATCCACAGGGGCTCAATGAATTTCGCCCTATCTGCCTTATTGGATGCTTATATAAGATTGTTTCTAAGGTGCTTGCTAACAGAATAAGAAAAGTGTTGCAGAATATTATATCATCTACGCAATCAGCTTTTGTGCCGGGGCGACAAATCTTAGATGGTGTTTTGGCTCTGAATGAAGTAATAGATCACGCAAAAAAGGCAAACAGAGAGTGTTTCATTTTCAAGGTTGATTTCCAGCAAGCCTATGACTGTGTCAGCTGGCAGTTTCTGAGGTCCCTCCTTCATAAATTTGGCTTTGGCGACAAGTGGTGCAAATGGATGGAGGCGTGTGTCTGTAACAGCTCGTTATCGATTTTAGTGAATGGAAGCCCAACAAAAGATTTCAAAGTGGAAAGAGGCCTTAGACAAGGAGATCCCCTCTCCCCTTTTCTTTTCACTCTAGTAGCGGAAGGATTGGCGGTCATGTTTAACTCAGCAGCTTCTCTAGGCAATTTCGAGGGTTATCGAGTAAACAACAATGTGGAGGTGAAGTTGCTACAATTTGCAGACGATACGGTGATCATTGGGAAAGGGAGCTGGAAAAACTTGTGGACTATTAAGTCGATCTTTAGAGGTTTTGAACTTATTTCTGGTTTAAAGGTGAACTTCTCAAAGAGTAAGGTGTTGGGTGTCAATGTGGATGAAAACTTCCTCAATGCAGCCTCACACTTCTTATGTTGCAGCAGGGAGAGTTTTCCTATTAAGTTCCTAGGTATTCTTGTTGGTATAAACCCGAGGAGATGTGATTCATGGGGTGTGGTGGTGAACAGTCTGAAAAATAAACTGTCCATGTGGAAATCAAGGTTTTTATCTATCGGGGGTAGAGTTACTCTCCTTAACTCTGTCCTCTCAAGTGTACCGATTTATGCTATGTCTTTCTACAAGGCTCCTCTGAAAATAATCAAGGAAATTATTCGAATCCAAGGCCAGTTTGTTTGGGGTGGGTCAGAAGACAAGAAGGTTATAAATTGGGTCAGTTGGCACAACATTTGCAAACCAAGGGAGGAAGGTGGTCTGGGGATTAAAAATATTGGGCATTTCAACCGAGCTCTCTTGACGAAATGGAAGTGGAGGATTATGAAAGAAAGCGGGTCCTTATGGAAGTCAATTCTTACAGCTAAATATGGTGACGTTAATAAAGTGGTGGTGTTGGGGGCGGATCACAAGCCAAAAAGGAAGGACTCGGTATGGTGGAAAGATATGCTAGAGGCGAGTTTGTCACACTCTAACGACTTTGATTGTTTTGCAGGTAGCATTAATTTTCGCTTGTGCAATGGTAGAAGTATTCTCTTTTGGTATGGAAGGTGGTTCGGAGGTTCACCGCTCAAGGGACTATTTCCTTTACTCTTTAGCCTATCCAGCAAACCGAAGGGTACGATCAGTGAAATGGGAGCCTGTGACGGAAGTGCTTGGCATTGGGATTTTCATGTGAATGGTCCGGCTCTGTTAGGATCTCCAGAAGCAATGCAAGAGGCGTTGGAGCTTTTGGAACTGTTGGGAGGCTTTGGTCCTACTGTTGGTGTAGAAGATGTCATCAAATGATGGCCTAATTCTGAAGGTACCTTCTCAGTTAAAAGCTGTAATATGTTATTTAGAGAGCATCAGTTAGAAGAGGGGGTAGAACCAAATAAACTTTCTGCAATTAATTCTTTCTGGCACTCAAAACTCCCATCAAAAATCAAGATTTTTGGATGGAGATTGATGTTAAATAGGCTGCTGTCAAAAGATCAATTGAGTAAGCGGAATATCATTCAGAGGGAGGAAGATAAAGTGTGTATTTTTTGTGATTCTGAGATGGAAGATGTAGAACACTTGTTTTTTTCTTGTGCTTTTTCTATAAAGGTATGGGAAAAGGTTCTTGGGTGGCTGGAAATAATGCTGGTAGGGAATGTGGCAGGGGCGGATCATTTTCTGCAGTTTGCTCAGGCTATGAAGAGTAACATCAAAAAGAGGAATTTGTGTCTTTTGTGGCTCGCAACGGTATGGATGCTTTGGAACACAAGAAACAGCTTCATCTTTAACAATACTAGGATTGTTTTAGATGACGTTATCGTTAGTATTAAATTAGTTTCTTGGATTTGGTACTCTATCGGTCTGAAAAATGGCGGTTTGTCGTCTTTTTATAATTGGTTACAAGCTCCATTGGAGGTCTTAAAAAATGGTTAACTCTAAATATTTGCTGTAATGGGTTGTGAGTACCCCTAGTACTCACCTCAATTATATATTTGATTAACTTTGCTTATCAAAAAAAAAAAAAAAGTAAAATATAGGCTAGAAATTTCATTTTTTTATGTTCCCTTCTTTTTTCAGTGTTTTGGTATAATCCCCACTTTTTATTGTATCTTTTCCTTTCTTAATATATCGTTTCTATTAAAAAAAACTTACATACTTTCATAAAAACTTATAAAACAAATTTTTTATTTTTCTCGCAATTTTTTTTAATTAATAAAATTAAAATTAAAATTTTTTTCATATTTTTTCATATAATATATCTAAAATAATTTTAAATTTTTTTTAAAAAAATATTATACTACTATTTCATTATACTTATTTCAACAAAGAATACTCTTATGACAAACCAATTGTTAATTTTAACATTTGATATTAAAATCACTTTACAAAAACTCAAATACAATATAAGATCTACAAGTTTTATATAATTTTTACCCTAAATCTTCTTTTGTATTTGTTTTTTATTTGTTTTTATTTTATTTCATATGTGAGATCTTATTTGTTTTGATACTAAGCAGTGATGGTGTGTATTGATGTTATTATGTGTTCATTACAATCTTTTGAAAGTATTTTGTTAAATTAAGTTCATAAAATGGACAGTTATGTTTTATTTTTTATGTTGAGAATCACATCAATCTATTTCTCTGTATATTTCAATTTATTTATGTTTTTTAAACAATTTTAGATAGAAAAAATGCAATATAATACATATATCATTTTCTTATATATCAATAGTATACTCGAAACTCAACTCAGTGCAATATTTTATTCTCTTTATAAGAAGTATTTTGAAAGATATGACTTTAAAACTCATTTTAAGAATCACTCCAACTAAATTTACTTAGTTAGTTGAGTATATTTTTTTGAAATTCACCACTTCTCAAAAGACAAGATAATGTATTAAATTTCTATTTGAGATCACAAGTTCAAATTCAAACAAATACAAAACTATATTATTTCAAATATCATTATTTTTACATTAGAATAATAAAATTTAAAATTTAATAGTCATATATCATTTATATAAAGGCTAAATTACAGTTTTAGTCCCCCTATTTTGGCCAACTCATGAAATCAGTCCCCCTATTTATTTTTTAAACAGTTTTGGTCCCCCATGTCCATTTTTCATTCAAAAAACACTGTTGTGTATTATTTTTTAGATACATAGCATACTTTTATTGACTTGGAATAAGAAATATTAATTATTGACGATGTTTTCCTCCTTTAATCGTCTTCTCTAATCGTCGTCTTTTTCTCTCAGCTTGCTCGTTCATCTCTTTCATTCTCCAAAAAACGCTCTCTACGTTCTCTCTCGTTCAGAAAGTATCCCAGGAATACAAAAAACTGAAAAAATCAACATTTTTGGGACGAAAAATGGACATGAGGGACCAAAACTGTTTAAAAAATAAATAGGGGGACTGATTTCGTGAATTGGCCAAAATAGAGGGACCAAAACTGTAATTTAGCCTTATATAAAATAAAACTACTTTTTTGAAAGACAATTTAATTTTACACAAATAAATCATATCTAAAAATTATTTTAAAATTTTCAATTACATAAAATATGAAAAGTAGATTAAACACATCCGCGCAACGCGCATGTCACATTCTAGTAATATTACAGTTTGTAATATTTTGAAGATTCTCATTGATTTATCCTAATTAATGTTAATTATCGCTGAACCAACTAACTATTGGTTTCTTAAATAAATATTTAAAAATTCATCATACAATTATCTAATTTATTATTAAATTGTTGTATGCAAGAACAACAAACTTTACTTTTAAGATGATTGGTTTAAAAAAGAGCAGGGAAATAACTTATAGTACGGGTTGTCTACTTTTTTTTTTTTTTAATTATCCACGTTTTTTTTTAGCCAGTTTTAAAATTGGAATATGACCTCTAAATTGTTTGAGACGGCAGACCTGCTTTGAGAAGTACATTCCCAAAACTCTTCGGAACCTTGCAAACATTATGAACCACTTTATAATAGATCCTAAAATTGAACCATGCTATAATATCTTGTTAACAATTGAAATTCAAATACAAAAAGCGAAGTTGAGAATGACAAAAAAATGAGAGTTTAAATAAAAATGACAAAGGTTACTAATACTAGAACTACAAAGAGAATATATGTATACAGTAAAACATAAAAAAAAGATTGCACTAACCTTATCCTCCCAATAACATATTTATATAGTAGTATACATATACATATACATATATATAAGGCACTCTCATTAACAAAAAATTCAAGAATTTGTGTTTATATTTTTATCTGGTTTGGAAGTTGAGTGCCTTGATGCAGAAGGCAAATACAAAGGCAAAAAATACAGCGAAAGCAACCAAAACAGCAGCAACCGGTCCCATGAAATCCGATCTGAAACCATAATGATCTTCGATAAACTTATTGATCGGAGTTTCTCCGGTCTCTCCCGCCACAGTTATGCCTTTTGTCACGTCTCCATACTGCGACACAATTAGTCCATACACTGTCCACGCAACCGGACAAAGCCAATAGTACCAAACCCACCATTTCGGAATTTTCTGAAATGTAAAATTTCGTATAGGAATCATCATGTCAGCAAAAATAGCCAAGAAAGTTTAAATGTGTTTAAGAAAAAAAAATATAGTACTTACTGGTCTTGGGATAAAGAAACCAGAAAAGAGATTGAAGAGTCCATAAAATGCTGCTCCAAAGATTGATGCTACTTGATGATTCGGTGTAATGGAAACTGTCATCATTCCATAATATGTGAAGTACAAGAAGGAGAAGAAGCTCACAAAGAAGAACCATAACACTTTCTCCACTTTCCATTCAAAGCCAACCATTGCGTACACGATGAATGCGAAATATATAGTTTCAACAAACACATATGGTATTTCACATACAACCTGCAAATCATGAAAATGAAACCATTATTAGTATCACTATGTCAATATGAGAATAAGCAACATGTACCGAATTTTGATTATAGTTTTCGATGTGAAGTCCTTCTCTGACCTGAGCGATGGCGTAAGGTAAAGCCGAGTACATTCCAGCGGCTTTTTCTCTATAGAATACAGTTCTTTCAACGGCGACAACTGGTTGAACAGTTTGACAATTGTTGACACCAACGAAAAATACCGCACTGTATAATGCTCCTATGATCATGTTCAAGTCAGCTGAACTATCCCTGTACAAAGATAACGGCTTTTTTTATATATCGAAATCAAACTAAATGGTTGGAGAATGAAGTTATGTTTCAATAATTTATACGAAACGAATCTAAACCTTTTCTCGCCGGCTTTCCAAAACACTGATCCTAACATGAGAGATGCAGCCAAGGTAAAGAAGAATCTGACAAGATTGTAATCTGGACTTCGCCAATATGTCAACCACTGCTTCCATAAACAAGATTTAAATTGTCCCCAAGTTGATTGAGAAAATTGAGTAGTGAAGTATAGATCTTTTGTTCCGGGAGGAGGTGTACTTAACTCGTTTACGAGAGTTTTGTTTCTCCTGCTCGTTACAGATGTGTTATTTGAACATCAAAATATTGACACTGATACCTGACATCAAAATGCATGCAAATCGAATTGAAAAGAAGGGTTTCGTAGTTTTTTTGGACTTACTGATGCAATGGTGATGTCTTGTAGTATTCGGCAAAGTCTATTCTAAGCCTAACTTCAGCTGCTATTGAGCTTACTTCTAACATCCATGTAGCTGGATTGTACTTATCCTTAATTTTAGGGACTCCTTGAATTCCCTGAGATCAAAGAATGATATGTTTAACTTTTGATACAATAATTGATCAGAAGAATATAATCGAAAAATTGTTGTAAACTTTTAGAACCTCGAAGTATTCTATAATCTTGTGTGAATTCCTTCCTAATGGTCCTGAGTAGATTACTTGACCTCCTCTCTTCAACAAAAGCAACTGATGCACAAAGGAATGTTTACTAGTGAAACTGTTTGAAAGAGCTTATGAAAACAACTTATACATAAGGACACGTTTAATGATATACCTCGTCGAAGGATTCAAAGATATCGATACTAGGCTGGTGAATTGTGCAGACGACTGTTCTACCAGTATCGACAGTGTTTCTCACTGTCCTCATAACAATTGCGGCTGCTCTTGCGTCGAGACCTGAAGTTGGTTCATCCATGAAAATGATTGAAGGATTAGCAACTAGCTCAACAGCTATTGTTAGCCTTTTTCGCTGTTCTGTCGACAACCCTGTAACGCCCGGAAGCCCGACTATAGCGTCTTTAAGATTATCCAGCTCCACCAAATTCATTACTTCATCCACAAATTTCTGCAAGATAAAACAAAAACATCTAAGATCACAAATGATTGTGTTAATCATGAAGATTAAACGTAGTTGGTACAGTTACTTGCATAGCAAGCTAACTTCACCATTGATGTAATCTTAAGTTTTGTAAATCATAAAAAAGATAAAATGCGTAGTACTTACTATTTTTTCGTCGTTATTTACTTCTCTAGGTAGTCGAAGGAAAGCCGAGTAAATAACGGATTCCCTGACAGTAACTTGAGGTGAATGGATATCGGTTTGTTCACAGTAACCTGAAATTCTTGCGAAAGTTTGTTGATTCTTCGGAAAGCCAGAGATTCTAACATCTCCTTGAATGTAACCACCCGTCTTTCTTCCGGCTAAAACATCCATCAAAGTTGTCTTTCCAGCTCCACTAACTCCCATTAAAGCAGTTAAAACTCCAGGCCTAAATGCACCAGTTACTTCTCTAAGCAATTGTAGCCTATTATCTGTTACTCCTTGCTCTTTCATTTCCTGTTCGACGTTACATTCGATGATTAATATTGTAAAGTCGTATGAATAAAGTCTATGAGGATTGAGGATGATGATGTTCTTACTGCTGGCATGTCGACGAAGTAATTAACACTATCGAAAGACATTGCAAGAGGTTGAAAAGGAAGAACCATTCCTCTCTTTGGTGCAATTCCAGCGGCTGACTCGAGTTTTGAACTCGCATTACCTCTACTACTACCCATTCTCTGCATTGCCACTTCTCCTGAAAATGTAAAAACAATCTTCATTAGCCTAATGCGCCTACGTCTTCGACTGCAATGCGGCTGCAATATCTTTCTATTTTTCAAGCTTAAGGTTTACATACTACAACTCGTGTTTAAATAGTCGCTCCGCTCGAGCGACCTGCCTACATATCAGTAAACTATGTGCCATACCCGACAAAACAAAAGTACAATTCTAACTAAGCTTTTACCGTAAGGCCTATAGTTGAAGTTGCTTACCTTTGTTGGACTCCTGTCTTACAAGTCTCGGTTCCTCCTTCGAATCTCCTCCGGTTTCCATTTCACTCGCTTCTTCTTTTGATATAATTGCTTGTTTCTTTCCAATAGCTATTGAATCAAACAAAAAACAAAGCAAATTAAAAGCTTTTCTTGACACTTAAGTAACATACTTAACATTTTGTAGAGAATGCGAGGTCTTACGGTTAAGGTACATAAGTGAAAGGGTGAACAGAACATTGTATAAAACAGTGAAACCAATAAGAGCTCCAACACCTATCCAGTACCAATTTTTATTATTATAAACATCAAAGACATTCAATGTGGCTACACCCAATGATGTTGATCCATCTGAAGACTGCAAAACACGAAAACTTCGAGTCAGAACTATAATTTTGGATTAAATATGTTTTTAGTCCTTTTAAATACGATAGTACTCACCGGTTTACTCCATCTTGGCGCTAGCATTTCGTTAACCGATAATGCATTGAAAGCATATGACAATGGAGAAAGCCAATAGCCCCATACCCACCAATCTGGAATGTCACCTGTTAACACATTAAGGCTTAACCATATTAGTGACCATAACAAATTACACAAGATTAGTGTCTTAATTAGAGTTTGATTAATGATTAGCGACTCACGTTTCGGAAGAACGAAACCTCCAAGTAAGAAAACAAGAAGAAGCATGAGTGATCCACCAGTGTTGGCTATGATCATTGTCCTACAAACTCCAGATATTACCCTAAACATCCCAGCTGCCATTTGTTGAATAAGAAACACCAACAACAAATGCTTGAAGAACCTACAATGTTTTAATAGTATCAGAGTGGCGTTACTGACACGATCCATTGAGATTCAGCACTTGTCGTTTTGATTCATATAGAAATAAACAAACAATATATCAGTGACAATAGTCGGTAATCGAGGTTACCTTGAGGCTTCAGGTGCGAATCCAATGGTGTTATATGTAATAAGAACCCAAACAGTAGCCTCGAAAAGTGTAATAGGGATTCTCAGAACAAAATTGGGAAGAGTGTAAGTCCATGGAGGATGAAAAAGGTGGTCTCTATGTTTATAGAACACAGGAAGCCTAGCAATTGTGAGTGGACACTCAGAAAAACCATTAAACATGTTCATAGCTATAGTAAACAGAATAGCACCAATATAAACAGCTGCATCATCCTCATTCCTTCTATGCATTTCACTTCTCAAAAAAACAGTTCCAGATATAACAGCCATAATGCATATTTGAACTGTCTTAAATATGTAAATAAAAGAGTTTCTCTTTATCAAAAGCCATTCTTTGTCCCAACCAGCTTTCAATAGTCCAATTGTAGGAACTGTATATTTCTTGAAAACAAGAGCTGCTCTATGCGTGGTCGATCTATCAAACGGTATCGATATTTCATTCTTAAGCTGCATTCCGACGTGGAAATTCTTGAATCTGTTTGCGAATTCAGTAACCGTTACATAACGGTATTGTATGTTTCTGTTTGACCAATATTGTTGTTGATCTTTCCTTGAAGTAACCTCTTGCAAGAAATCTGCAGTTCCTTTTCTGTCAGGACATTTGAAGCCGCATGATTCGAAGAATTCAAGAACATGTTCACGCGGGCCTTGATATACTATCTGACCCTCAGATATTAAGACAATGTCATCAAAGAGATCGAATGTCTCGGGAGCTGGTTGAAGTAAGGACATGAATATGGTTGCTTCAGTGAGGTGTACAATTTGTTGGAAACATTTTACTATTTGGTATGTTGTGGAACTGTCAAGACCAGTGGATATTTCATCCATAAATAGTGTTTTTGTTGGTCCAACTATCATCTCACCTGTATCAAATCCAAATCCATGTCATTTTTTTTTATAAATACATCAAAACTATGTTAATATAATAATAGCTATAGACTAAGATGATGGAAGTTAAAGGGTGCTATTATTCTATTTCTAAGATATAAAGTATTTGAGGAATGTCGATAGGGAGAAAGCCTTAGAAGAAATGTGGGTGAAACTCAAACAATTGTATATGATAAAAGTCATTAATTCATAAGTTGTGCTTGAAATAACAAATTTAATCATTTATGATGGAAGAATCAAAGTTCATTGTGGAGTAATTGTCGTATTTCAACAAAAGTATTGATGATTTGAAAAATATTGAGGTGAAGGTTGATGATGAGAACAAAACTCTACTGCTGTTGAGTTTATCACAATGAACTTTTAAGCATTTCAAAGATACTCTTTTTATGGAATGCGTCATCACTTTATATGAGGTCAATCGATTATTAAAACCAATGAATTAATCAAGTTTAAGGAAATTAGAGTAGATGAAATCATAAAGAGAGTAAATCTAAGTCAAATTCCACGTCAAGAGTGTTTACAAGTAGAAGTATAAAAGTATAAGTGCTTTAGTTTGTTAGAAGTAATTCATATTCAGAAGCATTGTTAATCAGAAGCTGAAGCTTCTGAGGTGACTGTTCCAGAAGTGTTGTTTAGCTTTTGGAGTTTAGTTAGTTAGTTAGCTAGCTTAGCTATTAAGCATAGTTTTGTTGTGCCTACGTGGCAGTTTACTTTGCCTATTTCAACAAGTTTGTAGCTAGGTTTTGTAATATTGTAATGCCATTTGTGAATAGAGTTTCTTTCTCAACAAGTTTGTTGTAACCCCTCTCTCTCTCTCTCTCTCTCTCTCTCTCTCTCTCTCTCTCTCTCCCATCTTCATCTTTGTTCATCTTGTTCCGCTGTGCACCAACACAATTGTCACAAGCTCGACCAGTTCAAGAAGGATTGTCCAGAAAAGGGTGGCGATGAGGGCTTCATTCACATTGTGGGTTTGTTAGATGTGAATTATGAATGTGCAAATAATCTAGTGATGACTAGTTGGAAAATTGAAAAGAGTTGAGTCATCGATTTAATATGCTCTTATAACATGTTTCCGAGAAATGAGTGCTTTGAAGCCTTAAAGTTGAAAGAATGTGGAGTTGTTCACCTAAAAATGATAAATCTTGTAAGGTCTAAGATTTGAGTTTTATTAGTCTAAAAATGTTCAATACAATCTGAGGCATTTGAACTTATGACACATTTATTATCTATAAGAATGTTTGATGAACTCTGTTATTGTATTATTGAACATGGCATTCAGAGGATTTTTGTAGGTGCATTGATTCTTGCCAAGGGATCCATGATTTATGTTTTGTATATTTTAGATGATTCAATGGTTATAGGTCATGCATCATTATCTAGTAAAAAAATCTATGATAAAGCCTATCTATGATTATTAAGGTTGGTTTAGTTGAGCTAGTTAAACAAGGTTTTTTTATAAGGTGATAAAAGGAATAAATTAGAATTTTGTGATAAATGCATACTAGAAAAGAACATACCATTAAGTTTTGGGATACCATGCATAATTCTAGTAAATCTTTTATGTACATTAATTTGAATTTTTGGGGTCCTGAAAAAGTGACTATTCATAGGGTGATTCCTATTTTCTCACCTTGATTGATAATTTCTATCGAAGAGTGTGGATTCACATTTAAAAAAAAATTTAAAAGTTTAATGAATGATATATTCCGGTGGAAAATCAAATATGAACCAAATTTAAGGTTTTATGGACTCACAATGGCATTGAAGTTTATTTTAGATTAGTTTAACGAATGTTATATAAAACATGGTATAAAGAGGCATGGTATTATAAGTCACACATCACAACAAAATGTTCTTCAATAACTAATGAATAACACCATCTTGTAGCGTTTAAGGTGCACATTATTAGGAGATGGATTTTCTAAAAGTTAATTGGTGAAGCTATGAGTACATCAACCTTTTGATCAACATGAATTGACTTCAAGACACCAATAAAGATATGGAGGGGGAGAACGACAAAATACTCAAATTTAAAGGTTTTTAGAGTTTTGGCATTTTCACATATCAAATAAACATGCTTGATGCTAGAGTTTTAAAATATGTCTTTGTTGGTTATCTAGAGAGTGTGAAGGGTTATAAATTATGGGAGATGAAACTTGGAGAAGAATCAAGATTTATGATAACAAGGATGTTACATTTGATGAAACTTTCACGGAGATAAAGTGCAATGACCTGAAAAATAAAGAGTAAAAAACAAGAATGGAAAATATTTGGTTTAAGGTGAAGCCTTCCACTAGCGTGTCTAGAGACGATAAGGATAAGCATAATCTGACTTTTAGTCCTAGTAAAAGACATTCTACAATGACTTCTAACTATTAGTTGGCTAACAATAGGGTGGATAGCGATATTGTACCACCGAAAAGATACAGTTATCTCGACTTTATTTTTTATGCTATAAATGGAGCTGAGGGCTTTCAAGACTCAAAACCAAATAATTTTAGCGAGGCACTTAAGTACAAATAAAACAAGAAATGGTTCAAAACAAGGTATGAGTAAATGCATTCATTAAAGATGAACCATACTTGAAAATTTGTGGATTTACGTAAGAACCAAAGTGTAGTTTGAGGCAAGTGGATCTTAAAGAAGGAAGTTATTCTAGAAATTGAGCAAAGGTACAAAGCAAGACTTATAACAAAGAGTTTTACTCAAGTAACGGAAATTGATTACAACAATATTTTCTCACCAATGGTAAAAATATTGTTCCATAAGAACTCTTATGGCTATTGTGAATCAGTACAGTCTTGAGTTAGAACAATATATGTAAAAGACCGTTTCTTTACCTAGAGACCTTGAAGAGATAATTTATATGGAATAACATTTTTCTGTAGCCGACAAGTCTAGTGCATGTATTTTGAAGAAATTCTTGTACGTGCGGAAACAAAACTCTAGGAAATCATATATTTGATTGTGTAAGAAGTATGTGTGACGATTGTGCTTATATATGGAAAAGGAATGAGAAAGTGAATTTCTACCTAAATATATTTTTTGTTTTGCCTCATATGAGGCTGATAGGCTATGGCGTGAGGCGCTTGGAGTACCATTGACAAGAGCAAGAGAAGGATAACCTTGTTTTGTGAGCTAAATACTCTCCATTTTAAAATGAGTGTCGTTTTAGAAAAAAAATTTATTTCAAAATAAATGTCATTCTCACTGTTCAATGTAGCAATGATTACTATTTTTTCAATTGTATCATTGAATTATTACTTTGTACACTATTTCAACACATTAATATGATTAATTTAATAAAAATGTTATGTCTTATGACAACATTATTGTATTTCTTAGCGTGCAAAAATTTTAAATGACATTCATTTTAAAACAAAAATGTTATGTCTTATGACAACATTATTGTATTTCTTAGAGAACATTAGAAGTTAATTTTTTTAATTTTTTTTTTAACTTCTAACAATATATTCATAGTGGATCCGACTCTCCTCAAAGATAAATATGAATCAAAATGAGTAAACAAAAATCAATGTATTTGTTATTCTCTTTCTTTTATCTTATGCTTTGATTTATTGTATGATTGATGTTGGTTGTCATTATATTTTTTCTACTATTATTTTATTCTTGTTGGTTTGAACAAGTTTTCAAATCTCCAACAAGTTGCCATTTACTATAATATAATTTATAGTAGTTCTATTTGACTAAGTAAACTAGTATGGACTAGTATTATTGATGTGAGTTTTCACAAAATAATTAGTAGGTCATGAATGGTTGAACTTGGTTTATTGCAATCTATTAATCTCACTTAATCTATGTAAGTAATATCATTTTTTATATAAAAAAATGTTTTTACTTTTAGTTTTCTCTTACAATATATTCATTTTTCAATGATTTTTTTCTGGTAAAATTAAAAATTAAAAGTTCTAACATATTTAGTGTTCTTACCTGTGGTTACTCTCTTTTTTTGACCACCAGATATACCTCTTTGCATTTCATCACCAACAATAGTATCTTTGCATATATCAAGACCCAATATCTGTTTCACACAAGCAAACAAAATACTTCATTTTTTATAACATAATAATCATGTTATGCCAGCCAAAAATAATTAATGTCAAACTAGCTTTTACTCAATTAAATTAATAAACTATTAATTTAATAAACATCATATTCATAGATTTTCTAGCTGGCACTACTTGTACTATTTGCTCTTGATTATGTTTAATTAATTAAATTATTTTTCCCATTAAAAATATGATATTTTATTTTATAATATAAATTAGACAGCTTAGTCAAGATTCCTAAGAACGTGGTTTGGACTTATAAAAAAGTAGGGAATGATGCTGGAACATAATGATCAAATTATTTTCAATGTTGGAGGAAAAAAGTTACTTACTTTGAGTGTATAGTCAGTAATAAGACTGCTTTCTGTTCCTTCCATGGCAGTAGCCTACAAATTACATAATAATAATTATTTATTATTTATTATTATAATCTTTAAGATTACATGATTAATTAGTTAAATACATACTTTCATGAAAAGATCTAACTCTGCCTCTGGAAATATGCCTGCTTCTTTTTCCCTTCTAGCAAGTTCAGTTAATAGATCTGCACTAACATTTTTTAAAAATTATTAATGTCGATGTATCAGTGTTGGTGTGTCTGAGAATGTGATTCATATAAAATTAAACATAATATTATAAAAAAATTAATTGTTGATTAATTAAATACCATATCGTGTCCCGATTCCTTGACATCTAGCTGAGAAATCCAATGTTTCTTTTACAGTCATTTCTCCTATATGTACATCATTTTGACTAATGTAAGCTGAAGTTTTTCTAGGGACAAATTCATTAAGCTTGTGACCATTGTAAGTGATTTCCCCTTCAACCTGTTTCATACAATCCAAGCAACACATATGAACCATTAATGACACTATATTCTTACGTTGACATGTGCCTAATGTCTGACATCTGTCTAATATCTAACATATGTATGTGTCAGACACAACTTTACAACTTTAAGAATTTATGCTACAAAGTTTTATTAATTCTTATGCAACACATATAAGAATGAGTTTAAGTTTATGTTATAATTAAATACTAATTAAGAAAATAAGATTAAATTAGGTTGGAGCTTAATTACCCTTAAGTCAGGGTCTAATTTTCCAGCCAAAGCAAGCAAAAGGGTGGTTTTCCCTGATGAAGGGGGGCCTAGTAAAAGGGTCATCCTGCAAAGAAATAAATTTATAATTAAAAAGTTTCAATAGTGAATATTTTACTAAGTTAGTTCCAAAAATTAGTGATGAAATAATGTACCTAGAAGGTTTAATAATGCCAGAGACATTTTTAAGAATATTGAGTTTTGTTGTCTTTGTAGCACTAATACCAAAAATGCGAAGAGATGATTCAAGCATGTTCAATGTAACATTTGGTAAAGTTGGTAGAGCTCTGCTTCCAACATAAGAATCAGCTTCTATACTCAGATTTTCAAATCTCACTTCTACTGTTGGGAGTTTGATACCAACCCTGCAATCATTAATACCAACTATTCATCATTTGAATTTAATAAACTTTACCAAATTAATCCCTCATCATTTTAATTTAATAAACTTTGGACTAATTTCTAGTGTAAATTGTCTAGTCTGCGGATGAGTAGTAAGAAAACATTTATATGGAAATGCATATGGATCGTCCATCCTGCCTTTAGTATAACAGCCAAGAAATATTAATAGAAGAAAATAAATTTAAGAAATTGTAAAGAAAATTGATTTTATTCAAAAAGGAGTAACGATGTATCATACGGTTATATATTTATATTTTAAATTTAATAAACATAATAATTTTTACTAACGTGTATGATAAATAGAAATAATATATAATTTTATAAAATTGTTTTTCATTATTAATATATAATTAATATTTTTACTAAACTAACCTTTCGGATTTATTGGCTGCTACTTATTATTTGAAAATTGTTTTCATACGATGTTTTGTTTACAAGGACAAAAGCAGACAATTAATTAATATAAGAAACCAAATAGTTAATTCTTGAACATACTATAATTCAATATCATAATCAGATATGCCACTTATCTTGCCGGCCCAAAAGTCAAATGTGTGCAGAAATTACTCTTCACTTTTTAAACAAATCAAAATCAAAATTACATCACAAGAAACCAACCAATTAGTACTTTTTAAATTCTTGATATCTGAGAAATTTATATCAAACTTATCAAACAATAATAAAACAAAACAAATAAAAATAATGTATGAAACAAAAACTCACTTGTCAATTCTGTCTCTGAATTTCTGCAAATACTTTTCATTATCTTCTTCAGCAACCTTAAATATTTTATCAATAAACTTTTGCCTTTCATTCCCATCCAACTTCCTAACATCAACTTCCTTATGTTGCACTATGTTTGGATGATCTTCATCACCAAGATATTCCTCAGCATATGTTTGAAGAATACTTGTTCTCAACCTATCATAAGTAGGTAACCTCTCTATTGCAGCCCATTTAAGTGCTTCCTCATCTTCATCAACATTAGAAGTCCTTCTAGAATATCTTCCACTAGCAAACACTCCCTCCATTCTCCAACTTGACCTACTCAAACTCCTACTTATGCTTCTACTTAAACTCCCATCCATCTTTTCGTCTCGTCCAGATCCAAACTCGAACTCGAACTCAGACTCAGACTCTTCAAAATAAATATTTTTCAAAGGAAATAAGATAGGTTTTTAATATAAATGAAAGGAGATGAAGGATCAAAGTGCAAATAATGTAAATATACTTACTTTTTTGACTAAATGTAAATATACTTACTTGAATGTGAAGGAATTGCTCTTTTGGATTGAGAGAAGAATATGTACCTAACGTAAAACACTTTGTCTTGAAAAAGAAAAGTTTGAAAGTAGGGAGTTGATTATGTATGGGCTTCTAATATTTTTGATGTGTTTTCTGCAAATATTTTCATCTCTTTTTCTTTCTTTCTCTTTTCGTGTTTTCCACTCATTAATGAAGGTTTGAAAATGGGTAGAGTTTTGTTATATTTATGAAGAAAAGGTTATAAAAATGTTATATATTTATAGTATGATGTATATGAAAATGACAGATGGGTTGATAGAAAAAATTTCTAGCCAAGTGAAGAATTGGTGTGATACGTGGCTGCCAGCATTGTCGTAATGGATGATAATTAAACTAGTAATGTTAATTAAACATTTAAAAATTGATAGGGTATGTAATAGTATATAAATATACATTATTTATAATGATGATGATATCATAAAAAATAATAAAACAAAACATAGTTTTTAGTAGGAATGACAATCGGGTATGCTTCTTGATTTATTTCTGTCCTGAAAAACCTCGCCAAAAAAAAAAGAAAGTGATGCGAGACAAATATAGTTGATGGTACAATTAAAAATAGTTCATTTTGAAAATAAATGAATGTAGCACAAGGCAGGACAGGACAAGCATGCAGCCAATGTATATTTTAAGTCCAAAACTAAAAAATTTATATTTAATGCTCATGTTTGCAATAATTTGCAAAAATAAAAGAACATACCCATTAGAGAATATGGGTCAAAATCTTATCTATCCTAAAAAATGGGTAAAACAGATTTAGTTAAGGTTGGACAATCGATCGGTTTGGATTAATATTGAGCCAAAAACTTAATCTTGACAAAAAAATGGGGTTTTATATTTTTAAACCCAAAAATAAAAGAACATACCCTTTACCTTTGCCATGATTGATAAGCCAAGTAATTTCTTCATCCCAACCTTTTGGAGTATGCTTCCATTGGATCAATTGCAATATACGAGACCAAATCTAATTCATCTCATTACATTCAAAGAAGAGGTGTTGAATTGTTTCCTCCTTACTGCAGAAAATACAATCACTATTAGCCAACAGGCCCAATCTAGCCAACCTACTTTTTGTAGCCAACCTTTTACGACAAGCAAGCCAGAAAATCAGAGTCGCTCTTGGCTTCGCACAATTATATTTAATCAGACTATGCCATTCCACAATGCTGCCAGTTTTTAGTCTGCCATACACCAGCTGCATTTGGAATTTGCCTTGGTTTACCATGGTATTCCACTTAGTATCCATTTGGTGAATGAACTCCCGTTGTTCCAGAATTTTACGCATGATCCAAGTGTTGTTCGTCGCGACTTTGACATCCATAATATTCTTTTGTTTTATGTAGTAAGCATGGATCCACTTCACCCAGAGGTTGTCACTTTTGTTGCAAATATTCCATAACAGCTTTAGCATGGCACAATTGTTCCAAACTGTCATATCAATCACACCGAGCCCACCTTTTTTGATTGGTTTGCAAACCTCTGCCCAAGCAACTGGATTTTTCCTGCACGAAGAATAAGAACCAGACCAGAGAAAGCCTCTACAAATAGACTCGATTTTCATAATCACTGCTTTTGGAAAGGGGAAACACATGAGCCAATAGTTAGCCATGGAAAAGGTAATGCTTTTAATCAACTGCAGTCTCCCTGCATAACTCAGAAGCTTTGCAGACCGGTGCCTAATTCTGCTCAACTTGATATAATTTTTTATTTATATTAATAAGTTATTTTCTAAATTCTGTTCAGCTTGACTTGGTATATCAGTCATGTTAATGACCACTTGAAGTTTTTTTTTTTGAAATGCATGACCACTTGAAGTTAAATCCAGAAACTAGAAATTTTTCATTAATTAATTGTATAAATGTTTCCGTATTTAGTCTTCTAGAATAATATCGTTATTTCATAATATTTAAAATCGTAAAGTATTAATTAAACTAAACCGTGCGTCAAAAAATGTTAACTCAATTGTTAAAAAGTTAATTTATACCGTTTTGAAGTCTGTCTCAACCTAATGAATCCAAGAGTCTAACTTACATATATTTTTTGTATTAAAAAATTGGACTGCAGATACCTAAATTGTTGAAAATTTGAGTGTGAATGATTAGTATTTATTGGTTGAGTTCATTTGTTTTTCATCAATAAACCTCAACTTTAGATTATATTCGGTATAGTTTACGTTATAGTATATATTACGTTATCGTGTAAATATAATTGAGTTTAATTGTTTTTATCTCATTTTTGCCGGCATTCAAGCATTGATATATATTCATTGTTAGATAGAGCATTGAATAAGTTTTCCAACGCTTCGAATCGGGCGCAAACCGAAGTTATAGATTTTAAGTTATGGCCAAAACAGTGCTGGATTTTGATGTTTGTTGTCATGCTGCTTCTGGTGTGCTTCGCCGGGCGAGGAAGAAGGACCCAGAAGCGTGAAAAAGACGCTGTTTTGAGTCTCCGGGAGAACCATTTAGTCGCCAGGCGAAGCGGTCCTGACAGAAATACGTTTAAAAGGGTAAAAACACATTTTTTAGGTTATAATTTGGGGGTTAGTTGCTCCTGTTGTGAATTCAATGCTGTAGGTGTTTTTAAATTGGCTGCATTTTGTGGTAAAACATTCCTGGATGTTTAATATCTTGACCAATGTCATGACATGATTTATAGTGTGTTATGCAGGCTGCATATGTGTTAAGCTAATACAGGTTTTGTTAGTGAATGTCATGACCAATTTCATGACATCCTTGTCTGACAGCAAAGCTGTTATGTTTTATTATTATGTTTCCTGATTTCTCTCAATCTACAATTTAAGAAACCTTTTATTGTGTGCTGAATATTTCGTTTAGAAGATTTCGTTGACAGCACAATCTGTAACAACCTGATGACGTGTAAATTAAGTTAACTTGGTTAACCCTAATTTGATTCTTGAAAAGCCCGAGGCCCAAGAGCTGCATATAAGAAGATTGTAATCCTAATTTGGAACGTAGAGAGAAATTTGGTTAATTGTGAAGAACCGTAGTTCTGTAGCTGTGTGTTTAGTCTCTTGTACTCCAAGCAATTGTCTTGTGATGATTGTATTGGAATAGGCTGTTTATGTACTTTGTCACTAGAAGCTTTTAAGCACGAGTGTGTGTCTCTTGATTGAAGCTTTTAAGCAGATCAAGGTGTGTTTTTGAAGTGTGTCTTCTCTCTAATTTGTTTAATGTTTGTTTGTAATCACTGCTGTGATTGAGGGGGAGTGAGTGGAGATACTCAGGTCTAGGAATAGATTGTAATTACATTGGGTAGGTCTTAAGTGAGGAGTTGTAAACGGGGAAGTTTAACTGCGAATTAATTCTGCTTATATTGGATTCTCTCCTTGGCTTGGTAGCCCCCATAGTAGGTATTGTTATATACTGAACTGGGTGAACAATTTTCTGTGTTCTTTACTGTTTTTATGCACTTCTGTTTTAACGTTTTGTTCAGTGTAATATTGGATGTCATAACATCCAGTACGACATCGCGCGTGAGTTACTAGAATTTTCAATTGGTATCAGAACAGGCACCCTGCCTGTTTACATCTGGGTGAGATCTAGGGACAATAAAATTCTGATACTATGGAGAAGGATATGTTAGTGTTTGGGAATAGACCACCCATCCTGGATGGCTCTAACTATGACTACTGGAAACCTCGTATGGTAGCTGTCATATAATCTGTGGACAGCAAGGCCTGGAGAGTTGTGGAAAACGGATGGAAACATCCTGAGAAGGTTATGGAAGATGGAACCGCTATTCTAATTCCTGAAGCACAATGGAACAAAACTGAAGAAGAGTTAGCTTTGGGCAATTCCAAGGCACTAAATGCCTTGTTCAATGAAATTGACAAAAACATATTCAGACTTGTGCAGCACTGTGATTTAGCTAAAGAAGTTTGGGATATTCTCAAAACATCTATTGAAGGCACATCCAAGGTAAAGATGTCTAAACTTCAAATGCTTACCACTAAGTTTGAAAATCTCAAGATGAAAAAGAGGATGGAACCATTTATGAGTTTTACATGAATGTCCTTGAGATTGCAAATAACTCAGGAGCCCTAGGAGAAAAAATGTCTGAAGAAAAACTGGTAAGAAAGATCCTCAGATCACTGCCTAAGAGATTTCATATGAAGGTGACTGCCATAGAAGAAGCCCAGGACATCAGCAACATGAAGCTGGACGAACTCATTGGTTCTCTACAAACCTTTGAGATGAGTATTTGTGAGTCTGTTGAAAAGAAGAACACGAGCATAACTTTTGTTTCCAACGCAGAAGATAATTCAAGAGAAAGCAATGGTGGAAGTGATGAAAATTTATCAGAAGCCATAGCCATGCTTGGAAAACAATTCAACAGGTTTATTAAAAGGGTTGATCAGAAGTCCAGACCCAATGTCAAGAACACTTCCAATGACATCAGCAAGACTTATGATCCTAGCAGAAGATTCAAAGCTGAAGAGAAACCCAATCAAGGAAAAGGAGTTCAGTGTCATGGATGTGAAGGATATGGACACATTAGAGCTGAATGTCCTACCTACCTCAAAGAGCAAAAGAAAGGATTGTCTGTCACTTGGTCTGATGAAGACTCTGAGTCTGAAGAAGAAACTGCAAAACATGTTACAGTTCTAACTAGTGTCTATGCATCTGATGATGATTCCAGTGATGACGAGCTAACCTTTGATGAACTTGCTGCCTCATACAAGAAGCTGTGTATCAAGAATGCTGAAGTCTGCAAACAAGTGGAGAAGCAAGATATAATCATAAAGGAGCTAGAAACTGAGAAAAATAGACATCTTGCAACCATAGACTCTCTCAGTAGTGAAGTGAGCATATTGAACTACAAGCTTGATCAAATGACCAAATCCTTCAGAATGCTGAACAATGGAACTGATACTCTAGAGGAAATTCTGGAGTCTGGACAAAGAGCAGGAGATATGTCTGGGGTAGGATTTATGGTTAAAGAGAAATTCACTTCTGGGATCAGGAGATCAAAACCTGAAACTTGTGTGACTAACCAGATGTCAGCACCAATGTCACAACATCAAGGAAATAGAAGAAGGGGCCATACAAAAGAAGAAATTCCAAAGATGGAGGTGTCACCACTGTGGAAGATTTGGTCACATAAAGCCATTCTTTTTCAGACTAGTTGGATATCCAAACCAAACTCATCAAGCGAAACCTAAATATGATACCCTTAACAAAAAGCAACAGTGGGCCAAGAATGTTGCTCTAGTAGCACACACTTCTCTAAGAATGGCTGCCAAGGAAGATTGGTACCTTGACAGTGGTTGCTCAAATCATATGACTGGAAGAAAGAACGTATTAGTAGACATCCAACTTGAGGGAACCAGTTATGTGACTCTTGGTGATGGAGAAATAAGAGAAGTCGAAGGTGTTGGCAAGACAGGAGGTCATAGTGTTCCTAATCTGAATAATATCTTACTTGTACAAGGACTGACTGCAAATCTATAAGCATCAGCCAACTGTGTGATGAATGTTTCAATGTCAGGTTCATTAAAGAAGAATGCATTGTCACAAATGATAAAAATGTAGAAATCATAAAGGGAGTCAGATCTAAGAATAATTGTTACCTATGGAATCCTAAAAACTCCAAGTTTCTTTCTCTTTTTGTGTTTTCCACTCATTAATGAAGGTTTGAAAATGGGTAGAGTTTTGTTCTATTTATGAAGAAAGGGTTATAAAAATGTTATATATTTATAGTATGATGTATATGAAAATGACAGATGGATTGATAGAGAAAATTTGTAACCAATAGAAGGAATTGTGTGATACGTGGCTGCCAGCATTGTCGTAACTCTTAATCTATTATTCAAAAGATAAACTTAATGTGTGATAATTAAACTTGTAATGTCATTTAAATACTTAAAAATTGATAGGGTATGTAATAGCATTTATAATTACTGATGATGTGATTGAAAAAGAAAAAAAGTAAAATGAAATAAAACATAGTATTTAAAACAGTATAAAAGTACTTATTGGACAAAAAATTATTGTGTGCGTAATATTTTTTTAATTAAACTATCATTCTCTTTAAGGTGACTTGCAATAGAATATTTTAAGAAAAAAACAAGCTGTTTTAATTTTTTATTTATATAAATAAGTTATTTTCTAAATTCTTTTCGGCTTGACTTTGGTAGATCTGTCATGTTAATGTCCGCTTGAAGTGAAATCTAGAAGCTACTAATCTTTCATTAATTAATGTATAAATGTATCAATATTTAATCTTCTAGAATAATATCAAATTTTCATAAATATAAAATTGTAAAGTTTAATTAAACTAGATTCCTTACACCATATATATTAACACAATTGATAATAAGTTGAATCACATACAAGTTTGCCTCGATCCAGTGAGTTTATAGTCTAATTTACTAAAAAAAATTGTAATAAAAATTAACTGGATTGCTGAGACATGTTATCGCTCATGTCTTTTAGAATTGTAGACAAATAACTTATTTAATTTGATATCTAATTGTTTTTACCTAGTGAAATTTTAGTGGATAGCTCAATAAAAATAACCTCGTCTAATATCGGCTCTGATGAAAAATACTTACATAGACACAACCATAATACCTGTACTTACACACAACCAATCACATTTTTTTTATTAATTAAAAATTAAAAATTAAATTATCTCTCTCCTATTTTATCTCAACCACCCCCATGATGCCAATTAAAAACGAAATTAAAATTTAAATAAATTTAGATTCTCTCTCTTTTCATTGGTTGTTCCTAAATATATGGGTTTAGGTTCGTGTCCATGCAAGTATTTCTCGGCTCTGATTGATGACCCAATAGAAGAAGGTGGTCCACGTAGTCATAAGAGCACAAGAGAAAAAATACTTGATCCAAAAGTGACGTCGGAATGGCAACGTCGAGAGATAAACACTTGTCATCCTCCAAAAGATTTTATGACCTAGCAGGCAAGACAAGCAATGCCCTTGAGAAAATCCAATCCGAGCAAAAAGGGAAAAAAGAATCATGGGATGATGGAACGAATTATATTTCACCACCTAAATACATTAATAGTCTAGATGAAGACCAAACGACAAGAAATCTTAGAACTCTTAGGGTTATAGACAACAAATAAGGTACATACAAAAATTTCTTTACAACTTTATATATATCATCTCTGAAGTTCACTAACTTAGGCACCTGAGTGTGTGCAAGTGTTGAAAGAGTATTGTGGTACTTTTTGTTTATCGTTTCCACAGGGATTGAAGCGATATCACCGCCGTTCTATAGTTTATTTTGTCGTAAGTTAAAGTTAACATAGGGTTTGGTTTTGATTTTGGTACGTAGCTCTTCGATCTCATGCAAAAAAAAAGTGTTAAACTTGGTATGTGGTTTTAAAAGATGGTAAAAGAATGTCAAGATTAGATTTTTGATAATTTACTTCTAAGGTATTTTCTTGATCAAATATGTGAACTCACGAATGATACATATAATCACAATCCTCTCAATATGTTTCATATCTAAACCATATTGTGAGATTTGCCATTTTGATCCTTAAATGATCTCTCAACCTAACTATCAAAATGACAACATTCAAAGCTTAATATAGGTGAATATCAACTCACAAAGCTATTTCTAAACTTTACTTGTTGATAGATAAAAAAACCTAGGTCAAGACTTGAAAACATTTTCTCAAATAGAATACAAATCTCATAAATAAATAAACACAAGGTTTTTCACCATATATATATCATCACTTGTTCACATACAAAAGATCAAAAGAAATACAAACTAAAAGCAAATCATCTACCTCTAATCTTGACACCAATAAGGTTTAGCCACCCATTTCCATGATGACTTGAGCAACAAGCAAACAATCAAGCTTTATGAACATCAAATGGAAGTCTCCAAGATTGATGGATAAAAACTTGAATTTAGTTAACAATGGAAGTTTTAGGGTTTTCTCACTCAAAATGATAGATTTTGGTTCAAGAGAGAGAAATAAAAGATGGAATGTGTCTCAAAATATCTAACAAGCACTATATAGGATGGCACATCTGCACACATTCGCCCGGCGGAAGAACAACTTCGCCGGGCGAAACCCACTAAACAGGCCACGTGACATTAAAAGTACAACAAAAAGAACCAAAATAATATCTTCATCCGCCCGGCGAGCCAGATGCTCCGCCGGGCGCTCCAGAGCAGAAAGATGGCCAAAAAATGAGCAGCCTCGCCCCTGGCTCGCCTACCACTCGCCGGGCGGAGCTTCGCCTCCAAGTCTTGCGCCGGGCGAATACAAGCAAACACTGACACCTTCAGAGTTGCCAAAATCCTCGATTCTTCGACTTTTTCCCCGATTTTTCTGAACTTTTGCTATCACCAATAACTGAAACACTAGAAAATAGATCAAAATACCAAATATTTACATATGACAAAAATCCCTTATTTACATAAGCTATTCTTCTAAAAACATAGAAAAAGGGGTAAAAAGTGTCTTAAAAACATATGAATAGAAACAACAAAAGACACTCAACAAAATCTCCCCAACTTGCATCTTTGAATGTCCTCAATCAAAGGAAAATTTTCCAAATTAATCCAAAATGATTCAAAGCACAAAATCAACCGAACAAAACTTGAATGGTTCAAACTCGACAAGTGCACGCACAAGGCAACTTCATAACTTAGATAGATACATAGCACTATAACGAATTAAACCCTAAACACAAACTTCAAAATGCAAATCTTTGCCATAACATGCTCATGTATGAATCACCTAAATTTCTCACAAAATAGGGATTATACACAATATATACAATGGACAAAACACTCTCGCTAATAACTATATTAACATCCAGAACAATTCATACGTTCATCCCGACATTTCACAAAGAAAACCATGGAACAAAGATCACAAAGGACTTTTCTCGGTTGTAGCTTGGCTTAGGTTAAAAAGGAAAGGATATTGTATAAGGCCATTGAAACGAAAATTGGTAAGAAACAAGAAAAACAATTCTCAATCTAATAAATTCATTCTTACTCAATCCACAACTTCTCACAATTCACTTCCTTTTCTCACAATGCATCTTTTCTTTATTCTTTTTCTTTTCTTTTCTTTTTCTTTTTCTATATTTTTTTTCTTCATATATATACATATATTCTTATAATTATTTCTTTGAAATATGCATTGCCCACCACACTTTCTTTCTTGTACAACTTCACAAATAGGAACCACTCTCCCCAACTTCACACTTTTCTATCTCAAGAGACGATAATTGCTTTTCAAAGTAAGATAAAGGTTCAAGGGAAAGTGTTTACACAAGAAAAATATGATAATGAATCATCATTGACTAGATTTGCTTGATCAACAACACAACTACTAAGTGGTAATCTTAATAATTTGTTGGCATGCAATGGACTCATTCACACAAACTTTCGGCTCAAAAAGGTTTACAAATGCGCACACACTAATTAGGTTAATTGAAGCCTTTTTGGAATGGTGGTTTTTCTCAATAATACAAACAATGCCTTGATCCCTTCTAAGCTCCATAATTTCAATTGAACACAAGATTTGGCATGAATCGAACGAGCTAAACACAATTACTAGACGTCACAATATTTCGGTGAACAATGGAAGCTACTCACATTTATGGTTAAGTCCTAATGATTCACACATGAACATATATTTACAAAATGATGCATAACACGAATTTGCATAAAGCGTTAATTTTATTAACGTGCTATCATTCTACAAAGCGATTAAAGTAATACCTTCTTTGCACACTTTTGAGAATTTTATCATCACCATCCAAACTTTAGAGTTGAAACAAACTCTACACAATTTTTTTTTCTTGCTCCTTGCGGAACCAAAATCTTAAACAATCAAACTCAGAAACATCAGATTAAACTTATATGTACAAAGCCAAAAATTTAAACAAACTAAAATATTTAAGAAAATCCAACTAAAATTAACTAAAATTATCCAACAAAACATGGCCAAGCACCAACATCCAAAAGTTATCAAATACTTAAAACAAAAAAAAAACTAAGACAAAATAACTAGTAAACTCCTAATCAAGAATGTCATCACCAATCTCATCACCATCTCCATCAGCATCATCCACCCCCTCAGAAAAGAAAGGCCTGCACTCAGGCCAATTTGCATAAGCAGAAAAATCCTCGTGAGAAGGAAAAGGAGGGACCTCACCAGAAGGTGCAGAATGATGCAAATACAACTACCTCATAGAGTCCATAAGGAACTCACTGGACCTCTTTCCAGCCTCAAGCGCATCCCAAGTATAGTTAAAAGATGCTTTTAACCTTGGATCCCAATCCTCATAATCAAGAGTCTCACCATGCTCACCTGCAGCAGAGGACTCACCAGCATCCTTCTTCTTTTTCTTCGCAGCCAACTTAGCATTACAGTAGCGGTTGATGTAAATATCATCAACCACATCTCTCTTCCTTTCGTTCACCACACTTGGAAAACGGACACCCTGCTTTTGACACAAAGAAGTAATCAAACAAGGAAAAATGATAGGTGTGCTAGAATGTACCCCAGGACGACGAGTGTTCTCGATGAAGATCTTCATCTCATTAGCAATGATTTTAGCAACGTCGTCCATCTTGTTTTTAAAGATGTGATAAACAAGCAAAGCCACATCAAGAGGTGCAGAAGACTTATGAAACCTAGGCCTTATGTTAAACACAATCAGAAGAAGCACCGCCTGAGCCAAAGGAGTCATATCAATCCTGTTGTAACGAATCGGCTTCTGACTATTGTTCAACTCCACCTGCTTTCCCGATTTAAGGATCACACGAGAAATTACTTCCTGGTCTTGATGAGTTCTTCGTGCCACAGAAAACTCATCAGTCTGGAGATTTGGATCAAACGGATTCCAAGGATGGCCAAGGAGCTCACTAATCGCATTACGCGAAAAATCGATCTCCTTACCACGAACAAAAGACTTATAAGAACACAACTCACCCTCCGGTTGAAGTGCATTAGCATAAAACTCACGGACAATCTCATAGTTTATGCAATCAACCGGAGTGAGCAACCTTCCCCACTTCTTTGCATTGAAAATATTTGCTATTTCCATGTAGCTTCCTTCAGTGTCAATCACAAACTTCCTCTCCGCCAAAATCTTTTGCTTTTCCAACATGGGCATACGGTCCTGGTGGCTGGCACTACTGAACCGCGATGCATCAAAAGCTCTTGGCGGAGGATTTGAACTACCAGCCGCAGTTGCATCTTTTTGAGACTTGGATCGCTTCCTTTGCCTACTAAACATCTGTACACAAAAGAAGGAACCACACATAACAAGCCACCAAAATCGTTAGCAACATAACACACCACAACTTGTAGGAACCAAAAAAAAATGCAGGTCTGGTGTGACTCGCCCGGCGAGCCAGAATGCTCCGTCGGGCGAATCGAGCGAAACAGGAGAAGAAATTCTGCAGAACAAGCATCCCACTCTCAACACCAATTTTACTACTTTCTCTAGAATTCTTATGTGCATCTAATCAACTCTATTTCAACTAAAGGTTTTCAAAACCCTAACTACATGCAGGCTCTAATCTGTTAGTCAAGAACAACACAAGAGAAAAGAGAACAAAGAAAAATTACCTTAGCTTAAAATTGATGGAAGAGAAGAGCAAGAATAGAGGAAATGAGAGCTTGGATTGGAGGAGGAAACGGCTAGGGCAACAACAAGAAGGGGGGGAAACAAAAAACCCTTTTGAAACTGTTGGCAAGAGTGGGCCTCACTCTTTTAGCCCCCCTTGGCTGCAGCCCAAGCACGTGACAATCTGTCACAGAAAAGGCGCCTTCGCCCGACGAGACAAATGCTCCGCCGGGCGCTCCACACCAGAATCAGCAAAAATTTTGCACTAAGATTACAGGTCTTCCTCTTCTCTTACACTAAATTCAAACTAGATTTAAAACAGATAAAACAACTAAAACAGAAGTAAATACTTACAATGTCGGGGTGCCTCCCGACTAGCGCTTTGTTTAACTTCGGTCAGCTCGACGGCTATAAGTGATCAAGGATCACTAAGAGCAAGCACGCTTGTTTCTCTATTAAACTTGCACCCACGGTACACTTTCAATCTTTGCCCGTTAACAGTCCACATTTCTTTTGATTTCGGGTCTTCTACCACAATTGCTCCAAAATGCTTCACTTCCTTGACCAAAAACGGTCCAGACCATTTTGACTTCAACTTTCCCGGAAAAAGTCTCAAACGGGAATTGAATAGAAGCACCATTTGACCAACTTGGAAATCTTTTTGCCGGATTTTGCTATCATGATAAAATTTGACCTTTTCCTTGTAAATTTTGTTAGAATTGTAGGTATTAAGTCTCAATTCATCCAACTCATGAATTTGAACTTTCCTTTTTTCACTGGCCAAGTTCGGATCAAAATTTAAAAGCTTCAACGCCCAAAAAGCTTTGTGCTCCATCTCAACTGGTAAATGGCAAGTTTTACCATAAACCATTTGAAATGGAGTTAAACCAATTGGAGCCTTATAGGCGGTACGATACGCCCACAACGCGTCGTCAAGCTTTTGAGACCAATCCTTTCGCGAACTTGACACGGTTTTCTCAAGGATCCTTTTAATCTCACGGTTTGAAACCTCAGCTTGGCCATTGGTTTGCGGATGGTATGGAGTAGCAACCTTGTGCTAAACTCCATATTGCTTCAACACTTTTTCAAGCGGAGCATTGCAAAAATGTGATCCGCCATCACTCACCAACACCCTTGGCGTACCGAAACGCGAAAAAATATTCTTTTTCAAAAATTTGATTACGGTCTTACCGTCAGCTTTTGGTGAAGCAATCGCTTTCACCCACTTAGACACATAGTCCACAGCGACCAAAATGTATTCATTGGCAAATGAGGATGGAAATGGACCGACGAAATCAATTCCCCAACAATCAAACACTTCCACCTCTAGGAAGATTTGTAGGGGCATTTCATCTCGTCGACCAATTCCACCACTCCACTGACAACTGTCACAACTCGACACATAACGATAGGCGTCTTTAAACAATGTAGGCCACCAAAAACCCGCCTGAAGGGCTTTAGTTGCCGTACGTAATCCATTGTAGTGGCCACCATATGGTGAATTATGACAATGCCACAAAATACTTTGAGATTCCTCACTAGTAACACATCTCCTTAAGAGATTGTCACTACTTAATTTGAAAAGATAAAGCTCATCCCAAACGTAAAAACTAGCATCGGATAAGAACTTCCGTTTTTGGTTCCAAGTAAGATCTTCCGGTATCCACCCGGTAGCTTTATGGTTAGCCATGTCAGCAAACCAGGGTCTAACTTCTTGGACCATAAACAGTTTCTCATCAGGAAATTCCTCTTTGACCTCACTTTCAAATTGTGTTACCTCGGTATTCACCAACCGAGATAAATGATCAGCTACCACATTTTCAGACCATTTTTTGTCTCTTACTTCAAGATCAAACTCTTGAAGCAAGAGAATCCACCTAATCAGCCTTTGTTTTGAGTCCGGCTTAGTGAGCAAGTATTTGATAGCTGCATGGTCAGTATAACACACAATTTTGGAACCAATCAAGTAAGAACGAAATTTCTCTAATGCAAACACAATAGCGAGCAACTCTTTTTCGGTAGTTGCGTAATTGACTTGCGCTTCATTTAAAACTTTGCTCGCATAGTGAATAGCATCAAAAATTTTGTTCTTTCTTTGTCCTAACACGGCACCCACCGTATAATCACTCGCATCACACATGAGTTCAAAATCAAGGGACCAATTAGGAGCGACGATTATGGGTGCGATGACCAACTTTTCTTTAAGCTCTAGGAAAGCATTTAAACAAGATTCATCGAAAAGAAATTCCGTACCTTTGTTGAGTAGATTACTCAATGGCTTTGCAACTTTGGAGAAATCTTTGATAAATCTTCGATAAAACCCGGCATGTCCTAGAAAACTTCGGATACCCTTCACATTCAATGGAGGAGGCAACTTCTCTATAACTTCAATTTTTGCTTTATCCACCTCAAGGCCTCTTGAAGAAACCTTGTGGCCGAGCACAATTCCTTCGGTAACCATGAAGTTACACTTCTCCCAATTTAGGACCAAATTTGACTCCACACAACGACTTAGCACAGTATCAAGATTTTTCAAACATAGATCAAATGAAGCCCCAAAAACCGAGAAGTCATCCATAAACACTTCGATGCACTTCTCAATCAAGTCGGAAAAGATAGCTTGCATACACCGTTGAAATGTTGTCGGTGCATTACACAGCCCGAAAGGCATTCGCCGATAAGCAAAAATACCGAAAGGGCATGTGAAAGCGGTCTTCTCATGATCCTCGGGATTGACTATAATTTGATTGTATCCCGAATACCCGTCTAAGAAACAATAAAATTGTTGACCGGATAATCTCTCGAGCATTTGATCCATAAACGGTAAGGGAAAATGATCTTTTCTCGTAGCTTTATTTAGCCTACGATAATCGATACACATCCTCCATCCCGTTACGGTTCGAGTAGGAATTAGCTCATTTTTTTCATTGCGAATCACCGTCATTCCACCCTTCTTAGGAACCACATGGACGGGACTCACCCATGCACTATCCGAGATCGGATAAATCATCCCGGCTTCTAACATTTTCACTACTTCCTTTATCACTACCTTTTTCATCACCGGATTCAATCTACGTCGTGGTTGAGCCACCGGTTTAAAGTCATCCTCCATCAAAATCTTATGCATACAAAAGGAGGGACTAATTCCTTTGAGATCGGAAAGTGTCCATCCCATTGCTTCTTGATTTCTTTCTAAGACCACAAGTAGTTTTCTTCTTCACCCTTAGAAAGGGTGTTACTAATGGTAACCGGCTTGTTTTCATTTTTCTCAAGAAACATATACTTCAAGTTAGACGGTAACACTTTCAATTCCACCTTTCGTTCTTCAACCTCAAGCTCATCTTTCCATTCTTCAATTTGAGCTTCACAAGGATTTATCTCTTCACATGCCTCAAGATTTCTCAAGCAATCTTCAATTTCTTTCTCTTGATCTTTTGTAAGCACTTCAAGAGCTTCCATCAAAGTTTTCTCAAGAGGATTTGACAAGTGCATTTCATTCTCAACTTTCATAATAGCTTTTTCTGTGGCATCGATCCTAAAACAATCATCATCATCAGTCGGATGCTTGATGGCTTCAAAGAGATTAAGACATAATTCCTCGTCTTGGTATCGCAATTTCATTAAGCCATCGTCAATATCTATCATCATTCGGGCCGTCTTCATGAAAGGCCTTCCTAGGATCAATGGTATATTGGGACCCTCTTCCATGTCTATGATAACAAAATCAACAGGAAACCAAAATTTGTCAACCTTGACAAGCAAGTCTTCCGCAACTCCATGAGGATGAGCTGTGGACTTATCTGCTAATGATAACGTCATTCGAGTTGGCTTCAAGTCATTAATTCCTAACCTTCTCACCATAGACAATGGGATCAAATTAATGTTAGAACCGGTATCCACCAAACCTTTGCCTATATGAACATTTCCAATAGACACCGACAAGGTTACCCGTCCAGGATCATTTGATTTAATCGGTGTAGTGCGTTGAATTAACGCATTACAATAAGAGCTCACCGTTACTACCTCCGGATCCAAGAATCTTCTCTTTTTGGTGATGATGTCTTTGATGAATTTAGAGTACATCGGCATTTTCTCTAATGCCTCGGAAAAAGGAACATTTATTTGCAATTTACTGAAAATGTCCAAGAACCGAGCATAGTGCTTTGCATCTTCTTTCTTTGACGGACCGGGAGGATAAGGTAATTTTTTTTACATGAATTGAATCCTCCTTCATCTTCCCCTTTTCACTCACACTCAATCTTTTCTTTCCTTTTTCCACTTCTATCTCCGGATTTTCTTTTTCCACTAATTCTTTCTCTTTCTCATTTTCAACTAAATCACCCTCAACATTTTTTTCTACTTCAATCACTCTATCTTTTTCACTTTCAACAATTTCTTCCTGAACTATTTCTCCTACACCCATATCAATATTTCTACCGCTACGAGTTAGAATGGACTTACAATGCTCACGAGGATTTTATTGTGTAGTAGCCGGAAAAGGACCTTTGTTTTGATCAACAAGTTGCTTTGACAATTGCCCGACTTGAGTTTCAAGGTTCTTTATGGCCGTATCCGTACTCTTTGTGTCCTCTATTGAAAGCTTTGTTTGTTGAGGTTGTTGATAGTAACCACCTTGATAAGGATTTTGACGATTCGATGGACCCGCATCCGGCCTCCATCCTTGTTGATAACCTTGATTACCTCTTTGTTGGTAACCTTGGTTATTGTTGTAAGGTTGTTATTGCTGTCTCCCACCATAACCTTGATTAGGATTAGACACATAATTCACCTCTTCACCCGGTGGAGGACAAAAACCAGTTTGATGGTCACCCCTACACAATTCACAACACATCACCTATTGGTTTTTAGAAGGGATCCCATTTATCTCTTTGATTTGTTGAGGGAGTTTTGACATTTGTTGAGTGAGCAATTCTACTTGTTGTGTCAATAAATTGTTTTGAGCAAGTATTGCATCACTAGTATTCAATTAAAGAACTCCCGGCTTTCTTTGCGATGCACTACGGTTGTGTTGCCCTTGATGATCATTCAAAGCCATCCTATCAATGATAGCAATTGCTTCTGCAGCAGTTTTTGACATCAACGAACCACCCGCGGTAGCATCTAAAAGTGTTTTTGGTTGAGGTTGGAGTCCATTTCTAAAGATATGGATTTGAGACAATTCATCAAATCCATGCCCTTTGCATTTTCTAACCATAGACTTGAACCTCTCCCATGCCTCATTGAGAGATTCATTCGGACCTTGAGAGAACACCGCAATAGAAGTTTTCGCTTCCATGAACCTATTGTGAGGAAAGAACCGATCCAAAAACTTCTCTTCTAACTCGTTCCAATTTGTCATAACATTGTTAGGTTGATCAAGATACCATTCCTTAGCTTTTCCTATCAAGGAATGAGGAAATAGTCTCCTGAAAACCTGTTCTTCTTCGGCCTCCGGAGCACCAATGGTTCCGGCGATCTCATAGAACTTTGTTAGATGAGTAAAAGGATCCTCGTGATCAGCTCCTGTGAAAGGATTCTGATAAAGTAATTGAAGTAACCCCGTTTTCATCTCGGAGTTCCTTCCATTGGCTTGATCACGAGCAAATTGTGCATTCAGACGAGGGCTATTAACACAAGGCCCTCGAGGTGGAACATTAGGATCCGCAGCCATTTTTCCTTCAACTAAGTTTTCAACCGGAGTTGAAGAAGAAGATGCTTCTTGTTGTTGTCTTCTTTCCCTAGCTAGTTGTCTCCTTCTACGAGTTTTGCTATTCTCTCTACGCGCAGTCCTTTCAATCTCAGGATCAAAAAGGAGTTGATCTGCAGGTACACGTCCTCGCATAAACTGTAATCTGAAAAACTAACCAAGCAAATTAACAAACACAAGGAATATAAATTTAGAAACAAGAGATTAATTATAAGACTCAATACAAAACAAACTATTGCAATGCTTGCAATATCTAAACAACAATCCCCGGCAACGGCGCCATTTTTGTTGAAAGAGTATTGTGGTACTTTTTGTTTATCATTTCCACAGGGATTGAAGCGATATCACCGCCGTTCTATAGTTTATTTTGTCGTAAGTTAAAGTTAACATAGGGTTTGGTTTTGATTTTGGTACGTAGCTCTTCGATCTCATGCAAAAAAAAAAGTGTTAAACTTGGTATGTGGTTTTAAATGATGGTAAAAGAATGTCAAGATTAGATTTTTGATAATTTACTTCTAAGGTATTTTCTTGATCAAATATGTGAACTCATGAATGATACATATAATCACAATCCTCTCAATATGTTTCATATCTAAACCATATTGTGAGATTTGCCATTTTGATCCTTAAATGATCTCTCAACCTAACTATCAAAATGACAACATTCAAAGCTTAATATAGGTGAATATCAACTCACGAAGCTATTTCTAAACTTTACTTGTTGATAGATAAAAAAACCTAGGTCAAGACTTGAAAACATTTTCTCAAATAGAATACAAATCTCATAAATAAATAAACACAAGGTTTTTCACCATATATATATCATCACTTGTTCACATACAAAAGATCAAAAGAAGTACAAACTAAAAGCAAATCATCTACCTCTAATCTTGACACCAAGAAGGTTTAGCCACCCATTTCCATGGTGACTTGAGCAATAAGCAAACAATCAAGCTTTATGAACATCAAATGGAAGTCTCTAAGATTGATGGATAAAAACTTGAATTTAGTTAACAATGGAAGTTTTAGGGTTTTCTCACTCAAATTGATAGATTTTGGTTCAAGAGAGAGAAATAAAAGATGGAATGTGTCTCAAAATATCTAACAAGCACTATATAGCATGACACATCTGCACACATTCGCCCGACGGAAAAACAGCTTCGCCGGGCGAAACCCACTAAACAGGCCACGTGACATTAAAAGTACAACAAAAAGAACCAAAATAATATCTTCATCCGCCTGGCGAGCCAGATGCTCCGCCGGGCGCTCCAGAGCAGAAAGATGGCCAAACAATGAGCAGCCTCGCCCCTGGCTCGCCTACCACTCGTCGGGCGGAGCTTCGCCTCCAAGTCTTGCGCTGGGCGAATACAAGCAAACACTGACACCTTCAGAGTTGCCAAAATCCTCGATTCTTCGACTTTTTCCCCGATTTTTCTGAACTTTTGCTATCACCAATAACTGAAACACTAGAAAATAGATCAAAATACCAAATATTTACATATGACAAAAATCACTTATTTACATAAGTTATTCTTCTAAAAACATAGAAAAAGGGGTAAAAAGTGTCTTAAAAACATATGAATAGAAACAACAAAAGACACTCAACAGCAAGTTCCCCCTCCCCACCTTCTCTCTTCCTCGTAAGAAGAAACACTGGTGTCGTATGTGGGAAACGAGAAATAATGTTTCAAACACCTAATCAAAAATACTCAATGAACGACGAATTAAGGAATAAGGTTAACTTATAACCTCAACCGTCCATAATTCATAGCAAACACAATTGTGAGGGAAAACCCGCGTCGAAAGGAAAGTCTCGCTGCTTCATCATTCAACTCCGAGAATCAGGTCCAACGAACTCCAAGATTCGAGACCCATGTGCCTCCTGTAAACTCGGTTTTTTGAGGCGAACTGACTCCTTGCTATTTTTTTGTTTTTTTGATATTTTTTATTTGCAAGAGTCGCCACCGACTTTTATTTTATCCAACATTTAGGAAAGGCATAAAAGAACAGGAAAGACCTTTTGACAGATTTTGGGTTCGGGGGGTTGGTTATACAAAGGGAAGGTTTTAAGCACCCTTTGTATCCATGGTTATCCATGGGCTCTTAATTGCTTAGCTCACTTTTGTTTAAATGCTTTATTGATTTGAAAATAGAAGAAGTGAAGATGGACAATAGGTCACATAGGTCTCTGAAGAGTTTCACCGGGAATAATGCCCTTCAAATACCAGATGAAAGTTTTGAAAATAGATGAGAAGTTTTGAAAATACGTTGTTTGAAAATGAAAGTGTTTGAGCAAGCAATTAGGAGTTATCTACTCTCAATTTATAAGATCTTTCCTATGCATTTAATACTTTTCTTAAATGATGGTATGATTAAAAAAAAAGTAATAAGAGGGAAAACCATAGAGGTGCAAGTGTGCAAAGTGCTTTTTTTTTAAGTTTTATCTTGATTATTAATGTTTTAGCTCAGAGGTAAAAATATGGTCCAAGTGGACAAAAGGAAGATGACGGAAACATAAACAATGCGTCCAAATGGACAAAGAAAAAATAGCGGAAGCATAAATAATATGTCCAAATGGACAAAGAGAAAATAGCGGAAACATAAATAATATGTCCAAATGGACAAAGAAAAATAGCGGAAACATAAATAATATGTCCAAATGGACAAAAAAAAAATAGCGGAAACATAAATAATATGTCCAAATGGACAAAGAAAAAATAGCAGAAATATAAATAATATGTCCAAATGGACAAAGAAAAAATAGCAGAAATATAAATAATATGTCCAAATGGACAAAGAGAAAATAACATAAACATAAATATGATGAATGAAAAAATAAAGTATAAAGCAAGAAATATAAAGAACAATATAATAAAATGCGGAATTTAAAGTTAATTGTTAGTATGTTAGCACGCGAATCATCTTGAAGCTAGTCAAGTATATCCACGATGTTAGTGAAGATCGATGGTGAGTGAATGATGATCTCGGATTTAAAGTTAATGAAAATTTATCAGAAGTTTGATAGAATCATAGCGACTACACGATAAATTTCCAAAAGTCTTAAATCAACTGCATACAATCTCTGCCATATTTGATCTTTTATTCCAATTCGGGACAAAGAAAAAGATAAGAAATAATATCAAATAATATACAAAACTAAATATAAAACAAATTAAACTTAATTCATTTTTTTTGGAATTGATTTTAAGTTAATTAACAAGCTAATTAAACAAATAATTATACTTAATGAGAAAAATAAATCTAATTATGTATAAAATTAGTATATAATATATAAAACTAATTTAACAAAAGAAATTATTTTTTTTGGAATTTTTTGATAGGTTAGAAATAGTTAAAAAGCAAATATATACATAATTACTAATTAATTAAGCAAAATAAATTAATTATAAATAAAAATAGAATATTTTTATGTCAAATATTAGATTATAAAAATATAAATCTAAATTTAAAAGGAAAATATTTTTTTGGAGTTTTTTTTATTAGTTAAAAAATAATTAAAAAGCAATATTTATATAATTACTAATTAATTAAGCAAAATAAATTAATTATAAATAAAAATAAAATATTTTTATGTTAAAAAATAAAATAATATTTTATAAACTTAAAACTAAAATTAAAATATTTTTTGGATTTTTTAAAGTATTTTTAATTAATTTTATAAAGAAAATATATTAAATAAGAAAATATAAAGAAAATTAAATAAACTGCATCCGGTGTGGTGATATTATGGTGGACCATGGTGGGACTGCACATGCTGGTGCGTTGGATGAAAATCTGTGATGATCTGATGGTTATGATTGAAAAGCGTACCATAATTATTATGGGAGAAAAGTAATGAATCAATCCTCTTTTTCAAAGTCTCTGGTGGGCCCCATGCAGTTGACCAGCGAATGGGAAGAAAGGAGACTGCCACGCAAGCGGTCAATATTTCAACTTTACTATTCATCTTCTTCAACCTCTTACCTGCGGATTTTGCTGCAGATTTACCTGCGGAGTTTCCTGCGGATTTTTCCTTCAAGTTTTCAAGCTCTTGAACGACCTACAAAATGAAGATGAAAAAATACAAGGGCCACCCAGATCACCTAATTTGACCCTTCTAAACATGATAGTGGTGTTAGTTTTTCCATTTGAGCAACGTAGCTATGAGTTTCGAGTTTGGCCATGGTTATGTTCATACATGGTGTTTTAACATGGTTCTCTTAGTTTTGGCCATTAAAGCTTGATGCTAATGTTCAAAATTACTATAAATATTCCCAGGAACATGTTAGTGTCAATAAATTTCAACAAAATATAACAATAATAAAAATATGATAAAATTTGAAATATGCATAAATATGGAGTTTTTGATTCATGAACTCCTAACACCACTACATGTTATAAGTTACATGATGCTTACTCTATGATGTCCCAAGAGTGGAATAGAGTGATTGAATTGATTGCAAGTGGCTATTTGAATGAGCCTTGATTTTTTACAAGTTTATTGAAACTTTTGGAAAATATAAAACGTATGCTATGACTTTGGTGTTTGTTGTTGTGCTCTCCTCTTGTTCCTCCCCCTCCTGAATGAAGAAAATGAATCTCTATTTATAGGCAAATGATTTGATCTTGAACCCTTGCAAGTTGGAATTTTCATGATTGATTTTGGAAAAGAAAATAAAATGGAATATTTTTTCATGAGTGCATTTGCTTAACCATGGTTAAAACCATCAAGTGTTATTCTTTCCAATCTCAAATATTATCTTGAAGCATCTTTGAATTGGTCTTGATTGGCAACCATAAGCTTTGATAATATCTTTGAATTATCTCACTTTAATTGAATTTTAAATAAATAAAATTCAATAAAAAATGAAATAAAAAATGTCATGAACCATGGATAGGTTGTGAGTGCCTTTGAACATATGAGAACCAAGATTGAATCACAAAAGAATTGGCCTTTTTTGAAAAAAAAAAATCAAATTTTGGTCATTACTTGTTTCATGCATTCTTCCAAAAAAGGTCAACTTCATCAAGGCATATCTCCCTCAATTTTGATCCTATGAAAGTGTTCTTGTACTTTTTGGAAAGCCCAAGATATCCTCTACAAGCCACTTTGGAAGCGTTTTTGCATTTGGAGAAGTTATCTTGATGATATGGGCTTTGACAAAAAACTGCTTTTTGTTGACTTTGAAAATGACACGTAATGTTTTGGCTTATATCTCTTAGGCGGAAGCATTTCTTGACCTCGAGCCCAACATCAAAGTTGTAGAGAATTTAATTTCCTTGAGAATGAGCGTTGGTTGGAATTTTTCTGATAAGTTATGAGAGAGTTATGGTCGGTCAAAGTTCAGTTGACTTTTATGTCAAAAACCTTAATTTTGCAATTTTGAGTTTTGTTGATTTCTGAACTTTTCTTGATGAATTATGATCAATCCTTGATCAAATGATGAATATTACTTCAAATAATTGATGTTGACCAAAAATCTTGATTTTTTACTGCAGTTGACTTTTTTCAGATGAATCGCAATTTTGCGATCTTTTAATGAATCAAGGTCTTCTCCTCAGTTGAATGACATGAATGGACGTTAATGTTGATTTGAAGGCCTTTGAATAATATTTTGAGTCTTGGAATCATCTCCTGATTAAAAGTCAATCCTCTGGTGAAATTAGGTCAAAACCCTAATTTGGCGCTTCTGGCGATCTTGAGAGTTGTCTGCCTTAAACTGAGCCATCCTTGGACTTGGATATTGATTGAAGGAACCTTTGAATCTTGAGAGAATTTTGAACCTCTTGTGGGCCTCAAAACCCTTAATTCTTCAGCTTTCTCTTGATCATTCTCCTGTTTTTTTAACACACAAGCAACAAACTTTTTTTTTTATATTTTTTTGTTAGTAAATAAAAATATGCATGATGATAAATGATAATGATAATGATCACGATACTTAAAAAAATGATGGGATCTCAGAGGTCAAAAATTGGGGTGCAACAGATGCCCCTATTTAAGTTTCTTCTATCCGGAGATGTGAAGATTGGAAATCTTCGTTTCGACGTGATTGAAGAGACTTAAATATATATAAAAACACAATTTTTGAACCTGAGATGCAATGTAATGCTTATGATTATGAATGCATATGGTTTCCACGAGATGGAAACAGGACACCACAGGTGAGAAGTAAACAGACTCCGTTGGGGAAAAGGTATAAGTCATCCAGGAATAGAATCAGACTTCACAAAAGAAAGAAACAGTCGACAAAAGCTTTCAGGAGTAAAACGTGAAAGGAACTTTGGACAGGAAATCAACAAAGACGTTCAGAAAGAAAAATCTCTGGAACCCACATCAGAAATAATTCAAGAGTAAAACATGAATGAATTTGGAAAGGAGTATAAATTGACAGAGGCATTCTAGAGTAAAACATGATTGAACATCATCACAGGCAATCAAGACTAAAACATGATTGAATAGTATCAAAAGCAATCAAGAGTAAACCATGATTGGATAACATCATAGGCAATCAAGACTAAAACATGATTGAATAGTATCAAAAGCAATCAAGAAATCAAGAGTAAACCATGATTGGATAACATCAAAGGCCATCAAGAGTAAAACATGATTGAGACACCAACCGAGAGTAAAGCACGATCAAACAACATCAAGAGTAAAACATGATTAAATATAAATAAAGATCAATCAAGAGTAAAGCGTGATTGAATAATATTAAAGGTTAATGCCAAGTAAGTTGGACTTTGATCTCAAGGTAAGATGTTGATAACAACAAGACTTGGAAAAATATAAATGAGCATGAATTTGTTTCTATGCATGATATTGAATTTTTTATGTGCATGATGAATGCTCAATGCAATGTAGTTATTTATGACAACTGGGATTGACTCTTTTGTGAGGCAAGATTGGAGCTTTGATTCCTCAACACGGAAATTCTACCAACTCTGCTTCGGAAGATGCTTGAATAAACTTCTTGTCACACTGATAACTGTATTAAACAAATGATCTTTTGAGAAGGACTGATAAACTATGCTTGAGGATTGCTGAAGAAGATTGCCCCTGATTGAATAATTGTTGCAAGTTAACTGATCATGGCTTCAGTTGAACTATGTTGGGGATGAACTGATCACATATTCAATTCTTGAAATGAATGTTGGGAAGACTTGCCATAATATACATCTTGAAGAGGATATTCTGATCAACAAATCTTGATTAAACATATGAACAACAGGATCTTAAAGTAACGTGCCCCTGATAGGATCACTGACCAAGTTTCTCGACTGTTTGAACTTCCTAGAAGATGAGAGCTTACTTGCAAATAAAATGTTCATTCAAGAATGGTAATTTTAATGCAATGCTCAAAACATATTTTTGAAATCAAAGTCACTTTGTAAAGAAAATGGAATCACTGGTCAAAACATAAAGGTTAAAACAATCAACGTGAAAGATAAAGCAAAGATATGGTATCAACATAAATGATTGGTAAATCTTCTTGGGAGTCAGCTTACGCAACCTTGTTGTAGTATGCTTTCAAAATAAACCTTGCTTCAATTAGGGCTTTTGAAGGTTGTAACGTGGTCAGGTTCACAGTTTAAAAAATAAAAGGTATAAGGCTCAAAATTTTTGTAACCCACCCCATCTTCGTGATGATCTTCAGTCCTAAACCCAGTTAATTCAAAATATGCATTCAGGTTCCAAGAGACTTCTGGAATTTTACCTGTTGTAATGATGAAAGTTCACAAGCCAAGAAAACTTAGAGATGACAGTCACTTTTTCCTTTTGATAGTCACAACATTTTGTGGTTCAAGAATTTATTGACTTATCTCTTCTTTTTTCCTTCTTTTGATATCCCTAACTTTTGCCTGAACTGTTTATTTTGAACTTACAGTCAGCGGGATGCCTTAATTTTTTGCCTAAGTCATTTTTTGATTTTGACTTAGCAGGCTTTTCTTTGATTTTCTTTTTTGATACTTTTTTTTCTTCTGAAAGATAATGACTACCTTGCTTAATGATTTTAATGAACCATCATCGAATTTTGCTTGGCGTCTCCAACATTTCTTTGATGTATGCGGAGGAAAGCTTGTGATTAAAACACTTGTTGAAAGGTGTATTGAATGATTCTCTTAAAATAGAATGCACAACCAAATTAACTGGGAACTACCCTGCCCCGGGTTAAAATGTGGGTTATTACGTATAGAAAGAAACACCAACTTCTAGGCTCAAAGGGGTTGACGAGGGATTAACTTCCTTATTTCTCCAGTGTTTGGGAATTGAAACAATGCCTGTACATCGTCAGCAAAGTTTTATTTGAAAGCATACATTTCAACAACCTGGGTATTTCGTTGTCATCATCCTCCCTCCAATCTTTGCATAAAACACAAGTTTGATAGAGAAAGCAAAATAGAATTTTTTTTTTTTGTAAAAGAAGCATAAACATAGACATAGTAGATGAAAATGAATTCAAACATACGATACTCATTTCATTAAAACTAACATTCAGGAATAAACAAAGTTTAAAAGCAAACAATACAACTGAGGAAATGCAAACAGTAAGGAAACATGGCCTAGTGACTAATCAATGACGAGGATGAGCTGTCCTGCCTTGATACACTGGCTTTAGGGAGGTAATTGTCTTTGACCCGTTTTCAGCCATTCTGATTCGGCAAAGGATTAGTGACAACATTGGGACCAACATTCTTAAAAGATAACAACTTTGATCTAACCAACTCTTGAACTCTGGCCTTCAAAGGGAAACATCTTTCTAAATTATGGCCCGCTTCCCCTTGATGGAAAGGACAATGAAGATCAGACCGAAAACCTTCTGGAAGAGGATTCCGAGGAGGAAGAATCAGCTTGATGGTAGACAGATAACTTCGAAGATGGAGACAGACAAGGATAAGTTTCATGGGTAACCTGGATGTATGTATGCAAATGATGCAATTGTTGTTTATAACTTTTGAGTTTCAAAGAATTTAAGATATTAATTTGCAAACATTCAAGCATTGGATTAAAGCATTGATCAAGTTATCATCAAAATCAATCATCCATTTTGGTGGATTAGAGTTTTCACCCCATCAACACCCAAGATCCATTGAGTTTGATGAAACTTACGATGTTTACAAAGAAAGACCTCTAAGTTCATTGGAAATCAAAGGAAAAGATTTTTATGAATGTATGAATGCATGAATGTATGTATGCATGGGTGTATGAATGCCACATATACAGACATGGTAACACAAACATGGTGCACATAAGGTAGGTTCCAAAAGTTCAACGTCACGAGCATGAGGTCAAAGAACCAAACATGGGATAGTACTAGGGGTTAATCACTTGCACAACATGTTCTACTGATACGTCAGAGTCTACATTTTTCTTTCGAATATTACCGGCTTGCACAACTGAACTTGTGAGCTAGCAATATTCTCAAGAAAAACTCGTCTGAGTGTGGCTCTCCGCATGACAACTAATCCAAGTCTTCACCTGAATAGTTTCTGCGCCACAACCTAATAAAGCCAGGATGGGTTAATGGGTTCTACGGCCAACTCAGCTTCTACAGTTCAATGAAAGCAACAATGTCTTCGCAACTGAACTTGCTAAACATATACTACCAACAAGGAACCTCCACTGAGCGGAAGGATTCCCATGACGGCATGTTAAGGACTGAACTCCTTGTATGCCATACATGACTATACCCTCCACCTAATTCTTATGTGTACTTAATCCGGGTTAGGATTTGTCCATAACGTATCTCAAGTGACAGAACCACACATATATCCAGAATAGCAAAAATAACCAAATAAACAAGTATAAGCAAATATTAAAGTGATCTAAAACTCTAAGGTAACCCCTCTTTAAAATTTTTTTTTTCATTCCCCAGCAGAGTCGCCAGTTCTGTAAACTCGGTTTTTTTAGGCGAACTGACTCCTTGCTATTTTTTTGTTTTTTTGATATTTTTTATTTGCAAGAGTCGCCACCGACTTTTATTTTATCCAACATTTAGGAAAGGCATAAAAGAACAGGAAAGACCTTTTGACAGATTTTGGGTTCGGGGGGTTGGTTATACAAAGGGAAAGTTTTAAGCACCCTTTGTATCCATGGTTATCCATGGGCTCTTAATTGCTTAGCTCACTTTTGTTTAAATGCTTTATTGATTTGAAAATAGAAGAAGTGAAGATGGACAATAGGTCACATAGGTCTCTGAAGAGTTTCACCGGGAATAATGCCCTTCAAATACCAGATGAAAGTTTTGAAAATAGATGAGAAGTTTTGAAAATACGTTGTTTGAAAATGAAAGTGTTTGAGCAAGCAATTAGGAGTTATCTACTATCAATTTATAAGATCTTTCCTATGCATTTAATACTTTTCTTAAATGATGGTATGATTAAAAAAAAAGTAATAAGAGGGAAAACCATAGAGGTGCAAGTGTGAAAGTGCTTTTTTTTTTTAAGTTTTATCTTGATTATTAATGTTTTAGCTCAGAGGTAAAAATATGGTCCAAGTGGACAAAAGGAAGATGACGGAAACATAAACAATGCGTCCAAATGGACAAAGAAAAAATAGCGGAAGCATAAATAATATGTCCAAATGGACAAAGAGAAAATAGCGGAAACATAAATAATATGTCCAAATGGACAAAGAAAAATAGCGGAAACATAAATAATATGTCCAAATGGACAAAAAAAAATAGCGGAAACATAAATAATATGTCCAAATGGACAAAGAAAAAATAGCAGAAATATAAATAATATGTCCAAATGGACAAAGAAAAAATAGCAGAAATATAAATAATATGTCCAAATGGACAAAGAAAAAATAGCAGAAATATAAATAATATGTCCAAATGGACAAAGAGAAAATAACATAAACATAAATATGATGAATGATAAAATAAAGTATAAAGCAAGAAATATAAAGAACAATATAATAAAATGCGGAATATAAAGTTAATTGTTAGTATGTTTGCACGCGAATCATCTTGAAGCTAGTCAAGTATATCCATGATGTTAGTGAAGATCGATGATGAGTAAATGATGATCTCGGATTTAAAGTTAATGAAAATTTATCAGAAGTTTGATAGAATCATAGCGACTACACGATAAATTTCCAAAAGTCTTAAATCAACTGCATACAATCTCTGCCATATTTGATCTTTTATTCCAATTCGGGACAAAGAAAAAGATAAGAAATAATATCAAATAATATACAAAAATAAATATAATACAAATTAAACTTAATTCATTTTTTTTGTGATTTTTTTGAATTGATTTTAAGTTAATTAACAAGCTAATTAAACAAATAATTATACAAATAATTAAACTTAATGAGAAAAATAAATCTAATTATGTATAAAATTAGTATATAATATATAAAACTAATTAAACAAAAGAAATTATTTTTTTTAGAATTTTTTGATAGGTTAGAAATAGTTAAAAAGCAAATATATACATAATTACTAATTAATTAAGCAAAATAAATTAATTATAAATAAAAATAGAATATTTTTATGTCAAATATTAGATTAAAAAAATATAAACCTAAATTTAAAAGGAAAATATTTTTTTGGAGTTTTTTTTTATTAGTTAAAAAATAATTAAAAAGCAATATTTATATAATTACTAATTAATTAAGCAAAATAAATTAATTCTAAATAAAAATAAAATATTTTTATGTTAAAAAATAAAATAATATTTTATAAACTTAAAACTAAAATTAAAATATTTTTTGGATTTTTTAAAGTATTTTTAATTAATTTTATAAAGAAAATATATTAAATAAGAAAATATAAAGAAAATTAAATAAACTGCATCCGGTGTGGTGATATTATGGTGGACCATGGTGGAACTGCACATGCTGGTGCGTTGGATGAAAATCTGTGATGATCTGATGGTTATGATTGAAAAGCGTACCATAATTATTATGGGAGGAAAGTAATGAATCAATCCTCTTTTTCAAAGTCTCTGGTGGGCCCCACGCAGTTGACCAGCTAATGGGAAGAAAGGAGACTGCCACGCAAGCGGTCAATATTTCAACTTTACTATTCATCTTCTTCAACCTCTTACCTGCGGATTTTGCTGCAGATTTACCTGCGGATTTTCCTGCGGATTTTTCCTTCAAGTTTTCAAGCTCTTGAACGACCTACAAAATGAAGATGAAAAAATACAAGGGCCACCCAGATCACCTAATTTGACCCTTCTAAACATGATAGCGGTGTTAGTTTTTCCATTTGAGCAACGTAGCTATGAGTTTCGAGTTTGGCCATGGTTATGTTCATACATGGTGTTTTAACATGGTTCTCTTGGTTTTGGCCATTAAAGCTTCATGCTAACGTTCAAAATTACTATAAATATTCCCAGGAACATGTTAGTGTCAATAAATTTCAACAAAATATAACAATAATAAAAATATGATAAAATTTGAAATATGCATAAATATGGAGTTTTTGATTCATGAACTCCTAACACTACTACATGTTATAAGTTACATGATGCTTACTCTATGATGTCCCAAGAGTGGAATAGAGTGGTTGAATTGATTGCAAGTGGCTATTTGAATGAGCCTTGATTTTTTACAAGTTTATTGAAACTTTTGGAAAATATAAAACTTATGCTATGGCTTTGGTGTTTGTTGTTGTGCTCTCCTCTTGTTCCTCCCCCTCCTGAATGAAGAAAATGAATCTCTATTTATAGGCAAATGATTTGATCTTGAACCCTTGCAAGTTGGAATTTTCATGATTGATTTTGGAAAAGAAAATAAAATGGAATATTTTTTCATGAGTGCATTTGCTTAACCATGGTTAAAACAATCAAGTGTTATTCTTTCTAATCTCAAATATTATCTTGAAGCATCTTTGAATTGGTCTTGATTGGCAACCATAAGCTTTGATAATATCTTTGAATTATCTCACTTTAATTGAATTTTAAATAAATAAAATTCAATAAAAAATGAAATAAAAAATGTCATGAACCATGGATAGGTTGTGAGTGCCTTTGAACATATGAGAACCAAGATTGAATCACAAAAGAATTGGCCTTTTTTGAAAAAAAAAATCAAATTTTGGTCATTACTTGTTTCATGCATTCTTCCAAAAAAGGTCAACTTCATCAAGGCATATCTCCCTCAATTTTGATCCTATGAAAGTGTTCTTTTACTTTTTGGAAAGCCCAAGATATCCTCTACAAGCCACTTTGGAAGCGTTTTTGCATTTGGAGAAGTTATCTTGATGATATGGGCTTTGACAAAAAACTGCTTTTTGTTGACTTTGAAAATGACCTGTAATGTTTTGGCTTATATCTCTTAGGCGGAAGCATTTCTTGACCTCGGGCCCAACATCAAAGTTGTAGAGAATTTAATTTCCTTGAGAATGAGCGTTTGTTGGAATTTTTCTGATAAGTTATGAGAGAGTTATGGTCGGTCAAAGTTCAGTTGACTTTTATGTCAAAAACCTTAATTTTGCAATTTTGAGTTTTGTTGATTTCTGAACTTTTCTTGATGAATTATGATCAATCCTTGATCAAATGATGAATATTACTTCAAATAATTGATGTTGACCAAAAATCTTGATTTTTTACTGCAGTTGACTTTTTTCAGATGAACCGCAATTTTGCGATCTTTTAATGAATCAAGGTCTTCTCCTCAGTTGAATGACATGAATGGACTTTAATGTTGATTTGAAGGCCTTTGAATAATATTTTGAGTCTTGGAATCATCTCCTGATTAAAAGTCAATCCTCTGGTGAAATTAGGTCAAAACCCTAATTTGGCGCTTCTAGCGATCTTGAGAGTTGTCTGCCTTAAACTGAGCCATCCTTGGACTTGAATATTGATTGAAGGAACCTTTGAATCTTGAGAGAATTTTGAACCTCTTGTGGGCCTCAAAACCCTTAATTCTTCAGCTTTCTCTTGATCATTCTCCTGTCTTTTTAACACACAAGCAACAAACTTTTTTTTTATATTTTTTTGTTAGTAAATAAAAATATGCATGATGATAAATGATAATGATAATGATCACGATACTTAAAAAAATGATGGGATCTCAGAGGTCAAAAATTGGGGTGCAACACCTCCTCCACAAGAGAAAGAGATCCATAAACCTAAAACCATCCAAGTAGATCCAGCCACTTGAAGTCATCCAGGTAGATCCAACTAGGAAAGACAATTACACTCAAAACCAACCCTAGCGGGACTAGCTAATTAACATCAAAATTAACATATTGTTGAGGAATTAATTGGTGGCCATCATCAAGAAATCAGGAATATGATGACACCATAACAAGAAAATTCGAGGGGGAGAAAACTTGAATCATCATTGCACCTATAATCCAAGAGATGAGTTCACTAATCAGAGTGACGACTCCTCATACATAGAGGAACACAAAGAGGCATTCAAAGACGTAGATTCTGGTCCCCAGTAGTCTGAGAGAGACTCATATGAATCTCATACGGGAGAAGATTTGCGACCAAAAGCTTGTGTTGATGTAAGGAGAGGGCCATTCAGTACTCCTCTTTGGGAAAGTTTGAGGAGGAAGGAGAATAATCATTGTTTAGAAACCTTCACCTGAAGAATCAATGAATATCCTATTAGGTGAAAACTCAAAAAAACATTGGGAATGGGCAACTATGAAAGAAGGATTGATCCCGAAGAATACGTAGTGTTGGTCGGTGTACTCTTCATCTTCTGAGGCGCGATAGACCCAAAGAAGTGTAAGTTATTTGTTCTTTATTTAAAGGGTGGTGACATGACTTTGTTAAAAATAATTATGAAAGTATAAGTTACACCTCTTTGACCTCATTATCTTTGACCTCATTGAGTTAGGCATTAAAGTACCACCCTTACAGACGTAACCCCGATCAACTGTCTTATAAATATGCTTCTCCATATTAAAAAAACTTCACATCATCAATCTTGTCCTAAAAATATGCTTTGCCATATAAAAAAAAAACTTCACATCATCAATCTTGGTACTGAAATATCTATTAAACACCGTAAAAACCTTAAAGATGAATCAAATATTACCTATTTAAATGTCCAAATTCTGAAAGTGAAGTTGTCTAAGTAATTGGGAAAAATTCAAATAAAAAAAAAACTCTCAAACCTATTTATTTGTAAGCTTTCTTCAATCATTTTTTAGTTTGAATATAATGAATTTATTCAATCTCTCTTCTTTCTCTAATTAGTCCAGCTTAATTTTGTCATGTTCTTGATCTTCTTTCATTTTTATTTATACTTTAATTTATTTATATTTTAATTTAGTTAATATTTATTTTATGGTAGACTGAGACTCCTATTTATGTTTAATTAATTTATCTGTTTTTATGTGCATTCACATCACACACACAGTCTCTTTGCTTATCTATCTTTTATTTTATCTTTGAATTGATTTTTATCTATTTACGAGTGTTTGGTAGGCAAGAAATAGGCGAGGGAGAAATAAAAATACCCGTGAAAAAATAATAATTAAATGTATAGAAAAATGTCTGGTATCCGTAAAAACATTTAGATCAATAAGATTTTTTAATACAAAATATAATTTTATTATAAAATATGTGAATAATAGAAACTTAAAAAATGTAATAAAAAATAGAAGAAAACAAATATTAGAAGCAAATAGAAATTAAATATTTGTCTTTCTAAGATGGAAGATTTTTAATAATTTAAATTATAGTTGTCTTTTCAAGAAATGAATAAAAAACTCATTCACAAAGCATGCAACATTTATAAAAGCTGAAGAGGAGTAGAATGGAAAGATGGAACAAGAAAATGTGGAAGATGGAGAACATGCGCGCAGAAGCATATATAAGCAGAGGGCTAATATTGTAGATAATTTGGTATTTTCGAGACCAATTCATTTTCTTATATTGTAGATAATAAAATTTTAAAAAGTTGTGAAATACAAAGCCATATACATGCCGTTTTATATAGAAACTTAAATTTTCAAGAACTTTTTTAACTTTTATGAGAAGAGATGTGATTTTCATGCGATAAAAGGTAGAATCTGAGAATTGTAGAATCTAAAAAAATGATCAATGAAGCATAAAACAAATAATTCATGAGATGAAACCAACCCAGATTACCAAAAGATAATCATGAAGTGTATCATGAAGCATGATTGTACTAGATATTCTCAATTTGTTCAACAGAAGATAATACCCTGCATTTTACAATTGAAATCTGCGGAGTGAATGCATTATTGTTTAACTCTCCAGAAAGGCCAATAGTATGCTCAACCAAGAAGCAGCATTGTCTGTGACAGTAACAGATGCAACTGAATAATAATAGCATGAGAGGAATTAATAGAGTTACTACAACTCACTGTAGAAAATGTAGACACACAAAATCCAAAAGGGAACATACATATATAATAATAGCATGAGAGGAATTTTAAAGTAGAAATTGAAATTAAACTAAGCAGTGAGTTCCTCATCCTTGTGATTATCAATGATATCATCGGACTTAGGGGCAACACAAGTGATATAACAAAACCACGTTCAATCTGTTCATCATCAAGGAAAGAAAGAACCATCCAGCATAAACCAGTTCAAACATGTTTAAACTAATCATGAGGCAGCTAGCTAGTAAGCGCCTTACAACATCCATCTTTGTAATGAAAACAGAACATGGAAAGATATATACAATGACAACTCAATAGATTCAATTTTTGACCCCATCGGCAAGGACGTGCAATCAGCTTATAATAAATTTTGGTAACTTCGATGCAGGCCACCCATCATGATTCAGACTACTATAAATATCTTCCCTGCATAAAATAACAAGAACAAATCACATTTCGCATTAATTGAAACAAGGAAATTACTTTTTTTTTCTTCTTTCTGATAGCACATATTACAGAGATATAGGTTTGCCATTTACAGTTTCACAAAACTCCTAAAACAAGGCGGCATGACTGCTCTACAAATAAAAATTCTTATTCTTAAATAAACATAAATATTGATCAATTCAATTCTTTCACACCTCTCCGGTAAAATTGCCAGGACCAGGAGGTGGAAATCTTTGTTGTACTCCTATATTAATTTACCAGATAACCTAAAATCAGTGGCGGATCTTGCCTTAATATTTAAGGGGTGCCGTAAATTTTTTTTTTTAAATCCATACAAATGTATACAATTTTTTTGGATGTTTTCCTTAAAAGAATATCAATTTCGAATGCTCAACTATTGCCTCTCTTCTTAAAAATATATACAAATCAATTACAACTAATTATTGGCAAAATAGATGAAACATGCATAAATTAACAATCAATTTTCCATCTCTTAATTTTTTAAATAAGCACCACTTCTTTGTAAAAAAAAGTATAATTAAATTACGAAAACACTAAAGTCAAATTAATGTAACACCAATACACATCAAAACATTAAATCAAATTTGTCTAATACCAACATGGAAAAAACTTAAAAAACTTTAAATGACATTAGGATTTGCATACTCATATATAATATGCATAATCAATTTAAAATACAAACATAAAAATATCAATTGTTAAACTAGAGAAAAACCATTTTGCATCTAGCACTTTTTTAAATTAAATATAATTAATTTAAGAATATTTTGAGTCAAATTATTTAAGTAAATTATAGTTAAAGATATATTTAAAAGATAATTTATGAATAAAATTATTAATTTAATATAATTAAAGAACTTTTTAAATCAATTTATTATAACTCACAAAATTTATTATTAGACCATTGAAAATAAAGCAACCCGAATCAATATTCATGTATTAGAACATAATAGTAAAGAAATAAAACTAAGCAAGAGATTTTTTTTTAAAACAATTATAATATATTCAAAAAGGTTACTTTTGAGGAATTGAGGGGTGCAGGGGCACCCTCCCGCCCCCTCCACCACTGCCAAAAATAAAATATTCAATAGAAATATATGCTCATCGGCTAAATTGTTAATAAGTTACTTTAAATTATTCACTAGAAAACTTAGTTAGAGTGTTCTAGTAATTTTAAAATTATTTACTGGATAACTTAATTAAAGTGTTTCAATAACTTTCAAATTGTTCACAAGATAGTTTAATTAAAGTGTTTAGGTAGTTTTCAAATTGCTCTCCGGTCAACTTAATTAAAGTGTTCTAGAGGTTTAAATTTTTTCAAAATTTTAGACTTAGGCAACGTTCAAACGCGTGGCTATAAGTGGTGCAGTAGTTTAGATTGTGGATCGGTTATTTTTTGCTTTAGACAATGATTTAAAAGTGATGTTTTTATCTTTAGGCAACTGTTGATCACTTTAGACCACTTTTACTGTGTTGCATAAACTCATTTTGTTTTAAATTTTTCTGATAACTTACCAAAAGTTGTTTGAAATGTAATTTTTTTTATTTTTTTAAACATAAATTATTTATTTAAAGATATTTTAGTCAAATTATATAAATTATAGAGTAGGAGAATAATTGTTCAAGTATGAGGTAAAATTTTTCTCTTTTTAATAATATTTTAAAATTTTCTCATACTCAATAAATTTTAAAATTATTTCTTTAGCGCAAATTTGATCGTATCTTATATATTTGTTTAAATAATATTGATTTTAATTTTTTAAAAGTGTGGTAGTTAAAACTACTCCAACTTATTTTGTCGAAATAATATTATCGGGACAAACTCGTGCATTTAAAAAAAAAAAAATGAGTGCAAAAAGGTCACAATTTACCTTGTCCAGATTATGAAATTGTCATAGCAACTAATTCACTCCTTAAATCGTTTATGAACATTTAAAGTTTCATTTTCGATATTTTAAATTGGAGTTCCACCTTTATGGGCTTTTAAAGTTTCATTTTCAATAATCTGAAACGGAGTTCAAATTTCTTGACATGCAACTTTGATTCCTAACAAGAAGATATTTGATAACATTGTATTTCACGTAGAGTTGGAAGGGGTGGACAACCATATTGTAAAATCTAACGGCGCCTCTAGCTTGGAGAATTATGCTCATCTCACTACAAAGAAAATTGTCATGATGAATTTCTCTAGTTATCAAGAAAATTTGTCCTATTATTAGCAACCATAATTAAGCTACCAATTATATCAGCAGTTAATCTCAAGTTTTCATGATGAATTTCAACTGCAAATAATAATTTTTCAAGTTTTTAACAAATTGATGATTATTATATTATATTATATATTCATTTATTTATAGTTAATATGATAAGGGTGCGTTTGATTTGCTAAAAAATAAGGTATTAGACATGACAAATTTTTTTGTATTCTGTTTGATGTAGAAACTATTCATGGTACTGAACAAAAAACATGATAAAGTTGGACTGGAAAAAACCATGAATTTTTGTCCCCCACTAAATCATGAGACAACTTTTTGTCCCAAACACAAATTATAAAAAAAATATCAAAATACTAATTTTACTCTCTTTCTCATTATTTAATATTGGATTAAATATACAAAACCCCTGTAATATAGGCGAAATTCGTTTTTCTCCCTGTAATTTTTTTTCAAACATCCTTTGAAATATAAAAATACTATGTCTTTTGACTCCTAAGTGTAAAATTACCGTTGTAATATTTTTTTTGTTTGATTTCCCCTCAGATTTGGTTGTAATATTTTTTTGTTTGATTCCCCCTCCCCCAGATTTGGTGTTTAAATTGCACGCTTAAGGGGTAATCCAAACATAAAAAAATTACAGGGGAGAAACTAATAAAAAAAATCAGAGAGTAAAGCGAATTTCGCCTATATTACAGAGGTGAAAAGTGGTATTAACCCTTTAATATTTTAATTCATAAATATAATATTAATATTTTATATATCAATAAAATATTATAATAAAAATTATATTATTTTTATTCGATTCATCGACATATCAAATAAAGTTGAGAAAAAAATCTTTACTTATTATTTTTCTTATATTCTCATTATAGTTAAAATTATATTATTTTGTTTGGTGCATAGACATATAAAAAAAATCGAGAAAAAAATTGTCCAGAGTTTTAACCATCAAACACAATACAATACACAAATTGTCTTGTATTGTTCTGTACTATCTTGTACTGTTCTGTCCAGTACTTTATATTTTACAAATCAAATACACCCTAAGATACACTAATTTTCTCTCTCTAAGTTTTGAGAAACACATGTTCTTTGTCTCTCTCTCCGGTGTTCACAAAACAAGCCAAACCCTAGCCGAAAAATTTTCCGCCGAAAAACCCTAGCCGAAAAATTTTCTGCCGTCGAAATCCAAGGCAACATCGTCCTTCACTCAAAGACTTCATCGACACCTAAACCTGACATCAAAGTTGTCATTCAAGCACTAAACGCCTCAAACTTAAGAAATCATTGATCGAGAAATTGCTCTAGTCATTACTCTCTAGCTCTGATTCTCATGAAGCCATCCATCAATTTGTTGCTAATATGCTTGAATGAAGGTTGTTTTATATTTTATTGTTTAAGATTTATCGCGGTATTGCTGGTCTATATGATCATGGTCCTCTAGGCTGTGTAGTTAAATCCAATATCCTATCCTTTTAGGGTTAGGGGTCAGGTGAATTGTTAACGGTTGCAAAACAATAAACTAACTAATTAGGAATTTATCAAATTAATTTCTATACAACGAGGAGAGGAATGAAATGTGATTAGGAGCTGAATTTTGTTAGATTAGGAGTTGAATTTTGTTAGATTAGGAGTTGTTTGTATTGAATTATTTGAGCTTATTTTCTATCATAATAAGTGAAAGGGGAAAATGTTTGATAAAACCTATAGTAGAAACAATTTAGAATCTGTTTGAATTGATTTATTTTTAACTTATCTAATGGCATAAACACTTGTTAACGGTTTGGGGCAACTTAGGAAAACAACTTAGACAAGTTCATAATCTATTTTTATTTTATTTATGAGTATTTCACACTAATTTATGAACTCTTTAAGTGAGAATAACTCCTTCAATTTGCTGATTCTAAAGGAGATAAATGTTGTATTGTAGTTTGATTGAAAGTTTTGGACCAAAGTTATGTGATGAATGTTACGCCTTGAGAAGGCTCTGCCATGGTTGCGATCAAAAAACTGAATCAATGAAGAAGATGAAGTTGCAGTTATTGAAACTTATGAAGAGCGTAACTAAAAATTAATTACAATTAAATCAAAAGTTAGCGAGAGAGCAGAAGAGATCCTAATGACATCATAATAAAATATCAACTTTATTTTATTTTGCTTAATGAGTTAAGCTTCACAGCAACATGGTATATGTATTTATACCGATGTATACCAATTGCACTTGCACTAATGCTACTCTACTACACACACTTTCATCTATAGCTGTCTAATGCTTTTACACATATATTGCATATCTACTACACACATAGCTAATATAGATGGTGGATTTCTTCTAATACGCACGAGGACAGTTTTTCAAAATATGAAGCAATTAATTTTCATTTTATTTTTACCTTAAACAAAGTTCATTTATTAAAGTTCCGCCAAAGCTTCAAACTCACATGTTAGATTGCATTAACATGTCGCAATTATGGTTTTGGTTGATGTTTATTTTCAACCAAGTAAAGTAAAGCACTCGTTTTGTCGTTCATCAAAAAGCATATATAGGCCTCCTCCAATAATGTTTGATTGAAATATAACAAAATATTATAAAGATATAAAGTAATACCAAACAAACATGTATCCACCCACGGGTTATTCAATTTCCATATGCTGGATTCAATATTCATTTCTTTTGCTCCAACTATAAATAACCTCATCACCCTCCTTCCTTTGGTCCTCAAATCAAATTCATCTCTTCATATCTTTCTCTCACTCTCACTTTTCAATCTCTCTTTTTCAAAATCACTCTCTGAAATTATTCCATAAAGAAAATCAGTTTCTATAAAAATGGAAAACAATCTACCAGTGATATCAAAGAGAGTGTTGAGTTTGGTACGTGTTGCCTTCTTCATGTTGAGAAAAGGAATATCAAAAGGTAAACTAATGATGAACCTAAACATGATATTCAAACGTCATAGCAAGCTCGCCGGAAAAGCCATTGCCAATATAATATCCCACCATCCCAACCATGGTGGCTCCACCTCAAACCGCCACTCACACCCCCAATTCACTTCCTCAAGGGAGTACGAATTCAACTGTAGCAACACTCCAAACCACTTCTTCTCAATAGGAAAGCGTCACCACAACCACAAGCACAATGCTCAAGCAAAACTTACACATGACCATGAGGTGACGACTATGAATGCAATGTTAGAGATGCTTAACAATGATCAAGCGATTGTAGAAGTGTCTCCAGGTTTCCCTTTAGGAGATGATGATGATGAGAAGGACAATCAAGTTGATAAGGCAGCTGAAGATTTCATAAAAAGGTTTTACAGTCAATTGAGGAAGCAAGATTGATTCATTAATATTAATTCAACTTACCTTGTTTAATAGATAATCAAGTAGCCATATTTTTTTTTTGGTTATTTTCATGATATATACCTATTGGCGAGGGTTTTTGATTCATGTTAATTATGTATTTGCACATGCTTAATTTAACAGCTGCTTAACAATATTAAGATAATATATTACAGAATCTCTTAAAAAAAAAAAATTAATGGATTGTATTATATAGAATCTTTCTAAAAAATATTTTCAATGAATCTTTTGATTTTAGGATATACTCTCGACCGTAAGCACCTTGCAGAATTTTGTGTTGTAAAAATATTTAACATTTTATGTTATTTCTTAGTGATTAACTAAATATACTTTGCACAAGAAATAAGTTTTCCAATTTTTGAGGTGGATAAATAAGAATTCATCTTTTGATAAGGATAGAAAGTTGTGCTTTATACTATTTTTCAATAAAAATAAGACAAGTGTATAATTTCCTCTTACACGTATACAATTTTTCATATTTTTACTCTATAAATAATATTTAAACAGACTTGTCATATTTTCTAATATTTTCATTAGAAAATAATATGAACCAAAAAAAAAAAATTGTATATAAGTTTTCTCCAAGAAAATATTAGGTAAAAAATTATTATATTATTATGTGTTTGTGAGGAGACTTGGTTGTCCTAGTATGATTCCACCAATATGTCTATGGCTAGCTGGACCCTCCAAAATTTTGTAGCGTTCTCAACTTTTACTTTTTTTTTTTCTCTCACAAACGCACACACAGTCCTTTTCTCTTTTACTTTATCTAAACTAAATAAGAAAAAGTTTCAGTTAGTTAAGATGAAAATTATTTTACTCAAAAAAAATAAAAATAAAAATATTAGCAACAAACTCTTACTACAAAATATATATATATATATATATATATATATATATATATATATATATATATATATATATATATATATATATATATATATATATATATATATATAAACATTAAACAATTGAAACCAAGATGTTGAACATGATGGTATCACCGTGTACTTATTTTCATGCATATTAATGACTTATTAAATAGACTAAAATAAAATTAAAAAATGAGGCTCTATTAAATGTGAAGCCCTGTGTAAAGGGTCTTTGCACTGCCACTTAATCGGCCCTAATGTTTGTGTGTGCGTTTTGTAATATTGACAAGTTGAAATCAGAAGTGACACTCTTAATCATTACTAATATTGTGGAATTATGGTGGTAAAAAAAAATGAAAATGTCATTTTCAGTGGAAAAATAATTAAGTTGAGGTAGATAACTAGTTGGTCGTTATAATTTTTTTTATTGACAATAATGAAAAAGTGGCAGCCCATAAAGCCAAAAACTTAGGTGAAGTGTTTGGTTGGAACTTAAAAGTATCAATTGAAGGATTGATGTGTACGTTTTAGAACTTCTCACTCTTGTTTGCTTTTTAGTTTTGGAATACTCTAAAAGATAAATAAATTCATACAATTAAAAGTTAAATTAATGAAAGAAAAACGTATAATCTCCTTTTTTTTTTTTTTCCACCACCGGTATAGTTCAATTCAGAGATTAGTTCTGACATCAAGTGATTTCAGCATAGTATAATCTTCTTTTTTTTTCCACCACCGGTATAGTTCAATTCAGAGATTAGTTCTGACATCAAGTGATTTCAGTTTTTTTTTTTATCGTAGTTGCGGAAGTATGAATCGTGGTTCTTCCTGTCAAATTCAACGTTAATCATCATTAAACCAACTAACGATTGGTTATAATCTCTCTTTAAATTGATCTAATAATATTTAAAAATATTCAGTCATTCAAAAAAATATTTATGGCCGGACATTATTAAAAAAATATAAGTAGAACTCATATTTATCCACCATGTCAATTCAATGCTTAATCTAAGGAAACTACCTCTTGATCAATAGCAATTATATGCAATTTGCAGGGGGTTATTTTACCGATTAGCGGGGGTTATTTTACCGATTTGCGGGGGTTTTTGACCTCTACAAACTATTTTACAACTCCCGCTTATACGATTCCCACAGTTTATCTGTGGGGGTTCTGGGCAACCACTGGTATCTTAGTGAAGAATTTGAGGAGGTTGTTTTGGAGGCCTTAAACCCATGTAAAAGTATTAAAAATATACAAAAAAAAATTTAAATAGTCAAACTTTTGTAAAATATCTATCTGCATGTAGGAGCATGTACCTATATGTACAGATTTATGTATGTACTGTAGTATTCAATTTAGTTGATGAGTTTTGAGAAATTTAAAAATATTCATAAAAATTATAATTATTATAGATATTCTAATTATTTTAGAAACCACTTGTTGTTAAACTGATATTTAGGCTCGATAAAAATATTAACCCACTATTCTTTTTTGAGGATTGTAAATTAAGCCAAAATAAGTTATTAAGATACGTAAAAAGAAAAAGTGTTCGTATCAGGCAAATAAATAATACCAAGTGTTTATTTATAATTAAAAAGACAAGACCCCTTCGAAATAAGCACTAGTTTGTTTTTGCAACTACATTCTTTAGGACACCCATTATTTCTTTGAGTAAACAATTAGAAGTGGCCAAAAACAACAAGCCAAAGCTCTATTGAAGTGGCTTTTGTAGCCACTAAAGGTGTTTTGTTTTTAAAATAAAGAATTAGAAGGGGAGCGGAGAATGGACGAGGTTAGCACTAGACGTCAGTAAGCGTTTTTATTGGAAGCTCAAGGATAGGGTAGGACTAGATGTCAGATTCTAGATGTCGTACGAAGTGTTGAGACATCTGATCTGAACATAACACATCTGTAAGATATACACAATACTGAAAAGTAAACATCACACAAGAGGTTTTAATCCAGTTCGGTGTACAACAACAACACCTACTCAGGAGACTACCAAGTCAGGGAGAAGATTTCACTATCTGTAGTATCAAATTGTAGATTACACAGCAACCACACCCGATTACAACCTACACACTTAATCCCTACCAATGCAATACTTCTACCTAGTACTCACCTTGGTATGTGGCCCTCCTCAAGTCCCTTCAATCACAACTAGTGATAAACGACAATATCAAACAATTTCAGAAGACACACTTTCGTGAAAAAACCTAGCAAAAACTCTTGACTATGACTAATAACTTAGAGTTACTTTAAAGATTCCTCAAAGAACAATACACCTCTTAGCTACAGGCTTCAAAGTGGACAATACTTCTCTTGCTTCACTACTACGGAAAAGGGCCTTAAAAGCGCTTATTTTGGACTTTAAGAACGCTGCCAAAGCCAGCGCTGCCGTAGGTAACGACAGCGCTTTTGAAACTCCAAAAGCGCTCTCGTAGCCCCTCTATAGCAGCGCTTTCTCCAGAAAAGCGCTCTCGTATCCCCCCTATAGCAGCGCTTTTTCCAGAAAAGCGCTCTGGTAGCCCCCCTATAAGAGCGCTTTTATCCAGAAAGCGCTCTCGTAGCCCCCCATATAGCAGCGCTTTTCCTGAAGCGCTTTCATAGGTTGCGCTTTCCAGAAGCGCTCTCAATGTGGACGACAGTGAGAAGCGGTTGATAGGAGAGAGGCGGCTGACAGGAGAGAGGCGGCTGACAAAGAGAGATCGAATAACGCGGACCCTAAGTAGCTTTGAGATTGCCGAACAAAGTACTTTCAATCAGAAATGGAGGCTTTTCTCTTTTTTTTTTATTTCTAATTAGATATTTAAATATAATATATAAATATATAATTTTATTAATGTCAAAAATATATATTGCAGAATCGAAATAAAATTATAATTTAAATATGAATAGAAAAAGTATTTATTATATTTAATTTATACAATTCATTTAAGAAATAATTATATGAAAAATAGATATTTTTTTTAAGTTATTAGTTCAGTATAAGTATTTTATAATATTTATAATTTTCATGGTTTTAAAAAGTTTTTTTGACCAAATAAAAATATATTCTAGTTATTATGATTCTTACTTGTATAATTAATATATAACTTTCATGTAATTTTTAAATTAATTTTATTATAAAAGGAGTTAAAAGGTAGTACACTTACGGTATAAATTTTTTTTACACTCTCATCTAATAGAAATATATTATTCTGCCATATCATATCAGTAATTTAAAATTTACAGTATCACTTGACACTTAACAAAGTCATGATTGATTTAGAGTGTAAAACTTTTTATTGATAGTGAACATGAAAAAAAAAATATTTATTTTCTTATTTGATTCAATTTAAAATTAAAAAAAAAAACTAACTAGGCGTCTAAAATAACCATATTCAAGAAGAAAAGTAATTGATATAAGTGAAGTCTCTAAAATTTCGGGGGTTATAAAACCGACTAAAATACATTATTCGTTGATCCAAAAAACACGGAATATCACTTTTAATATGGGTTATTCACAACCTCCCCAAAATAACTGCCCCTAAAGGCGCGCATTTTTTGTAGTAATTCTGTATGTATTTAAACATATTTTTATAAATATGCGTCTTATGATTTATTTTTAAATAAGGTTTTTAAAATTTTGAAGTCTTATGGTAATTGTTTAATTAGTTTCCATTTCGCAAAAGTGAGATCAACAAGTGGAAATTTCAAAGGTAATTATCAAAAAGAATATTCATAGTTATCCTAGTTTGGATAGAACCTTGGGATTATCGAAAAGAGTGATACAAATGAAGCCAAAAAAAAAGAAAAAGAATAAGAGTTGTGTGTAGTAGCTAACTTATATGAACAATAATCATGTGTTTTCCACTAACTATTCAGAAAGATTATTAACGAAGAATTAACCTAGATTCTAAAGGAAAATGTAATCATTATTTTAGTAAGAAAAACAATTATGAGAAAATATATTCAGATAAGACTATGTTTTATCCAAATGCTTTATCTCTATAATTGACACATTATCTGTTAATGCTTTGTCATTCCTTTAAAAGCAACGTACTAGTATTTTTTTTTATTTTTTGGAATACTGCTCATATAATAAAAAGAAGAACAGATTACAACCAGACACAAAAAAGAGAAGAGCTAAGTTAATCCCATCAAAAACCATCAACCCTAAAGAAAGGTATACCTAACCTATTCTTTACAAAATCACTCCGAATCCCTATAGGGATGGAGTTAAAAATAACAGAAGAACCTGTGTTGAGCGCTAAATTAGCCAAAAAATCAGCACAAGTGTTACTCTCCCTATGAATGTGAGATATAATAATGTTAGTTGTAATAGTCTGGTTGAAACTTCTATTCCACCTATGTATAAGCTGAAGAGGAACCAAAATCGGATTGGAGAAGGCGTTCACGACCATAATGCAATTGGTCTCAATCCATAACTTTCTCCAACCATGAGAAATCGCCATATCGATAGCTTTAATAACCGCTAAAAATTCAGCGAACACCGACGACATAGCAGTAAGATTTTCAGCAAAAGCAAGGATGAAATTACCCGAATGATTCCGGAAAATCCCACCACAACCAGCAGCCTTAGAAATCGGGTTGAATGAACCGTCACAATTGCATTTGATCCATCCCAAAATAGGAGGACTCCATAAAACCTCTCTAATGTTCGGGGCGCGAGGAGGACGGATATAAACGTTAAAAGCCTTGATGATGGTGAAATCCGCAATGGATATGGCAGAGGAACTGGTGGAAGAATTCCCAAACAGCTTCACGTTGGACATAATCCAGTTGATGGATTTAGACTTACTAGGACGAATAGAATCATGACGCCAGCAATTCCTAGCGGACCAAATCTGATTGATAATGAGAATAACCGCCGCTTTTAATACAAGAGAGGCTTGATTTTTTTGTCACCGTAACAGTAGCTCAGCCAATGATCTAACGAAGACGGGGAAGAACGAATGCTGGCTTTCCATAAAAGCCAATCCCAAAGGGCAGTAGCAAAGCTACAGTGGAAAAATAGGTGATGAGTGCTTTCTTCCTGAGCATGACAGAGACGGCAAACCGAGGCCAAGGAGAAGCCGCGGCTTTTGAGCGAAACATCCGTGGGGATCTTGTCATGCAAAACTCTCCACACAAGCATAGATTTATTCGGAGGAATGTCATTGCACCAAATACTAGACCAAGGACGGATCGATAAAAGCTTATCTTTGAACTTATACGCATCTTTAAGAGTTAGGGAACCCGAGACGTTATGATTCCAAACAAGAAAATCCGAACAATCATCCAAAGTGCAGGGACTGTTAGGGATCCAAATCAATAAAGACGGGAACCAAACGTACCACTCCGGCGGAAAAACCCAACTACCATTATGAACAAAATCTGCCAAAACCGAGAGCAGACTGATATTTTTGGAACAAAGGAAGGCCTGCGAGGTATGCTGAATCAAAGGGCAACCACACCACGCGTGAGTCCAAAAATTTATCCTACGACCAGAGCCAATCGACCACACGGTATTCGCGAACAGAGTATCAAGCTCAGATTTTATACCAGTCCAAAGAGAGGAGAAAATATGATAACGAATAGGGCCAGAGCCTTTGAAAATTTTGTTCCGAAGCAGAATCGCCCAGCTCTCTAAGCTATTGAGCAAATCCCAACCCAGCTTAAGGTTAGCCGCTTCATTCAGACGCACCAGCGACCTTAAGCCGAGACCACCATTCTTAAAAGGCTGGCAGGTCTTCTTCCACGCAACCATAACCAACCCTAGCGGAACTGGCTAGTTAACATCGAAACAAACATATTTTTAAATAATTAATTAATGGCCATCAATAGGAAATCAGCGGTCTTAGAACACCATAACGATCAAATTTAAGGGGGAGAAATTCTGAATTATTATTTCACATATAGTCCAAGAGACATGGTCACTAATCACAATGACGAATCCCCCTCGTCACAGAGGAAGACAAAGAGGCATTCCGAGATGTAGGTCCCGGTCTCCAGGTCCTGAGAGAGGCTCATATGAATGTCATACAGGGGAAGATTGTGGTCAACATAAGGAGTTAGCCATGTATTCCTCCTCCTTAGGAAGTCTGAGGAGGAAGAAAAGAATAAATGTTTAGAAACGCCTTTACCGGAAGAATCAACGAATATCCTATCATGTGAGAGCTCCAAAACCATTAGGAATGGGAAACTATGAAAGAACGATTGATCCCGAAGAACACTTAGATTTGGTGGACGTACTCCTCATCTTACGAGGTACGATAGGCCCAGAGAAGTATAAGTTAATCTTCCTCACTTTAAAGGGTGGTGACATGGCTTTGTTCAAAAGGATTATGAATGAACTCATCCACTCCTTGGGCAATCTCCATAGATGTTTCTTGACTTATTTCACATCTTCAAGGAGGAGGCCTAAATATGTGAAAAGCTTGAGATCCATCAAATAAGAGAAGGAAGAAACATTGAGATCCTACATACAGAGATTCAATAAAGAAGTCATAATTCTCTCAATAAAGAAGTCATAATGTTTAAATGTTGACGGTAAGATGAAGAAGTATTTTCTCAACCTTGAGTTGCAACTAGGATCAAAGTTTGCTGAGAGTATGGACATTAAAGAACTAACAACATTCAATAACATACTAATCTGAGACAAAAAGTTCATACAATACTAGGAAAAATTGGCATCTAGCAAAGCTATTTGTAGAGGGATACTTGAGAAATGAGAGTCGGGCAAAACGGCAGCGAAATTTTTTAGCAAGGAGCCGACAAAAATTTAGAGTACTTTAAAGAAACATGTTCCAATCTGGAAGGGAAAAGAGCACCACCAACAAGGTATCATGATTATACCCTTCTGAACACCTCAGGAGTATGTATTTTGCAGGAGTACATCAATGCCAAATTTAAATAAGAATATGTGGAGCCACCAAACATATTTGTGAATGTCTATGAGTGGACAAAACACGACATTTTTGCTTTCATCGATGTGTGGCCATAAACCCACCAGTGAGTACAGGTGAAGGGTGTCATAGAAGACTTAATTAGGAAAAGTAAATTGTAAACATTCGCTTATCAAACAATAATAAATCTAAAGAAAAATGGGAAGAAGACGACACCCCTCAGAGGAGAAATGATAGCACGGGTGGAAAAATAAGAAAAGCACTAAGACGAAGAGGGATGCAACACTTTACTTGTTGCATACATAGTTTCTAGAGGGTGATATAGGGAATGAGAGAACTTATCCATTCAAATGTATGCTGAAGAAGACCCGTGGAATCGTGGGAAGGCGTCACATGGTAAAAATGGAAACCTGAGGAGAATGACTCGATTAAACAACTAGACCAAAACATTATCGGGATGGAATCACTAAACACAAAGGGGTAGTCTCTAGAGGATTCCCTCACTTATATGGAGCTTCTTGTAACTCCATAAGAACAAAATTGAGAGATATGATATTGTGAGACCATAAACAGCCCAAAGAGACAACGAAAAAGGGAAGGCTCCCCATCTCCTTCTCCGACCAAGAGCTCGTTAGTGGAATCCCAAATTCTCTCCTCTTTTCGTTGATTAGAGTCGTCAAGGATAATTACGACATGCAGAGAGTTTTAGTAGACCAAAGGAGTTCCTGCGAAATAATGTATGCTGATTTGCTAGGAAAACTACAAATATATATATATATATATATATATATATGTGGAGGGAGAGAGAGGCTCATTCCATATAAATGAAGCAATCTCCAAGGGTTTAATGGGTCAACAACTTGACCTTGGGATACATAGAGCTTATGGTATTAGTGGGAAAGAAAGAAACCCAAAAAAAAAGTGAGAACCCAATTCCTAGTAATCGATTGTAAGTTGGTATACAATTGCATCATCGGAAGACCAACACTAGCCGCTCTAGGAGTCGTGTAAACGATAATTCAACTGAAATTGAAATATCATACTTATGAAGGCATTTTGACTATGGTCATGCTTTTAAGCATCCATGAAATTCCACCAGGGAACATCTCACCCTCTCAATAAAGGATCGATAGTGAATGAAAGGAAGAACGGAGCCAAGGAATCACCATTACACCATAAAAGGAATGACAAAGGGAAATAACCTTTGTTAGACATTCTCAAGTTGTATGAGGTGTGAAAGAAGGTCAATACAGGAATGGGAGGATGGGGAAGTGAATATTAAAAATCCCACGAGATCCATGACTCGTCACTGGGATGAAGTAATCATGTTAGCAACCTTGTTTTACTCTCATCCTGTGAAAACATTTTGGTCTATTTTCATGTTTTTGCAAATTAAAACTAAGTGGCAAGAGTGACATGGGGGAACCCTAAGTTTTGAATTTAGTTGATCTTAATTTAGTGAATATTATGTTTCTTTACCTACACTTTGAAACACTGTCACCCTAGGAAGACGGAAACATCGTAAACAAATCCACAATTGATGGAAGATGGACCTCACTCTCTGATTTGCCACAAGAGAAAAGAAATGTTACCATTAAAAAAACATTCCACCTCCCATGCTCAAGGTTGAAACCCCATGAAAAATTGAGGGTGGGGGAAAAGGTATCCCTAGGTCGACATCAAATTTGGCACGACTATAATTAGTGTATACACATGTGTTATGATAAAGATCTCAACAACATGAATCAATTATTACCATTATCATCCAAGATATCATGCCAACAAAGATCAAGTAATCCTATGAGAATGTTAGGAATTCCAACATATATGGCTCATCCCAATGCTTATAGAAATTCATCGTTCGATCCAACTAAAAAACCATTGCTTATGACTATATATTTTATTAGACACTCGATCGACATGGGATACATGACATCATGTATCGAGTCTCTAAAAAAATTGTTGATATTTTTAAATCCATGGTTCATAATAAGGTTAAACTAGTCAAAAAGTTGGAGGTTTGACAAGCCCATTATGGTGATAATTTTGCCACCTCTACAATTTAAGGAATTCAAGGGAATCCTGTCACGTGGGAATTTCAATCCAAAGCCAAATGATTGTTATAACAACATGACCTTCATAGGTTCATTTGTATCCAATATAATAGGTAACTATAATTCCTTTAATTTTGTAGCGTATTAATATTTCAATGGCTAATTGTGGGGAGAATTCAATGAAAAATGCTATATTTAATAAAAGTTAACTTTAATTTGGACATGTACATATGGAAAAAAGGTAATATGAAGCAGAGAGACAGTTTAGTATGCCACAAGTTTCTCATTACACCAACACTATACATGCAAACAATATATTTTACACTAAAGGACAAGCCTTTGACCCAATACACTAATGAGTAGTATTAGTGAGAGGCGTGACCAAATAATGCCTTTAAGATACAAATACACTCATGAGTAGTATTAGTGAGAGGTGTGATCAAATAATGAGAGAAAGCTTTGTCCCCATTCTGAATTAGTCGAGGTACACTAGATATTAAAGAGATGAAAAAAGTTTCAGATTCAGAACCTCTTTCTTATACTTGCACCAAAATTAAAAGACTTTGATGTAATCGCAACTCACCAAATGTAGTTGCGAAGGAGAAATCCTCATATGGTTGAGGACCTCCACCTTAAATTTGTTAATGGGAAGTAGAAACCCTGTTCGAGAGAATAGACATTCATAGATGGGAAAAAAACACCCCTCATATTTACTACACAACCCCTTATCGCTCTCCAGAGGTAGTACCCCCTAGACAGACGAGCCACCTACCATCAGTGAAAGTGTTGTCCAAACATTCCTTGTCAGAGAAGACAGAAACTGTGTCTAACGACTCTTGATCCACCCATAACGAGCGATATTCACCTCAATCGATTCCAATTTTATTTCTAATAGATAAAAAGTACAGTTGTAAGTATAGGCACACAAAGAAAATTACGTCGGTGTGCCTTAATATAAGTTTGATCCTTTCGCTCTCACTTTTAGTCACACATGTGCTTTGGGTTGGTTAAAGAAAAATCTGGGAAAGTAAAACCCCCAGCGTTTTTTTTAAAGATTAATACTGCCAGAAGTATCTTCCCCTGGAACAACACCACCAACTCTTGGATTTTCATGACATCCACACCAAGAATGCTAGCGGAGGACAAATGAAGTAGTAAAGAAGAAAATAACTTTATTACCCTCTCGGGAACATGATGTCTGCTACAATAAAAGATCAAATCTCCTAAACTCTAAGAATGTCATTGAAAAATTGAGAAGAAAGATGACAAAGGCATGATGGGTTAACCACGACAGTTAGAAAAGGAAAGAATAAGTTCTTAGAAACGAGAAATGTGAAAGGAAAATTAGTTTCGTTCTTAGACGTTCATACATAGGCTTCATGTGACCTGACAATTTATAGTCTGATATTGAGAAAAACATACAAACACAACTAACGATCCAGACCTGGCTTCGATTTTGGTACAACACTCCAATGCTCTAAACACGCCACCTCTACCCCCTAAAGTTTAAGGCCACGTGGAGAAGTTAAATTGTGAAAGGTCTCTTACTCCCATTCAACATGTCTCCGAATTTAATGAGTGTGTTCCTAAGGTTACGTCACAATCTTAGCTTCATGCTTGGATGCACCGAGAAAGTGAAGAAGATCTGGCTAGAGGCCGGTCTCAAAGCTTCCATCACAATCTTAGCTTCATGCATGGTAGCAACTGTTCCAACAAGATTGGCCGAACACCAAAGGCCTAAATTCAAAATACCCTTGTAAGAGAATGATGAACAGGTAAACATTCTCCAAAGGACAACACACCAGATCCATACTACTTGCTCATCATCATCCTTTGGATCTAATCTTCTGCATTTTATGTCATGCTAATTGGGAGCAATTTTATCTGCTCGTCATAAGTAAATTTGTCTGCATGCCATAATAGGTACAGTTTTATTTAGAGTCTGTTTGGGAAGACCTAAAAAAGAGGTTTTAGCTTTTTAGCTCACATTAATGAAAAATGTCTGTTTGCTAATTGTCTTTTAGCTTTTAGTTTGTAGTTTTTTTACTAGCTTTTAGTTTTTTTTTCAAAAGTTATTTGATGTAGCTTTTGAGCTTGTAGCTTTTACCATTCATACCCTTATTATTTTAACCAAAACATATTTTTTCCCTTCAATGTACTACCTTATATATATATATATATATATATATATATATATATATATATATCGCGTCAACTTGCAAGATGAAAGCTGATACAATGTTTAATATTTTTAAATAACATTTAAATTATAATGAATTTCAAAATAGCGTTAATAATTCTCAAATTAGTGAAACGTCTGAGGAAAATCAATGAGATCAACTAAGACAAAAAAATTCAAAATATCATTGTAGTTTTATTGTAAAATATTAGACAATAAACTTATTTTTATTATTATTTTGAATTAATGTAACTAAATTCAAAATTAAAATGTTATTATTTCATGTATCTCGTTAAATCTCATTATAAATTTAATATATTTTTATGTTATCTTTAATTTTTCATATATATATATATATATATATATATATATATATATATATATATATATATATATATATATATATATATATATATATATATATAAATTATTTTGCATATTTTTATTAATGTTTATTTTTATCGAATAAAAATTAATTTAATAATATAATATAATAAGATAATGAACCATCAATTTTTTATTAAAAATGTTCTATTATGTTATTTTGTATCTATGAGATGTGTAATAGCTAATTTATTAAACATTCAAGTTAATTTATTACCTATCAATTATCATCAGCTATCAGCTATAAATCCAGTTAATTATACCAAGCAGAGTCTTAGACTTGCAAGTTACACCTCTCAAATTTCATCGAGTTTGGCGTTGGAGTCTTACCGGAGCATCTCAATTTATTGTCTCTAAAATCTGCTTTGCGGTATCGAAAAACTTCATATCCACCCATCATCAATCTTCGGATCCACAATGAAATAACTAGTAAGCACTATAAAGACCTTAAGGCTATGTTTGAGAGTTTGGAAGGAAAGAGAGGGGAGAGTTTTGGAAAATAGGAAGAATTGGGTGAAAAGGATAAAAAGATTTTGGGTAGGAGGGTTTTGGAGGATTTGAGTTTATTCATAACACCAAAAACCCCATAAAATAGGGGAACTCAAAAATTGTATCGAAGGAGGGTTTTGAAGGGCTTACATAAATTTTCCAAATATCTTTTAGGTTGTTATAGTATTCTGAAAATTAAAAATTTAGGAATGATAATGACTCTTTTATCATTCTAAACAAAATCATTTTTCTAAAAAATGTCAAATATTTTCCTATATTTTTTTAAAATTTCATTTTTGAAAGCCTTCCCCTTCCCTCCCCTCCAAACTCGCAAACATAACCTAAAAATGAATTAAATATTACTTATTCAACCTACGCAGTATGTTTGCTTCTCTATTTCTTATTTTATTTTATGAATTAATTTTTATCTACTTACTAGTTACTACCCCTTTAGTATCAGAGCCCCTCTTACTATCTCTCCAATAATGTATATAATATTATTAGTATAAAATTTACATTACATAAATTTATAGAGCATTGTAATTGTAGTAAATTTTATATCGTTATACTTGCGTTGTTCACGACTTATCAAACAATATAGAAAATAAAAAGTTGTAATATAATTTTAAAATTTTTGTCGTGTGTCCTCTTTGTCCAATACTTCAATGAAGTATACAACAAATAATTCATGAGATGAAACCAACCCAGATGTCAACCAAAAGATAATCATGAAATGGTGCATCATGACTCATGAGGCATGATAGTACTAGACATTGACATACAGAATTTTTTTTATCAAGGAATGACTTGAGCTGGGAAGTAGCAGCACACACTTTTAACACGAACACTACAACACATTATCTTATTGATTAAGATTCATGAATCCATCAACATAGATTCATGAAAATTATAAATTGATGGAGTGCAAGGTAATCTGATTTTTGTATAGAACTCCAAAACTGACACAGAAAACATAGCTGCAATGTATATAGTTGGAATGCTGAGCAAATTTTAGAAGTAAAAAGAATATATTTCATTATCTTGACATAGTTTGAGATTGGTATTATTTCATATTTAATGCAACGAGTGGTTCCAAGAACAACTACACAGAGCATGAGTGATTGAGAACAAATAAAAGCCGATGCAGCTACTCAAGACATTCATAAAAACCTTGTATTCATCAATAAGTATTGCAGAATGATAATGTGCATCGTTGCAAGGAAACATCATTCGATATCAGTTTTGTCACCCTGCATTTTACAATTCAAGTCAGCAGAGTGAATGTTGAATGTGTGCTTGTTTACCTCTTCAAAGCGTAGGCAGGTGTCTCAGCCAGAGAACGACCTTGTGAGTATCAATAACATCAGACTTAAGGGCAACACAAGTGGGAACAAAACCACGTTCAATCTGGTCATCATCAAGGGAAGAAAGAACCATCCAGCATAAACCAGTGCAAACATGTTTAACCTAATCAGGACATGCAACATCCATATTTTTTTTAATGAAAACAGAACATGGACAGATATATACAATGACAACTCAATAGATTCAATTTTTGACCCCATCAGCAAGGACATGCAATCAGCTTGTCATAAAGTTTGTTAACTTCGATACAGGACGCCCAACATGAGTCAGACTAGATCAATATCTTCCCTGCATAAAATAACAAGAACAAATTACATTTTGCATCAATTGAAACAAGGAAATTACATTTTCTGATAGCATAAAATGTATCAATTAAACTAAACAAGGTTATTGAGTGAAAGCTGAATATATTAGGAACGAGAAGATGAAATACTTTAAAATTTCTTGGACTCTTCTTCAGTGACCACAGCCTGAAAGCCAGTGTAAGTGGTTGTGCTGCAAGCATATATTTTCTTCTTTACCTCTTCCACACATAATCACATACACATTCACATTCAAAATCAAACCAATTTTCGAGAATCTTAACTAAATTTTGTAACTATTCATGAATAATCAAAAACCTGATATTGAGACCCTTGGCACACGTCTCTTCGTAGGTGCGAACCATTTCTTCGGGTGAAGGCTTGTTATCTTTGGGAAAATCCATAACGAAAAGTCAGTGGTTGTAGTCGCAACCCTCGAAGAGGATCATATCAGGACCAATCTCGTCGGGGGTTTCGTTATAACGAGAAGATAGAAGAGAAATTGACGTAGACCTGAATGAACGGGATTGAACGCCGACGATGTTCGGCGACAATTCCCCGACGTGAAGGTAGTGATGACGATGAAATGTGGGAGCTGATTGGGAGAGTCAGAGTTGATGAAAAGGAATGGTGGAGGGTGGAGAGTGCTCTGAAGGTGCGGTGGTAGATGATTAGCGACGATGCCATCGCGGTGGTCGGAAGTAGTAGGGTTTAGGGGGTTTATTTAGAGAATTTGGGAATTGGTTGACAGTAATCGAAGTAAGAAGGAGGTAGAAGCTTTCCCAAATGGGCCTTCTATTTGTCTAAATCTTTTAATATTTGGGCTTTGTTTTTTTTAAAAAGAAAACTTTACCTTATACCCCTACCATTATTCCTACACACTAACATTTATTAAAATATTTCAATTCTATCTTTCTCATTTATTATTATTAAATTTTCCAAAACTGAAATTTTTTGTATTCATACATTAGTTTTTCGGAACACTTAACAAAATAGTTTCAATAATTAAATTTTAATTTTTTAATGTATCAGAATACTTTCTTGTAATTAAATTTTAATTTTTTCTATCGAATAACTTAATTAATGTGTTTATGTAATTTTCAAATTGTTTATAGGAACACTTAATTAATGTGTTCCGATTGTTTTCAAACTATTTACCGAACAATTTCATTAAAGTGTTCCGAAACTTTAAACTTTAGAAATGGTTTTAAACTATGGCTAAAAGTGGTGTATTTCGTGAAAAGTGGGTTGGAGTGTAAGCAAACATTTTAGGCCACGTTTTTTATTATGTTGCCAATTCTTTTTTGAGTTACTAGGATGCTTTAATTGAAGTGTTCCGAAATTTATTAAATTATATTTTTTTCTAAACATAATTTTCTTCCAACAAAAATTACTTAAGTGTATTTTAGTAAAAGTGAATGAATTGTAGGGGTTGGAGAATAATTGTTGGGGCATGGGATAAAATTTTCAAACTATACACTATACCTCTACCATTATTCCTATACTCCAATATTTGATTTTTATTTTTTTGCAATACCAAAGTATTGAAAAAAAATACACAAATAACTACGTTTCGGAGAAAATTACATAAATAACCATGTTTCAGAAAACGTTAACATACAGTAGTCAAGTGAGGCGCCAAATGAGATGGCGCCTCCATGTAATTTTTTAAAGGCGCCAAATGAGATGGTGCCTAGGTGCATGTGATTTGCAATTTTCACTTGCACCTAGGCGTCATCTCATTTGGCACATCCTTTAAAAAACTATATGGAGGCGTCGTCTCACTTAGCGACTGTATGTTAACGTTTTCTGAAACATTGTTATTTGCGTAATTTATTTCAAAACGTAGTTATTTGTGTGTTTTTTTCAATACTAGTTATTGCCAAAAAAATCCCAATATCTATCAAAATATTTTAATTATACCATTTTATATATTATTAAATATTTTAAATTTTTTTTTGTACTCCTATATTAGTTTACTAGATAACTTAAAATAAAATATTCGGTAGAAATATATGCTCATCGGATAAATTGGTAATAAGTTACAAATTGTTCACCAGATAACATAGTTAAAGTGTTCTAGTAGTTTTAAAATTATTCACTACTTAATTAAAGTGTTTCAGTAACTTTTCAAATTGCTCACAAGATAGTTTAATTAAATTGTTTAGGTAGTTTTCAAATTGCTTTGTGGACAACTTTAAAGTATTCTAGAGGTTTAATTTTTTTCAAAATTTTAGACTTAGACAACGTTTAAACGCATGGCTATAAGTGGTGTAGTAATTCATTTTTTCACTTTAGACAACGATTTAAAAGTGATGTTTTATCCTTAGGCAACGATTGATCACTTTAGACCACTTTTAATGTGTTGCATAAACTCATTTTATTTTAAAATTTTCTGATAACTTACCAAAAGTTGTTTGAAATGTAATTTTTTATTTTTTTATACATAAATTATTTATTTAAGGATATTTTAGTCAAATTATGTAATTAAGTAGGAGAATAATTGTCAAGTATGAGGTAAAATTTTTCTCTTTTTAATAATATTTTAAAATTTTCTCATACTCAATAAATTTTTAAAATTATTTTTTTAGCGCAAACTTGATCGTATCTTATATATTTATTTAAATATTATTGATTTTAATTTCTTAAAGGCGTGGTAGTTAAAACTGCTCCAACTTATTTTATCTGAATAATATTATCTGGACAAACTCGTGTATTTTTTTTTAAAAAAATTGAGTGCAGAAAGGTCACAATTTACCTTGTCTAGACTATGAAATTGCCATGACAACTAATTCACTCCTTAAACCGTTTATGAACATTTAAAGTTTATTTTCGATATTCTAAATTGAAGTTCCATCTTTATGGGCTTTTAAAGTTTCATTTTCAATAATCTAAATTGGAGTTCCAATTTCTTGACATGCAACTTTGATTCCTAACAAGAAGATATTTGATAGCATTGTATTTCACTTAGAGTTGGAAGGGGTGGACAACCACATAGTGAAATCTAACGCGCCTCTAGCTTGGAGAATTATGCTCATCTCACTACAAGAAAATTGTCATGATGAATTTCAACTGCAAATAATAATTTTCAAGTTTTTAGCAGATTGATCATTATTATATTAAGTTATATATTTATTTCTTTATAGTTAATGTTATAGGGATGTGTTTGATTTGTTAAAAAATAAGGTATTGGACATGACAAATTTTTTTATACTCTGTTTGATGTAGAAACTAATCATGGTATTGGACAAAAAATATGACAAAGGACTGGACAAAACCATTAATTATTGTCCTCCACTAAACCATGAGACAACTTTTTATCCCAAACACAAATTATAAAAAAATATCAAAATAATAATTTTTACTCTCTTTCTCATTATTTAATATTTTACTTCATAAATATAATATTAATATTTTATAAATCAATGAAAATATTATAATAAAAATTATATTATTTTTATTCGATTCATCGAAATATCAAATAAAATAGAGAAAAAAATCTTTATTTATTATTTTTCTTCTTTTCTCATTATAGTAAAAATTATATTATTTTGTTTAGTGCATAGACATATCAAGAAAAATCGAGAAAAAAATTGTCCAGTGTATTAACCATCAAACACAGTACAATACAAAAAGTTGTCTTGTAGTGTTTTGTACTGTCTTGTATTGTTTTGTCCAGTACTTTATATTTTACAAATCAAACGCACCCTTAAGATTACACTTGTTTTCTCTCTCTAAGTTTTGAGAAACACATGTTTTATAGGTGAGTTAATTCTGTTCATTGTCTGTTGTTGAAACTTGTAAGTCACGGAGTTCAGTTTGATTGTCCATTACGGGGGTAGATTTTTAAGGACTGTATTGTATATTATAGTGGGGGGAATGAGCATGCAATAGAAATCGATTCGGATAGATGGAGCTTATTTGAAGCAATGGGGATTATGAAAGAGATAACTGATCTTGAGCAGTCAGAATACTGGTTATGGTGGTATAACAATGATGCTGATAGGTATAGTAGATGGTCATTGATGTGGATGCTCACAATGTATATCAATATGCTTTAGAAATGAAATTCGTAGTGAACATATATGTTGAGCTTAAAGGCAACTGCAATGTAGAAGAATGTGAACGAAACTCAAAATCTTTGTCTCTTTCATTTTCCTCAATGGCTTCCACCGAAGAAACCCTTCGCAAAACCCTAGCCGAGAAATTTTCCGCCGTCGAAATCCAAGGCAAAATGTTTGATCAGTGAAAGAGGGAAAATGTTTGATCAAACCTATAGTAGAAACAATTTAGGATCTGTTTGGATTGATTCATTTTTAACTTATCTAGTGGCATAAACACTTGTAAACGGTTTGGGGCAACTTCGGAAAACAACTTAGACATGTTCATAATCTATTTTTATTTTATTTATGAGGAATCCTCACTAATTTATGAACTCTTTGAGTGAGAATAACTCCTTCAACTTGCTGATTCTAAAGGAGATAAATGTTGTATTGTAGTTTGATTGAAAGTTTTGGACCAAAGTTATGTGATGAATGTTACGCCTTGAGAAGGCTCTGCCATGGTTGCGATCAAAAAACTGAATCAATGAAGAAGATGAAGTTGCGGTTATCGAAACTTATGAAGAGTGTAACTAAAAATTAATTAATTAAATCAAAAGTTAGTGAGAGAGCGGAAAGGATCGTAATGACACCATAATAAAATATCAACTTTATAATAAAATATCAACTTTATTTTATTTTGCTTAATGAGTTAAGCTTCACAACAACAATGGTATATGTATTTATACCAATGTACACCAGTTGCACTTGCACTAATGCTACTCTACTACATACACACAGACACTCATCAATAGCTGTCTAATGCTTTTACACATATATTGCATCACTACAACACACATAACTAATATATATGGTGGACTTCTTCAAATACCCACGAGGACAATTTTTAAAAATATGAAATAATATATTAGTTTCTATTTTAATTTTACCTTAAACAAAGTTCAATTATTAGAGTTCCCCTAAAGCTTCAAACTGACATGTTAGATTGCATTAACATGTCGCAATTGTGGGTTCGGTTGATGTTTATTTTCAACCAAGTAAAGTAAAGCACTCGTTTTGTCGTTCTTCAAAAAGCATATATAGGCCTCCTCCAATAATGTTTGATTGAAATATAACAAAATATTATAAAAATATAAAGTAATACCAAACATGTATCCATCCACGGGTTATTCAATTTCCATATGCTGGATTCAATATTCATTTCTTACTTTCTTTCCTTTCCCTCTACGTACTATAAATAACCTCATCACCCTCCTCCCTCTTGTCCTCAAATCAAAACCATCTCTTCATATCTCTCTTTCTCTCACTTTCAATCTCTCTTTCTCAAAATCACTCTTTTTGAAATTATTCCATAAAGAAAATCAGTTTGTATAAAAATGGAAAACAATCTACCAGTAATATCAAAGAGAGTGTGGAGTCTCGTACGTGTTGCCTTCTTCATGCTGAGAAAAGAAATATCAAAGGGTAAGATAATGATGAATTTAAACATGATATTAAGACGCAGAAGCAAGCTCGCCGGAAAAGCCATTGCCAATTTAATATCCCACCATCCCAACCATGGTGGCTCCACCTCAAACCAGCACTCCCACAATTCACACCAGCAATTCACTTCCTCCAGGGAGTATGAATATAGCTGTAGCAACACTCCCAACCACTTCTTCTCAATAGGAAAGCGTCACCACAATCACAAGCACAGTGCTCAAGCAAGACTTACACATGACGATGAGGTGACGGATATGAATGCAATAAAGGCGGTGGTGGAGATGCTTAACAATGATCAAACAATTGTAGAAGTGTCTCCAGGCTTCCCTTTAAGAGATGATGATGATGAGAAGGACAATCAAGTTGATAAGGCAGCTGAAGATTTCATAAAAAGGTTTTACAGTCAATTGAGGAATCAAGAGTGATTGATTAATATTAATTCAACTTACCTTGTTTAATAGATAATCAAGTAGCCATATTTTTTTTTGGTTATTTTCATGATATATACCTATTGGCGAGGGTTTTTGATTCATGTAATCATGTTAATTATGTATTTGCACATGTTTAATTTAACAGTTGCTTAACAATATTAAGATAATATATTACAAAATATCTAAAAAAAGGAGAATAAATTAATGGATTGTATTATATAGAATCTTTCTAAACAAATATTTTCAATGAATCTTTTGATTTTAGGATATACTCTCGGCCGTAAGCACCTTGCAGAATTTTGTGTTGTAAAAATATTCAACATTTTCTGTTATTTTTTAGTAATTAACTAAATATACTTTATACAAGGTAACAAGTTATCCAACTTTTTGAATTGGATAAATAAGAATTTACCTTTTGATAAAAATAGAAAGGTGTGCTTTATACTATTTGTCAATTTTTATACGTATTATTTCCTTTTACACGTATGCAATTTTTTCAAGTTATCCAAGTTGGGAACGCTATAAAAATAGAAGTGTATAATTTCATTTTACATGTATGCAATTTTTTTTTATATTTTTACTCTATAAATAATATTTAAACAGACTTGTCATATTTTTATTAGAAAAGAGTAAGAGCCACACGAAATAAATTGTATCTAAGTTTTCTCCAAGAAAATATTAGGTAAAAAATTAGGAAATTTCTTTACACACCTCCTAACCTTCTTGGTCACCTCTGGTGAATTTACCAAAATACCCCTTGTTTCGGAAGTTCATTTTCGAAAACGTACTTTTATTGAAAAAAAGGTGTTTTCGGAAATGTATCTCCGAAAAGGTGTTTTTTTTTAATGAAAAACATTGATTTCAGAGATGCATCTCCGAAATAAAGTTGTTTTTCAGAAAATTGGTGTATTCGGAAGTTCATCTCCGAATTCACCCCCCTTGGAGGAATTCGGAAATGTACTTCCGAAATAAGGTCTGGACAGAAGAAAAATAACAAACAAGAACGATTCGCTTTATTTAATCGGATGAAGATTACATCGATCACATTACATAAGATTAAAGTTACATATTGTTAAACACGGGTAGGTGAGGATGAGTCAACATTTTGATAACGTCGTCCCCTGATCGTTGAAGTTTCGCGTCCAACTCGATCGGACCCTTCGAAGAAAATCGGTCGAACGTTGTCCACAAAACCGCTAAATCTTCGTCGTTCTTGATCTCAAAAGGTGTGAACTCAATGTCTCCCTCGTCGTTAAGCGATGGCGAGCGGTACTCGAGCTTGACAACCTTTCAATTTTCGGGATATTGCAATAGCTTGTTGAGCGACGTTATCAACTCCGCAAACGACGTGTCGCGCGAGAAGCGAAATTGGAACGGCACCGGGTAGCCGGTGGTGAAGTAGACGAATGCTAGGTGGGGGTAGGTTTGTGTCATTTGTGTTTTCTGGTGTGAAGAGGATGAATAAGAGTGTCTTGTATTCATAGACTTATTGGAGCAATGATGGCCCAACAAACCTTATCCTGCTCAGTGGTGATTTCGGAAATGAACTTCCGAAAATTGGAGGCAGACAAGTATATTTCGGAAGTTCATTTCCGAATAATGCAGAAACAGATGTAAATTTTGCATTTTGTTGATTGCTTAGTGTTTTGTGTAAAAAATACAAAAGGAATTCAAAATAGACATAAATTAGACAATGATGACATAAAACATACTTATATTATATATGTATTGATTCAGTCCGATTTTACATGATAAACAACAATACATACAAAAATGGTCATTACAAACAAAAAACGATCCGGGACAAACTAAAATTCACCGAACCAATCGGTAGATCCTAAGTCCAAAATAGGTATGTTCTTCGACCGCTCTCTATTTTGCTCGCGCTCTTGGCTCATCATTTCTTCAAACTCCGCCATTCTTGAAACGAAAGGATCCGGCCAAGTCTCCGCCTCATTTGAATGATGTGCCGTCCATTGACAAGAAGCAGCCGGTATAGGACACCTCGATTTCAAAAACACTTGGACGAAGTGCCGCGATCGTAGATACCCGATGCATATGATGCGGCTCGACGTGTCCAATGGCGGTCGACTATGAAGTGGAAAGAAAGTCTCACATAGTCCAAACCTCGTCAAATCGACACACACCCGATCATATGAACTTGCTATTAGATGACCCATATCGGGGAATGACATCCACTTCGAAACCGGAGCGATACCGGTAAGTGATGGAACAAGTGAATCATGAATTTTCGCAAACTTTTCTTGATTTTCATATAGTCGGCCGTAGATGTCCCGATACGAAGTCAACTCCGCAATACGTTCCCGTCGAACTAAAGTGTGATTATTTTCCCCTTTACCGGGCAAACCCGCAACGGCCCAATATCCACAATTGCCGTCGCCTCCAACATCAACGATGTTATCGATATATTTGTGCATAAAAAGTGGCATCTCATCAATGTAGACAATGGGTGATTTTTTGATCGGCGATGTGCGAGGTGGCTTCAAAATACGATCTCCTTTGTTACCACTACACTTGGACTTCGGTGTCGGTGAATTCGGGAATGATGCATCAACATGTTCAAAGTAGGAAGGAGATCGTTTTGTTGATGTGTCTTCTGGTGTATTTTTGGACTTTTTCGGTGCACCTTTCGTTTTAACCGGTTGAGATGGCGGTTTCAAATCGGTGGTCTCCGGAAATGCAATTTTTCGCAATTGTTCTTTTATGTGCATTTTCATTGTGTCATCCGCTTTAGCAAACTTCTCTATTATCACTCCCAACTCGTCGGAGATGGTGATTTTGGAGTCATTTTCTTTCGGCGGGTCAAAATCATCAAAACGAAGCTTCTTCCAATGGTCGGCTACCTCATCCATGCGTATTGGTGAATTCAACTTCTTCTTTTTTGAAAGTATACAAGCACATGGAAGGCCGTATGTCTTTCTAATGGTGCACCCACATAAAGAACTATCCGGCCCCGTGGTCTCCGACCGCTTCGCTTCATGAAACAAAAAATTCAAACCCGATCGGGATATGTTGTAAATCAATGGGGAGAATAGAATTTGGCCCTTATACCGGTGTTCCATAACTGTCTTGCTCCGACCGAACGATGTTTGAATTTCATTGTGTTGATTTTCAAGCATTTGGTTCACGGTGTCCCATCCCCGACACAAATCTCCCTTGCTATCACCCAACCACCTCTTCAAGACCGCATGTGCGGATTCAACTCGGTTAGTCGTGGTGCAACCAAGATGTCTAACTCGATTTGTCCAAGCGCACACGACTTTTTCCTTGACTTTGTCAAGAATGGTGGATTCGACGTAATGACAAAAAGTCTTAATGGAACCACACAAAGACCTAAAGTGTACCAATTTCTCGGTATACACCTCTTCGGAGTATGCATCTAAAATTTCCCTCCATGCCGCCATTATCCTATCAACCACAACACCGGCTTTGATAACTTTACCGTTTTCATCCGGCCTATCTTTTGTCCCAACTGCGGGTTTCAACTTACTTCTCACGTTGCAAGTTATGTGATACAGACAAAGTAACACGGTAGATGTCGGGAAGACGGTATCAACCGCATTCATCAAAGCATTGTCCCGGTCGGTGACAATGACGTTTGGCATAACCTTTTGATCAACTAACAAAGACTTGCATATTCCCAAAGCCCATGTAAAGTTTTCTTCTTTTTCACACTCCAAAAAAGCAAACCCGACCGAATAAGTCTTGTCTGTTGAGGTCACACCGACTATCTCTAGAAGAGGAAGCCTATATTTGTTTGTCTTGTACGTCGAATCCATGACTAGAACAGTTGGAAATGTGTTGAATAATTTGATACTTTCGGGATGAGTCCAAAAAATATCACGCATCGTAACTTTGTCCTCGGACGTTCGGAAGCTTGACACATATTTGTTATCGCCTAATAGTTTCAAAAGTTGTTGCATTTCCGACCGAGGCCCCATTTTCAAAACTTTGAGATTGTGTTGTTCATTGTAAACTTGCTTGATATTTGAAACGTTATCCATTTTTTTCCGTTTCAAATCGGCAAGTATGTTGCGAGGCGCCACTTTAACTATCGATAAATCTGAAATCACAATCTTCTCTTCACGGGACAAACGACACGCTATTGGATGCCCGTGTAACTTGGCATCCAAGGCATGATTATGAACTCCACAAATGATGCTTAAACGCCACAAATCATCAACCCTCCGAGTAGCACGCAACTTAAACGGACACCCGCACTTTCTCGATTCCGTGTCTTCGTGTTTTAGCACCCGGTTTGATTGTGCATAACTCCCACCCCGTTCGCAATTCAAAACAACGAAAGCTTTCCGCCTACTATTTCCATTGTCGGACCTTAAAATAACAATTCCAAATCCAAGTTTACTAGCTTCGTTTCGAACCCAATCAAGCAATTGTTCACGACTACCGAAGCTCCGATCATTTGTAAATTCTTGCCGTACATCAACCGCATTGATCATAGATTTAACGTCGATAACCGGATCGTTATTAACGTTGACAACTTCCGGAACTACTACGTCATCGTCTTGCACAATGTTGTCCGGATGCACCATACCTAACATATGCAAAAATTAGCAAAATTGGCCAAAACTGTTTTTTTAACTGCCAGGGCATATTTCGGAAGTTCATTTCCGAAATTTGTTAGGTAATATATTTCGGAAATGAACTTCCGAACCATCGCAGGTTTCAGCATAAATTTGTTGAATCAATGTAGTGAAATAGGGGATGAAATGAGAGATGTTTACCTCAAATTGTAGCTTTCTATGCTCCCTTTAACGTGATCAACGGTTTGAAACTTGATTTTGAGACGAAAAATGGTTGGATATTGATTGAGTTTTGGAGAGGATTTGGAGAAGTTTTGGAGAAAAAATGATGAAATAGTGAAGGAGGGAAAATTGTATATGCAGAAATGTTTTCGGAAATGAACTTCCGAAATATTCACGGTTTTGAATTTTTTTTTACTTCGAAAATGCATCTCCGAAAACACCACTTTTTTGGTATTTTCGGAGATGCATTTCCGTAGTAAAAAAAAATTCAAAAAAAAAAACTTTGGAGATGCATCTCCGAAGCAGGGGCAATTGGGGGATTTCACTGGGGGTGACCCCATAGGGAGGTGGGTAAAGAAATTTTCAAAAATTATTGTATAATTATGTGTTTGTGAGGAGATTTTGAAAGATTTAGTTATATATGGCACACACTTGGTTGTCCAAAATTTTGAGTATGATTCCACCAATATGTCTATAGCTAGCTGGACCCTCCAAAATTTTGTAGCGTTCTCAACTTTTACTTTTTTTTTCTCCCACAAACGCACAGTCCTTTGATCTCTTTTACTTTATCTAAACTAAATAAGAAAAAGTTTTTCAGTTAGTTAAGATGAAAATTATTTTACTCAAAAAAATAAAATAAATGAACAAACTCTTATATATATATATATATATATATATATATATATATATATATATATATATATATATATATATATATATATATATATATATATATATATATATATATATATATATATATATATATATATATATATATATATATATATATATATATATATATCAACATTAAACAATTGAAACCAAGATGTTGAACATCATGGTATCATCGTGTACTTATTTTCATGCATATTAATAATTTATTAATAGACTAAAATAAAATTAAAAAATGAAGCCCTATTAAATGTGAGGCCCTGTGCAAAGGGTCTCTTTGCACTGCCCCTTAACCGGCCCTAATGTTTGTACGTGCGTTTTGTAATATTGACATGTTGAAATAAGAAGTGACACTCTTAATCATTATTAATATTGTGGAATTATGGTGGTAAAAAAATGAAAATGTCATTTTCAGTGGAAAAATAATTAAGTTGAAGTAGATACCTAGTTGGTCGTTATAATTTTTTTATTGATGTGTACGTTTTAGAACTTCGTACTCTTGTTTGCTTTTTAGTTTTGGAGTACTCTAAGGCTATGTTTGGGAGTTTGGAGGGGAGGGGAGGGGAAGGCTTCCGAAAACGAATTTTTAAAAAAATATAGAGAAATATTTGACATTTTTTGAAAAAATGATTTGGTTTAGAATGATAAAAGAGTCATAATCATTACAAAATTTTTAATTTTCAAAATAGTATAACAACCTAAAAGATATTTGGAAAATTTATATAAGCCCTTCAAAACCCTCCAAAACCCTCCTTCAATACAATTTTTGAGTTCCCCCATTTTATGGGGTTTTTGGTGTTATGAATAAAACCAAACCCTCCAAAACCCTCCTACTCAAAATCCTTTTATTCTTTTCACCCAATTCTTCTTATTTTTTAAAGCCTTCCCCTCCCCTTCCCTCCAAACTCCCAAACATAGCCTAAAAGATAAATAAATTCATACAACTAAAAGTTAAATTAATGAAAGAAAAATGTATACTCTCCTCTTTTTTTTCACCACCGGTAAAGTTCAATTCAGAGATTAATTATGATATCAAATGGTTTCAGTCCCCTTTCAATTGTAGTTGCAGAAGTATGAATCGTGATTCTCTCTATCAAATCTAGCATTAATCATCATTAAACTAACTAACGATTAGTTATAATCTCTCTTTAAATTGATCTAATAATATTTAAAAATATTCAGTCATTCAAAAAAATATTTATGGCCGGTCATTATTAAAAAGAGTAGAACTCATATTTACCCACCATGTCAATTCAATTAATGCTTAATTTAAGGAAATTACCTCTTGATCAATAGCAATTATATGCAATTTGTGGGGGGTTATTTTACCGATTTGTGGGGGTTTTTGACCTCTACAAACTATTTTGTAACTCCCTCTTATACGATTCCCACAATTTATCTGCGGGTGTTCTGGACAACCACTGGTATCTTGGTGAAAAATTTGAGGAGTTTATTTTGGAGGCCTTAAACCCATGTAAAAGTATTAAAAATATACAAAAAGAAATTTAAATAGTCAAACTTTTGTTTTATTAATTTTTAAAATGAAAAAAATATATGTTAAAAATAAAATACATAACAAAGATAAAATACAAATTTTTCTTACACAAATACTCTATTTCTTTGACAAATCTAACCAACTACACTAAAACAACAAAGATAAAAATTGTCCAACTTCGAATTCAACATCTAACTAGCTTGTCAACTTTTGAAGAGACTACATATAGCAAAGAAGTCTCCATATCTTATCTAAACAATATTATCTAAACTTGTTTAGTATAGCATCATCAAAGTGTCCCTTACATTTTCCATGTCTAGTGTGAATCTAATGGAACAATCCAGAACACTACACAAATATAAATACAACTTCATACAATTCCTAATTTCTCATTTGTAACTGACCTCTTGCAAGAATTGTCGTGTCTATTGTGAATCAAACAGAAGCATCTAAAACACTACAGAATTTACACCATTACATTTTCATGTACCTGACATGAAAAGCAACTCCAAGCATCCATCAGTTCTTGAATAAGCATTTAAAATTCTTTCAGCTCCTATATACAGAATATAATTGAAACAGAGAAGTTGTATATTGGTTTATAGGAAAAGGATGTTTCCTACTAGGTTATGACACTGTTAATTGGAACTTTATGAGATTTTTGTTAAGAAAAATGGGATTTGGCGCAAGGTGGATTAGGGGGATGAAGGGATTTGGCAGAAATTAGTAGTGACAACTTGTGGAGCATGAAAGCTATCCTAAGGGGGTTCGAACTGATGTCGGGACTGAAGATAAACTTTTGCAAAAGTAAGCTGTACGGGATTAACGTGGCAGATTGGTTCCTTAACGCAGCCTCGCTTTTTCTTTCGTGTAATGTGGACAATTTGTCATTCAAGTTCCTTGGAGTCATGGTAGGGGATAGTCCTAGAAAATTATCAACGTGGAAGGACTTGATCAAGAATGTAATGGGAAGGCTCGCGGTTTGGAAAGGGAGACATCTTTCGATGGCAGGTCGTGTGATTTTGATAAATGCGGTGCTGAACGCTATTCCGATTTACACTCTATCTTTTTACAAGGCGCCATCTAAAGTCTTGAAGCAGATTCGGCGTATCCAAAGCGAGTTTCTTTGGCGTGGTAGTGAGAATAAAAGAACCGTTCATTGGATGAGTTGGAAAACAGTTTGCAAGCTGCGGAATCAAGGGGGTCTAAGAATTAAAGACGTAGTAGTTGTGAATAAAGCATTACTTTATAAGTGGAAATTGAGGATTTTGAACGACCATGACGCTATTTGGGGAAGCTTGCTTAGAGCTAGATATAAGTGCCCAGAGATCAAGGTCTTCGTCAGTGATAAGAGTGTGATTTGTAATGGTGATTCTTTTTGGTGGCAGAACCTGGTTCTGTCTAATTCAGGTCTAGCCAATGAGGATTATGGTTTCTTCGACTTAATCAAGTGCATGGTTGGTAATGGAAGGGGAACAGCGTTTTGGCATATGTTTGGCTGGGTAACCAAAGCTTGAAGAGTGCGTTTCCGGAAATTTTTAGTCTGCTGTTAACAAGGAAGCTAGTGTGGCAGAGGTAATCATTTGGTAAAATCAAAGTTGGTCCTGGAATTTATAGCAGATGGTTGTTAGTAGTGATCTGCTGGATGATGTTATTCAGCTGGAATTTATTGCGCCTCTACATAATGTTTCTTTAGAGCAGAAACGTAGGGATGTGTATGTTTGGTTGATGGGAGACACTTGTGTTTTTACGGTAAGGTCGTGCTTTAATTTTTTCACTGAGATTAGAGTCGATAGTTCGATTAGTATTGAAACACAGAGAGAGTTAAATTGCTTGTGGGAAGTTAAGGCGTCGTCCAATATTCTGCATTTCGAGTGGAGATTCATCATCAATAGGTTACCAACCAAAGATCTATTGATTAGGCGACATATTTTACGGGATAGTAGAGACTTTTGTTCTGTTTTCTGTTTTAGGGAATCCGAAACAAGACTGCACTTGTGTGAGGATTGTAGGTTTTCTATCAGAATATGGACAAGGTTTTTGAATGGAGTGGTCTGAGCCCGGTTTTGGAATTAGGTGATTTTGTGAAGTTCTTTTTACACTGTCAGAAATTGAAGAACAAGACCATAAGATTAACGGTAGTTGTTATCTGGCTAGCCCCAATCTGGTCTATTTAGTTGATACGTAATGAACTTCTGTTCAAAGGAGGGATCTTTAATTTTGATGAGTGTATGACAAGTATTATTTATAGGTCTTGGTTATGTTAGGGTTTGTTTAGTAAATCGATTTTGCCTTGTAAATTTCATGAGTGGAACATATTACCTATTTCTATTTTGGAAGTAGGGTTTAATTTGGTTGTAATGGGCAGAGTATCCCTTAGGGTGTGTTTGGTTCGGGGTAGATGGAGGGGAGAGGAGGGGAGGGGAGGGAATATTTTTAATTAAATGTGTTTGGTTCAAATTTTATGAGGGGAGGGGAGGGAAGGGGAGGGGAGCAAAACCCCTCCAAAACACACTTTTTGCATCCCTCCAAATCGGAGGAATTCGGAGGGGAGGGGAGGGAATCTCAATTTTAATATTTTAAAAATTATTATAATTACTATAATATCCTCAGTTTTATTTTAATATTTCAAAATTATTCATTTTCTTTTGTATTATTGCTCTCTTATGTGTGATTTTTCTCTATTGTTTCTATCAACTTATTATAATTATTCTCCATCTTCAAATTATTTTGAATTTTTTGTTCTTAATATAAATCATAATCATTTCACTTTTTTGATTTTTTTATAACTCTTTTATGTTAATTTATATTTTTTTTCTAATTTTGTTATGTATCCTATCGTATTTTCTTTTATATCAAATTTTAAAATTTTCATTTTAATTAATTAATTAATTTTATTAAAAGATTTAAACCATTTATATTTAATAATAAATTATTTTAGGTATTTTATGTATAAATTTTTCACATTTGAATATCGTATTGTATCACTTATATAAGATAATAAGGATAAAAATGTAAATTATTAGTAAAACACCTCCCCTCCCCTCCTGAACCAAACATATTTTTAATTAAAATCCCTCCCTTCCCCTCCCCTCCCCTCGTTTGAACCAAACACCCATCTGATTAAAAAAATTCCCTCAGATCCCCTCCCCTTCTCTCCCCTCCATTAAAATCCCTCCCCTCCCCCTCGTTTGAACCAAACACACCCTTATACTCCTGTTTATTATAATATTTGTCTATTAAGATTAGACCAGAAATATGAGGCATTGAGTAATAAGTCCATATATTAAAATAATTAGATTTTATTTTAATGACATTTAAGTGAAAGTGTTATTTTTACATTAAGTGTAGAAAAGATATTGGGCTTATTTTATGGTATTTTAAGTAATAAGGGATATATTTTATTAGGCCCATTTGTGTGTTAAGTGACTAAGGTAGTCTTATTTTTGAAATAGAAGTAGTAGAAACACAAGTGCTATACGAAAAAGAAAAAGAGGGGAAAAGCTGGGTTGTGAAGAGGAGAGGAAGGAGACCCAAAGTGTTGCTCTAAGGTGTCATTTTTCTTCAATTTTCCATTGAATATTCTTAGAGGTGCACTCAATCCAAGGTAAGGGTGAGATTCTCTTCCTATAATAGGGTTTATGAAACTTTGTACGTTGGGGATTAGGAATTTAAGTTATAGTTTTGCTGTGTTAAAATTGTTCCGGAACTGGAAATTTTGTATCTATATTATTGCTGCTTGTTACTGTTTGTATTAATTGATTTTGTGAAGTAGAAGTATCTGTTTGAATTAGGCTACCGTGTCCCTAATTATTTTCTGTTCAAAGAAACTACTTTTGTTATAAAACTTCATTGTAGGAGACACCTAAAAATTGGAACTGGTATAGGCACACCTCTGTGTAGCCCTAAGAATTGAGTCTTTTCCTCTTCAAATGTTTAGGACGCGGGTCCCAATGTGGTGAAGATGACCGTCCCATGTCATACTCTCCGATAACTTGTTTCATGCTGTGTGTTCTTTGCCTTGTTCTTTTCTTGTAGTGTTTTCCTATTATTCATAATATCTTGGATATGTAAAATAGTATATATGTATTTGTGATACAACCTTATAATACTAAGTAGTAACTTTAATAAAAAAATAGAAACAGAAAGCAGAAACCTTGTGTATTCAAGAATGAAATAACATGACCAATGGCATATTAGTACATATGAAGTAATACAGTAGCAGCAATAATAAAAATAAAACAGTCCCGTTTGACCGAAATAGCTGAATTAAACGGTATAATTAGTTGTCCGGAATTTGATGAAAATTTATGTGGTAGCTAAGTTTAATTAGTACATTAACGTGGTGGTGTTATTTTGTCGAAATTGTGATATTAATCGGTCGATTAATTTAATGGTTGAATTATTTTTCTATAAGCCTATTTAATTGGAATAAGCTTGCATTTAGATAAATCATTCGGTTTGTCGGAAAATAACGGTATCTTAAGAATTTGACCGTAATCATGCTTTGGGATTTAGTAAATAACATAGAAATTTTGGTATGATAGTAAGAAGTGAATTTAACCGAATGAATTGGTTAATCGGTGAAGTATTTGAATTGTGTCCGATTAACTGGTATCGAATTGTGATTATATCTTATGTGAGTTATTGGTATTGCTCCGTTGTTTATATGAAGTCGTTGGAATATATGCGAAGTTATATGTTTGCCGTGATAAGCCGAAATGTGATTATTGTTGTGATGATTTGGTTAACATGTGAATTTATATGTTTGCTGTGATATGCCAAAATATGATGATTGTTGTGATGATTTGGTTAACATGTGAATTTATATGTTTTTCGTGATATGCCGAAATATGATGATTGTTGTGATGATTTGGTTAGTATGTGAAGTTATATGTTTTCTGTGATATGCCGAAACATGATGATGTCGTGATGAGTTTGTTTCTATGTGAAGAATGAATGATTATTGTGACGTTGAATTACCTCTAATAATTGGTAATTATCAGTGACGTGGGCGTATGCATAGTGATGACGTGTGATTGTGATGAGTATGTTGTGTATGTCTTATTTGTCGAGTCACATTCATATGCATACTCTGTGACGGCCTGGGTTGGCAAAATTAGTGACGAAGGCTTATGCCTTGTGCCTCTGAATTGGGCAATTGGTGACGGGGGCTGAAGCTCCAATTGGTACCACATGCATATACATGAGTCATGTCCCATGTGTCTTATGTGATTCATATTTGTGACGTTTGGTGACTATATCGTGGTTGTATTTCGTGACTTGTTAAAGGATGGATGTCAGTGAATATGTCAATTGGTGACTTTGTGAATAGTATGATGATATCAATACTTGTGAATACAATTAACTGAATATGTATGCGTGACTTATAGTTGTGATGTATCGTGAATTAGCTTACAAATTAAATGAATGAGATTTATATATAATTGATGTGAATATGACTTGTGGTGACTTGTTGTGAGATGTAAAGTATGTGAGACTTGTGAATTAGTGAAAGCATGAAGTGTATATCAATATTAATACTTGCGATGTGATGACTATATATGCTTGGATCCTAATATACAATTTATCATGCGCTCACTTATATGATTTGATATCTCACCCTTTTCTCTTGTTCGCCGTTACCTTTATATTGGTAATGTGCAGGTGTTCGAGTATGAAGATTTAGTTGCCGTTAATCGAGTCGGTTGTCGCTCTGATACGTAGCACTCGGAGGACGGTTTTATGATATAACTATGATGTTTATGATGTGGTTGCTTATTGTTTTATCTTAGCTGAATATGATGTTATTGATTTAAAGATTTAGAAGGTATTGGACATGACAATTTTTTTTTGTATTCTGTTTAATGTAGAAACTATTGATGATACTGAACAAAAAACATGACAAAGCTGGACTGGACAAAACCATGAATTGTTGTCCCCCATTAAATCATGAGACAACTTTTTATTCCAAACACAAATTATAAAAGAAAATCAAAATACTAATTTTTACTCTCTTTCTCATTATTTAATATTGGATTAAATATACAAAACCCCATGTAATATAGGCGAAATTCGTTTTTTTCCCTGCAGATTATTTTTTTCAAACAGCCTTTGAAATATAAAAATACCATGTATTTTTCCCCCTAAGTGTAAAGTTTACCCCTGTAATATTTTTTTGTTTGATTTCCCCCTCCCCTAGATTTGGTGTTTAAATTGCACGCTTAGGGGGTAATCCAAACAAACAAAAAATTACAGGGGAAAAACTCAAAAAAAATTATCAGGGAGTAAAGCGAATTTCGCCTATATTACAAATGAAATTCTGGTAAGACAAAACTCAGATGTCATATATGGATGTCATGACATCTGATCTGACATTCATAAACACAGACAAGATAGGAATACGAATAACAGTGCATAAAATAAATAAACACAGAATTATTCACCTTGTTCATTTTAACAACCTACTCTGGGGGCTACCAAGCCAGGGATGAAGTCCTCTATTAGCAGTATCAATTCAAAGCTAAACTCCTTCGTTTACAACTTCTCACTTAATCACTACCCAATGACCCTTCTACCTAGGTTCTCCCTAGATATGGAATATCTCCATTCCACTCCCAATCATAGCAATGATGTCTAGCAGTCAATAACTCAGCCATTGTATCGACGGCCTAATTTCCAACAATCTAAGCACAAAAAAATACAACGTTAACTTGAAGTTTTTTACAAGCTTTCTCCAAGAACAAAACTTCACTCATTGCTTCACATCTTCTGAGTGAGTAAAACAAACCTCTTACCTACAGGCTTCGAGGCACAAATTACTAATCATCCCACAAACCGAGTGGTTCACTTACACGGCTAACCCTAAAAACTACATCTTGTCAATACTCGGCTAGCTTGATTTAAACTAGGTTACAAAGGCTTCTATTTATAACCTATTCCCAATTGGACTTGGGCTTACAAATCGCAGCACTCCTTGTTGTTACAAATCAGCAGATATCTTATGCTACAATCAAGGTCTTTTAATCATAAGTTTCCTAATTTATCTCCTAAATTAGAAACTGCTGAATATTCAATCTTCTAATTTGATTCTTTTGACCTTTAAATCTGCGCCATATTGGATTACAAAATATTCCACGAATATCCTGTATCTGTTGAGTATCAGACTGAATCTTCATTCCAGTTTTGCAGTCGCGATGTCATGGTTGAAGTCATGACATTCCATATAACATCTTGCTTTTGTACCTGACTTCTTTTTGTGATTGCAAGACTTATACATACAAATACCTTTTGCTGCTATTATATGTTTTAGCCAAACATAAATGCCAATCAAACAATAATATAGAGCATCAACAGGAGAGGTGAAAAGTGGTATTAACCCTTTAATATTTTAATTCATAAATATAATATTAATATATTATATATCAATAAAGATATTATAGTAAAAATTATATTATTTTTATTCGATTCATCGACAAATAAAGTTGAGAAAAAAAATCTTTATTTATTATTTTTCTTCTTTTCTCATTATAGTAAAAATTATATTCTTTTTTTTGGTGCATAGACATATAAAGAAAAATCGAGAAAAAAATTGTCCAGAGTTTTAACCATCAAACACAGTACAATACACTAATTGTCTTGTACTGTTCTGTCCAATACTTTATATTTTACAAATCAAATGCACCATAAGATACACTAATTAATTTCCTCTCTTTAAGTTTTAAGAAACACATGTTCTCTCTCTCTCTCTCTCTCTCTCTCTCTCTCTCTCTCTCTCTCTCTCTCTCTCTCTCTCTCTCTCTCTCTCTCTCTCTCTCCAGGGTTCACAAAACAAACTAGCTCATTGAATCGCGCTGAAAACGCATAATGAAACTCAAAATCTTCGTCTCTTTCATTTTCCTCAATGGCTTCCACCAAAGAAATCCTACGCAAAACCCTAGCCGACAAATTTTCTGCCGTCAAAATCCAAGGCAACATCGGCCGTTCACTCAAAGACTTCATCGACACCTAAACCTGACATCAAAGTTGTCATTCAAGCCCTAAACGCCTCAAACTTTAGAAATCATTGATCGAGAAATTGCTTCAGTCATTACTCTCTAGCTCTGATTCTCATGAAGCCATCCATCAATTTGTTGTTAATATGCTTGAATGAAGGTTGTTTTATATTTTATTGTTTAAAATTTATCGCGGTATTGCTGGTCTATATGATTATGGTCCTCTAGGTTGTGCAGTTAAATCCAATATCCTATTCTTTTAGGGTTAGGGTTAGGGGTCGGGTGAATTGTTAACGGTTGCAAAACAGGAAACTAACTAATTGGGGATTTATCAAATTAATTTCTATATAGCGAAGAATGATATGTGATCAGGAGCTGAATTTTGTTAGATTAGGAGTTGAATTTTGTTAGATTAGGAGTTGTTTGTATTGAATTATTTGAACTTACTTTCTATCATTATAAGTGAAAGGGGGGAAATGTTTGATAAAACCTATAGTAGAAACAATTTAGGATTTGTTTGGATTGATTTAATTTTAACTTATCTAGTGGCATAAACACCTGTTAACGGTTAGGGGTAACATAGGAAAACATCTGAGACATGTTCAGAATATGTTTTTATTTTATTTATGAGGATTCTGCACTAATTATGAACTCTTTGAGTGGGATGACTCCTTCAACCTGCTGATTCTAAAGGAGATAAATGTTGTCTTGTAATTTGATTAAAAGTTTTGGACCAAAGTTATGTAATAAATTCAAATCAAAAGCATCGGCTACAATCAGTTGCGAGTTATGGATTGAGCTTACGATTGTTACATCTTGAGAAGGATCTTCCATAGTTGTGATCAAGAAACTGAATCAATGAAAAAAATGAAATTGCAATTCTTGGAACTTGAGAAGAGTGTATCTAAAAATTAATTACAATTGAATCAAGAATTAGTTAAATAGAGGAAGGGATCGATTTAGGTGAATGAAACTGTAAGGAGATATCAACTTTATTTTATTTTGCTTAATGAGTTAAGCTTCACAACAACAATGGTATATGTATTTATACCAATGTACACCAGTTGCACTTGCACTAATGCTACTCTACTACATACACACAGACACTCATCAATAGCTGTCTAATGCTTTTACACATATATTGCATCACTACAACACACATAACTAATATATATGGTGGACTTCTTCAAATACCCACGAGGACAATTTTTAAAAATATGAAATAATATATTAGTTTCTATTTTAATTTTACCTTAAACAAAGTTCAATTATTAGAGTTCCCCTAAAGCTTCAAACTGACATGTTAGATTGCATTAACATGTCGCAATTGTGGGTTCGGTTGATGTTTATTTTCAACCAAGTAAAGTAAAGCACTCGTTTTGTCGTTCTTCAAAAAGCATATATAGGCCTCCTCCAATAATGTTTGATTGAAATATAACAAAATATTATAAAAATATAAAGTAATACCAAACATGTATCCATCCACGGGTTATTCAATTTCCATATGCTGGATTCAATATTCATTTCTTACTTTCTTTCCTTTCCCTCTACGTACTATAAATAACCTCATCACCCTCCTCCCTCTTGTCCTCAAATCAAAACCATCTCTTCATATCTCTCTTTCTCTCACTTTCAATCTCTCTTTCTCAAAATCACTCTTTTTGAAATTATTCCATAAAGAAAATCAGTTTGTATAAAAATGGAAAACAATCTACCAGTAATATCAAAGAGAGTGTGGAGTCTCGTACGTGTTGCCTTCTTCATGCTGAGAAAAGAAATATCAAAGGGTAAGATAATGATGAATTTAAACATGATATTAAGACGCAGAAGCAAGCTCGCCGGAAAAGCCATTGCCAATTTAATATCCCACCATCCCAACCATGGTGGCTCCACCTCAAACCAGCACTCCCACAATTCACACCAGCAATTCACTTCCTCCAGGGAGTATGAATATAGCTGTAGCAACACTCCCAACCACTTCTTCTCAATAGGAAAGCGTCACCACAATCACAAGCACAGTGCTCAAGCAAGACTTACACATGACGATGAGGTGACGGATATGAATGCAATAAAGGCGGTGGTGGAGATGCTTAACAATGATCAAACAATTGTAGAAGTGTCTCCAGGCTTCCCTTTAAGAGATGATGATGATGAGAAGGACAATCAAGTTGATAAGGCAGCTGAAGATTTCATAAAAAGGTTTTACAGTCAATTGAGGAATCAAGAGTGATTGATTAATATTAATTCAACTTACCTTGTTTAATAGATAATCAAGTAGCCATATTTTTTTTTGGTTATTTTCATGATATATACCTATTGGCGAGGGTTTTTGATTCATGTAATCATGTTAATTATGTATTTGCACATGTTTAATTTAACAGTTGCTTAACAATATTAAGATAATATATTACAAAATATCTAAAAAAAGGAGAATAAATTAATGGATTGTATTATATAGAATCTTTCTAAACAAATATTTTCAATGAATCTTTTGATTTTAGGATATACTCTCGGCCGTAAGCACCTTGCAGAATTTTGTGTTGTAAAAATATTCAACATTTTCTGTTATTTTTTAGCAATTAACTAAATATACTTTATACAAGGTAACAAGTTATCCAACTTTTTGAATTGGATAAATAAGAATTTACCTTTTGATAAAAATAGAAAGGTGTGCTTGATAACAATAGAGTAAATCAATAAAAACACTAACATAAAAATTATTAATTAAAGAAAACGAAGCAAATAATTTAAGATGTTCACTAAATATTTTCAATGCAAATGCTTAAAATAGGTAAAAGTAATTGATTTGAAGAGAGATGAAATGAAAGTTTACTTCAATGTAAGACTTTTAGTGCCTCATATAACAAATTTTACACAAAAAATATTCATTTATATAAAAATAACAAAATTTTTATGTTAGTGTTTTTATTGATTTACTCTTTACTTTTTATTACAATCAATTAATTGTTTGTATTCTTTTTTTTATTTATTAATTTATGTTAACAAATCACTAAATTTAAATGTATCATTTTACTTCATAAAGTAGGAAAAATTAGAATTAACAACTTAAAAGAAAACTATTTTAGTGTAGAGATTGTACTCTTCAAATTTAGATTTAGATGCATCATCTGCATTGATTTCATCTCTCAATACTAACCACTTTAGAGTAGAGGTTGTACTCTTCATGTTTTTTTTTTTTTTAAATTTATTATACTTCTATTATAGTTTAGGTTTTTTTTTTTCATTTTAGTTTTTCTTTGCTAATATATTTTTTTGTGTTTGTTTTTCATTTTGTTTAAATATTTTTAGGAGAATAATCAAGAGCAATAAAAAAAGTATATCTTCTATAACTATCAATTTATCTATAACAATGTATAAAGAAGAGGATATATGATTTTGGACAGTTACTTTTACTATCAATTATAATCTTTGGAATTTATTTATAATGGGTTAAATCATTAACTATTATAAATTTTGTCAAAAAAAAAAAACTATTATAAATAAAATTATAAGGTTATCTAAACTCAATCATGAAACTACTTCAGAATTATTATTATTATTTTTAACTATAAGACATGTCTTATAGTTAAAAATAATAATAATAATTCTGAAGTAGTTTCATGATTGAGTTTAGATAACCTTATAATTTTCTTAAATTAGTTTTAGTAAGCATATACAACAAGTCATCATAGAGCTCAGAACACATAATTGAAGCATTATCTATAATCTATATTTAAAAATTTCCTTTATTTTATTGTTTTAAGATATAATAAATTATTCTGTCAAAAAAAAAATAATAAATTATAAATTAAAATAGTATGTAATTAGTAACTTCCGTCGGTTATCAAAGAAAATGAAAATTCAGTTTTTAAAATATATGATCAAGTAAAAGAGAAATAGAACAAAAAATTATATAATACATTTTCTCAATATCTTAATATTTTTCATTCATCTTAAATTTGTTTCATTGCATTTCTTTCTCAATCATCTTAATTTGTTTTTTTAACTTTTTTTTTAAACTTATTTGACATTTTCCATCCTTCCGGACTTTTGCATTCATCCGTTTTCCTAACTATTTTTTTTTCTAACTTTAAATCTATAATATCCTATATATTAGACATTGGGGAATACTATATTAGTCCTAAGTACATATTTGTTCATTTGTTTATGCATAATTATGGATCTTATTTGCATTAATCAAAATTGTTGCGACGTCAATTTCTCATGAACAATTACTTTTTTTTTTTTTAATTTGAAGATAGAGAGACATATATGTAGAATAAATATGTCATACTACATACTAATTTAACTTTAAATTAAAATAAAAAAAATCATATTTTATTTTTGGTTGCCTATTAAAAAATAGACAGATAGATATGAGAGTGTATATCACAATATTTCTTACATAAATAATTTAAATTAAAATTTAAATTAAATAAAAATATATACATTTATATTTTGACACATGTAATCATTAAAAAAATCAGAGAAACGTAATTAAAAGATAAATGTAATTCCACATAAGCATTAAGGTTCCGTCGAATACTTCGCTCTTTAGGTGGAGGTATACTCTCAATAAGATTCTCACCAAAGATCAATTGGTTAGACGGGGGATTTTGACGGATATTAAAGATACCTGTTACGTTTTTTATTTGGAAGATGAATCTCAGTCGCATTTTTTTCAGTATTGTGAGTTCACAACGAGAATTTGGAGAAATGTCTTTGCTTGGATAGGCATAAATCTGGTTTTGTCTTTGAGTGAGTTTGTGGATTTTTTCTCTCACTGTCAGAAGGTGAAGAATAAGTCTCTTAGGTTAACGGATGACATCATTTGGCTAGCTATAGTTTGGTGCATTTGGTTGAGGCGTAATGTCGTTCTGTTCAAATGAGCCATTTTCAATTTTTGACAAGTGTATGCGTTTGAATTGTACCTCCTTTGAGCTTTGTAATTTCCATGCTTGAAACATTTTACCTCTCCTATATTTTAGGAAGTAGGGGTATTTTGGTCTGTTGTATTAGGCGGAGTATCCCTTATATTCCTTTTTATTGAATCATTTTTTATTAAAAAAACTTCTTTTTGTCTTATTAGTATTTTAAATTTTAGATAAAATTTAATACTCAATATCAAACTCCTGCATGTAGATCACGGCATCCACACAGAGAGAGATATCAAACTCCTGCATGTAGATCACGACATGCGCGCGCACACAGAGAGGGGGGGGGGGGGGGGGGGAGATAGATTGCATATGATAAAGTTTACACAAAAATTATTCATTAAAATTTTGACGCTGTGCACATTAAAAAAGCGGACAAACGGACACGCGAGTGTCCGTTTGAACGCTAGTACTAATAATAGGCATTTAATATTGACTTATCCTACTGTGGGCCCTCATATTTTTAATAAATTTTAATAAAATATTATTTTCATTCTTTATTTTTTATGGTTATAAAATTCATTTATAATTTGGAAAGAATTTATAAGTCCATATTATTAATTTTGTATTTTGGAATAATTTTTTATTTAGTGTAATTGTCTTAAAAATTATTTTCCACTAATTTTATGTAAACGATTTTTAACTACTACTAAAAAAGAATAGATTAAATGCAAATAATTACGAAATCTAAATAACGTTGATAACATTTCCGCATTCATATATATTTTTTCAAAACCACACATGATATTATAAATAGTATTTACTTTTTAAACAAATAATAAAATTTATATGTTTTGTCAGTGATATAATAAGTGGTAAGAATTGATCGGTGAATAAAGAATAATAAAAGCTAAATACAACTACTTTTCACTTTACTATTTGATATGTTAATAATTGTGTAATAATCCTTTTATTCTTTAAGTAAATAAAAAAATGCTCTTTCGAAAATAAAAAAAAGAACAAAAAAATAAAAATAAATGTGATTTATTTTATTTTGCTTCTCCACGTGTGCCTAATTAGTTGCTATAATTTTATTATATTCTCAAATCTTTATTATCCACTATTCTTTCAATTTTTTAAATTTATTTTTTTATATCATCAATGCAAGACAATTTTATAAAAATATTATGAATTTTCTTTTCCATATAATAATAAATTATATTATGTAAATTTTTACAACGAATATTCTAATGCTATATTTAATATTTACATTTCATATTCCAATCAAAATATTTTAATGTTATATTTTCATTCTTAATCTCAATCCTTTATATAAATTTTAATCCTATATTTTTATTCTAAATCTCAGTATGATCCTCTAACCAAATAAACTTTTAATTTTACTCTCTAATTAAAATTTGATATCATATAGTATATTATAAATATATAAAAAAAGTAAAAAATTGATGGTCAGTTTTCCTCTTCTCAAATTATTTATTATTGAATATTTTATTATATTATCAACGTAAAAAATAATTAAAGTTAGTATTTTATAATTTTTATACTTCATAGTTTAAATATTATTTTTTTTAAAAAACACATATCGTTAAAGATGGACTTTTAAACATACAATTTGTATTTAGAAAATTTATCTTTCACTAATTTAACTAATTAAGTTTAATTTTTTTCTATTTATTATATAAAAATTTTGTTATTTTTATATTTATATTGTTATTTTTATAAAAAATATAATATCTATCTAAAATTTGTCCCGTGCATCGCACGGGTAAAAGTACTAGTTCTATATGTATTTAAACATATTTTTATAAATATACGTCTTATGATTTATTTTTAAATAAGGCTTTTAAAATTTTGAAGTCTTATGGTAAGAGCTTAATTAGTTTCCATTTCGCAAAAGTGAGATCAACAAGTGGAAATTTCAAAGGTAATTATCAAAAAGAATATTCATAGTTATCCTAGTTTGGATAGAACCTTGGGATTATCGAAAAGAGTGATACAAATGAAGCCAAAAAAAAAAAAAAGAATAAGAGTTGTGTGTAGTAGCTAACTTATATGAACAATAATCATGTGTTTTCCACTAACTATTCAGAAAGATTCTTAACGAAGAATTAACCTAGATTCTAAAGGCAAATGTAATCATTATTTAGTAAGAAAAACAATTGTGAGAAAATATATTCAGATAAGACTAAGTTTTATCCAAATGCTTTATCTCTATAATTGACACATTATCTGTTAATGCTTTGTCATTCCTTTAAAAGCAACGTACTAGTATTTTTTTTTTATTTTTTGGAATACTGTTCATATATTAAAAAGAAGAACAGATTACAACCAGACACAAAAAAAGGAGAGCTAAGTTAACCCCATCAAAAACCATCAACCCTAAAGAAAGGTATACCTAACCTATTCTTTACAAAATCACTCCGAATCCCTATAGGGATGGAGTTAAAAATAACAGAAGAACCTGTGTTGAGCGCTAAATTAGCCAAAAAATCAGCACAAGTGTTACTCTCCCTATGAATGTGAGATATAATAATGTTAGTTGTAATAGTCTGGTTGAAACTTCTATTCCACCTATGTATAAGCTGAAGAGGAACCAAAATCGGATTGGAGAAGGCGTTCACGACCATAATGCAATCGGTCTCAATCCATAACTTTCTCCAACCATGAGAAATCGCCATATCGATAGCTTTAATAACCGCTAAAAATTCAGCGAACACCGACGACATAGCAGTAAGATTTTCAGCAAAAGCAAGGATGAAATTACCCGAATGATTCCGGAAAATCCCACCACAACCAGCAGCCTTAGAAATCGGGTTGAATGAACCGTCACAATTGCATTTGATCCATCCCAAAATAGGAGGACTCCATAAAACCTCTCTAATGTTCGGGGCGCGAGGAGGACGGATATAAACGTTAAAAGCCTTGATGATGGTGAAATCCGCAATGGATATGGCAGAGGAACTGGTGGAAGAATTCCCAAACAGCTTCACGTTGGACATAATCCAGTTGATGGATTTAGACTTACTAGGACGAATAGAATCATGACGCCAGCAATTCCTAGCGGACCAAATCTGATTGATAATGAGAATAACCGCCGCTTTTAATACAAGAGAGGCTTGATTTTTTTGTCACCGTAACAGTAGCTCAGCCAATGATCTAACGAAGACGGGGAAGAACGAATGCTGGCTTTCCATAAAAGCCAATCCCAAAGGGTAGTAGCAAAGCTACAGTGGAAAAATAGGTGATGAGTGCTTTCTTCCTGAGCATGACAGAGACAGCAAACCGAGGCCAAGGAGAAGCCGCGGCTTTTGAGCGAAACATCCGTGGGGATCTTGTCATGCAAAACTCTCCACACAAGCATAGATTTATTCGGAGGAATGTCATTGCACCAAATACTAGACCAAGGACGGATCGGTAAAAGCTTATCTTTGAACTTATACGCATCTTTAAGAGTTAGGGAACCCGAGACGTTATGATTCCAAACAAGAAAATCCGAACAATCATCCAAAGTGCAGGGACTGCTAGGGATCCAAATCAATAAAGACGGGAACCAAACGTACCACTCCGGCGGAAAAACCCAACTACCATTATGAACAAAATCTGCCAAAACCGAGAGCAGACTGATATTTTTGGAACAAAGGAAGGCCTGCGAGGTATGCTGAATCAAAGGGCAACCACACCACGCGTGAGTCCAGAAATTTATCCTACGACCAGAGCCAATCGACCACACGGTATTCGCGAACAGAGTATCAAGCTCAGATTTTATACCAGTCCAAAGAGAGGAGAAAATATGATAACGAATAGGGCCAGAGCCTTTGAAAATTTTGTTCCGAAGAAGAATCGCCCAGCTCTCTAAGCTATTGAGCAAATCCCAACCCAGCTTAAGGTTAGCCGCTTCATTCAGACGCACCAGCGACCTTAAGCCGAGACCACCATTCTTAAAAGGCTGGCAGGTCTTCTTCCACGCAACCATAAATAATTTACGGTTATGAATATTACCCGACCAAATGAAATTTCTACACGCCTTATCAATCATCCGCAGCAGAGACACGGGCCAAGAGTAAATACTTAAAGAGTAGGAAATCATGTTATGAATCGTGGCTTTAACTAAAGTGGCACGACCAGCCATGGAAATAAGAGAACCTTTCCAAGCTGCCAATTTGTTAATGATCCTATCCGCAACCGGAGCCAAGAAACAAGACTTCACCCTGCCTTTGAAAATAGGGATACCAAGATAGGTAAAAGGCAAAGTGCCTTTACGAAATCCAGTACTATTAAGAATTTCTTCCAAACGGATATCGGAGATGGAGCCGGAGAAGATATAGGACTTTTGGAGGTTGAAATTCTGACCCGAGATTGAGGAGTAATCCGAGAAAACCTTTTGCAAGGAAACTATATTCGACCTTTTTCCGGTACAGAAAATAAGAATATCATCGGCATAGAAGATATGAGAAGGAACAAAGTTATTGTTGGAAGACTTTATTAAATTCAGACCTCCCGCAGCGACGAGATGAGAGATATTCCGACTTAAAACCTCTTCGGCAAGACAGAACAGCAGCGGGGACAACGGATCCCCCTGCCTCACACCACGGTTACATTGGAAGAAACCATGAGCTTTGCCGTTGAATTTAATGGATAGCCAAGCAGAGGATAGCAGCGAATTGATCCACCCACAGAACTGATCGTTAAAACCGAACTTAGCAAGAACTTTAGACAAAAAACTCCACCTGATCGTATCAAAAGCTTTAGAGATGTCTACTTTAAAAGCCAAATTCCCAAACTTACACTTCTTATCCAACACGTTAATAGCTTCCGACGCCAAACACGTACAGTCCTTTATGTTACGGCCATGAATAAACCCCCGTTGCTCTTTGGAAATCAGGTAAGGCATAATCGCTGAAAGTCTGTCGGCCAGAATCTTCGAGATGATTTTGTATTTGAAGTTAGAAACCGTGATAGGCCTGAAGTTATCCAAAGACTGAGCATCCTTCAATTTCGGAATGAGAGTAACCGAGCAGGAGTTATAGTGTGGAAGAATCCAGCCAAATTTGAAGAATTGAATAGTAGCCTCAAACACCTCTTGCTTTATGATGTCCCAGTAAGTGTGGTAAAAGACACCACCAAATCCGTCAGGGCCCGGCGAACTGGATTTCTTTAAACTATGAACAGCTTTGTAAACTTCCTCCATCGTAGGAAGCATGGTAAGAATCCCATTCATATTGTGATCCACAAGAGTTGGAATGACTTCATCAATAATAGTAGCATCGGCATTAGGATTAGCACCACAGAAAAGGTTGGTATAGAAATTGACAGCCATAGAAGCCATCTCAGCAGGGTTGGTGGTAACGTGAACTCCGTCAGACAGAGCAGCAATAGCACCTTGAGACCTTTTGATTTTTGCCATTCTGTGAAAGAAAGCAGTATTCCTATCGCCAGATAGCTATCACAATAAATTAGCCTTTTCCGCCCAAAAGATTTCCTCATTTTCTTTCTTGATCCCTTAGCTCGTCCGTAGGACCGGTGGTGCTGATACGCTCCTGAATCTTCTCCAACGCCACCGTATTAGTTTTGACGATGTCGTGAATATTACCGAACACATCCTTATTCCAAGCCATCAGAGCTGATTTGAGAATATGGAGCTTTTTTTGAAGCACAAACATGGGGCAGCCAATAACCTTGATGGACCAGGATGAGGCAATAAGGTCCCTGCAAGAATCATGAAGGTTCCACATACCTAAAAATCTGAAGGAGGAAGAGAATCTTTGCAACGAAAAGGGCGAGTCTATCAAAATCGGATGGTGATCAGATCTGATTCTAGGCAGAACAATGGAAACCATGGAATTGCAAGAAGAGCACCAGAGCTGATTACAAAAGGCTCTATCCAGTTTCCTTTCAACCGAAGCAGTGCCATGCCTACCATTATACCAAGTAAAGGAAGGGCCTTTAGCAGGCATATCCACTAGTAAATTGTTGTTCACCCAGTTATGGAAGTCCGCAATCGGAGTTCTGTTGGGGCTACGACTTCCCCTATGCTCGTGAGCACCCAAAATGGAATTATAATCTCCCACTAAGCACCAGGGAAGACTATTAGCAGCCATAGTGTTGGAAAGATCGGTCCAAAGCCTCCGCTGAACCAAATGACAAGTCGAGGCGTACACCGCGATAATACTAAGAGTAATATTCTCCAAAGATACAGTAAATGCAACCGATTTATCAGTAACACTAAGGATATGCGGATTAAGGTCTTGTTTACACAAACACCAAAGATTAGGCATCAAGTTGGCTCTATCATTGACCGCAAAAAGCTTCAAACCCAATCTATCCCAAAACGATGTCTTGATCTTAAACTGACTCATCCAGGGCTCTGCAATAAAGCATAACTCTGATTTATGGACCTTAAGCAAATTCTTAAGGGCTAATTTTGAGGGGGAATTAGCCAAACCCCTGACATTCCAGAATAAGCAACGTACTAGTATTTGCAAACATAACCATTATATGATCCAAGATTTGTCCTAGTAAGTGTACGTTTGGATAAAATTATTTGTTTAATATAGAATATTTAATCAACAGCTTTCTATTAAAAGATTTTTGATGAATTAAAAAAATAAAATTAACTTACCGTTAAATATTGTAGGAAGTCTTTTATATTTATGACTAAAAAAAGAGTATCTATCTCTAGGAGCATGTATCTATATGTACGGATTTATGTATGTACTGTAGTATTCAATTTAGTTGATGAGTTTTGAGAAATTTAAAAATATTCATAAAAATTATAATTATTATAGATATTATAATTATTTTAGAAACCACTTGTTGTTAAACTGATATTTAGGCTCGATAAAAATATTAACCCACTATTCTTTTTTGAGGATTGTAAATTAAGCCAAAATAAGTTATTAAGATACGTAAAAAGAAAAAGTGTTCGTATCAGGCAAATAAATAATACCAAGTGTTTATTTATAATTAAAAAGACAAGACCCCTTCGAAATAAGCACTAGTTTGTTTTTGCAACTACATTCTTTAGGACACCCATTATTTCTTTGAGTAAACAATTAGAAGTGGCCAAAAACAACAAGCCAAAGCTCTATTGAAGTGGCTTTTGTAGCCACTAAAGGTGTTTTGTTTTTATAATAAAGAATTAGAAGGGGGAGCGGAGAATGGACGAGGTTAGCACTAGACGTCAGTAAGCGTTTTTATTGGAAGCTCAAGGATAGGGTAGGACTAGATGTCAGATTCTAGATGTCGTACAAAGTGTTGAGACATCTGATTTGAACATAACACATCTGCAAGATATACACAATACTGAAAAGTAAACATCACACAAGAGGTTTTAATCCAGTTCGGTGTACAACAACAACACCTACTCTGGAGACTACCAAGTCAGGGAGAAGATTTCACTATCTGTAGTATCAAATTGTAGATTACACAGCAACCACACCCGATTACAACCTACACACTTAATCCCTACCAATGCAATACTTCTACCTAGGACTCACCTTGGTATGAGGCCCTCCTCAAGTCCCTTCAATCACAACTAGTCATAAACGACAATATCAAACAATTTCAGAAGACACACTTTCGTGAAAAAACCTAGCAAAAACTCTTGACTATGACTAATAACTTAGAGTTACTTTAAAGATTCCTCAAAGAACAATACACCTCTTACCTACAGGCTTCAAAGTGGACAATACTTCTCTTGCTTTCACAGCTTCGAGAAGGACATGGTCACCTTCCCACAATCCGGAAGATTCACCTTGACAAACCCTAGACTTCTACATCTTTTGCCGTAAAAAGACTAGGTTACAAACCCTTCTATTTAAAACCTATACCCAACTAAATTTGGGCTTCTAAACATAACCTAGGTCCCCAGCTTCTACAACCTAGTTGAATGCAACGATGTCTTCCCAACTACATGGTCAACAAAGTTACTTCAAAAGAGGTCTCCACTGAGCGATGGATCTTAAATTAACTTCTTCGGGACTACTCCAGCGAGATCAAAATGACTATACCATCTCCTATCATAAGTTGCACTCAAATCCGGGTTAAGATTTATCTCACCACAAGGGAGAATCAAGCCCTTTCTCAAGACAACCCACAAAAGTAACCAATATTCACATTTGAATTTTAAAATTATAGTATATACAAAAACAAAAACAATATAAATAAAGATAGGGTCAACCCTTCTAAAGATGCACCAATAATTTGATCAACATCCCCAGCAGAGTCACCACTTTTCTGTAGCGGTGAAATTTGTGAGACTAAAGCCATTGAATAGACTTAGCTCATTTGTTTAAAATAGAGTCGCCACCGCGCTTTATTGTTTCCAAAGGAAATGGGAGAAAGAGCGAATAAAATCCAAAGAAGTTTTTAAAATTAAAACTAATAAAATAAGCAGAGATTTAGGTACGGGGGGTTTGTTATGTAAGGGGAAGGTTTTAAGCACCCCTCACATCTATGGTACTCCATAGGAACCTCTTTGAAAATATTGTTATTATTGTTGTTATTTTGAAAAATGCTTTTGTGATTTGTTTTGTTTAAATAGAGTGGGGAGATGAGAAAATAAAGTTTTAAAAAGTGAGCTCGATAAGACATCGCATCTTAGGCCTACACACCCCTTTAACAATAGGGAAGTTAGAGCTTTTGTAGTTCCTCTTAAAAGGAAAATAAAAGAGGCAAAGTGGCCAAAATCTCTTTGGGTGTTGAGCTTTAACAATACTCAACGAGTTTTTAAAATGTTAAGCTTTAACAATACTTAACAAGTTTTAATAAAAATGGACCAAACTTTAACAATACAAGGTCAATGGTCTAAGAGTAGTTTCACCGGGAATAATTCTCCTCTTAGTACCAAGGTTTAAAAGAAAGGGTTGGTTGAGCTAATTAACAATATAAAACCAAAGGTTGATTTAAAAAGGTTGAGCTTTAACAATACAAAACTATTTTTAAAACAAGTGCAAAACTTTAGCAATACTAAGCACAAAGTAAAAGAGATTGAGTACCTTGACAATTTTAGTCAATACCATTTCCATTCCTTTGAATTTTTCAACAACAACTTTAAGTAATCAATCAATGGATACCTCAGGTGTGTGTGTGATAACATGTGTCACAAAAGAAAAACAAGTGAGTATAACAAAGAGATCAATGTAAACTCAAATGATAATGGATCAAAGATGTTTAATACCTTTGGATCATTTCATGTATGAATGAATATGATGGATGATGGATGGATAAATATGTCATGCATATGGGGTTAGTTTAACAATGTATATATACAATGATAATATTATAAACAAGGTATAAATATACAAGGATAAAATTATCAACAAGTATGCACAAGTACATAAACAAGGAAAAAATCAAAGCAACAAGTTATATTAACATGGCATTGCTAGAAATCAAAGGAATTTCAAATTTGAATTTTAAATTTAGGGTTTTCAAGACAAAAATTTCACATTCTAATCATGCTTTAGTCATTTGAAAAAGAATAAAGTCTAATTAATTCATGGTATGAACAACAAAAAAACAAAGATATTCCAATGGCATGACATTAATATCAACATTTCATCAAAAGATTATATTAATAAGTATTAAAAATTTATACAAATTAATTTAAAGAAAACATATTTGTTAATGATTTTTGAAGATATTAAATATTAATCATTACAATTTGAATCAAACATCTTCAAGGTATTAATCTTCACTTAAACATGGTATAAACCCCAAAGAAACTAAAGTCATACTCAAGTAAACAAATTAATTATGGTATCATGGCATCAAGAGTTTATCGAGAAATTAGACCACAGAAACTTTCAACAAGACCTACATGATTTAAACAATAAACATATTTTTGATTTTTTATTTAATACATAAGATAAAATAAAGTTAAGACTTGATTAAATAAATAAAATATTTTTGGATTTTTTATTGTATTAAAATTAAATGAAATCATAAATGATAAATAGATAAATAAATTAAACCAAAAAGAAAAATGAAAAGACAAGAAATATAAAAAAATAAGAGCTCAAGTGAGCAAAAGACAAATGGCATAAAAATAAAATGCAATGGAATGTAAAGAGCATGAAATAAAGAGCATAATATAAAATGCGGAAACATAAAGAGCAGAAATATAAATTGCAGAATTATAAAATGCGGATATATAAAGAACAAAAATATAAATTACGGAAATATAAATTGCGTTAAAAATAAAAGTTAGTGCAAAATAATGTTAGTGTTAATGATCAATATTTGGGACCATATGATTCAAATGAAAATATGGGTGGATCAAGACCTAAGTCAATGAAACTTATGAGATCATTATAGCAATCAAATATTTCTTAAGACCTTAGGACAAACTTATCACTATCCCAAAGTACTCAAAGTAATCTCATGATTACCTTAAGTAGATTTGAAATGATGAAAGTTCATCAAACCTTAATCCATACTTAATTTAACAAGATGAATCATCAAAGTCCAATTGATCCAAAAAAAGAAAAAAAAGGAAGATGAAGAACACTTTTCAACTCTTGATTTAAAATCAATTGAGTTTTTCATAAGAAATGATGATGATTAAGATACTAAATAAACAAAACAAGGGTAAAAATTCAATAGAATTAAATAGAAAATAAGCATAAGAGTCTACCTATTTAATAACTTGAAAGAAAATAAAAAAAATGAAGAGTCTTGGCTTAGTTTGGCACAAAAATGGTTTGAAACTCAAAATTCAAAAGTTTATGCAAAGTGGAATTTCGGAGCTTTCAAGTAGGGGAGTGACTTTGGATATTTTTGTGTGTTTGAAACAAGAGGCAAGGGCCTCTATTTATCGGAAAGATTTGTGGTTTGTGGAGGGAAAAGTATAATAAAAAAATATACCAAATTCAAATGGTGTTAGGTTGCTTTTTGTGAAGAAAAGTGGAAGTTATGGTTCCAAGACTTTTTGTAAGCTTTATTCATGAACAATAGGGTGACTCCTATACTATTAGATGATTGCTTGTTGGTTTTGTTATGTTTCAAAGTTAGAAGCAACAAAGAATGGGCTAAATGCATAAATTTTTGTGATTAAAGTGATTTTTCCAAAATGACAATGGTGTCTTTAGTACAAAAATGGAAAGATTTAATGAACAAACACTTAACCACTTGGATAATGCTTCAATTAATGGTGTAAAGATAAAATTATGGAGATATTTAGAGCAATATAGGCTAAAAAAAGATTTGTAGAGAAATGGTTTGAGTTTTGCAACTTGGTTGAACATGAAAAAAAAAAAACAACTTCATGGTGCCATTTTCATAAATTCATATCTCCAAGCTCACAAATGCTATGGAGGAGTTCTAGTACTTTTTGGAAAGCCCTAAAAATCCTCTACACCTTTGGTTTTTAGTGTTTTCTCAAATTCTCAAAGGAACTTCATGGAAAATGACCTCGAAGTTGGGCATAAACATGCATTTTCTTCTATAATAACAAATACAACTATTAAAAAAATTAGTATAAATGATAAAAATAATACAACTAAAAGAATAAAATAAAATCAAGAAGAAAATATTTTTATTTTAATTTTTTCTGAATAAAAAACAGGATCGGAAATAACGAAAAACGATAAAAAATGGAATCCTAATTATTCGAAAAAAAGAAAATGAATATATTAAAATAAACTAATGTAATAAAGATTAATAAAAAAGATTTCAAATGGTCAAAATCGAATATTAAAATACCCGTTTAAACAGACACTGGCGATAAAAAAACGACTGCAAACTGCACCGAAAAAATAAAACGAGCACACAAACGTGATCTACATGAAACGTAGATTCATAAAGCAGACAATTAAAGATCAAAAATCGAAATATTTTGTTTCTAATTTTTGCATAGTGTCGAATTTTTTTTACCGGTCTAATTGAATTGTTTTTCTAAAGACAGTAAAATAATTTTAAAAAGACGCTTGAGGCACTAAAAATGCATGAAATGCGATTTTTGGTTATTTTTTACTTTAACAATATGCAAAGACAAATTTGTAAATGATATGGGATCTTAGGGTCAAAAATTGGTGTACAACACGTGATCAAGAAAATTATAGAAACACGAATTCAAGAGGAAAAGAAATTATAATATTAATAGAAAACAATAATTATTACAGAAGATAGACCTTTACAATCCCATAGTAAAGCTCCTCAGATAAGAGACAATTCTCTTTCGACCCAAGCCATTACGGTTCTTAATTGAATAATTCTCAATGCATTCTCCCTTACTATCCCTATTATATAACTATCATTTCCCTCTAACTAACTAGTCACATCAACAAATATAACCCATTCCTCTATTTGACACATTTGTTTGGCTTAAGCCTAAATTAATACATAACAATGACAGTGATTAAGAAATTGAATCAATGAAGACGATGAAGTTGCGTTATTCTTGGAACTTATATATGAAGAGTGTAACCAAAATTTATTTCCAATTGAATCAAGAGTTGTTAGAGAGCTGAAGGGGTTGAATTAGGAAAATGATACCATAATGAAATATGAATTTCATTGCATTTTGCTTAATGAGTTAAGTTTCACAATGACATGATACATGTATTTATAGATTTTGTTACTCTTACACTAATGATGCTCTAATGCTAAAAAGTCTTTCCTGCATGAGTTGCTCTCACTACAAGAAAATAGCTCATTAGCCAGAAGATAATGTCAGGTGCTAATCACCTTGAAAAAAAACGTACTTGCGGAGTGTTATTCACCTCGCAACACAATTTTAAAAAAAAAACATTATAAGTTTTTTCATTTCGCAAAGGTTTGAGGAAAATTTTATTTTTGATTTTTTCTTTACCCACCTCCCTATGGGGTCACCCCCAGTGAAATCCCCAACTTACCCCTGCTTCAGAGATTCATCTCCGAAGTAATTTTTTTTATAGAGTTTTTTATACTTCGGAAATGCATCTCCGAAAACTCCAAAATTGCTGTTTTCGGAGATGCATTTCCGAAATGCATCAAAATTCAGTTATTTTTTACAATCAGGTAAGAAAACCATTACAGGACAAAAATTGTAATCGCATTGATAGTAAATTGGGAAGTGTGGACCTCCGATTTTTTTTTTAATACCGGGCCATACCTCTGATCTGTAGAGATACGTGAACTGACTCCTTTTTTATGTCGCTTAATGCTTTCGCATTTCTGAAAATATCACAGAGTCGCCACCGACCTTTTATTTTATCCAATTAAGGAAATGTTTATAAAAGACACAGAAAAAAGACCTTTAAGAAATTCTGGGTAAGGGGGTAGGTTATACAAAGGGAAGGTGTTAGCACCCTTTGTATCCATGGTTATCCATGGGCTCTTAAGTTTGCTTAGCTCAATTGTTGATTGATCATTTTTTTGATTGCTCTGAAATTGCTCATATGTGGCTCCCAAATACTTTTGTACTTTGAATTTTGTAAGGATCCGTGTGTGGATGTATACAAAATGCTTGTTTATCTTTCGAAAGATGTTTTGAAAAGAACGTTAACTTTGTAATAATCCGTGTTTGGATGTATACAAAGTATTGTCTTTTTGGAAAGTTAAGAAACAGCAGTGTATGAGAATTTTGTTTGTTTTGATTTGAGCAAGCAAACTAGGAGGTCTACCCTGAGTCATAAGGTCTTTTTCCTATTTCCTTTAAAAATCTATCCTTTCATCGGATATAAAAGCAAGGTTCGATTTTGTACTCAAAACAGTAAAATTTTGACTTTGATTTTGAAAGAATGAAAAAGGATTACCTGAAGAGGTGCAAGTGTGATTGTGATTGGATTCAGATATTTATCTTTGAAGTTAGTGATCTAACGGTTCAGTTTTATCTTTGACATACACGCAGTTTATATTTGCTGGAAATTAAAATGCGGAAATGTAAAGTGCGGAAAGTAAATCTACGCTATTACATCGATTGTGCGGGAAATGTAAACTAGCCTATTTACATGAATTTGACATCCTATACATTTATCTAGGAATTTTAAATTGCAAGAAAAATAAAAGGCATGTTTTTGGATTTTTTATGATTGATTTTTAATTATAATTAATGCATGATTAATTAAATTAAAATGAAAAAGAAGATGAAAATGGATTTAAACCTAGAAATTAAGTTCAAAAATATGTACAAAATATTTGTCAATTGATTTTAAAACAAAACTAATTTTTTTGGGTTTTTTTGAAATTGATTTGAAATTGATTTAAGTTAATTAAAACATAATTATGCAAATAATTATACAAATAATTAAAACTTAAAAAGAAAATTATTCAAAATATGTACAACATTAGTTTATAATATATAAACAATATTTAATTTAAAGAATAATTTTTTTGATGATTTTTTGATTGGTTAGAATAATTAAAAAGCAAATATATAAATATATACTAATTAATTATGCAAAATATTGAAATTATGAAGAAAAATAAAATATTTTTTATTTCAGAAAATAATATGTATTTTTAGAAGTCTAAAATATTTTTTGTGGAATTTTTTGATTTTTTAAACTATTTTTAATTAATTTATCAAAGAAATTAAAATAAAATAGAAGATAAAAAAAAAGATACTTATCCAGTGTGGAATTTGAATGAAGGTTCATGGTGTGGTTGCATGTCTGGTGCGTTGGATTGAGTTGGCGAGATTGATCAAGTGGTTCAGATCTGAAGGCACATGATATGATGATGAGTAGTATACACTGAATTCAAGGAGAATTCAAAGTTTCTGTCTGGGGCCCACGCTGGATTGACCAGCGAATGAGAGCCAAGGAAGAGGCCACGCAGGCGCGCTGAAAAGTCAACATTGGAGCTGACGAACCACGCTTGGACGCGTGGTCGTCTTCAACCTCCAGAGGTGGGATTTTTAGACTCAAATAGCGGGGGTTTTTAACCTCCCCTATTTGGACGTTAAAACATACAGTTTTTTAGCAACTGATGAACCTGCAAAAAAATACGTGTTAGCAATGAAAGATAGCAACCCAGATCCACTAAACATGATGCCCTGAGTTCATTGGTGGTGTTAGTTTTGCAATTTGAGGCCTGTAGCCATGGGTTCGAAGAGATTCAAGCAAGAACACTCATATGTATGTATCAATGGTATATGGCTATCCTCACGTGGGAATTCTAATGTTAAGGCCCAGATCACTCATATAAGACCTCATGAGCATATTAGAATGGTTAGTTTGCATTGAAATTAATTGCATGTAGGAAAACGAAAATAAAGTTCATATGTACATGAAGAACATTATATTCTTTATATGACTCTCATGGGCCTGTGTTAAGCGTTCAATCTTACTCTATGATGTTGGAGAAGATGATTAAAAAGCTTGGTTTGTATTAATATTGATTGGAGAATTGAATTTGAAATTTACAAAGTGTATGTATTTTTTTGGAGAATTTTATGATAAAGATGGCCAAGCTCTTCTTCTATTTCGTCCCCCTTTTCTTTTTTTTCCCTTTGTTGCTGAAGTGAGATAGCCTATTTATAAGCATTAGAGTGCTTACAAACTAAGCCAAAAGCATTGATGAGTTTCTTTTGGAATCTTGACTTTTTCAACAATGGTGGCTTGGCATTTAAGCTACTATGCCTTGATTTTCTTCTCTCCCTCTGCTGTACTTTGCTTTGGGACAGAGCTTGAATGAGTCACCTTGATGAGTCATGCTTGATTTGCAAGCTATCCATTATCCTTCCATTTTTACTTTTTATTTAATCTTAAAATAAGAAAAAATCAAGCAAAAATGGATAAAAAATGTTATGGGCTTAGCCTTGGTCGTGGGAGGCCCATATCATCATGGAAGTGATGTTTGAATGCTGAAAACTTGGCCCCATTTGGAAAAAATACCATTTTGAACAATGTTGGTTTCATGCATTTTCCAAAATTTAGCCAACTTCAACAAGGTGTAAATCCTTCAATTTTTGTCATATGAAGGAGATCTTGCACTTTTTGGAAACCTCAAAGAGTCCTCTAACCAATGTCTTTGGTCTCATGTCAAAATGATTTTTGAAGCTCCTTGTGTGTCCTTTTGAAAGAAGTGTCTTTTTGTTGATTTTGAAAATGACCTGTAATGTCTTTGATCATATTTTTCAAATGGTGAATCCAATGACCATGGGATCAATGGCATTTGAAAGATAATTGAATTTCCTTCCCAATGAGCTTTGGTTGGCATTTTTTGGATGAAGGATGAGAGAGTTATGATCAGTCAAAGTTGAGTTGACTTTTTCAGGTAAAAACCCTAATTTTGAATCTTAGGGTTTTGTTGATTTTTGATCTTTCCTTGATGAATTATGATCATCCAATGATCAAATGATGAATCCTTTGACAAAATATGGACTTTGACAAAAAATTTCATTTTTGACTGTCTGTTGACTTTTTTGGTCAAACGGGTCGTCTGTTGACTGTTTGAGCTGCTGACGGTGCGTCTGAGTGAATTGAAGTTTGAAAATTTGTATGATGGTACTTTGAGATGTATGGATGTGTATGAAATCCATTTGAGCTCTCAAAAACTTGTTGCTCCTGTAAAAACAAGAAAAAACCCTGATTAGGGACTGTTTGTGTAGGAGACAGTTAAGCGTACCTGATTTTTGTGCAGTGCTGAGTTTCTGCTAATCGCGTGATATTCAGAAGACTTCTAACACAAAAATCTTGGAAATTTGAATTGTGAAAGATTGATTTGATTGATGATACAAAACACCGTGAATTGTACTGCCAGCAGTTTGGCTGTCAACTGACTGTTCAGGTATTGATGCAGCAGTTAGAGTGAAAAATCAACAGTCAAAGTTAATTTTCTTTTTTGTTGTTTTTTTTGTTTTTGTTTTATGTGAAAAATGAAAGTTTATTTACATGACTTGTTAGAAAAACACAGACATAATAAATAACTAATATTTACGGTATGCTGGCAAAATTACCGATAATAACCCTGAAAATCATTTAATGCACAGAAATAGGAATATTTGGCTGGCAGAAAACACACAAAATATTATCTTAGTAATTAAGCAATATTATGACAAATAGTACAACATTTAATACTGACAGTACAAATATCACATACTATATTGAACAGTACGACGAATAAACGGTACATTTAAGAAATAAGAAATACGGCAAATTTTAAGAATGACGATTAATGACCCATGCTATGAACAATAACATGTAGATGATTGGGAGTGCAACTATTGCAGGTCCACACTCCTCAGGACTATGCAGGCAGAAGAAAGTCATGATTACCGTAGCAATGGTGATGACTGTAAGAAACAGTGTCTCTATCCACTTTGCCATTCTTGTTAGGGAAGAAGAGAAAATAGATATGAGATAGGAATTTGAAAGATGAATTGGAATTTGATGTGAGATTTTATGGAAGAAAATGAGAGGTATTTATAGAATGGAAAGAAGGATAGAGACGTTGGGGAATAGCGTGATTCCGTACAAAAGGAAAATTTGAGTGGAAGTAAGATTTGAAAGAAAGTGGAGATAGTGTTGGAAAAAGGAGAGATTTGATTTTTGAAAAAGAGATTTGAAAAGATTTTTGCAAATAATGGAATATAGTACAAAAATTAGTGGGAAACAAAAGATAATAATAATCTACTTGTTACCAGTACAGTCTGAGTTTCCTGATTCTGCGCCTGCAAAAGATTTAACTCTGTACCAATTGTGTCAGTACTATTTATCTGTAAATAAATAAATAGCATGTGTGAAGTAATAAACAGTATTTGGCGTTTGCGTAAGAATAAATTCAACTGCAAGCCAAATTACTGTATAAGAAAAATTCTAAAAACTAAGTGTTTCATATGTTAGGATATTTGTTGAAATAAAAATCCATGATTATATGAGACCCTTAATTTTCAGATTGGAGTTTTCTTTGAAAAATATGTGGGCAAATTTTGGGGTATAACAGTTGCCCCTATTCAATCTTCTTAAACCTGAAGAGATTGTCTGAAATCTGAAGGTAGAAGATGATTGAATAATTAGATGCCCTGAAAATTTGCACTTACCTTGATCAGAAGAGATGTTGGAAGTTGTATTTGAATGTCGTCTGCGAAATGTTGTTGGCAGATTGAAACATTACCTGAGATGGGCTTTCAGATGCCACCTGGTAAATGGGTTGAGGGTTTGTTCATCAGAATGAATCCATTGATTATATCTTGATGAAGGATTCGAAAGTCTTTGTGTTGACTGTTTCGGGACCGTCCAAGGTTACCGCTTTAAGTCTTGGAAGATAATCGTTACGGAACTTGTCCAAAGTTTTTTCGCTTTAGATTTTGAAAGTTGATCATTGTGGAACCGTCTGAGGTATCGCTTTAGATCTGCAATGTTAGATCGTTTTGGAACCGTTTGAGGTATCGCTGTGGATCTGCAATGTTAGATCGTTCTGGAACCGTCTGAGGTATCGCTTTGATCTGTGATGCTAGATCGTTCTGGAACCGTCTGAGGTATCGCTTTAGATCTGCAACGTTAGATCGTTCTGGAACCGTCTAAGGTATCGCTTTAGATCTGTGATGCTAGATCGTTTTGGAACCGTCTGAGGTATCACTTTAGATCTGTGATGCTTGTTTTTGAGTTGGTAAGTGATCAGAATGAATCTTCGGCTTGATTATATCTGAGAGAATCGTTCATGGAATTCAGGTGAACACGGCATGTGATTGAGAACATCTTTGTTGAAGATATCTGCCTACCTGAAAAATCAAGTTAGTGATATGCAATGTTTATGATGCATGTAAATGTGAGATATTCCCGGAGAAATATGCATATTATGTTGTGCATGAATATGCGCATGATGCATGATGTATGATGTATGAATATGATGTATGAATATGATGTATGAATGTATGAATGTATGAATGTATGAATGTATGAATGTGAATGTGAATGTGAATGTGAATGTGAATGTGAATGTGAATGTGATGCGTGTCAAGCTTCTAGTTGGAAAAATAAATTCCCACTAGTCAGCTGGACATGAATGTATTGTGATCGTTGATGATCTTTTGTCTTGCTTGAGTACCCTCGTCTGGGGAAATTCTTTGAGAACCCGGGTATCCCGTTGAAGGATCTTTGACTACTGCTTGGGGAACCAACGGTAACTGGAAGTTCTGACGCCCTTTCAAATGGGAATGAGGAAAATGCATAATCCTCCGATGCACTATCTGACCAAGTCCGGGTGCGGGGATCACACCTTCTGAAGATAGTAATCTGGAACAATCCTGCTGGGGAATAAGACTTCTTTTGAAGAGAAAATCTTTTTGAGGAATTTGCTGAGAAATGCGTTTCTCTTGGTGATTTCCTTCTGATGGAATGATGTCCAGATGATCGGGACATTTCCTGAATGCCATTCCTGTTTTTTCTGGTAAACATCAATCATATTCAAATGAATATGTTCATTCAAAATTAACATTGGGACGCTTACGTATTTAAACAGAAAAAATGAAAATAGTGATTTTTGAAAGAGCTGCATTGAAAAGAGCCATGATAGGCGGGTTAGCACAGGGAGACAACAATCCTAGAAGTAGGAAACTGTCAGAAAGTTTTGAAAAATATTTATGAAGATAAATAGCTATGTGAAAATGATCCAGTCAAGTTTCAACTCTGCTATTGCCAATCTGTCTTCGAGCATCTCATCCCTCACTTGTTGGAAGAAAGTGATTAGACTAATCGGTGTCTTTGAGGTGTTGAATCTTGATGGTGAGTAGGCAGCTGAACGGAACACAGTTGTATGCTTCATTCCCTAACTTTTGCCTAGGCCGCCCTTTCAGGTTTTCAGCCTACCGGGATAGTATTTGTTTAGTCTCTAATTTTTGCCTGGACCGCCCTTTCGGGTTTTCAATCCACCGAGACGCTCATTTTTGCCTAAGTTGCCCTTTCAGGTTTTCAACTTAGCGAGCTGTTTTTTTTCTTTTTAAGAGAAGTATTTTTTGACTATGTCAGCATTCACAGGGTGTGGGAAATCCTCGCCATCCATGGTGGTAAGCAACATGGCACCGCCGGAGAATATTTTCTTGATTATGAATGGTCCCTCGTAGGTGGGAGTCCATTTGCCTCTGGGATCACCTTGTGGTAAGATGATGCGTTTGACAACCAAGCCACCAGTTTGGTATGCTTGACTTTTGACTTTTTTGTTGAAGGCTTTGATCATACGCTTTTGGTATAGCTGACCATGACAAATGGCTGCGAGCCTTTTCTCATCAATCAAGTTTGTCTGGTCCAACCGTGTTTGAATCCAATCGTCTTCGTCTAGATTGGCTTCTTTCATAATCCTTAGGGAAGGAATCTGAATTTCAATTGGAAGAACTGCCTCCATGCCATAGACTAAGGAGAATGGAGTTGCCCCTGTTGAGGTACGCGCAGATGTGCGATAACCATGAAGAGCAAAAGGTAACATCTCATGCCAGTCTTTGTAGGTTACTGTCATTTTCTGTATGATTTTCTTGATGTTCTTGTTGGCAGCTTCCACCGCGCCGTTCATCTTTGGTCGATATGGAGAAGAATTATGATGTTTGATCT